>NC_086117.1:51017255-51642255 GCF_963921235.1 Mobula hypostoma | reverse complement strand
TTTTACCCATGATGGACTGGGGCCACATCCACAACTTCTTGTAGGATTTTCCGTTCAAGGGCATCAGTGTTTCCATTATCAGGCTCTGATGCAGCCAGTTAACATATTCTCCACCACACATTTATAGAAGTTTGTCAAAGTTTTAGATGTCATGCCAAATCTTTGCAAACTCCTAAGGAAGTAGATGTGTTGCCATTCTTTCTTCATAATTGCACTTGCGTGTCGGGCCCAGGTCAGGTCCTCCGCAGTGATAACACCAAGGAATTTAAAGCTGCTGACCCTCTCCACCTCTGATCTTCCATTAAGGACTGGCTCATGGACCCTGGGGTTCCTCCTTCTGAAGTAAATAATCAGCTCTTTGGTCTTGCTGACATTGAGTAAGAGGTTGTTGCCGTGCCACCACTCAGCCAGATTTTCAGCTCCCTCCTATATGCTGATCGTCACCACCTTTGATTCAGCCAGTGACAGTGGTGTCATCAGCAAACTTGAATTTGGTGAAATGCAGTGTGTACGAAGCATAAACAAGTATCGATTTTCAGCTCCATGTATTTGCGTTTTTCAGCTGAGGAGAAGAGAAAGCTGGCAGAAGAGAAAGCTGCTGAGATAGAGGAACAGAATAAGGTGATAGCAGTGGAGAAGCAGGATGCAGAGAACGCCTTGGCTGAAGCTTTGCCTGCGCTGGAGGCTGCCCGATTGGCATTACAGAGTCTAGACAAGTCTGATGTCACTGAGATCAGGTAATTGGCACCAACTTTGTCTTTAACTCTGACAAGTTGGACCACGTTGTACAGTACTTTGAGGAAGAGTGGTCAGTATTCGGTCCATCTCTTTTGTAACTGAGTGACCCCTCATGCTCTGATCTTCCACAAGAGGAACAATTTTCTCCACACCCGCCTTGTGAAGAGTCATCAGGATTTTGTTTTCAGGTCTCTTCTCAACTCCTGACGCAAGCTGTCTAATTTTACATTGCAGATTTAGTTTAGGAAACCCTCTCTGAACTGTTTCCAGTACACTAATATCTTTCATTAATGAGACCATTCCTGTACAGGGTATTCCAGTGACAGTTTCAATGTCCTTTATGAATTGAAGCATAATTTCGCTATTTTTGTACTCTGCACTGTCAATAAGCAATAACGTTTTGTTGTAAGCATTGTTAAGTTGAACCATGGACTGGCTTCTCTGTTGACATGCTGATTTACTGGCTGAGTTCTTACTATAATTCTGCTTGTGTTTAGAATTCCTGCATCCGCAATTTTATTTGTTTTCCAATAACATTCTTTTACCTCTCGTAATTACTTGCTATGCTGATACAAAGCTGTTGAGTGTTTTATTTCAGGATTTAATACCTTGTGTGTTTTTAAATTAAAAAGGTCATTTGCAAAGCCTCCCAGACAAGTGCAGACCGTTTGTGAATGTATCCTTGTGATGCGGGGTTACAAAGAGATTAACTGGAAATCTGCCAAAGGCATGATGTCAGAAGCAAACTTCCTCAAGAACCTGATGGAAATGGATTGTGATGCTATTGGGCAGGCACAGGTCAAAACAGTGAAAGGTAAATTTTCTGCAGAAGCTGTAGCAGTTTTCATGCTCAGGGATCGGGATTATACAGCTTTTTGTGCCCTCTGCTGATCTAACTGACGTGTAGAACAGCCGTGAGTTAGTGAGACCAGGGACAACTAGAAATCCTGTACTCTCAGTCTGGCCTGGTAACAATCCAGACTCCTTCAAAACTGTCTGAGGATCAAATATTAGTTGACCCAGCCTACCTCTGTAGTTCGTGTACTTATCATCTCATTGGGGCACCATGGTAGCACTGCGGTCAGCATGACTCTGTTACAGCTCGGGGCATTGCATTTCAGTTCCCACGTCATCTGTATGATCTCCCTGTGAAATGTGTGGGTTTTCTCCAGGTGCTCCGGTTTCCTCCCACAGTCCAAAGATGTACCGGTTACAAAGTAAACACGAGGAATTCTGCAGATGCTGGAAATTCAAGCAACACACATCAAAGTTGCTGGTGAACCCAGCAGGCCAGGCAGCATCTCTAGGAAGAGGTACAGTCGACGTTTCGGGCGGAGACCCTTCGTCCGGACTAACTGAAGGAAGAGCTAGTAAAAGATTTGAAAGTGGGAGGGGGAGGCGGAGATCCAAAATGATAGGAGAAGACAGGAGGGGGAGGGATGGAGCCAAGAGCTGGACAGGTGATGGGCAAAAGGTATATGAGAGGATCATGGGACAGGAGGCCCAGGGAGAAAGAAAAGGAGGAGGGGGGGAAAAACCCAGAGGATGGGCAAGGGGTATAGTGAGAGGGACAGAGGGAGAAAAAGGAGAGAGAGGGAAAGAATGTGTGTATATAAATAAATAACGGATGGTGTACGAGGGGGAGGTGGGGCATTAGCGGAAGTTCGAGAAGTCAGTGTTCATGCCATCAGGTTGGAGGCTACCCAGACGGAATATAAGGTGTTGTTCCTCCAACCTGAGTGTGGCTTCATCTTTACAGTAGAGGAGGCCATGGATAGACATGTCAGAATGGGAATAGGATGTGGAATTAAAATGTGTGGCCACTGGGAGATCCATGGCAAGACCCGACACAGCCTTCTATATATTGGCGAGACCCGATGCAGACTGGGAGATCGTTTTGCTGAACACCTACACTCTGTCTGCGAGAGAAAGCAGGATTTCCCAGTGGCCACACATTTTAATTATACATCCAATTTCCATTCTGACATGTCTATGCACCCACATCCCATTCCCATTCTGATATGTCTATCTACGGCCTCCTCTACTGTAAAGATGAAGCCACACTCAGGTTGGAGGAACAACACCTTATATTCCGTCCGGGTAGCCTCCGACCTGATGGCATGAATATTGACTTCTCTAACTTCTGCTAATGCCCCACCTCCCCCTCGTTCCCCATCTGTTATTTATTTATATACATGCATTCTTTCTCTCTCTCTCCTTTTTCTCCCTCTGTCCCTCTCACTATACTCCTTGCCCATCCTCTGGGTATTTCTCCCCCCTTCCCCTTTTCCTTCTCCCTGGGCCTCCTGTCCCATGATCCTCTCATATCCCTTTTGCCAATCACCTGCCCAGCTCTTGGCTCCATCCCTCCCCCTCCTGTCTTCTCCTATCATTTTGGATCTCCCCCTCCCCCTCCCACTTTCAAATCTCTTACTAGCTCTTCCTTCAGTTAGTCCTGACGAAGGGTCTCAGCCCGAAACGTTGACTGTACCTCTTCCTAGAGATGCTGCCTGGCCTGCTGCGTTCACCAGCAACTTTGATGTGTGTTGCCGGTTACATAGTAGGTTAACTGGTCATTGTAAATTGTCCCTTGATTAGGCTGGGGTTAAACTGGGGATTTCTGGTAGTGCGTCTTGAAGAGTTGGAAGGTCCTGTTCTGCGCTTTGTCTCCAAAAGATAAATTCTGTGTGTGGGGGGAGGGGTCTTGCTGGCAAGGCCGGATTACTCACACAACAGCCTGATACAGTTGACAGGCTTGCTTGGCTAACTTAATTGGTTTTTGAGACTGAAGTTTGTTGCTGTGAGTCTGAAGTTACAATGCTATGTGTCTGATATGTGTGAGTGAGTATGCGGGAGAGAGGAAAGGGGTATGGTTTGTTGTTGTTTTTGCTTATGTTGTTCTGCTGAATGTTGTGGGCATACCTTGTTTTGTGCTGGAATGTGTGGCCATCCTTGCAGGCTGCCCCTAGCACATCATTAGATTTGTTGGTTGTTAATGTGTTTCACTGTATATCTCGTTGTACATGTGATAAATAAATTAATCTCAATCTAAACACATGCTAGCTCAGATAAGGGCAACAGAGCAATAAGTAATCACTGGGGTTATACTGTATAACAGGCCAACAGCTGCTTCACCAGGAATTTAACTCCAGAATTCAGATTTTAAATTTCCCAAATACAATATGACCTAGTGTACTCTATAGAAACAGAAAATACTGCAAACGTTCAGCTGGCAAGGCAGCATCTGTGGAAGGAGAAACAGAGATAATGTCTCAGATTGAGAAAGAGAAGTTAGTTTGAAGTTGCATTGGACAGAGGGAATATCAGAGGGCAAGGTCACAGATGCCGTGGAGATGAAATACAAATTAAATCAGCGAGTTGAGAGCAGTAGTGGAAGCCTGAGCTATTAGGCTTTTCAAACCGTCCGAATGTTTACATTTTCTCTAATTTCCCTCATTAATCTATCAACTGGTTGAGTTCATTTCTAGCTGATCCCGACAGGAATTCTACTCTCCCCCATCAATACAAGAGATCTAAGCGAGCTCGACACTGGGCCAGAACTAACAGCAAGCTCACTTCAGATTCTTTCAGATTTTAGATTTTGATTTCACAAATGGAGAACATGTTTAGCCTCTTTGTGGTCTGCCTTCTCAAAAATAATCAGTTTTATGCAAACTCTACCTGTAGGCTTTCTGAAGAACCTCAATACATCGTTTGATGAAATGCAGGCCATCAGCAGAGCGGGTGCTGGGATGTTAAAGTTTGTTGAGGCCGTTATGGGCTACTGTGATGTGGCCAGAGAAATCAAACCAAAGAGAGAAAAGGTATTTCACTCAGCAAAGTCACTGTACTTTTTTTTTTACTAACCTTCATATCTTTTGTCTGGCATTATGTTTAATTGTCTCTCCTGCACACGCTCTGTAGAATCTAGTACGGAAGGTCCTTGTTCTTTCTGCAGGTAGCCAGGTTGGAACGTAATTACTATCAGAGCAAACGTGATCTGGAGAAGATCCAGGCGGAACTGGCAGCCATCCAGCAGGAGCTAAATGCACTGAGTAAGCGTTACGAGGCTGCAATGAGAGAGAAGCTGCAGCTGCAGGAGGAGGCAGAGATCATGGAGCGCCGATTGGTGGCAGCAGACAAGCTCATCTCTGGACTGGGCTCTGAGAACGTGCGGTGAGTTCAGCTCATCAGAGCTAGCAAGTGGAAACTAGTGCTGGCCAGTAAATGCACTCATAGACAGCTTTAAACTTTTATATTTCCTTACTAGTGTAGCAAAACAAAATAAGTAATCTTTAGCACCAACTGTAGTTGAGCATTCTGTCAGAAACCTCGAAGCAGGTGGTCATGGTAGAACTGACAGTTCTTTGACAGTTCTCTGGACTGAATAAGTATTTGAACGTAAGAAAGCCAAATACCAGGAGCAGTTAGAGCAGTGCCAGAGACAGAGAGGGAGGGCATGATGTGAGCCTATAGAGGTGGGGTGTAGAGGTTTCGCCAGCTGCTCACTCTTTGGCTTGCAAAAAAGGAAGAGCCATCTGGACATTCATAGAGGTTGCTGAGCGAGCTGTTGATCAAGAGATGTGACCTGTGGACCGTTGCTGCTGAGACACAAGCCAGGGTCTGATCAACCCTGCCTGGGTTGCCTGAGTGAGGATTTCTGTTGTTGAAAGACCCAAAACACCTGATGACCCCAGGTATATCGCTGATGATGTTTGCAGCGCATCCTAGGATGTATCTCACCACCAATGAGGTTCTAAGCAGAAGTTGTTACTGGAAAGCAGTGAGACAAGTAAGCAACAGAGGGGCACAGAGGATAAAGTGCTCAGTGCAGCCTGCCTCCACATTCAACACAAAGCAGAGATGCAGTCGAAACTGCTCATTTATTCATACACCCAGCACCAAACTGAAAATCTGAGGAGCAGAAATTCTGGAATTTCATCAGGTCAAACAGGGGGGAAGAGAGAGATCGTTTCAGGCCAATGAGCTTCAGTTGGGCAGCACTTAAAATGATTTTCAAAAAAGTTAAGTAGAAGACCATGTTTTGGGAAAGCAAACCTGATCTTTAGAAGATTCAAACAACAGGAATTCTGCAGATGCTGGAAATTCAAGCAACACACATCAAAGTTGCTGGTGAACGCAGCAGGCCAGGCAGCATCTCTAGGAAGAGGCTGGTGAATGCAGCAGGTCTCGGCCTGAAACGTCGACTGTGCCTCTTCCTAGAGATGCTGCCTGGCCTGCTGCGTTCACCAGCAACTTTGATGTGTGTTGCTGTCGAAGATTCAACAACAATTAAGCTCGAAAGCAGTGAGCTAGTGCATTCAAGCAAATACTTACTTCCCAATTCAAACAAATTCATGTGTAAGTTTTGTTTTAGAATGGATTATAATTTGTTGTTTAGACTCATCTGTAGTATTTCACCAAATGTGGTGTTTAGAAATCTCACTGCAGTGTAAGTGCACTAAAGTTGGCATTCACCTTAAATTGTTCCCAAACAGCTGGACAAAGGACTTGGAGGATCTAAAAATGCGAAGAGTGAAATTACTTGGAGACTGCCTGATTTGTGCTGCTTTTCTGAGTTATGAGGGAGCCTTCAGCTCAGAGTTCCGCCACGAAATGATTTATGTCAAATGGCAGGATGATATACTGCAACGTGAAATTCCACTGAGTCAACCGTTTCGTCTGGAAAACATTCTTACGGATGAGGTTGAAATCAGCAGGTCTGTCTCGTCATGGTTGTTATTACTTAGAAATAATGTACCTCTGCTATCTCACTTGTATCTGATAAACTGATTGTGGTCCACTTTCACTCTCTGATGACGGTTTGGTAATAAAGATTCAAACACTGGCTGTTCTGTAACAGGCTGGGACATTTGAGCTGTTTTGTACCAGTTAAGTACAAACATTGTGCGACACTGACCACCTCAGAACTAGACTCATAACCACATTAAGCACAGAAGGTGCTGCAGGCTTAACGTTCTAAAGGCAAACTGACTCTGCTCCTCCATCTGCTTGAGTTCAGAGGAACAATGGGAGCCGGCATAATTTTAAGGTGATTGGAGGAAAGTATAGAGAGGATGTCAGAGGTAAATTCTGTGCATACAGAGTGTTCAATATATGGAACATCACGGGCCAAAGGGCCCGTACTGTGCTGTAGTGTTTGATGTTCCGCTCCATGATCAATCTAACCCTTCCTTCCTACCGAGCCCATAACCCCCCATTTTTCTTACATCCATGTGCTTATCTAAGAGTTTGTTAAATGTTCTTAACGTACCCGTGCTTACCACCATCCCTGGTAAGGTTGGTAGGGTGTTCCACACACCCACCATTCTGTGTAAAAAAAAACTACCTCTGACATCTCCCCTAAACACCCACCACTCTGTGTAAAAAAAATCTATGTCTGACATCTCCCCTAAACACCCACCACTCTGTGTAAAAAAAAACCTATGTCTGACATCTCCCCTAAACACCCACCACTCTGTGTGTATAAAAAAAACCTATCTCTGACACCTCCCCTAAACTTTCCTCCACACACCTTAAATGGGCGTCCTCTGGCATTGAATATTGTCTCCTAGGAAAAAGGTTGTGGCTGTCCATTCTCATAATGGTGTATATTTCCATCAAGCCTCCTCTCATCCTCCTTTGCTCCAAAGAGAAAAGCCTAGCTTGCTGAACCTAACTGGGGGGGGGGGGCTGCCTCGTGATTATTTTCGTATTTGAGGTTTATAGTTGTTCTTCTTGGATTCAGGTGGGGCTCAGAAGGTTTACCTCCTGATGAGCTGTCTGTTCAGAACGGCATCCTCACTACACAGGCCAGTCGCTTCCCGCTCTGCATCGATCCTCAGCAACAGGCCCTGAAGTGGATCAAGAGAAAGGAAGCAAAGACCAATTTGAAGGTAAAGTTGTGCCTTCTCTGCAAATGCCTTTGTGCATTATATTGGTACCAGTGCCTGTCTGAGATGTTTGAGGAGTTCAAATGTCTTTGGGTCTGGTGTATGCAGAAAGCTTGGTTATCGGCACATGCTGGCTAATCAGATACTCCAATCCCTCCATTGTCATTCTGTGCACTCTGTTAGCACGGTCTCTCTCTCGGCCTCGGAACTCCCCTGCTATCATCCCAGAGTCAGACTCTCCTGGACTCCGTCCCCAGTGTTGGCTCCCAGCACTCTCCTGGCGTCTTTGTCTTCCTCTCCCAAAGGAGATTTATTCAGTGATACAAGATCACATTAGTGCAATACTACTGTACTTCATCATTCACGTTATTTATAGTTTCAAATTATTACACCGTCATCTTTATCTAAAGTGCACTCAAACCCCTAAGTTGTTCACAGGTCCTGCAATTACCCTAGTGTGCACATAGAGACTATGTGCTCCTTCTGTAGAGACACTCAGGCATGGACGTAACCCCATCCTTATCCAGAGTGTGTCCATGTTTATCCAAAGTGCATTCAAACCATTCTGGTTTCCACAGGACCTGCAAATCCATCATTGTGCACGTAGTGACCACGTGCTCCTTCTCCAGACACCCAAACATGGACATAACCTCCTAAGACGAGGTTACATCTTCATCCAGGGTATAGTCATCTTTACCCAGAGGGCACTCAAATCTCTATGGTGTCCACAGGTCATGCAAATCTGCCATTGTGATCATAGAGACCACATGTGCTTTCTCCAGAGGCACCCAGGCATGGATATAACACCAGAAGGTGAGCAGGCTATCAGTTCGGGCAGAGCCCTTGACTGCCCACAGCCTAGACCCATGAATAACCAGCTTGGCCAGGCCCAGGAGCAAACCACCAGAAGATCCTCCGTGTGACCCACGCCCCTGTGTACTAGATCGGGAGCATGGGGCTGCGGTGCAGCCAGAACTTGAGAAGCAGGCCTTCATATACACAAATAGAAGCTGCAACCTCTCACACGTTGTGCATACAGCACCCACTGCCTCTTCCCAGCTGCAGAAGTGACACATAGCTATGAGTCCATAAAATGTCTTAAGAGCCTGTTACTTGGTACTGATCTGTGTAGCACTCTCCACCCCAGGTCCCCAGTGTAGCGGGGAGGGCTGCTGTGTAAAGAGAGCTCCGGTGGAACCTGGCATCGTCCTGGTACTCCCTTCAAAGTGCTGGCTCCGGAGTCATTGAGCAATATAGCTCTCATACAGGTCTTTCGACCCAAACAGTCCATGCCAACCACAGTGCTCACCCAGCTAGTCCCAACTTTCTGAGTTCAGCCATATCCCACTAAAGTCCACCCCTCCAGATACCTATCCGGGTGCTCCCAGCAATATCAGGGAGGAGGCTATGTAGTATCCGCACCAGGACCACCAGACTCCAAGCAGTAAGACTTCAACACCTCTACCCACTAACTCGCCCTCCACACCCCCAACCGTCACTACTTTATCATTTCCTGTCAGTCACCTTATGGACAGAGACTCCTGGACAAACATGTATATGAGCTATCTTATATATTTATATTTAATGTGTGTGTTTTTATTATTATAGTGTTCTTTATCTTATTGTGCTGCATTGGATCTCGAGTAACAATTATTTTAATCTCCTTTACACTTGTGACCTGGAAATTACATTAAATAAACTTGAATCTTCTTAAATGATACTATTGCACCTGCCTGAAGCACTTCCTCTGGAAGCTTGTTCCATATGCTCACCATCCTATCCATGAAAAATTGCTGGTCAGTTTTAAATCTTTCCCCTCTCATCCTAAATCTATACCCCATTTCCCCTTCATTCGTTATGTCCTGTGTCATGTGACGTGGGCTATCACGGCCTTTCCGTGACCATGATTGTTCTTGGCAAATTTTCTGTGCAGCATCTTTACAAGACAGGTGACCCCAGCCATTATCAATACTCTTCACAGATTGTCTGCCTGGCATCAGTGGTCATATAACCAGGATTTGTGTTATGCACCGGATGCTCATACGGCCATCCACCACCTGTTCCCATGGCTTCACGTGAAGGGCTAAACTAGTGCTGCACCTTGCCCAAGGGTGACCTGCAGGCTTGAGGAGGGAAGGCACACCTTATACCTCCTTTAGGTAGAGACATATCTCCTCTCTGCCACCTAATGTCTCTCCTGTCCCCCCATCCTGGAAAAAAGCCAGTTTCTGTCCACTTTATCAATGCCTCTCATAGTTATAATCATTTCCTTAAGGTTGCTCCTCATTCTCTTGCATTCCAAGGAATAAAGGTGTAGCCTAGCCAACCTCTCCTTATAAATCAGGCCCACTAGTCCTAGCAATATCATCCTAAATCTCTTCTGCACTTTTTACCATGTCTTTCCTTTGACAGGGTGACCAAAGTTGTACACAGTTCTCCAAGCGTGGCTTCACCATACAGCTACAACATAATGTCCCAACTCCTATTCTCCTGCCCTGACTGATGAAAGCTAGTGTGGCTCATTATTTAAATGTCACCCTGTTTTGATAGCTTTGGATTACTCTGACTTTGTTCTTTTTAAAAATGGCACTATAGAAATAAATTGTCTGATCCTTTTTCAGATCTCTTCATTTAATGATCCTGATTTCCTGAAGCAATTGGAGATGGCTATTAAATATGGATTTCCCTTCCTATTCCAAGATGTGGATGAGTACATTGATCCAGTGATTGATAACGTCCTCGAAAAGAACATTGAAGGACAACAAGGGCGTTATTACATTAGGCTCGGAGACAAGGAGGTTGACTATGATCCTAACTTCAAAATGTATCTCAATACCAAGCTTGCAAACCCCAAGTACCAGCCTTCAGTTTTTGGAAAATCCATGGTGATAAACTACACTGGTAATTTCTCACATACTCTGGATCGCCCCACAAATCCACTTCATGACACCCCTACTGTAAGTTTTAGGAACCTTGTCACTAAGGAGACAATGACTCCTTAGACCAGGGGTTCCCAACTTGGGGTCCACGGACCCCTTGGTTAATGGGAGTCCATGGCATTGAAAAGGTTGGGAACGCCTAGCTAAGACAAACCTTTATTCCCTCAGGTGACATAAAGTCAATGGCATGTTTAAAAAATACTGATGTTTAAATGTTGGTTCCTGTGATATTGGCATTGCTGGAGGGACTGGTATTTTTTTGCTGCCATTGTTGACTTTGAGAGGTTGTGGTAGTTGGGTTCAGGAGACAGGGATTTGTGTTTGAGTCAGAGTGGAGAGTCCTCGGAGGCTATGATAGATCATGATAGACATGGGTCCTAGTGATCGCCAAGGTCCAATGATTATCCCATTTTCTGGTGCATTTTATGCATACTACTGCGTATAAAATGCTGTTATTGTGGACTCAGAGACATGGAGAGATGCACAACTTTGGTCCAATTTGGTCCATCTGGTCAGGCTCGATGGGCCGGGTGGCCTACTCCTGCTCCTATTTCCTATTTCTTATGTTCTCGTCTCTTCCTGCCCTTGATGACCTACTATTTATGCCACTGCCCAGTTTATGAAGAATGGAGGCTGATTCTGAGCTTCTTTCTGCAGTGACGTTAAGTGGCCTGGAGGACCAGTTACTGAGTGTAATTGTGGCATATGAGCGGAAAGAACTGGAGGAGCAGAGGGAGCGTTTGATCAAGGAAACCAGTGAAAACAAGAAACTGCTAAAGGATCTTGAGGATTCTCTTCTTCGTGAATTGGCAACTTCCACCGGGAACATGTTAGATAATGTTGAACTTGTCGAAACTCTAGAAGAGACTAAGACCAAAGCTACTGAGGTAAGTTCAACATTACACTGATTGCAGTCTCACACAATGAACTCAGTCCGTCACACTGAGCTCAGTCCATCACTCCAAACCGAGTGCATCACACCACGCTAAGTCCGTCACACCAAGCTCAGTCCGCATGTCGGGCTCAGTCCATCACGCCGAGCTCTGTCCATTACGTTACAGCTCAATCCATCACTCTAAGCTCAGTCCGTTATAGTTCAGTCCGTCATACCAAGCTCAGCCTGATGCTGCTCAGTCCGTTACACTGAGCTCACTCCATTACAGCTCAGTCAGAATCGGAATCAGGTTTATTATCACCAGCATGTGTCGTGAAATTTGTTAACTTCGCAGCAGCAGTTCAATACAATACATAATATATAAAAGAAAAAAAAAGGTAATAAATAAATCAATCAATTACAGTATACATATATTGAATAGATTAAAAATTGTGCAAAAAACAGAAATAATATATATATTAAAAAAGTGAGGTAGTGTCCAAGGGTTCAATGTCCATTTAGGGATCGGATGGCAGAGGGGAAGAATTTGTTCCTGAATCACTAAGTGTGTGCCTTCAGGCTTCTGTACCTTCTACCTGATGGTAACAGTGAGAAAAGGGCATGCCCTGGGTGCTGGAGGTCCTTAATAACAGAAGCTGCCTTTCTGAGACACCGCTCCCTAAAGATGTCTTGGGTACTTAGTAGGCTAGTGCCCAAGATGGAGCCAACTAAATTTACAACCCTCTGCAGCTTCTTTTGGTCCTGTGCAGTAGCCCCTCCATACCAGACAGTGATGCAGCCTGTCAGAATGCCCTCCACGGTACATCTATAGAAGTTTTTAAATGTTTTTGTTAACATACCAAATCTCTTTAAACTCCTATTGAAGTATAGCTGCTGTCTTGCCTTCTTTATAACTGCATGGATATGTTGGGACCAGGTTAGGTCCTCAGAGATCTTGACAGCCAGGAACTTGAAACTGCTCACTCTCTCCACTTCTGATCCCTCTATGAGGATTGGTATGTGTTCCTTCATCTTACCCTTCCTGAAGCCACAATCAGCTCTTTCATCTTACTGACGTTGAGTGCCAGCTTGTCGCTGCGACACCATTCCACTAGTTAGCATATTTCACTCCTGTACGCCTTCTCATCACCATCTGAGATTCTACCAACAATGGTTGTACCATCAGCAAATTTATAGATGGTATTTGAGCTATGCCTAGCCACACAGACATGTATATAGAGAGAGTAGAGCAGTGGGTTAAGCACACATCCCTGAGGTGCACCAGTGTTGATCATCAGTGAGGAGGAGATGTTATCATCAATCCGCTGATTGTGCTCTTCCAGTTAGGAGGGAGGTACAGAGGCCCAGATTCTGTAACTTCTAGATGCTGAGTCCATTACAGCACGTCCATCACATCGAGCTCAGTTCCTTACAGTTCTGTCTGTCACATCAAGCTCACTCCATCACATGAAGCACAGTCCATCACACTGAGCTCAGTCCCTTACAGCTCTGTCCATCACATCAAGCTCACTCCATCACATCAAGCACACTCCATTACACTGATCTCAGTCCCTTACAGCTCTGTCTATTACACCAAGCTCAGTCCTTTACAGTTCAGGCTATTACACCAAGCTCAGACCCTTATAGCTCAGTCCATCACATCAAGCCTAGTCCCTTCCAGCTCTCTCCGTCACGTCAAGCACAGTCCATCACACCAAGCTCAGTCCATTACAGCTCAGTCTGTCATACCAAGCTCAGTCCGTCACACCAAGCTTAGTCCATCACACCGAGCTTAGTCCATTACAGCTTAGACTGTCACACCAAGCTCAGTCCATTACAGCTCAGTTAGCTACAGCTTAGTCCGCTACAGCTCAGTCCATCACACCGAGCTCAATGAATTACAGCTCAGTCCATCACACCGAGCTCAGTCTGTTACAGCTCAGTCCATCACACCGAGCTCAATGAATTACAGCTCAGTCCATCACACCGAGCTCAATGAATTACAGCTCAGTCCATCACACCGAGCTCAGTCTGTTACAGCTCAGTCCATCACACCGAGCTCAATGAATTACAGCTCAGTCCATCACACCGAGCTCAATGAATTACAGCTCAGTCGATCACACCAACCTTACTTAATCTGTTAAGCCGAGCTCAGTCCATTACAACTCAGTTCATCACGTCGAGCTCAGTCCATTCCCATAAGATCATAAGCTATAGGAACAGAATTTGGCCCATTGAGTTTGCTCCACCATTTTATCGAGGTTGATCCATTTCTCTTTCAGCCCCAATCTCCTGTCTTCTCCCTGTAACCTTTCACACCATGACTTATCAAGAATCTATCAACCTCTGCCTTAAGGACATCCAGTGACCTGCCCTCCACAGCCATCTGTGGAGATTGTCTGTTTGGATTTCAGCAAGGCCTTTGACAGAGGAGGTAGATAGGCTGGTCTGGAAGGCTACATCCCATGGAGTCCAGGCTCAGACTTAGGAAGCAGAGGGTGGTGGTTGAAAATTGTTTCTTGGAATGAGAGGCTAGTGGTGTGGCATAGAGGTTAGTGTTATTATTTGTTACTTGGCTGTGAATGCACAAGATCAGTAAATTTCCAGATGATATGAAATTAAGAGATGTTGTTGATAGTGAAGAAGATTATCTTAGATTACATGGGTATGTTGATCAGTTAAAGAAGTGGGCCAAAGATATAAATTTCAATATAGATAAGTGCGAGGTGATGCATTTTGGAAAGTCAAACCAACGTAGACTTTTACTCTGAATGGAAATAAATTAGGGAGTGTAATCGAACAGAGGAGTACGTATGAAATTGGCATCACAGTTAGACAGGATTGCCTTCATCAGTCAGACCATTGAGCATTAGGTATATGTGGCAGTTGTGTAAGTCACTGGTGAAGCCACACTTGGTGTACTGTGTACAAACGTGGCTTCTGTTATAGGAAAGATGGTACTAAACAAGAATGAGTACAGAAACAATATAAAGGGGTGTAACTAGGACTAGAGGGCCTTAGTTATATAGGGAGAGGTTGGCCAAGTTTGGTCTTTATTCCTTGGAATGTAGGGAAATGAGTATCAATCTTATAAAAATGTTTAAAATTATGAGAGGACTAGATGAAATGAATGGTAAGAATCTTTTCTGCAGGGTAGGGGAGACCAAAACTAGGAGGAACACACAAAATTCTGGAGGAACTCAGCAGGCCAGGGAACATCTGTGGAAAAGAATACAGTCAACGTTTTGGGCTGAAACCCTTTGGCAGGACTAGAGAAAAAAAGCCGAGCAGTAGATTTAAAAGGTGAGGGGAGGGGAGAGAGAAACACAAGGTGATAGGTGAAACCGGGAGGGGGAGGGATGAAGTAAAGAGCTGGGAAGTTGATTGGTGAAAGAGATAGAAGGCCATGGAAGAAAGAAAAAGGGAGAAGGAACAGCAGAGGGAGGTGATGGGTGGGCAAGGAGATGAGGTGAGAGAGGGGAAAGGGGATGGGAAATGGAGAAGGAGCGGGGTGTGTTGGGGGTCATTACCAGAAGCTTGAGAAATTGATGTTCATGCCATCAGGTTGGAGGCTACCCAAATGGAATATTAGGTGTTGTTCCTCCAACCTAAGTGTGGCCTCATCACGACAGTGGAGGAGCCCATGGGTGGACATATCGAAATGGGAATGGGAAGTGGAATTAAAATAGCTGGCCACTGGGAGATCCCACTTATTCTGGCAGATGGAGAGTAGATGTTCGGCAAAGTGGTCTCCCGATCTATGTTGGGACTCAGCAATGTTTAGGAGGCCACACCTGGAGCACCAAACGTAGTAAATTACCCCAACAGACTCACAGGTGAAGTGTCGCCTCACCTGGAAGGACTGTTTAGGGCTCTGGATGGTAGTGAGGTGAGAGAGGTGTAGGGGCAGGTGTAGCACTTGTTCTGCTTGCAAGGATAAGTGTCAGGAGGGGGATCAGTGGGGAGGGACAAATGGGCAAGGGAGTGGCCCCAGTGGAAAGTAGATTGTGGGGGAGAGGGAAAGATGTGCTTGGTGGTGAGATCCCATTGAAGGTGGCAGAAGTTTTGGAGAATTATGTGTTGACCATGGAGGCTGGTGGGGTGGTAGCTGAGGACAAGAGGAACCCTATCCCTGAAAGGGTGCTGGGAGGATGGGGTGAGAGCAGATCTGCGTGAAATGGAAGAGATGCAGTTCAGGGCAGCATTGATGGTGGAGGGAGGGAGGCCCCTTTCTTTGAAAAAGAAGAACATCTCCTTTGTTCTGAAATGAAAAGCCTCATCCTGAGAGCAGATGCAGAGGAGATGGAGGAATTGAGAAAAGGGAGGCATAGGTTTAAGGTGAGAGGGATAAGATTTTAAAGGGACCTTTTTACTCAGGGTGGTGAGTATATGGAATGAGCTGCCTGCAGAGATGGTTGAGGCAGATATAATAGTATTATTTAAGAAGCACTTGGATAGGTACATAGGGGTTGGGGCTTGGAAGGATAAGTTCCAAGCACAGGAAATTAGGACCGGCTATGTGGGCATTGTGGTTGGAATGGACTGGTTGGGCCAAAAGACTTGTATCATGCTGTATTGCTCTATGACTCCATGAATTCATTTTCAGGCTTACTGGTGTTCCGCCGAAGTATGATGTTTCATCTTAGTGAGGGAAGTTGTATCTTTTTGGTGTAAACCAATTTTTCTCTCAGTATAACTATAAAGTCACTGCACGAGTTTCAGAAAACATCATCCATGGCCAAGACTGAGGTAAAGCACAAAAACGAATAGAAACACTCATTTGGCTCTGGGGTCCTGCTCTGAGAGGATAGTTTAACAATTTCAGATAATTGTTCATTTACAGTCGCCTGTTTGTATGGCATGCTTATTTTAATGAGTTCCTTCAGGATTTGATTCAAACACAACAAGTCATCTCCATTGACAGAGGACTGGCTCAATGGACCAGTGGGATAGTCCCAATGTGATATTAATTTCTGAATGCCTACTCCATAAGATTATTCCTGCCCACTGCCAGGCAGTGAAATTGCCTGTTTGCTTCACTGTTACTGTTCATCACAGCTCTGATTCCTGCACTTTCAGATATAGAGTCTTAGTCATAAAGTCGTACAGCACAGAAGCAGGCCCTTCAGCCCATCTAGTCCATGCTGAACTATTTAAACTGCCTACTCCCATTCACCTATGCCAGGACCATAGCCCTCCATACCCCTGCCATCCATGTACCAGTCTCATTTTTTCTTAAATGTTGAAATCGAGCTTGTGTGCGCCACTTGTGCTGGCAGCTCGTTCCACACTCACAACCCTCTGAGTGAAGAAGTTTCCCTTCATGTTCCGCTTAAACTTTTCCCCTTTCACCCTTAACCTATGACCTCTAGTTGTAGTCCCACGTAACCTCAGTGGAAAAAAGCCTGCTTGCATTTACCCTATCTATATACCTCAAAATGTTATATACCTCTATCAAATTTCCTCTCAATCTCCTACATTCTACGGAGTGAAGTCCTAACCTGTTCAATCTTCCCTTATAACTCAGGTCCTCCAGACCCGGCAACACATTTGTAAATTTTCTCTGTACTCTTTCAACCTTATTAACATCTTTCCAGTAGGTGGGTGACCAAAACTGCACACAGTACTCCAAATTAGACCTGGCCAATGTGTTTTACAACTTCAACGTAACATCCCATCTCCTATGCTCCATGTTTTGATTTATGTAGGCCATTGTGCCAAAGCTTCCTTTACGACCCTAATCTACCTGTGACGCCATCTTCAATGAATTATGGACCTGTATTCCCAGATCTCTTTGTTCTACAGCTCACTGTATCTTGCTAGACAAAGAATAAATCCTGGAGGAAGGAGGTTACTGAAACTTCCAATTACTGAAGCAGCATTGTGGGAGCTAGTTCATTGTTCCACAGTGCGGTTTCTCCAAGTACTACTGTGCTTTCCGGGTTCGTCAGCAATGTGGTTGTCTCTATTATTAAGGTATATGATTATAAATACTTGGCTGAGAAAAGAGCAAACAACAATGAAGAACAGGAGCAGATTATGCCAGACTATACAAACCCAAATCCTTCCTAAATATAAACTCATTCCTAATGGCAGGTGTCAGAAAAGCTAAACCTGGCTGAAAAGACTGCAGTCGATATAGACAAACTGAGAGATGGCTATCGACCAGCTGCCAAACGAGGGGCAATTTTGTTTTTCGTCTTGTCGGAGATGGCGCTGGTTAACAACATGTACCAATATTCTTTGGCATCTTTCCTGGAGGTCTTTGACTTATCTCTCCGCAAATCTCTGCCTGACTCTATACTTCAAAAGCGACTGCGGAACATCATGAACGCGTTGACTCTTAACGTGTACAATTATGGCTGCACAGGTCAGTGTTACGAATGTTGCTACCGTTTTGGCAATCAAAATGCAATGTTAAAATGTTCATGTTTCTGAAATGTTTTGAAGGTGACTAGTGTGTTGCGTAAATATTATATTTATCCTGCTTTGAATGTCATTGATACAACTGAGTCTCAACTGCAGCACTTGATTATTCAAGTCCCACAGTAGAAAGCTAAGAAACTAGACTGAGGGAGCCATGATATCAGCTTAGGGTGAAACCAGGTGCCTGTGTACCCGGTCAGTAGATGTAAATGATCCCAGGGAGTGACATGGTGAAAGAGCAGGAAACTCTCCCCTGTCAATTGGGTGATATTCATCAATCAACATTTCTAAAAGATAGAATTTGACTGAGATTTTTGAAGAGGTGGCCAAGAGGATTGATGAGCGCAGGGCTGTCTGTCTACATATCTTCAGTAAGGCTGTTGACAAGGTCCCACATGGTAGGTTGGTCACATAGGATCCAAGATAAACTAGCTAACAGGATACAAATTGGTTTGGTTGAAGGAAAACAGGATAGTAGTACAACAACGCACACAAAATGCAGGAGGAACTCAGCAGGCCAGGCAGCATCTATGGAAAAAAGTACAGTCAACGTTTTGGGCTGAGACCCTTCAGTTTGTAGTAGTAAAGCACTGAGTTTTAGCTCGGAGGCCTGTGTGGCCATGTGAAGAAAGGTGGAGAATGGGATTGAGAGGGAGAATAAATCAGACATGATCAAATGTTTCAATGGAGCAGATGAAAAAGATGGGCTGAATGGCCTATTTCTGCCCCAGTGTCCTATGGACCAGTGGTGTGCCACAACAGTCAGTGCTGTGTCCATTGTTGTTTGTCAAATACAGTAATCTGGTAGTTGGTTTATTGTTGTCACATGTACTGAGATACAATGAAATGATTTTGTTTGCATTCCTTTCGGCAAGATCAGCTTTTATGTACATTGAGGTCATGCCAAAGGAATTGCAGAATATAGTGTTACACTTACAGAGAAAGTGTACGTGGACAAATAAGGTGCAAGGGCTGTGCCAAACCTGACTAAGAGATCAAGAGTTCATCTTTACTTTACAAAATATCTGTTCAATATTCTTGTAATGTAGTGGCACGTGATCTCAGGCTTTAGTGTCTTCTGCCCAGTGGAAGGGGCAGATAAGAGAATGCTTGGGTAGGAAGAGTCTTTGATTATGTTGGCTGCTGAAGGAAATGTATTAGGATAAACTAATTAGACAGGAAACTAATCCTGAAAACTTGTATTTCAATGTTTATTAGCATCAATGGTCCAGCTCACTTGGCAAAGTCATAAATAGTGAGAACGTATTGTTTATTAGGGAGGATGGACTTAAGGCAGAGTTTGGATTACCAGAGGTGATTAGCCTCCCTGATCTTCTTTAGTTGACCCTGGTGACTCTCAGTTGAAAAGTGATTACCTTCTGCAGAACTGAGGTTCTTCGCCTTATATTGATGCAATGAAATTTAACTTTTCTCTTGCCTCTCCAGGTTTGTTTGAGAAGCATAAGTTGCTTTTCTCATTCAACATGACGATAAAGCTTCAGCAGGCTGAACAGAGGGTCCCTCAGGAAGAACTGGAATTTTTCCTGAAAGGTACTGGCAGGGGATGGTGCATATCCAAGGACTAAGGAGTTAAATTTTAAATGTCACAAATTCTAATAAAATAAAAAACAGCAAACTGAAGATTGGGTTCAGATATTTTCAGATATCTTTGCTCCAGATCTTTGTGATGTGATAGAGAAGTACAGCACAGAAAGAGGCCATTTGGCCCATCTAGTACATGCCAAAACCATTTAAACCACTCCTATCAACTTACATCAGGACCATAGCCCTCCATACACCTACTATCCATGTCCAGATCCAAATTTCTCTTAAACATTGAACTTGAGCTTGCATGCACTATTTGTTCTGGCAGCTCATTCCACATCTCATGACCTTCTGAGTGAAGAACTTTCCCCTCATGTTTCCCTTAAACTTCTCACCTTTCATCCTTAGCCCATGACCTCTGGTTGTAGTCCCACTCAACCTCAGTGGAAAAAATCTGCTTGCATTTATCCTGTCTATACCCCTCATAATTTTATATACCTCTGTCAAATCTCCTCTCAATCTCCTACATTCAATCTTTCCTTCTAACTCAGGTCCTCCAGACCCAGCAACATCCTTGTAAATTTCCTCTGTATTCTTTCCTTATATACTATACATCTTTCCTGTAGGTAGGTGACCAAAACTGCACATAAAACTCCAAATTAGGCCTCACCAACATCTGATACAACTTCAGTATAACATCCCAACTCCTGTACTCACTACATTGATTTATGAAGGCCAATGTGCCAAAAGCTTTCTTTACAACCTATCTACCTGTGACACCACTCTCTATGAATTATGAGCCTGTATTCCCAGATCCCTTTGTTCTACCGCACTCCTCAGTGCCCTACCGTTCGCTATGTACGACTTACCCTGGCTGGTCCTACTGAAGTGCAAAACCTCACACTTGTCTGCATTAAATTCCATCTGCTATTTTTCAGCCCATTTTTCCCGCTGATGCAGATCCCTCTGCAAGCCATGGTAGCTTTCCTTACAGTCCATTACACCCACAATCTTTGTGTCATCTGCAAATTTGCTTATTCTGTTAACAACACTATCATCCAGATCATTGATGTAGATGATTGACAACAGAGGACCCAGCACTGATCCCTGTGACACACCACTAGTCACAGGCCTCCAGTCAGAGCTTCTCCCACAAAGCCAATGTCTAATCCAATTTACTACCTCATCCTGAATGTCAAGTGACTGAACCTTCTTGACCAGCCTCTCATGCAAGACCTTTTCAAATGCCTTACTAAAGTCCATGAAGGTTGCCTTACCTTCATCCACTTTCCTGGTAACATCCTGAAAAACTCTATATGATTGGTTAGACATGACCTACCACGCACAAAGCCATGCTGACTATTCCTGATCAGTCCATGTCTATCCAAGCACTCATATATCCGGTTCCTTAGAATACCTTCCAATAACTTTCCCCATACCTGATGTTAGATTTGCTGGCCTATAATTTCCTGGTTTATGTATAGAGCCTTTTTTAAACAACAGAACAACATTGGCGATCCTCCGATCCTCTGGTATCTTCCCTGTTGCTAAGAATAATTTAAATAGCTCTGCTAGGGCCTCAATCATTTCTGCAATTGCCTCCCTTAGAGTCCAAGAGAACACCTCGTTAGGCCCTGGAGATTTATCCACCCTGATTTGCCTCAGGGTAGCAAACACCTCCTTCTCTGTAATCTGTACAGAGTTCATGAAATTGATGCAACGTTGCCTCACTTCTATAGACTCTGTGTCTGTCTCTTGAGTAAATAAATACAGATGTGAAGAATTCATTTAAGCTCTCTCCTATCTGTTTTGGCTCCACACGTGGATTACTATTCTGGCCTTTCAGAGGACAAATTTTATCGCTTGCAATCGTTTTGCTCTTAACATACCTATGGAATCCCTTAGAATTCTCCTTCACCTTGTCTGCTAGAGCAACTTCATGCCTTCTTTTAGCCTTCCTGATTTCTTTCTTAAGTGTTCTCTTGCATTTCTTATACCCTATAAGCACCTCATTTGTTCCTACCTACTAATACCTGCTATGTACCTATATTTTTCCTTAACCAGGACCTCAATAGCTCTTGAAAATCAATGTTCCCTACATTTGTTATCTTTACCTTTTATTCTGACAGAGACATACAAGCTTTGTACGCTCAAATTTTCATTTTTGAGACCACCCACTTACCAAATACATCTTTGCCAGAAAACAGCCTGTCCCAATCCACTTTTGCCAGATTATTTCTGATACCATCAAAATTGGCCTTTCTCCAATTTAGAATCTCAACTTGTGGACCAGATCTATCTTTTTACGTATTTACTTTGAAACTAATGGCATTGTGGTCACTGGATGTGAAGTGTTCTTCTACACAAACCTCTGTCACCTGCCTGTCTCATTCCCTAATAGCAGATCCAGTATCACATGCCGTCTCGTCGGGACCTCTACGTATGGATGAAGGAAACTTTCCTGAACATATTTGACAAACTCTATCCCATCTTGTACTGTTACAGTATGGGAGTCCCAGACAATAGGTGGAAGGTTAAATTCACCTACTATAGCAACCTTATGTTTCTTGCAACTGTCTGCGATCTCTTTACAAATTTGTTCCTGCAAATCCCTCGGACTGTTGGGTGGTCTGTAATATAGCCCCTTTAAAATGGTCATACCTTTTTTATTTCTCAGTTCCACCCATAATGCCTCACTAGTCAAGTTCTCCGGTCTATCCTGACAGAGCACAGCCGTGACATTTTCCCTGACTAGTAGCACCATCCCTCCTCCTTTAATCCCTCCTGCTCTGACATGTCTGAAGCAACTGAACCCCAGAATACTGGGCAGCCAGTTCTGCCTCTCCTACAACCGAGTCTCACTAATGGCTACAACGTCATAATTTCAGGTGTTGATCCATGTCCTAAGCTCATCCGCCTTTCCTGTGATATTTCTTGCACTGAAATATATGCAACTCAGAACACTAGTCTCACCATGCTCAACTCCACAACCTCTCCACTAACTGTTCTGGCAATCTGGTTCCCATTCCCCTGCAACTCTAATTTAAACCTCATCTTGAAATGTCTTGAATAGTTCTTCCAATATTTTGCAATGCCTGTCTTCTCTATTCTGCAAGGCCTCAAATTAATCCCCAATCTAAAATCACTCAATTTTTTGGAAAGTAGAAGATTGAGAGGAGATTTGATGGAGGTATACAAAATTATGAGGGGTATAGATAGGGTAAATGCAAGCAGGCTTTTTCCTCTGAGGTTGGGTGGGACAACAACCAGAGGTCATGGGTTAAGGGTGAAAGGTGAAAAGTTTAAGTGGACATGAGGGAAACTTCTTCACTCCCACTTCGTGGGAGTGTAGAATGAGCTGCCAGCATAAATGGTGCATGTGAGCTCGATTTCAATGTTGAAGAGAAATTTAGATAGGTACATGGATGGTAGGGGTATGGAGGACTATGGTCCTAGTTCAGGTGGATGGGAGTAGGCAGTTTCAGCACGGACTAGATGAGCCAAAGTGTCTGTTTCTGTGCTGTACTTTCCTCTGGTTCTGTGACTCCACCTGCTCTGCCAATGATTCATTCTTTAGTATTCCCAGTTTCTTCATTTCCTGTTGTGCTGATTTCCATCTGAGACAGGCACTATGTGGTATGGTGGTGATTGGGTACTGAGCTTTTGGTGCATCATCATTTTGTGATTTACTACTGAGAACTGTCAGGCAGGGCAGCCCAACTTGCACCCACTTCACATGGTAGAACACGCACAGGGATTATGTAGTGATTATATAAAAACTACTGCAATATTCTGACTGGACTGTACTGCAAAGTTAGTCATCATTTTTAAGAGAATACAGAATTAGAATTGGAGATTCTGAGTGTGATTGTGATCCCTTTCAAACATTCGATTTAGTAATTTTGATTATATGATAAGTATTAATTTTTGTTCAACAATCCTAACGAAGGGTCTTTGACCTGAAAGAGTATCTTTGTGTCTTGCAAATTTCTCCATATGCGCAGAGGAGTGCATTCTGACTGGCCTCACACTGTCCTGCTGCAGCTGCAAAGAACATTTTCACGACATGTCAGTGATAGTAAATCCGATTCTGATTCATTCCCTGCTAAGAGCATCTTAATGTCTCCAGGCTTTAATATTTGATAACATTTATATCTCTGTAAATGTGCTCATAAATAATGTAATTAAAGAAACAAGTGGGATCAATCGTTGCTGTTAATGGATGCTCTTGTTTCACGTAAAATGTTGATGTAAGTATATTAACAGTTCCAGTAGGCAGCAAGTCTGCAGTTAACTCAGCTGAGCTGCTCTACAACAAGACTGTAAATATTTTATGTCATATCCTTCCAGTAACAGTGGCTCGTTAGCATTCATTTCCCACCACTGTCTGTAAGAAGTTTGAACTTGCTCCCCATGACCACGTGGGTTCCCTGTATGTGCTTTGGTTTCCACCCACAGTCCAAAGACGTACTGATTTAGTAGGTTAATTGGTCATTGTAAATTGTCCCAGGATCAGGATGGGTTAAATCGGAGCTGCCAGGCAGTGCAGCTCACATGGCTGGAAGGGCCTATTCCACGCTGTGATAGACCCCTGTTGCTCATGCAGTGATTATCTGCTCCACCCTGTTTGTAACTCGTAGGCTGTCTCACAATATTGTAACTCTGAAAATCATTTCCTTCTCAAGCCCTGCTCAAGCCACAGCAGATGAAGATGGTGTTGTGTTCTAGGCCTTAGGCTGGTAGTTAAGTGTGTCTCTGCAGTTAACTGACATGCCACTTGAGGCCTTAGTGGGCTTAAGGATGTTTAAATTTCAGGGCCAGATGGGCTTTATGCCAGGCTGCTGTGGGAGGCGAGGAATTGATGAGGATCTGACAGAGATTTTAAAATCTTCACTGGCCACAGATGAGGTAGCAGATGACTGGAGGACAACAAAGGTGGCCTTCTTTTCTAGAGGAGTAGCAGGTCAAAGCCTGGTAGCCACAGACCTGTGAGTGTGGATTTTAGCAACACACATCCAACCCAGGCAGCATCTATAGGAAGAGATACAGTCGACATTTCAGGCCGAGACCCTTCATCAGGATTTTAGTGCTGCTTACCTACCCACAGTGGTCATACTTTGACTATAAAGAATGTGAAACATGTTATTGATTTGTCCTTCTTTCAAACCATTGATGATAGTTTGATTTTACTTTTCTGCAGTAGTCTTTCAGGATCATCCATATATCAAAACTTTTTCAAGTGTTTCATCCACTAATTATACAATCTACTGATAGGTCATTGATCTGGACCTTTTGCCTCAGATCCTGCCTGATTAACTGAGTATTTCTAGCCATTTCTCTTCTTATTTCAGAATTCTGATGCTATTGATACAGTTAAAACATAAGACGTAGGAGCGGAGTTAGGCCATTCGGCCCATCGAATCTGCTCTGTCATTCCATCATGGCTGATTTATTATTCCTCTCAACACCACGTTCCTGCCTTCTCCCCTAACCTTTGACACCCTGACTAATCAAGAGCCTGAAAACCTCCACTTTAAATATACCCAATAACTTAGCTTCCACAGCCGTCTGTGGCGATGAATTACGCAGATTCACTACCCTCTGCCTAAAGAAATTCCTCCTCATCTCCATTATAAATGGGCAGCTCTCTGTTCTGAGGTTGCGCCCTCTAGTCCTAGGCTCCCTCTCTATAGGAAACATCCTCTCCATATCCTCATCCTCATTCTTCGAACTCCAGCGGGTACAGGCTCAAATCCATCAAATGATCCTCATGTATTAGCCCTGTCATTCCAGGATTCATTCTCGTGAACCTCCTCTGAATCCTCTCCAAGCCAGCACATCATTTGTTAGATAAGGGGCCCTAAACTGCTCACAATACTCCAAGTGCGGTCTGACCAATGCTTTATAAAGCCTCAGCATTACATCCTTGCTCTTAAATTCTAGCCCTCTTGAAATGAATGTTAACATTACATTTCACTGACTCTACCTGTGGTAACCTATAAGTCCTTCACAAGGACTCCCAAGTCCCTTTGCACCTCAGATTTCTAAATTTTCTTCACGTTTAAGAAATAGCCCATGTCTTTATTCCTTTTATCAAAATGTATGACCATACACTTCCCTATATAATATTCCATCTGCCACTTCTTTGCCCATTCTCCCAATCTATCTACATCCTTTTACAGAATCTAAGGATAAGGAGTATGGGAGCAAAGAGGTCCTTCTGCAGTTGTACAGGGCCCTGGTGAGACCACACCTGGAGTATTGTGTATAGTTTTGGTCTCCAAATTTGAGGAAGGACATTCTTGCTATTGAGGGAGTGCAGCGGAGGTCATGAGGTTAATTCCCAGGATGGCGGGACTGTCAAATGTTGAAAGATTGGAGTGACTGGGCTTGTATACACTGGAATTTAGAAGGATGAGAGGGCATCTGATTGAAACATATAAGATTATTAAGGGATTGGACACACTAGAGGCAGGAAACATGTTCCCGATGTTGGGGGAGTACAGAACCAGAGGCCACAATTTGAGAATAAGGGGTAGGCCATTTAGAACGGAGTTGAGGAAAAACTTTTTCACCCAGAGAGTTGTGGATCTGTGGAATGCTCTGTCTCAGAAGGCAGTGGAGGCCAATTCCCTGGATGCTTTCAAGAAAGAGTTAGATAGAGCTCTTAATGATAGCGGAGTCAAGGGATATGGGGAGGAGGCAGGAACGAGGTACTGATTGTGGATGATCAGCCATGATCACAGTGAATGGCGGTGCTGACTCGAAGGGCCAAATGGCCTACTCCTGCACCTATTGTCTATTGTCAAATCATTGTCTTATAATGTGAAAAGAAGTGGTCCCAACACTGGTTCCTGCAGAACATCACTAGTCACTGGCAGCCAATCAGAAAAGGTCCCTTTTATTCCCACTCTTTGCCTCCTGCCAGTCAGCCAATTTTCTATCCATGCTAATACCTTTCCTGTAAAATGACAGGCTGTTATCTTGTTAATCAGCCTCATGTGCAGCACCTTGTCAAAGGCCTTCTGAAAATCCAAATAAACAACATTCACTGACTTTCCTTTGTCTATCCTGCCTGTTATTTCCTCAAGGAATTCCAACAGATTTGTCAGGCAAAATTTCCACCTGAGAAAACCATGCCCCCTTTATTCCCACTCTTTGCCCCCAACAGAGAACTAGGCAGAAAATGGCTTGATGATATTGCCCCATTGACCCAGGTTTCATAGACAAATTCCTGCTGATATAACAGATTAGCATTGACGTCAACCTGTTCTTACTTTGACTTTGCTTTTCACAGGAAACATATCTCTGGCGAAAAGCAAGCGGCCAAAGCCATGTCATTGGCTTCCGGATCAAGGCTGGGAGGATATTGTTCATCTTGCAGAGTCTTTTCCACAACTGTTTGCATCACTTCCAGAAGATCTGCAAAAGAATAAGGAGGTTTGGAAAAACGTAAGTATCATCTCATCTCACTCCAATGAATTTCTTTTCAGAAGTCAAGAGAAGTCAAAAGGACTTCAGGAGCGGTAGGTCAACAATCCATGGATGGGATTAAGGTATATATGAACTCTGAATAGCAGTATTTTCTTTGGGGCTCAGCGAATTACTGGGTTATGAGAAGCATTGAGAAATGAAGCTAGAACCAGAAGATGGTCTGATCACTGGGCAAAAAAAGCTGCAAATCGTAGCTGATTCCTGAGTTACGTTTGCTAATCCCATTGGCTGAAACAGGGAGGATCCTGGTAGCATTTTATTGCTGAATGATCGTGCTGCAGCAGGTCATGTGACAAATATTGTTGCATGTCCAGAGCAGTGGGAATAGGCAAGTTAATTACATCAGTGGTAGAGAAATGATTGGTCAAACCACTGAGGGACAGGATTCATCTACACTTGGAAAGGCAGGAGTTGATCAGGGAGAGAGACCTGGGGTAGATTCCCATCCATCCCGGGGGTCTTCTCTGTCCTAATGCTTTTCAGAAGCTCTGGCACTGATGTTATGTAGCAGGGCCAGATTAGTAGAGTCCATTCCGTTGTATGGTTCAGTGAAGGATTTCATGGTAGCTCAGAGATCAACCCCTAGATATGTGTGTATGCACCGGAGTACTGCAGCATGACTGCTGAGGGTTGGTTCTGGAGTTTCCCGTTAATTCTACAGATTAACTCCATTCTCATAGGAACTTAAGTGCAGATAAGGTGTCATATTGTGGCAAGGAAGATTAAAAGCAAAGACTAGACCATATCTTGGTCTTCTCTGACACTAGAATGGGTCAAATTTGCCTCTGGTAGACTCCTTAGTTACAATGCTGGATTGCATGATGGAGATGAATTTCTGTGAGTGTCTGAGCTTGAAGGAGGTGCTCCTTAGTCTTGCAGGTAGAAAAAGTCAAAGGTGATGAGTCTCCCTGTGGCAACAGCAGGGAGACGCTAAAGTTATCAGTCTTGTTCCAACATGAGGGGCTCGAACTCTATCCTCTTTTTGTGAATTTATGGCTGAAAGTCTTTACTCTCATCTTAGAACTCAGAGGGTATATCTTTTTAGTGGAGATGTGACTCTTCCAAAGACATGTCAGTGAGGAATGGTGGTGAGGCTGCTCTGTAATGGAGCTAAAGATACTCAAGTCAAGAAAAGAGTCATGGTTGTGGAGGTTTTTGATGCATTTTAATTCCTTTTAGTGGGTGCCTTGATGAGTTCACTTTGTGCTGTCGGCCTTCATTGGGTGGGGTATGCTTGTTTGGACAGTGGAGGAATTTGAGCTGCTGGATGTCTTGCAACCTTTCCTCCCATTATTCTTAAGTCCCTGGGCTTGCTGCTGCACCTCAGGTACCCGTGGAGTAGTTTCTTGTCTCGTAGTCCAGTACTGCTTTGTGTTTGCTGAGTCTTGATATTGGTAATGCAGGAAAATCCTCCGGTTGTGTAAAAGAGTAGCATTTTTCCCACAGTACTTGTATGGAGTTCTAAGCAGTATGTTTCAGGGACACGGACAGAGTTCTCATTTATGGCCAATTCCTGAGATGTGGTGTGACTATGTGACAGGTGGAGTTGTGCTGCCTCAGACAGCCCACAAGGCTGTAAAATATTGAGAACATGGTCACCACGCACAAAAGAATGTGCATTTATACTGTATTCATTTTTTTCTAAATCAGCAACAATTTTCAATTGTGTACATTTTTCCTCAAGTGGGAGAGAACTCTGGTAACTTTCCACATAGTGGTAGAAGTGATTTTACAGGGAGAACGCAGGAAAGGTCAGGTCCATAGAGGACCATCTGTGGCAGGCTGACAATCTGATGGAAATACGTGTGGGTGAAGTGGGCACCCAACTCTCTCCCAGTGGGAGTAACAGCTGGGTATACTTTATACTTTATTGTCGCCAAACAATTGATACTAGAATGTACAATCATCACAGCAATATTTGATTCTGCGCTTCCTGCTCCCTGGATTACAAATATTAAATATTAAAAATAGTAAAAATTAGTAAATATTAAAAATTTAAATTATAAATCATTAATAGAAAATAGAAAAATGGAAAGCAAGGTAGCGCAAAAAAACTGAGAGGCAGGTCCGGATATTTGGAGGGTACGGCCCAGATCTGGGTCAGGATCCGTTCAGCAGTCTTATCACAGTTGGAAAGAAGCTGTTCCCAAATCTGGCCGTACGAGTCTTCAAGCTCCTGAACCTTCTCCTGGAGGGAAGAGGGACGTAAAGTGTGTTGGCTGAGTGGGTCATGTCCTTGATTATCCTAGCAGTACTGCTCCGATAGCGTGCGGTGTAAAGTGAGTCCAAAGACAGAAGATTGGTTTGTGTGATGTGCTGCGCCGTGTTCACGATCTTCTGCAGCTTCTTTCGGTCTTGGACAGAACAACTTCCATACCAGGTTGTGATGCACCCTAGAAGAATGATTTCTACGGTGCATCTATAAAACTTAGTGAGGGTTTTAGGGAACAGGCCAAATTTCTTTAGTTTTCTCAGGAAGTAAAGGCGCTGGTGGGCCTTCTTGGCAGTGATCTCTGCTTGGTTGGATCAAGTCAGGTCACTTGTGATATTGACCCCGAGGAACTTAAAGCTTTTGACCTGTTCCACTTGCACACCACCGATGTAAATTGGGTCGTGTGGTCCGCTACTCCTTGTGAAGTCAACAACCAATTCCTTCGTCTTGCTGACGTTGAGGGATAGGTTATTGTCTTCGCACCATGCCACCAGGTTCTTAATTTCCTCTCTGGGTATGCAAGGCTACTCATCTCCCCTGGGTATTGATGGTTGTGGATGCAATTGCCACAATCAGTGGACTATACTGAATATTTCAATAGATAAATAACATATTTATCGTTCTAGTGACAAAGTGATTTGTCTATTAACACCACATCTACTGTATGTACACATATGCCTACACCTACACACTGTGTCTGAATGGTTGTTCCCATCTCCTCCAGTGGTATGACCTTGATGCACTTGAACAAGTGGGATTCCCTCTCCACTACAAGGACACACTGAACAGTTTTCAGAAGCTGCTGTTGCTGCGCTGTTTCCGTGTGGATCGTGTCTACCGGGCAGTGATGGACTACATCACGGTCACCATTGGGGAAAAGTAAGTGCCTGAGTATCATGGGGAAGAATGCTCCAGGTGTGGAGAGTGCTGGTTCAGAGGGGTAAGTCATCTCCACGTATAGCGAGTAGGCCCCCTTCACGTTCCTTAGTGCAGCTCCTTGCCACTCTAGTAGACATACTTCCTTTGAGGTACACTCAGCCTTCCTGCATATTCCTGGTTTCACACAAGGGAGGAGCCACTACCTAATTCACAGTATTTTTGTTTGACAATGCTTGCTTCAGCCTCTGTTGCTGAAGTACCTCATGGCCCGATAGTTAGTTAATGTGAGGAAAAGTCGAGTTCAAAGCTGCTGCTTCTTGCCTCTGGGATGCAGTTAAGATTTGTGCAATGCTATTAGTGACTTATTTTTGCATCAGCTAGTGCAGAAGCGTTAGGAATATATTGGTGCAGAAGTGGTTAGGCGAGACCCGACGCAGACTGGGAGACCGTTTCGCTGAACACCTACGCTCTGTCCGCCAGAGAAAGCAGGATCTCCCAGTGGCCACACATTTTAATTCCATGTCCCATTCCCATTCTGACATGTCCATCCATGGCAAGATGAAGCCACACTCAGGTTGGAGGAACAACACCTTATATTCCGTCTGGGTAGCCTCCAACCTGATGGCATGAACGTTGACTTCTCAAACTTCCGTTAATGTCCCTCCTCCCCTTCTTACCCCACCCCTTATTTATTTATTTGATATATCCCTCCCCCTTTTTTCTCTCTCTCTCTTTTTTCTTCCTCTGTCCCTCTCACTATAACTCCTTGCCTGTTCTCCACCCTCCAGGCTCCCCTCCCCCCAGGCTTCCCGTCCCATGATCCTCTCCCTTCTCCAGCCTGGTATCCCTTTTTCCAATCAACTTTCCAGCTCTTAGATCCACCCCTCCCCTCCTGTCTTCTCCTATTTTTTCGGATCTCCCCCTCCCCCTCCCATTTTCAAATCTCTTACTAGCTCTTCTTTCAGTTAGTCCTGACGAAGGGTCCCGGCCCAAAACGTCAACTGTACCTCTTCCTGTAGATGCTGCCTGGCCTGCTGCGTTCCACCAGCATTTTTTGTGTGTGTGCTTGAATTTCCTCGTGTCTAGGAATAGATCTGTAGGCTTGCAAAGCCAAATCTTTAATAGTGAGTGTGCCTGGAGGCTTCTTAATGTGCTGCAATGCAGTGTTGGCGAGGTGACAGCCAGCAGTCTGAGTCCACGAGCTTCTCCCACAGTTAGATGTGTCCTGCTGACACTGGAGTAGTTAGACAGGATTTCTGTGGAATATACTTCCCTGTATTTACCTCACTTGTTCACTGTAAATGGTTTTACAGATCTGTATATTGTTGGTAATAACATGATTCACAGTGAGATCCTTTGGACAATCCCATGTGATAATAATGTTAACTCAAGAGTCCTGTTTGCCTCCTATGCATTTAACAATTCAGGTAGCTCACACAGCTCCAGTAATGTAATATTAGCTGAACAATTATCCAGTTTGATAAACAAGAGTATGTACACTAATTTAAGCCATGTTCATTTTCTACAGGTTTGTTCAGCCACCTGTCATTAGTTTTGAAGCCATCTTTGAGCAGAGTACGGCCAATTCTCCCATCGTCTTCATCCTCAGCCCTGGCTCTGACCCAGCTTCAGACCTTTCAAAACTGGCTGAGCGATCAGGGTTCGGAACAAGTCGACTAAAATCCCTGGCAATGGGACAAGGACAAGAGAAGGTATTCCATAGCATCATGAGGAAAGCTCGCTGATTTCAATAGCTTAAACTGCTTGACATACATCTGCTTGATAACATTTGGACTGTCAGATGATTTTGAAGGAGCTCTCTCTTTCTCTGCTGTGAGATTACTGCAGCCGTTATCTACATTGTACATCCAGTCCTCTGCCCTTCACTGGAAGCTACATTATGCCTGTGTCCACACTGCAACTCTTGTTAAGGCCAGCAGGTCTGGCAAACCCAGGTGTAGAGATGATGGGAGAGGGGTCTGTGCAGGGAGGTGCATATTTACATTGTCCCTGAAGTTCCCTTACTTCCAAATGTTTTCCTTTCTCTCTCTAAGCTGCACATCTGAGCTCAAGTTTGGCTCCATCATTTCCTGCAGCTGGATCTAATGTCAAATTCAAAGTACATTTATTATGTATACTATATACAAGCTTGAGATTCATCTCCTTACAGACAGCCACAAATTAAAAAAAACAGAACCTATTTTAAAAAGACCATTAAACACCCATGTGCAGAGAAAAAAACTAATTATACAAACAGCTGAAGTTCACAAAAGGTGAACCCACAGCCATGAAACCAGTCATCACTACAGCCGATTCAGGCGACCATTTCTTGTGGGCCACAGCTTCAGTCCAGCGCAGAGCCGAGTAGACCTCGCAGTGCAGCAAGCTGTATACCAGCCAGTCCTTTGCCCCCCCCCCCGGGTCTGACAATCTGGCCTTTTCAATCTGGCACGGCGCTTAAATCGGCCAAACCTCAGGTTGTTCCTCACTCTCGTGCCCGGCCCCTACCGCTTTGATATGCTCACGAGCCCTGGCCCCGCTGCCTCGATTTGGCCAATACCTGACCTTTCTAATTCGTTCCAGTGCTTAGATTGATCAAACCTCAGATAACTCTATGTGCGAGTCTGGTGAACGAATTGGCAAGTTATTGTACCCAGGATATATGTCAGAATTTGGTCTGATTGAAACCAGCCAAGGATCATGGTCAGGAGGGAGGGCCTCGGTCTGAGACTGGGCACCAGGCTGTGACTGGAGGTCAGCCGGAACTAGGCTCCAGCCAGTTGGGGTGATGCCCCACCGAAACCCAGACATCACTGCAAGTGAATACTTACTACAGAGCACATGGAGATGGCAAAATAGCAGATTGTTAATAGATTTTCCCTTTTCTCTTCTAATATACAGTACTGGACGACAGAGGATATCCAGTCAGTCCACAAGTAACTTAGGGCTCCTTCCATCCTTCCCCACATAACTTTCCAATCCCCTCTCCTCTTCTTAGGTGCCTTGTCACCTTACGTCAACCACTCTGTAGTTGCAGGTTTGACATTCTCAATGCTTGGTTATAAAGAGGTTTCCCTTGGCATCAGCTGGGTTCATACCCACTCCACATTGTCAAAGGAAAGCTGAGCACAGGATAAATGACTTATTTGTGTCAACAGCAAAGATTGATTCAAACAGGACGGATCCTTTCGGTTTACAATTTGCAATATGGTTTTCACATTTCAAATGTTCCATTGGTGCACTGAGTGCTTGCAGCACACAGGTTAAATGTGTGAGCTGTTACCTTTCTTGTGTTTGCCAGGTAGCGCTGCAGTTGCTGGAGACAGCGGTGGCACGTGGGCAGTGGCTGATGCTGCAGAACTGCCATCTGCTTGTAAAATGGCTGAAGGAACTGGAAAAGGCGCTGGAGTTAATTCATAAGCCTCACCCTGACTTCCGCTTGTGGCTCACTACTGATCCAATCCAAGACTTCCCTATTGGAATACTCCAGAACTCACTTAAGGTAAAATCCAAGAACCTCCTCACTGGAAGATGATAAAAAATAACAATGTATAAATTTAAAATAAATATTTATACTTCCAGTTTATAACTGTTCCAGAGAGGGATTTATGGTGGGGGTGGGGGTGGGGGTGGGACAGATGCAGGCCATAGATTCTGCTACTGGGCCAGTCTCTAGAAAAGGGTTCACCAGAGAGCAGAGATGAGGAGACATTTTATTATTGCGGGCATTTGCAAACCTTCAGAATTCTCTTACTAGAGAAGGCAGGAAATGCTGAAACATTGCACATTGACAAGGTTCATATTGGAAACAGAAGATATGGGAATGGGGGAAGAAAGTGGGCTTGGAAAATATAACTAGCTGTGATCCAGTTGAACAGTAGAATAAGTACAAATCACATCTCACCCTCTCCCCCAACTTCTGCTTTACACGGAGTATACTCTCCATGACTCCCTGCAGATTGGAAGCTACACTTGTGTAGCTTACAACGTAATTTTATGAACAGTGAAATGTCCAGTGCTCCCAGTGCTGTCCTCCCATACACACTCACCTCTCCATCCAGGTTTCCCGTCCCAAGTCTTCCCCTCTCCCTCACCTGCGCTCCCCTGATCATTTCCTTCATATCTGCTTCCACCCACATCTGTGGCTGAAGAGGACATAAGGATCTCCTGTAAGGCCCCAGCAACCTCCCCCTGTGCTTCCCTCAGTATCCTTGCAAAGATCCCTGTCCCCTCAGACCCTAGGGACTGATCCACATAAAAAAATTTTCAAAATATTCAATTGCTCCTCCTTAAAATTGATATGCCTTATATCTCCCTAATCTTACCATTTTCCATGCCCTTCTCCTTAATGTACTCGTTAAGGACTTCACCCAGTTCTTCTGGCTCCACACTTAATTTCTCTCCTTTTTCCATGTCTGGTTTTACCCTTTTACTCTCAGTTACCCTCTTGCTACTGATAGGTGTTGGGATTTCCCCTTAATTCTACTTGCCGAGGACAAGTCCTGGCCACTTTTAACCCAACTACACATTTGTTTGTTCTTTCCTGCTTTCTTTATGGCTTGGGTAGAGGGTAGTAGTGAATAGATATTATTCTGATTGGAGATCTATGACCTGTGGTGTTTTGCAAGGATGTTGTTTGTGATCTACAAATGATTTCTGCAAAACATGATAACCATTCTGATGACAGGGTATCAACCAAACATGTCAACATGCCCTCCCACCCCCCGCAGATTTTGCTCAACCTGCTGAGTTCCTCCAGCAGGCTGATCGGTGTGACCAGGCTCAGACTAGGTGACCACTTTGCACTCTGTCGGCTTTGGTCTTTGGGAGCTCTCGGTTGCTAGCCATTGTAACTCCTTTCCCCACTCTCACAATGATTTGTCTGTCTGTAACCATTTCCATTGTCAGGGGAACAGCACATCATATTTCTCCTGGGTAATTTGCATCCCAACAGCATGAAATATCTAATTACAGGTAACCAGCTACTCCTCTGTCCCTGTTCTCTCTCTTCCTGATCTATCCAGTTGCTCCTGTACACAATGAGCCCCCATTACCCACTCCATCTGCCCATCACCCACACATTCTGCCCACTAGTTATCCTCCACCCACTTTTCCCATCTGTCCTCTCTACCTCCCTTATTTGGTTCCATGCTCAAACTTCCATTCCACCATTTGCAGTCCTTTGTCCTCTCCACCGTCACCTCCCAACCTCAGTCACTATTCCTACACTCCCTCCTCATCACCTCCCCCCACCTCCATTCACCTATGGCTTGCCAGCTCTTGCCCTACCCCGCACCCTCACTGACTCCCTCCTCTCTATCTTCCAGTCCAGATGAAGGATCTCAACTTGAAACAATGCCTGACCTTCTCCCCTCCCCCCAGAGACACAGCTTGACCCATTGACTCCTCCAGCAGCTTGTGCCTTTCTCCAGATCTCAGCATCTGCAGTCTCCTCTATCTCCTGTAAATGTTCTCTGTCATTGATCCTTATCTAGTAACAATTCCTCTAACCAGTAATGCAAGTCACTACTCAGTGACCAGTAGCAATAACTGCTTCCACCAGTAACAATATATTTAGGGCATTATAATAAAGTATAATACACTACACTGAAGAGACTTCTGGATGGGCAAATGGGATTAGTGTAGACAGGCGAAAGGTTTGGCTTCGATGTCATGGTCTGAAGGGCCGCTCTGTGCTGTCTATATCTGGTAACAATATTCTAACTAGTAACAATACCTGGTAACTGCTCTAACCAGTAATAGCTTAAAAGTGAGTGGTTGTTGGTCATTGCAGGTAGTGACGGAACCACCCAATGGCCTAAAGCTGAACATGAGAGCTACATATTTCAAGATCAGCCACGAAGCCTTGACCATGTGCACCCACTTTGCCTACAAGTCGCTGGTCTACGTTCTGGCGTTCTTCCATGCAGTGGTCCAGGAGCGAAGGAAGTATGGGAAGATTGGATGGAATGTGCCATACGATTTCAATGAATCTGATTTCCAGGTACTGTCACTTCTGTTTAATTTTCCTTTATGGACCTGAGCTGGTCAAAGTCAGAATCTGCTGTTGGTTATCAAGCTGGAGATGTTGTGAGGGAAGCTGACTTAAACTAGCAACAGGATACAGTTCTCCAACAGTAGTCCCAATGAAATCAGGAACAAGAAGAGTTTTCACTACAGTGGATCATTTGCCTATCATGTCCATACCTGCCGTAAGATCTACTTTGATTAAACTTGTTCCTTGTTCCCGTACGAACTAGGAGCAAGAGTTCATAATGACATATGAACTGAGCCCCTCATGGCTGATGTGCATTCATGTTCATTGGCCCTTGTTTATCAATTAGATATCAGGACATGGCAGAGGAGAAAACAACATCCAGTCAGTGGGACATTCAAACACAAGATGGTGGGGGTTTCAAGTCAGCCTGTCGTTGTAAAGGTAAAAGGCAACAATGGTAAGATTAGGGCTCCTGAAGATTTAATCAGGGAGAAGAAGAAAGCATATATCAAGAATAGGAAATCATTCTGAATGGGTCTCCTGAGGTTTATGGGGGATACAGAAAAGAAATTAAGAAGCAAAAAAGGGGCCATGAAATTATCTTGACCAGCAAGGTTAGGGAGAATCTTGACAAAACTTTTTATAAATATATTAGAAGCAAGAGGGTGGCTGAGAAAAGACAAAGTCATATGAGGAGCATTTGAAGACTCTGGGACCGTACTCACTGGAATTCGGAAGAATGAGGGGGGAATCTCATTGAAACCTATCAAATGTTGAAACGCTTTGATAGGGTAGATTTGGAGAGGATGTTTCCTATGGTGGAGAAGTCTAAGACCAGAGGACACAGTCTCAGAATAGAAGGACATCCATTTAGAATGGAGATGAGGAGGAATTTCTTTAGCCAGATCGTGATGAATCTGTGGAATTCTTTGTCACAGGTGGCTGTGGAGGCCAAGTTATTGGGTATACTTCAGTCGGAGGTTGATAGATTCTTGATTAGTCAGGGCATGAAGGGATGTGGGGAGAAGGCAGGAGACTGGGGTTGAGAGGGAGATGGATCAGCCATGATAGAATGGTGGAGTGGACTTGATGGGCTGAATGGCCTAATTCTGCTCCTATATCTTATGAAGGGGAAGAAGCCAAAATAAGAGGTTATAGGAGGGTGAAGCAGTACAAGCTGGCAGGAAAGGTGAAACCAGGTGAGGTGATAGTTAGGTGGGTCAGGGAGGGTGATGTGAGAAGCTGGGAGGTGATAGGTTGAAGAGATAAAGGACTGAAGAATGAATCTAATAAGAGAGGAGAGTGTACTACAGAATAAAGGATAGGTGGAGAGGAATAAGAGGGAGGTGATGGGCAGGTCATGAGGGCAGGGGAGGGGAAGAGAAGGGTTTATAGGCCGCAAGGAGGCTGGAAAAACAGAGGGAGTGGTTACTGGAAGTAAGAGAAATTGATATTGATGCCATCAGATTGGAGAACACCTAGATGGAAAATGAGGTGTTGCTCCTCTGACATGAGTTTGTCCTCATCCTGGCAGCCGATGAGACCGTGTACAGACACATCGGTGTGGGAATGGAACGGGGAATTGAAATCGGTGGCGAATGGGAACTCATGGCTGTTGTGGTGGACACGGCAAAGTACTCAGTGAAACGGTCCATCAGTTTGCGTCGTGTCTCACTGATATAGAGGAGGCCACACTAGGAGGACCAGATACAGCGGATGGCCCTGGCATTCTTGTAGGTGAAGTGTCACCTCCTTGGAAGGACTGCTAAGAGCTCTGAGTGGTGGTGAGGGTGGAGGTGTAGGCAGGTGTAGAATTTATCACAGTTGTAGGGGTAAGTGCCAGGAGGGACGAGTGGAGAAGGAAATCACATAGAGGGCATTCCCTGCGGAAAGCAGAGAGGTAAGAGCTGGGAAGGATGTGCTTCATGGTAAGTTTGTCCAACTGGAGATGGTGGAAGTTGTGGAAAATGATGGGTTGGATGTGGAGGCTCAGTGAGTGATAGGTGAGAACAAGGGGAACCCTGTCCCTGTTATGTCAGGGTTGATGGGATGGGATGAGGGCAGACTTGTAGGATATGGAAGAGATACAGGTCCCACTGAATTAATTTGCTGTTTTTTAATCTTTCCTACCAAAAAGCACATTTTTCCAGGATTATACTCCAGATATTTTTCTACTCACTTCATTTTTCCATATCCACATTTAGCCTCTAGTGCCCCCTTCACAACTTGTGTTCCTAAATAACCTTTGTCATCACAAACAATGTTATTTCCACAAAGTTACAAGCAATGAAGTTTATCCAGAGTAACACACACAAAATGCTGAAGGAACTCAGCAGGTCAGGCAGCATTTATGGAAAGGAATAATTGTTTGACATTTCAGGCTGAGACCCTTCATCAGGCCTGGAACATTGACTGTGTATTCCTTTCCATACATGCTGCCTTATCTGCTGAGTTCCTTCAGCATTTTGTGTGTGTGCTCTGGATTTCCAGCGTCTGCAGAATCTCTTGTGTTTCTGAAGTTCATCTGATCGTTTTTGCCCTCAGGTCTGCATGGAGATTCTCAACACTTACTTGACAAAGGCTCAGGAGCAGAATGACACCAGGATTCCATGGGGCAGTCTGAAGTATTTGATTGGAGAGGTACAGAGTACTTTCTTAAATATGTGCTCACCACAGGGATTTGTTCATCTCATGAATCTCTTCTTCTTAAGTCTGTCACCCCTACTGGGGTATAGGCTTCCGATAGCAGCTCATCAGAGTCCCCAGTCCTGGGCTGAAGGTTGATCTACCCTGTGGTTTTCGCTTTCACATGACTAAGGCAAAGATCCTTCCATTCCAGGGTGATTTCGTTGGAGCTTCTGTTGGCGTTTCTGTAGCTCTGGTGTTTTATGGGATGGGGTTGCTAGCTCCATGCCCATCCCTCCTCCGTTTGCAGCCAGGCTTGGGACTGTCCCTGGCAGAATTCATCACATGAGCATTGAAATTAAAATGTTCAGAATATAACCCACCTGTAAACAGTTCTCTATCTGATATCAATACATGATATTCTATTTCCAGTCCAGGAATTTGATGCACCAACCCCCACAGACGTTGCTCAACCCATTGAGTTTCTGCAGCAGATGCTACTCAAATCCCAGTATGGATGGGCAACACTCCTCTTTGTGAGGGACTATGATGGGCCTTTGGTTAAGATCAGGCTTGTATGCCATTGTATTGTTGATGTAAGATGCAGATGAACTGGAGATGGATTCTCCAGTCTGTCTGGATTGACAAAGGTTTCTGTGAAGTCATCTACAGTGACTTGTGCTGCTCTCCTCATTTCTCCTAAAGTTGATGGTGGTGAAGTTCATGTCTATTGTATTGGTAGATGGGTAGAATCCACAATTTAATTAGCATTCAACTCAAGCCCAGTTTCTAATGAAAGTGTCAGCAGTTGAAGTTATGCCTCTGTCATACAATGTGACAGTAGGAGATACAACTGGCAATGTTGTGGTGATGTTCGATTCTGGATCTTCCCTCAGGTGATGTACGGAGGCCGTTGCATCGACAGCTTTGATCGCCGTATCCTCACCACCTACATGGAGGAATTTCTGGGCGACTTCATATTTGACACTTTCCAACCTTTTCACTTCTTCCACAATGATGAAGTGGACTACAAAATCCCAAAGGATGGGAGCAAAGACGATTACACTGGTAAACCGCGACCAGGAGTTTGGGTTTGACTACACAGTAGATGGCTGGGCTTGTCAGTTAGGACAGTGGCAGCTGGTAGGTTATGCAGTGGTTTGGTGGGTGGGCTACATTTTTACATTCCCAGTGATCTATCTAAGCTGCCAGCATAGGGTTAATGATGCCAAGGTACCTGAGGTGCCAGGGTGGTTCACACTCAGCCTACCAGGACAGAAGCCTAGAGTAGGGCGTCTGATTTCCAGGGTGCAGACCTAATTAGGGAGTGTCCAACTGGCTGATTCCTCACTCAAATCACCAGGCTGCGGCCATTGTGGTGTTGGGAAATCCTGTACAGTCACTTAGATCATAAGGCCCTAGACAGAATCATCAATGTAAAGATGGAGAGCTTTCTTGGGCAATGTCATTTATCAGCCCTTTTAACTTTATCATCCCTCCAAGCACGTGCACCCATTAGCTGGTGCAGCTGTAATGGGGTCCCTGCGCATACAAAGGGAAAACGCTGAATTGGACCCATTGGACCAACTGTACTGTCCTGCTGTTTTCCTGGGAGATCAGTATCACAGCTGTCTGACTACACTCCTTGTCCGTGTAGAGAAATTGGTCTGTTACTGACCTTGGAGGGTTGAAGATTTCACAGTCTGCACCCTAATCAAAGCTCCAGTGGTCCAGAATAAACCGGCTGATCAAAGTGTAACCACCAGTAGGGATGAAGGGTTGGCCTTCTGGCAGGGACGTGACGTTGGCATTGGCAGGGACATGAGGTTGGCATCGTCAGGGATGTGAGGTTGGCATCGGCAGGGACGTGAGGTTGGCATTGACAGGGACGTGAGGTTGGCATCGACAGGGACGTGGGATTGGCCTGCCATCAGGGTGTACGGGTCTTCTGCTCTCTGTTACTTCAATAGGATGGAGGATGTTTTTAACGAACATAATGGAATTATCAATTTCCAGATGAGATTGAATCTCTTCCACTTGCAAACACTCCTGAAGTATTTGGACTTCACCCCAATGCTGAGATTGGTTACTACACACAGGCAGCGCGCAGTATGTGGGGACACCTGATTGATCTCCAGCCTCAGACAGGTACCTCAACTGTTTCTGTGTTCATTGCCGTCCTACCAGCTGTTCACGGAGGACATATGACCTCATGAACTAAGTTCTAATTTACTTCCATTTCATTTCAGTTTCTAACTGTACCCTGAATGTCACCCATTATTACACCACTCTGTCACCAGGCTCAGCCAGTCTAGGGTCCCAGAAGCTCCTCCATCCCATCTCAGGACAAGTTCACATTTAAATTTAATTGTCATTCAACCATACACAAGAATACAGCCAAATGAACCGGTGTTGCTCTAGGGCCAAGGCGCAAAACACTGACCAACAGGCACACACAGTGCATATAATTATCATACAAAATAAATATATATGAATAATATTATAGACTGAGTATCTTGGCCTGTAGATTGAGGGTACATAGATGTTATGCTGAAGCCAAGTTTCTGCAAGAACAGCCCTCGCCCTGCTCCATCCCAGGGGCCAGTCCTTGGGCAAGCTACACCTGAGCCTTCTCACTCCATTACCTGGAACCTGTCGCTCCTCAGCCCAACCCCAGGATCTTCCTATCTCCACATTCTTCCCCCACACAATTCCAGAACTGTCCCTGTCCCATTGGTCTAGTACCTCTTGCCTCCTCTTCTGTTCTCTGTGTCTCTGGAGTCTCTCTACCCCAAGACTAACCACACACACCCTGTCTCTTCACCCAGACTGTACAAGGAGAATAGTGACAGGTCTGGTACAGACCACCTCCCAATAATGTGATCACCCTCTAATGCCTGATGTGATTCTCTTTCTCACCACTGTGATTGTTTCTTTAACCAAGGTCACCCCTCCCCATCTGATTACTCTCCAACCTAGCTGAAAACCAGTAACAGGAGCATCAATCTACCCCGTGTGTTTGAGTGCCTCTTGCCACACTAATCAAATTCTCTTGTCTAGGGGAAAGTGGCAGTGGGATGGGTCGTGATGAGTACATCGAACACGTGGCCAAGGATATTGAGAGCAAGCTCCCGACCCCTTTTGACCTCGATGCTATCTATAAAAAATTAGCTTTGCAAATTACTCCAACCACAGTGGTCCTGCTGCAGGAACTTGAACGTTTCAACCTACTGAACAACCGAATTATGCGATCTCTGCTGGAACTGCAGAAGGTACAGCAGCTCCTCCCTCCCCCACCCCTCTTTCCCTGCCCCCTCTTCTCCTCTTCCCCTCACTCCCCTCCTTCCTTGTCCCCTTCACCTTCCCCTCCCTCATCCACTCCTCCCCCCTCCCTCCAGGCTTTCACAAACTCTCAGCCGACGTAGGGTGTCTAAAGAGGTTTCAAACTTGTGTGCTGTGTCATTGTAAAACTCAGTCAGTTTCAAATTCTGTTTCAAGCCCAGAGGTTGTAGGCCACTGCATGATCCTGTGCTGGTCAACTATACAAATGAAAATTGTGTTTTCAATGTGAAACACATTTGCAGCCGTTTCTGGGCGATTTGGTAACGCCTGATGGTGTATCGTCCAGGTGACACAAGAAGCTGAGAGAATAGGAGGTCTCACCATTCACAATGAACATAGCTGATCTTCACTGGCCTCAACTTCTCTTCTGTGTCATTCCTCCACCCCTTCTATTCACCAGTCTTCCAATATGTATGTGTTTCCACCTGTAATGTATCCAGTGTTTGGGCAGAGATTCACCACCCTCTAACAGAAGACATTTCTACACACTAACCGACCCCTTACTTTGCAGCAATGTCCCTGCATTGTGACTCTCCCACTCATGCAAACATCTCCTCTGTCAACTTCCTGAGGACTCTAAGTGTTGAAGTAAGTGCTAAGCTCTAAGGAGAGTACAGGCCCAAGCAGATGACCAGACATTTCCTCAATGTCACCCTGGTACCTGGTGCAGTTTCTGCAGCGGAGTTGCATGGATGGGATCTTCCTTGTCCTTTTACAGCATTGCAGATTTGTTGTCCTGTCTTTGAATCTCTGTACTGCCCCAGGGCACTGATCAGGCTGGAGAAAACGTGCTGCTACCACTCGCAGAGGAGGAAGAGCGCTGGCCAGTGGGGGTAACGTATAGTCTCGAAACCATTCATTGGGCTACGCAGAGGCCCATGTTTGCAGCACAGAATGGTGTGCCACAGACAGCCTGTACGGGGCGGATGGGATTTCAGTGCTGAATGCCAAACCCATGCTGATGACATGCACTTGTTACAGGCCCTGGCTGGTGAAGTGTGGGATTTCAAAGCTAAATGCCGAACCTGTACTGATGATGTGCTTGTTTCAGGCCCTGGCTGGTGAAGTGTGGGATTTCAAAGCTAAATGCCGAACCTGTACTGATGATGTGCTTGTTTCAGGCCCTGGCTGGTGAAGTGTGGGATTTCAAAGCTAAATGCCAGACCTGTACTGATGACGTGCTTGTTATAGGCCCTGTCTGGTGAAGTGTGGGATTTGAAAGCTAAATGCCGAACCTGTACTGATGACGTGCTTGTTACAGGCCCTGGCTGGTGAAGTGGGAATGAGCAGTGAGCTGGACGAGGTGGCACGAGCTCTCTTCAATGGACACATCCCTGCCATCTGGAGAAGACTAGCTCCAGACACCCTCAAGTCACTTGGCAACTGGATGACCCATTTCAAGAGGAGGTTTGACCAGTACGCTTTATGGGTTAGTATCAAAACAAGTCCTCAGGACGTAAGAACCAGGAGCAGGAGTCAGCCATCTGGCCCTGTCTGTCGTGCCTGTTCCGCCATTGAATAAGACCGTGGCTGATCTGTCTGTGGATTCAGCTAGTACCCACTTTTTCCCATAACCCTTAATTCCCCTACAATGCAAAAATCTATCCAGCTGTGTCTTAAATATATTTAATGAAGTAGCCTCGTCTGCTTCCCTGGGCAGAGACTTACACAGATTGACTACTCTCTGGGAAAATCAGTTTCTCCTCATCTCCGTCCTAAATCTTGAGGCTATGTCCCCTGGTTTTAGTTCACTTACCACTGGAAACAACTTTACTGCCTGTACCAGAAGACCAAAAGATATAGGAGCAGAATTAGCCCATTTGGCTCATTGAGTCTGCTCTGCCATTCCATCATAGCTGATTTATTATCTCTCTCTCATCTCATTCTGCTACCTTCTTCCTGTAACCTTTGACACCCTGATTAATCAAGAACCTATCAACCTCTGTCTTAAATATACCGAATGAACTGGCCTCCACAGCTGTCTGTGGCAGTGAATTCCACAGATTCGCCACCCTCTGGCTAAAGAATTTTTTCCTCATTCCTGTTCTAAATAGACACCCTCAATTCTGAGGCTGTGCCCTGGAGCCCTAGACTTCCCCCACTGTAGGAAACATCCTCTACACATCCACTGTATCTCGGCCTTTCAATGTTCAATAGGTTTCAACGAGATCGCCTCTCATTCTCCTAAACTGCCATGAGTACAGCCCAGAGCGATCAAATGCTCCTCATATGTTAACCCCTTCATTCCAGATATTCTCATGAACCACCTCTGGGCCCTCTCCAATGCCACCACACCTCTTCTCAGATAAGGAGCCCAAAACTACTGTCAATACCATATGGTCTGACCAATAGCTTATAAAGCGTCAGCATTACATCCTTGCTTTTATATTCTAGTCCTCTTGAAATGCATGCTAACATTGCATTTACCTTCCTTATCTCCAACTCAACCTGCAAGTTAACGTTTAGGAAATCCTGCATGAGGACTCCCATGTTCCTTTGCAGCTCTGATTTTTGAATTTTCTCCCATTTAGAAAACAGTGCATGCCTTATTCCTTCTGACAAAGTGCGTGAGTAGGCACTTCACTACACTATATTCCATCTGCAACATCTTTGTTCATTTCTCCAAGCTGTCCAAGTCCTTCAGCAGACACTTTGTTTCTTCAACACTACAAGCCCCTCCATCTCTATTGGTTTTTAAAAGTTTCCCAAATCCTCTTTCTTCCCACTAAGTTTTGCTATATTTTGCCCTGCCTTTTGCTTTTATGCTGTCTTTGATTTCCCTTGTCACCCATGGTTGCCACATTTTTTTTTAGAATACTTCTTCATCTTTGGGATGTATCTTTCCTGCACCTTCCGAATTTCCCCCAGTATCTTCAGCCACTGCTGTTCTGCCGTCATCCTTGCTAGTGATCCCTTCCAATCACCTTTGCCCAGCTCCTCTTTCATGCCTCCAATTCTCTGTACTCCACTGTAATACTGATACATCCAATTTTAGCTTCTTCTTATCAAACCTTTTTTTCTCTCTTGCGCATCAAGTGTTGGTCGTTTATTTTTTTTCTTTAATTGGGTTCTTTCGGGTTTCTTGCTTCATGGCTACCTGTGAGCAAGCAAATCTCAAGTTTGTGTAATTTATACATTCTTTGATAATAAATGAATCTTGAATTATATAATATTATGATCACTGTGTCCTAAGGGTTCCTTTACCTTAAGCTCCCTAATCAAATCTGGGTGATTACATAACGCCCAATCCAGAATTACTGTTCCCCTAGTGTGCTCAACCACAAGCTGTTCCAAAAAGCCATCTTGTAGACATTCTAAGAATTCCCCCTCTTCGGATCCAGCAACAACTTGATTTTCCCAAACTACATGCATATTGGAGGTGGAGGAGATGGCAGTGCAATGCAGCTTGTGCGGCCACTACAGTGAATTATATCTGTAATTTGTCAAGTAGGGTGCCGTGCACAATCCTGATCTGATGGAGACAGACGTGAGAGAACGGAGGAACATCTGGAGAAACTTCGGAAATGCCTTTTTTGCTGCCGCTGTTACTGTGGGATCCAGAATCTCTGGAGGGGAAGGCCCCGAATCCTTGGCTTTGCCTGATGCTGGCGGCCAGGACAGGGTTGAAGCGCTCGGCACAGATGGTGCTCAGTGTTGAAGGGCTGGTCGGAGGTTCGAAGTTTTCAGACAGACTCAGAGTCAGTTGTGGTTGGGTGCTTCCAATGCATCAACAGTTGTCGGTGCCTGAAGGTTTATGGCAGAGAGAGTTTCTCCCTTCTGCCGCCTGCTATCGGGGTCTATCGGGAGTCAATTGGAATTTTGAGACTTTTTTTTACCGTTCCCATAGTCTGCTCTTTATCAAATTATGGTATTGCTTTGCACTGCTGTAACTATATGTTTTTTTTTAGATTAGATTATGAGAACATTCAGTCCTCTTTTATTGTCATTTAGAAATGCATACATGCATTAAGAAATGATACAATGTTTCTCTGGAATGATATCACAGAAAACAGGACAAACCAAAGACTAACACTGACAGAACCACATAATTATAACATATAGTTACAGCAGTGCAAAACAGTACCATAATTTGACAAAGAACAAATCATGGGCACAGTTAAAAAAAAGTCTCAAAGTCCCTGAGTCGATCGACTCCTGAGTCCCCGATAGCAGGCGGCAAAAGGGAGAAACTCCCTGCCATAAACCTCCAGGCACCGTCAACTTGCCGATGCCTTGGAAGCAGCCGACCACAGCTGATACTGAGTCCATCCATCCGAAAACTTCGAGCTTCCGAGCAGCCCTTCCAATACAGCCTCCCGAGCGCCGTCCTCTGCCGAGTGCCTTCGACCTTGCCCTGGCCGCTGAAACAAGCAAAGCCGAGGATTCGGGGCCTTCTGCTCCGGAGACTCCGGTTACCACACAGTAGCAGAGGCAGCGAAGCGGGCATTTCAAAAGTTTCTCCAGATGTTCCTCCGTACTCTCACGTCTGCCTCCATCAAATCAGAACTGGTCACGGTACCCTACTTGACAGAGTACAGATATCATTCACCGGACCATTTATATGGTCTATTCAGTGTTAGTCTTTGTTTGTCTCGTTTCTTTTGTGATATCACTCTGGAGGAACATTGTATCATTTCTTAATGCATGCATGCATTTCTAAATGACAATAAACGAGGACTGAGTGTCCTCATAATCTAATATTGAAATCCACCCCCCCCCCACCCATCCCACGATTATTATGACATTGCCCTTTTGACATGCCTTTTCTATTTCCCATTGTAATTTGTAGCCCATATCCTGGCTACTGTTCAGAGGTCTGTATACAACTCCCATCAGGGTCTTTTTACCCTTGCAGTTTCTTAACTCTACCCATAGGATTCTATATCTTCCAATCCTGTGTCACTTTTCTAAGTATTTCATTTTTACCACCTGAGCCACCCCACCCGACTTTGCCTACCTGCCTGCTTCTTCTTTTGATACAATGTGTATCCTTGGATGTTAAGCTCCCAAGTTTGAACTTCTTTCAGCCACAACTCAGAGATACCCGCACCATCATACCTGCTTATCTCGAACTGTACTACAAGATCATTTACTTTATTCCACATACTGCGTGCAGTCAAACATAGCAGTTTCAGTGCTGTATACATCACCCTTTTTGATCTTGGCCCCCTGTTATCTTTTAATTCATTCCACTGACTGTAGTTTTACTTAGTTGTATACCAGCTGCCCCATCCCCAGCCCTATCACTCCAGTTCCTATCCCCCTGCCAATTTGCTTTGAATCCTCCCCCACAGCTCTAGCAAAACTGCCTGCAAGTATATTGTATGAGTTGTATGACTTGGTGTTTTTGAGGTGTGAACGGAGGTCTCAAAGGTGCATGATGGTTGCAGCGTGGCATGTACAGCCTGAATCAAGGTGGCAGGGCTTGGCCGGAGAGCAGGGAATGAGCCAATGTTTGGCCATTGCTGAAGCGGACTTGGAAATGATTCAAAGTGGGAGGACCAAAGTGAGGCAGAGTCGAGGCTGTGAGGCTCAGGCCTGAGAGCAAGAAACAACCCACTGTTTGACCAATTTAAGCGCCAGGCCAGATTGAAAAGGTCAGGCTTTCGGGGTCGGAGGGAAGAAACGGACTGGTGCTCAGCAAGGTTTACTCGTCCCTGCACTGAACTGAGGCTGTGGCCTGCAACTAACGGGCTCCTGGGTCAGCTGTAGTGCTGACTGGCTTCATGTCTGTGGCTCTCTTTCATGAACTTCAGTTCAGAATGTTATTTGCTTAACTCTTATTGATAGCATTATTTATTTTTTTCTGCACAGTGGGTATTTGACGGTCTTTTTTAATTGGCTCTATTGGGTTTCTTTGTTTTGTGCTGCCTGTAAGGAGATGAATCTCTAGTTTGTATATAGCACACATATTTTGATAATAAATGTACTTGGAACTTTGAAACAGGCCTTTCAGCCTGATTCATACATGCTGACCAAAATGGTCATCTAAGCTAATCCCAACCTTTTGTGTTTGGCCCTGTATCTCATTCCTTATCTTGTCCACACACTTCTGAATGTTGTGATTATATCTCTGGCAACTTGTTCCCTATCCCAGCACCCTCCCATCACCTTTGTATATTTCCTCTCTCATTTTAAACCTGTATCCTCTAGTTTTAGACTCCCCTACACTTGTACGATGACTCTGAACTGCCCTATCTCTGCCTCTCACAGCTTTATAAACTCTACCAACCCCTCAGCTTCCTCAGTGCAGTGAGAACAGTGCCAGTCCATCCTATGTCACCTTGTAACTACAGACAACATCCTGATGAATATCCTCTAGTGCTACACATCTAAATGTTTGGTGACTAGATCTGTACACAATTCTCCAGTGTGGCATAACCAATGACCTGTACAGCTAAAAACTCGAAGTCCAGCTCTCATAATCAATAGCCCTGCCTGTGAAGCCAAGCAATTCACAACCCCGTCACCCGTCTCACCATTTTCAGTGAGTTGAAAGTCTCTGCACACCATCACCTGGAGTTCCTGTCATCCACTGTACATGTCCAGCCAGTGGGAAAGGGGAGTGGGGGGAAGAATATCTCACCAGATGCTGATGTGGTTAGCCCAAGTCTGGTGCTCTCACTCATTACTTCTGCCTGATGTTTCTAGGTGGACGAAGGTGAACCCAATGTCATGTGGCTGTCTGGACTGCACATCCCTGAATCCTACCTCACAGCGCTGGTTCAGGCAACTTGTCGCAAGAATGGCTGGCCAGTCGACCGCTCCACGCTCTACACTCAGGTCACCAAGTATGCAACTGCGGAGGATGTTGTGGAGCGCCCTGGGAACGGTGCGATGCCATCTCATGGCTTTGTTGTCATAACTCATGGACGCACGGCACATCGAGCTTAAAGGCTCCTGCCGTTGTACACCGTACACCTTGCTTTTCAGCACATTAGCCTGGCACAGGCTGTGTGTTACTCACAGAGTTGCTTCCCTGTTCTCCCATTGGAACCACTGAGGTCACCCAACCCTTGAGACTCAGTTGGAACCCCCCCCCCCCCAGCCTGATAAACATTGCTGGCTATATTGTTTTTGTGCTTTAGATTCTCATGTTAATCGCCATTGTCTCCCTCAGTGAATTTGCTTTAGGCTGTTACTAATGTTGTGTTGTGCTGTTCTGCAGGCTGCTTTATTTGTGGTTTATACCTGGAAGGAGCTGACTGGGATATTGAAGGGGGCTGCCTGGTCCGCAGCAAGCCCAAGGAGTTGGTGACTGAGCTTCCTGTTCTCAAGGTGATCCCCACTGAGAGCCATCGCCTGAAGCTCCAGGTCAGTCCAGGCCAAGCTGAATGGATGGGAGCAAATCTGGGCATTCTCTCTTTCTAATCACAAATCCTGAATCCTGCGATTAATGATTGGATGAAAGTGTTTCTCCCTCACTCCATCCTCCTGCCACCCCACTAGGAATAGGGTTCCCCTGGTCCTCACCTACCACCCCACCAGCCTCCGGGTCCAACATATTATTCTCCGTAACTTCCGCCACCTCCAATGGGATCCCATCACTAAGCACATCTTTCCCTCCCCCCCCCCCGCTTTCCGCAGGGATCGCTCCCTACGCAACTCCCTTGTCCATTCGTCCCCCCCATCTCTCCCCACCGATCTCTCACCTGGCACCTATCCGTGTAAGCGGAACAAGTGCTACACATGCCCTTACACTTCCTCCCTCACCACCATTCAGGGCCCCAGACAGTCCTTCCAGATGAGGCGACACTTCACCTGTGAGTCGGCTGAGGTGATATACTGCATCCGGTGCTCCCGATGCGGCCTTCTATATATCGGCGAGACCCGACACAGACTGGGAGATCATTTTGCTGAACACCTACGCTCTGTCCGCCAGAGAAAGCAGGATCTCCCAGAGGCCACACATTTTAATTCCACGTCCCGTTCCCATTCTGATATGTCTATCCACGGCCTCCTCTACTGTAAAGATGAAGCCACACTCAGGTTGGAGGAACAACACCTTATATTCCGTCTGGGTAGCCTTCAACCTGATGGCATGAACATTGACTTCTCAAACTTCTGCTAATGCCCCACCTCCCCCTTGTACCCCATCCATTATTTATTTATATACACACATTCTTTTTCTCTCTCTCCTTTTTCCCCATCTGTCCCTCTGACTATACCCCTTGCCCATCCTCTGGGTTTTTTTTCCCCTCCTCCCCCTTTTCTTTCTCCCTAGGCCTCCCATCCCATAATCCTCTCAAATCCCTTTTGCAAATGAACTGTCCACCTCTTGGCTCCATCCCTCCCCCTCCTGTCTTCTCCCATCATTTTGAATCTCCCCCTCCCCGTCCCCCTTTCAAATCTCTTACTAGCTGTTTCTTCAGTTAGTCCTGACAAAGGGTCTCGGCCCGAAACATCGACTGTACCTCTTCCAATAGATGCTGCCTGGCCTGCTGCGTTCACCAGCAACTTTTATGTGTGTTGCTCTGGTTGCAGGTCTGGTTTACACAGTGAGGAGGGTTGTTAACAGGATATACAGTACTGTGCAGAAGTCTTAGGTATCCTAGATTTTTTAATATAAATTTCATTTTAGATATTTATTTTTTTGTCATTTTTTTTGATTCCCTAACATTCATTTTCCAAGAAAATTAACTGTCACAGAGAAATGTTCGTATTTTATTAAAGAAAGTAACATATAAAGCTATAGACAACTTTTCAAATAAAAACTTGATTACTTTGTGTGTACAGTATATAGCCCAGTGCATGATTAAACAAAGATAACAGTGATCAATGATATAATGAGTTGAATGAACCAAACCGATTGACTGAAACAGAAACGGGTGTAGAAGGAATCAAACTGGGTGAAGGACAACCAAACTAAAAGCTGAGGCTGTAGCAGATGTTTAATCTTCAAATCATCAATTTTTACACCGTGGCAAGTGTGAGCAGAGCAACAAGACATAAGCTGGTCACCCTGAGTCAGCAAGGTCTCTCCCATGCAGAAATTTTGTGGCAGACAGGAGTTTCAAGGTGTGCTGTCCAAGCTCACCTTGGACAGCCAAAGTCTGCAGAAGAACTGTGGCAAATTCTCCAAGATGCTTGGAACAATCTACCAGCCGATTTTCGTATAAAACTGCATGACAGTGTACCTAAGAGAACTGATGCAGTTTTAAAGGCACAGGGTAATCACACCAAATATTGATTTGATTTTAGTTTTTTACTATTTACTGCCCTTTACAGTAATTTTTTGATATTTAGAAGATTTTCATTTCATTATTGTTGAAAGCATCTTTGCTTTACAGTATTTTTTTACATGTGGCTAAGATGTTTGCACAGTTCTGTAGATCAGTTGGTGATCTGGGCAGGAAAATGGCAGATGGAGTTTAATCCTGACAAGTGTAAACTGTTGCTCTTTGGGAGGTCAAATGTAAGGGAAAAATGTACAGTGAATGGCAGGACATTTTAGGGCACTGGAGATACCAGAGACTGCAGATATGGAATTTGGGACAACAGATAAGTGATGGTGCATCATGGATGGGAATGATAATTGTGTAAGGTTGAGATAATTTGTCTGGGTCAGAGACTGCATCTGCTGGAATCTGGAGGTAAACAGGCTTTAGAAACATTGATACTGCAGTTCTTTGAGGAAATAACAGGCAGAATAGACAAAGAATGGTGTTTACTTGGATTTTCAGGCCTGGATTTAGGATAAGGTGCTGTACATGAGGCTGTTTAACAAGATAAGGGCCCATGGTATTACAAGAAAGTTACTATTATATCAAAAGAACAAGCAGGCAGGTAGCCTTGTCTGGCTGTCTGGGTGCAACTGGTAAGAAAGTCCAGAATACAGGTGTAAATTAACGTATTGAGTCCCAGGTTGTGTAGTTTAACGGTCAACTTGTTGGGGAATATGGTGCTGAAGGTAGAACTGTAGACAATAAAAGGCATTCTGGCGTAGTTGTCCTTATGCTCCAAGTGTTCCAGTGTGGAGGGCAATGGAGATGGCATCCTTGGTTGATCTGTTTGCCTTATAGGCAAACTGGTGCTGATCCAGAGCAGCAGGGATGGTTTTCTTAACGTGGGACATAACCAGTCTCTCCAGGCACTTGGTGGATATGGAGGTGAGTCACTGAGGCATGTTACTCATTGTCAGGGTGTTGAGCATAAAAATCAGATGTAGCTCCAGTCATTTGGATTATCATGTGCACATCTGGTTGTCACATTAAAAGGGTGATGGATACAGGACTAAAGGTGTTATATTTGAATTACGGAATAAGGAAGATGATGTAGCAGTGCAGTTAGAGATTGGCAGGTATGTTGTTGTGGGTATAACAGAGTGGTGGCTGAAAGAAGATTATAGTTGGGAGCTTAACACCTTGTATTGAAAGGACAGACAGGTATGCTGAGGTGTAGTGTGGCTCTGTTGATAAAAAATGAAATCAAATCCTTAGAAAGAAGTGACATAGGATCGGAAGATGTAGAATCGTTGTGGGTAGAGTTAAAAAACTGGAAGAGTAAAATTATCCTGATGGGAGTTACATATATACACGCCTCTGAACAGTCAGCAGGATGTGGGGTACAAATTACAAAAGAAGATAGAAAAGGCATGTAAAAAGGGCAATGTTGCGATAGGCATGGAGATTTTAATATTTGGGTAGATTGGGAAAATCAGGCTGGTTTTAGATCCCACAGGGAGAATTTGTAGAATGCCTACAAAGTAAAGGAACTATTAGGAGACAGTGATCATAATATGATAGAATTCTCCCTGCATTTTGAGAGGGAGAAGATAAAGTCAGATGTATTAGTGTTACAGTGGAGTAAAGGGAATTACAGAGGCATGAGAGAGGAGCTGGCCAAAGTCAATTGGAAGGAGACACTAGCAGAAATGAGACGGCAGAGCAGCAATGGCTGGAGTTTCTGGGAGAAATTTGGAAGGTGCAGAATAGATACATCCCAAAGAAGAAGTAGATATCCAAAGGCAGGATAGAACATAGAATAGTACAGCACATTACAGGCCCTTCGGCCCACAATGTTGTGCCGACCCTCAGGGATGAAGCAACCGTTGCTGAGAAGAGAAGTCAATACTAACATAAAAGCAAAAGAGTGGGCATATAATAGAGGAAAAAAAATAGTTGGGAAGTTAGAGGATTGGGAAACTTTTAAAAACCAACCAAAGGCAACTACAAAAGCCATAAGGGGGGAAAAGATGAAATATGAAAGTAAGCTAGCCAATAATATCAAAGAGGATAGCAAATGTATTTTCATATATATGAAGAGTAAAAGAGAGGTGAGAGTAGATATTGGACCACTGAAAAATGACACTGGAGATGTAGTAATGAGGTAGAAATGGTGGATGAACTGAATAAGTATTTGCATAAATCTTCATTGTGGAAGACCCAAGCAGCTGTTCAAGGGTATCAAGGGGTAGAAGCCCAGGGTTCTGAAGAAGGTGGCTGAAGAGATTGTGGAAGCATTAGTAATGATTTTTAAGAATTACAAGATTCTGGCATGGTTCTGGAAGAATGGAAAACTGCAAATATCACTCCACTCTTCAAGAAGGGAGAGAGGCAGAAGGAAGGGAATTATAGGCCAGTTAGTCTGACCTCAGTGGTTGGGATGATGTTGGAGTCGATTATTAAGGATGTGGTTTTGGGATATTTGGAGGCACATGATAAAATAGGCCAAAGTCAGCATGCTTTCTTTAAGGGAAAATCTTGCCTGACAAATTTGTTTGGAATTCTTTTAAGAAATAACATGTAGGATAGACAAAGGAGAATTGGTCGACACTGTGTACTTGGATTTTCATAAGCCCCTTGACAAGGTGCCGCACATGAGGCCGCTAAACAAGGTAGGAGGCTATGGTATTATGTGAATAGAGAAATGGCCGATTGGCAGGAGGCAGAGCATGGCAATAAGGGGAGCCTTTTCTAATTGGCTGCCGGTGACTAGTTGTGTTCTGCAGGGGTCGGTGTTGGGACCACTTCTTTTTATGTTGTATATCAGTGGTTTGGGTGACAGAATTTATGGCTTTGTGCTAAATTTGCAGATGATACAAAGATAAGAGAAGGGGTAAGTACTGTTGAGGAATCAGTGATGCTGCAGAAGGATGTAGACAGATCAGGAGAATGGGCAAAAAGCGGCAGATGGAATACAGTGTTGGGAAGTGTACGGTCATGCGTGTTGGTGTCGGGAAGTGTACGGTCATGCGTGTTGGCAGTGTCGGGAAGTGTACGGTCATGCGTGTTGGTGTCGGGAAGTGTACAGTCATGTGTGTTGGCAGAAGGAATAAAAGTATAGTCTATTTTCTAAATGAGGAGAAAATTCAAACATCCAAGGTGCAAAGGGACTTGGGAGTCCTCATACAGGAATCCCTAAAAGTTAATTTGCAAGTTGAATCAGTGGTGAGGAAGGCAAATGCGATGTTGGCACTCATTTCGAGAGGACTACAATATAAAGCAAGGATGTAATGCTGAGGATTTATAAGGCACTGGTGAGGCCCCACTTCAGCAGTATTTGGCCTCTTATTTAAGAAAGGAGGTGCTGACATTGGAGGGGGTTCAGAGGAGATGACAAGAATGATTTTGGGAATGAATGGCTTATCATATGAGGAGCAATTGATGGCTCTGGGCCTTTATTCATTGGAATTTAAAAGAATGGGGGGGGGGACCTGATTGAACCCCATTGAATGTTTAAAGGCCTAGACAGTGTGGATGTAGTGACAATGTTTCCTATGGTGGGAGAGTCTCAAACAGCCTCAGATTAGAAAGTTATCTATTTTGAACAGAGATGTGAATAACTTCTTTAGCCAAAGGGTGGTGAATCTGTGGAATTTATTGCCACAGACATCTGTGGAGGTCAGGTCATTAGGTATAGTTAAGGCAGAGGTTAATAAGTTCTTGATTAGTTATAGAGTTAAAGGTTATGGGAAAAAGCAGGAGAATGGGGTCGAGGAGGAAATGGATCAGCCATGAAGAAGTGGTGGAGAAGACTCGATGGGTCTAATTCTGCTCCTATGTCTTGTGTAAGCTTTGAAAAGTTCGCAGTACGGGTTAAGTGGATGTTGCCTGGATTAAAGAGCATCAGCTATAAGGAAAAGTTGTACAAACTTGATTTGTATTCTCTGGAAAGTCAAAGACTGAGGGCAGACTAACTGAACTGTATAAAATTATGGTGTGGATAGACAGTCAGAGTCTTTATCCCAGATCAAATAATAAAGGCTAGAGATTTGAGGTGAGGTTAAAGGAGATTTACACAAGTCTTTGTTAGACAGAGAGAGGTGGGTGCCTGGAACAGCTGCCAGGAACGTAGTGGAAACCGATATAATAGTGGTGTTTGAGAGGAAGGGATGTGGATTGCATCCAGTTTAAACTTGCATCATAGCGGACCCAGGCATCACAGGCCCATTGCTGTGCTGTTCTACATTCTCTGTAAAGGTTTCAGTTCAACTGCTCTACTAATAAGACTCCTTACATTAAAATGGGTACGATTTAGCTCTGTATTCTTCCCACAGGCCTTATCATGCCTGTGTGTGCTCTGCCTTCAGGAATGACTGTTTTCCTTCTGTTTTGACTGTACATTGACTCTGTGCTCCCCCCGTCATAGATTGGTTACAACCATCTCCAACTCATTATTCTAACCTGCTAATATGGTTTACTCAGGCATTATGTCAACTGAAGTCTTTCATAATTATTGTACTAGTCACATGATCCTTCCAGGCTACAGTTTTTGTCTATTTTCAAGTACCAGGCCACCTCCATTTTCTTTATTCCTTTCAAAAGAATCCTAGAAAATTTATTTACCAACCTCAGTCACTTGTCAGGATCAGAATCAGATTTAATGTCACTAACATATGTCACGAAATTCATTGTTTTGCAAAAGCAATATATTGCAATACATAAAAATAACTACAAATTACAAAAAGAAATATATACTAAAAATGAACTCAGTGTAAAAGAGAGCAAAAAAGAGAAAGAATAGTGAAGTAGCGTTCGTGGGTTTAATGTTCATGCAGAAATCTGGCAGGGGGAAGAAGCTGTTCCTGAATTGTTACGTGGGTGCCTTCTGCCTCCTGTACCTGCTCCCTGATGGTAACAGTGAGAAGATGCATGGCCCAGTTAATAATGGATGTGCTTTTTTGAGGCATCGCCTTTTGAAGATGTCCTTAATGCTGGGCAGGCTAGCCCATGATGGAGCTGACTAAGTTTACAACTCTCTGCAGCTTATTTCAATCCTGTGCAGCAATGCAACCAGATAGAATGCTCTCCACAGTACAGCTGTAGAAATTTGCAAGAGTCTTTGGTGACATACTAGGGTCTCTTCCAACCTAGAGATGTTGACACCCATGAACTTGAAACTGCTGTTTCCCCTGCTGATCCCATGATAATGACCAGTGAATATTCTCTCGACATTTCCTTTCTGAAGTCCGCAGTCAATTCCTTGGTCTTACTGACACTGAGTGTAAGGTTGTTGTTGCATCAAAAGCCACTTCGTATGCCTCGTCATCACAGTCTGCCAACAATAGTTGTGTCACCGGCAAATTTATAGGTAGCATTTGTGCCTAGCCACATAGTTGTAGGCTTAGAGAGAGTAGAGCAGTTTTTTTTTAAAAGCGTGGCGTGTCATACCGGACATTCAGCCATTCTTGTCTGGCACGTGGTGTCAGGATTAACCGGTTCATGTTATGAACGTTCCTGACTCGACCCTTGTATTTTTTACGAGGCCGAGTGGCTAGCTCGACACTCAACCCGGCACGGATGGGGTCGCCCGATCTGGATTCGAACTCGGGAACCTTCGCTCCGGAGTCCAGCACTGATCTCACTGCGCCACCAACCGGCCGCCAGTAGAGCAGTGGGCTAAGCACACATCCTTGGGGTATACCAGTGTGGACTGACAGTGAGGAGGAGATGTTATTTCTGATCTGCACGGACTGTGGTTTCCCAATGAGGAAGTCAAGGATCCAGCTGCAGAGGGAGGTTCAAAGACCCAGGTTTTGAAACTTGTTGATTAGTCCTGAGGGTATGATGGTGTTGAACACTGAGCTATTATAAATAACCAGCAGCCTGACGTAGGTGTTGCTATTGCCCGGATGATCTAAGGAAAGCCAGTGAGACTGCATCCTCTGTAAACCTTTTGTGGTGATGGGCATACTGCAGCGAGACTAAGTCCTTGCTTAGGCAGGAGATTCCAGCCATGACGAACCTCTCAAAGCACTTCATCACAGTGCACTTGAGTACAAACAGGCGACAATCATTGAGGCAGCTCACCTGTATGATTGTCGCCTTTTTAAAGCAGGTGGGAACTTGCGACTGCAGCAATGAGAGATGTCCCTGAACACTCCTGCTAGTTAGCTGGCACAGGTTTTCATTATCCTACCAGATACTCCATCAGGGCCTGACACCTTGGAAAGGTTCACCCTCTTAAAGGATGTTCTGACATTGTCCTCCAAGACCACAGGGTCATCAGATGCTGCAGGGATTCATATAGCTGCAGCTTTATTTTCCCTTTCAAAGCATTGCGCTTGTTTGGGAGTGAAGCATTACAGGCATTCATGATGTTAGGTCTTGCCTTGTAGGAAGTAATGGCCTGCAAACCCTGTCATAGCTGATGTGCGCCCGATTCCGTCTCAAACTTCAATTGGAATTGTTGTTCCGCTCTTAAAATAGCTTTAAGTCATGGCTGCATCTCTTGTATAATTCTGGATCACCGGACTTGAATGATAGAGATCTAGCCCTCAGCAGACTACAGATCCCCCGGTTCATTCCTGGCTTTTGGTTTGGATATGTCTGCTATGTTCTCAAAGGCAGACGCTCGTCCACACAGGTCTTGGTGAAGTTGGTGACACCTGCGGTGTATTCATTCAGGCTTGAAGATGAATCCTTGTATATTGTCCAGTCTACTGACTTAAAACAGTCCTATGAACGCTCCTCTGCCTCCTTCGATCATACCTTCATAATCTTCCTCATTGGTGCTATGGTCTATGGTCTTTAGTCTTTGCTTGTATGCTGGGAGTAGAAGTATAGCCAGGTAATCAGATTTTCCAAAGTGCAGGACAGGATAGCACGGTAAGCACTCTTCACGGTGGTATAACAGTGGTCAAGTGTGTTGGCTCCTGATTCCACAGGTGATATGTCGATGACAGTTCTTCAGTAGTAGTGGTAGTAGTTGGTACTTGGAATCATATCTTGTCTGTTTCTGTGAATGTAAAATTGTCACCTTGGCCCTTAAGCTTGGATTTAGGATTGTATAATTTCCAGACCTCTCTGGCCTTCCAAACTCTCATTGTATTTCTCTGCTCAACCTCCCATCACTACCAAACTCGTTCTAGTAAACCTGCCCCTCAGAACATTGGTCCCAGCCGCAAGGTACAATCCTCCTTCCTACCTTCCCTCTGACTGGTCCGAGTGATGCAAGGATCTAAAGCCTCCAGACAGCCATTCACTGCACCCTGTTCACTCCCGTACGACAATGGGAGAAATCCAGAGATTAATACCTTAATCTTCTAACTCCCTCTTTATAATGTCCCTGGTGGGCCTTGTAATGTGTAGCCACATGGTCCATGACCTCTGGTTGCTCACCCAGTCTTTATTGACCATTAGCTTCACAGTTTTTCCCAACTTTTTTCCAGAATGTTGCTGTACTGAAAAGTTTGTTTTTTATGGTGATGGTATTTAATGTTTCACTTTCTTCCAGAACACACTACGAACGCCTGTGTATACCACGTCAATGCGACGGAATGCAATGGGTGTTGGACTGGTCTTTGAAGCCGATCTCTTCACCACCAGACACATTTCACACTGGGTGTTACAGGGTGTCTGCCTCACCCTGAACTCGGACTGAGTCTGCCAGTGTGTAGTACAGCAACAGGGTCTTCTGCTCCCAGAACAACAACTAACAGTGAGGCGGGGAATGAATTTCTCTCATTCAGTGAAGTGATCAATGACAAAAACCTACATAGCAATAAATGCTCATCAAATAAATGTAAGGATTAAAGAATTAGAAGTCAGTATGTGCAGTACACTGAATACCTCTGCATTCAGCATTCGTTCTGTGTCTTGAACCTGGTCTGTGTATCCTCTAGAGCACATTCTTCACAAGACTTATCAATATACCAATTACTGTCAGAGGTCATATGGAAAAAACTTCTTAAACACCAAGATCACATTAGCATTGTGTTTAGTGGCTGTAATGACAGAGGAGCTACTGTGGAAATCGTGAGGTTACTTTCAGTGATACCCTGCCCCTCCACTTCTCATTGGAGCACAAAGAGCTTGAATGGTACTCTGGCATTTTTAAATACCGGGCAAATATCTTCCTTTACTGCAAGTAATTAAAGTTTTTAATGGGGACCTCAGCAAATCTGAATTCATGGGTAACCTTTGTAATTTGCTGACATTTCAAAGCATAATGGATTTTAAAATGTGAAATTCTTTATAAAAATAAAGTTTTATATTTCTGCTACCCTAACCAAATGTGTACGTACAAATTTCTGAATTTTGTAACTTATTTTCAGTTAATTAGAAATCTATTTTTCCCTTCCTGGTCTGCTGCCTTAGCATGCTTCACTGTAACTGGCTGTTCAGCAAGATGGCAACCTCAGTATTGGCTGCCAGGTAGAAGACACTGTGGGTCGGTGAGCAGACAAGTGAAAAGCTCAATAACAACTGGTGAAAATTAGGGTGTGTGCAGCAGAATTTTTGGAGGACTCAGAATTCTGAAGATGCTGAAAATCTGAAATACTGTTAGAAATTCTCGGCAGGTCAGGCAGCAACTGTGGAGACAGAAACATTGTTAATGATCATCTCTCAATATAAACACTAAATGGTTTGGGCTGCTTTTGTTCACAATCCTGTCACATTGTCTTGCTCCTAACTTGGTGCAAACTTTTGGGTTCAATAAGTTTCCTCAAATCGATGCTGAGACCCTTGTGACCTGCCATCACCCCCCAGCCCCGCTACACTTTGCCAATGAGCTACTGAAGTCTCACACAACACTTCAAGGAATGACTTTCAGAAACCAAATCATCAGATCATCAGTATTCATTTAATTAGATTACAAAATCGAACTTTGTATAAATGTAATGACCTGAATAAGTCTATGAATATTTGTTCCAGTATGGTCACAGCACATTACATACAGACAGGCAATGGTTAACATGCTGCCAGCTCAGCTTTGTCAAGAGGTGCACAACACGCAGATGTCAAGGAATATATCAGACAGTCACCTCATCAGGGCCTTCACCATTAATATTGGTTTTGCTGATTGGATGTGTTAGTATTGTTTATTCAAGCTTCCTTCTCTTTCGTGATTCTAGCTGCTCAGTGTGGCTGTTTTCCTCAGACCACTAGTGCAATTTGATTATTGGTAGAAGCAAGCAGCAGATTATACATTGGGCTGACAATTAACTACAAAAAAATGGAACAAAACTGCTTTCTGGTAAACTGTCAAGTGTTTGGCATTTATATTTCCTATCATTAAAAACAAAATTTAAAAAAAAGTTGCGTGAAGTTTAGTCTATATTTGTGCACAGTTATAAAAGCAACTAAGCCAAGAGAAGCAGAGATTTTTTTGTTTTGTTTTTTTTACACAGTTCTGTCTGTCCCTGAGTGCTTCCTAACCACCTTCCCATCATTAACCTGGTCCACTGCCAACATTTCCACGGCAGCCTGAGCCTGGTGTGGGATTCGATGCGCCACACCGATGTGATGGGGCTTGTGTTGCTTGTCTCTGGCTGGGCTATGCTGCTCCACAGAGCCCCGCTCGGAGGGAATGGGCGGAATCGGTAAAGGCTTCTCCTTCAACAGATGCAACTCGGACTCCCCCCGTCCCTGGAGAAAAGGCGTTGGGTCTGGCATGGCGTCCAAAGGCTCAGATCGCAGAACAAGCTTTCTCCCGTCAGTTCCAAGTCTGTAAACCTCTGCAAACTCACTGTTCAATGGAGTCGAGAGACTCTTCTTCATCCTGCGCCGTGGAGTTTCTGGCATCTTGTCCTTGGGTGGAGATGGTTTATAGCTGGAGGAAGCAGACCCAGCAGTGGACGAAGTGTCTGTGGCCCCACTGCTCGATGCCATGAGCTTCTTCTTGGTGGCATGCAGCTGAGAGGTGAGGTAGGCGATGGTGCTAGCCCTCTGCTCCAGCTCGCTGGACAACATGCCAAGCTTGTGACCCTTCAGCTTCAGCTCCTCCAGGTACTTCTTCTCTCGTTCCTTCATTGTATTCTCCAGAACCAGGATTACTGCGTTCTTCTTCTCCAAATCCTTCAGTAATTCATTGTTTTCATCTTCTTTAGCTTTAAGCTGCGTTTCCAGCTCTTCATACTTTTTCTTCAATTCTTCACTTCTTGATTCACCATTCCCTTCAAAGAAACACAAAACCCATCAGAGGAAAATCTATTCTCACTTGCTCTGACAGTAGAAAAAACTATGACTTTCAGAATTCAGAAAAGAGGGAAATTATTTCAAAGACACCTAAGAGCAGTGGGCAAAACTGTACACTGGAGACATTACCTGAGGCAAGGGTTGGGGAGATTCAGAGTGGATCTGGCAGGGAGAGTAGCGGAAGCCACATAACTGGCAGTATTTAAGAAGTGTCAAAATGAGCACTGGAATCACTTCGGCACAGAAGGGAAATTGGGTTAATACGGAAAGCTGTCCATTGGTCAGTAGGGATGAGATGGGCTGAATAGTCTGCTTCCATGCTGTACTACAATACTCAGTTTGGGCTTTTGGCCAACCGTTTTCAGGAAATAGACACTGTGAATACATTTAGCTGCATCAATTGTTTTTTTTTAGTTTTGGGTCACATTAATAACTTGCAAATCAACATGTTTGCTGAGGAATAAAGAACAGGAATAGGCAACCGGTACAAAGATAAGTCTGCCTCGATAGTGGCTGATCTAATTCTGGCCTCTGCACTGCTGGCCCACTCTCTCCCCATCCCCGGAGTCCAAGTGTCTATCAGACAAAGAGTCACGGACTCTAGACTGCGATGGAGAATTCCAAACAGTCATGACCATTGAAGAAGTGCTTCACCTGATCATAAATATTCCTTATTCTGAAAATAGTTCTCAAATTCCACCCAGGGAAACATACCCTCAATACCTATCGCATCAATCTGCTCAGAACCTTACACATTTCAACAATATCACCTCCAGTATGTACAATCCTATCACCCAAGTGAACTCCACACTGCCTTCAGTGGAAGCAAACCTTCCTCAGATATGAAAACAAAGCAAGTGGGAAACAGGGCCCTGATACAGAGAAATGTTACATGACCCATTTAAAAGACACCATGGATAACCACACTCTGCACTAACGGGCATGACCTCATTGCTTTACAGAAATATCACCAAAGATGGGAATTATACCTATATTCCACGTATTCTGGGAATGAAAGATCAATTGCATGAGGAGTGATTGATGGCTCTGGGCCTTTGCTCTCTGGAACTTAGAAGAATGGTGGGGGGGGGGCGCGAATCGCATCGGATGTTGATAGGCCTAGATAGAGTGGATGTGGAGAGGACGCTTCCTATAGTGGGGTGAGTCTAGGCCCAGAGGACACATCCTCAGAACAGAGGAAGGTCAATTTAAAATGGAGATGAGGAGGAACTTTCGATAGAGGGTGGAATACGTTGCCACTGGCGGCTGTGGAGACAGGTCATTGGGTCTATTTGGGTGTTGATAGGATCTTGATTACAAACAGAGAGAAGGCAGGAGAATGGGGTTGAGAGGGAAATGGATCAGCCATGGCCAGATGGCAGAGCAGAGTCAATGGGCCGAATGGCCTAATTCTGCTCCCATTTCATGTCTACATTTAGAGTTGGCAGGCAACAAAAAAATGGAGTTGGATTTTATAACGAGAGATAGTAGTTAGATAGGCAGCACATTTCTAAATGAAGCTAAAACAGGTGATTTCGTAAACAGTAGAGACATCAGGATCTACACATCAGCTGGGTAAGGGGGCTGAGGATAAGTGCGAGCTGTTTTATTTTGGGACGAGAAATGAGTGTAGGACCTTTACAGTGAATGGCAGTATCCTGGGGAGTGCTGTAGTATAGAGGGACCTAGGCACACAAGTACATGACACCCTGAAAGTGGCATCACAGGTGGTTAGGGAGGGGAAGGAGGATTTTGGCCCGATGGCCTTCATAAATCAGGGCACTGAGTATAGTTGTCGTAATGTTATATTATGGTTGTACAAGACGTTGGTTATTGAATATTGTGTTAGTTTTAATAGGAAAGATTCTATTAAGATTTATGAAGATGTTGCTGAGACTTGAAGGACTGACTTACAGAGAGAGGTTGAGTAGTTTGGGAATTTTTCCCATTGGAATGATTTTATAGAGGTGTAAATTACCACAAGGGATAGAGATAGGGCCTACATTGTCACGAGGGATAGAGATAGGGTCTACATTGTCACGAGGGATAGAGATAGGGCCTACATTGTCACGAGGGATAGAGATAGGGCGTGTATTGTCAGGAGGGATAGAGATAGGGCGTGTAGTCACGAGGGATAGAGATAGGGCGTGTAGTCACGAGGGATAGAGATAGGGCGTGTATTGTCACGAGGGATAGAGATAGGGTGTATATTGTCACGAGGGATAGAGATAGGGCGTACATTGTCACGAGGGATAGAGATAGGGCGTACATTGTCACGAGGGATAGAGATAGGGCGTGTATTGTCACGAGGGATAGAGATATGGCGTGTATTGTCACGAGGGATAGAGATAGGGCCTACATTGTCACGAGGGATAGAGATAGGGCATGTATTGTCAGGAGGGATAGAGATAGGGCATGTATTGTCAGGAGGGATAGAGATAGGGCGTGTATTGTCAGGAGGGATAGAGATAGGGTGTGTATTGTCATGAGGGATAGAGATAGGGCGTACATTGTCGCGAGGGATAGAGATGGGCGTGTAGTCACGAGGGATAGAGATAGGGCGTGTAGTCACGAGGGATAGAGATAGGGCGTGTAGTCACGAGGGATAGAGATAGGGCGTGTATTGTCACGAGGGATAGAGATAGGGTGTATATTGTCACGAGGGATAGAGATAGGGCGTACATTGTCACGAGGGATAGAGATAGGGCGTACATTGTCACGAGGGATAGAGATAGGGTGTATATTGTCACGAGGGATAGAGATAGGGCATGTATTGTCAGGAGGGATAGAGATAGGGCATGTATTGTCAGGAGGGATAGAGATAGGGCGTGTATTGTCAGGAGGGATAGAGATAGGGTGTGTATTGTCATGAGGGATAGAGATAGGGCGTACATTGTCGCGAGGGATAGAGATGGGCGTGTAGTCACGAGGGATAGAGATAGGGCGTGTAGTCACGAGGGATAGAGATAGGGCGTGTATTGTCACGAGGGATAGAGATAGGGTGTATATTGTCACGAGGGATAGAGATAGGGCGTACATTGTCACGAGGGATAGAGATAGGGCGTACATTGTCACGAGGGATAGAGATAGGGTGTATATTGTCACGAGGGATAGAGATAGGGCGTACATTGTCACGAGGGATAGAGATAGGGCGTGTATTGTCACGAGGGATAGAGATAGGGCGTGTATTGTCACGAGGGATAGAGATAGGGTGTATATTGTCACGAGGGATAGAGATAGGGCGTACATTGTCACGAGGGATAGAGATAGGGCGTGTAGTCACGAGGGATAGAGATATGGCGTGTATTGTCACGAGGGATAGAGATAGGGTGTATATTGTCACGAGGGATAGAGATAGGGCGTACATTGTCACGAGGGATAGAGATACGGCGTACATTGTCACGAGGGATAGAGATAGGGCGTGTATTGTCACGAGGGATAGAGATATGGCATGTATTGTCACGAGGGATAGAGATAGGGCGTGTATTGTCACGAAGGATAGAGATAGGGCGTGTATTGTCATGAAGAATAGAGATAGGGTGAATGTGCATAGACTTTTTCTCAAATCAACAACTGGAGGGCAGAGGTTTAAGGTGAGAGGTTTAATAGGGACACGAAAGGCAACCTTTACGCCTAGATCAATAACCTGCTTGAGTAAGTGGTGAGGCAAATACATTAACAACATCTGAAAGACTCATGCATAGGAAAAGTTCAGAGGAACTTGTGGCAAATGCAAGCTGATGGACATCTCGATTGCCACTGACCAGTTGGGTGAGGTGGTACAAGTACGTAGTTCCCTGAAACTGACAGGTGGTGAAGCTGGCACAAGGCATGCTTGCGTCATTGGACAGGACACTGAGCACAAGGAATAGATTGCCATGTTATAGCTGTTGGTGAGATCACGTCTGCAATAGCAGATACAGTTCTCATCACATTATGGGACAGATTAAGCTAGAGACAGTGCAGAAAATATTCTCAAGAGTGCTGCTGGGATTCATAACGAGAGACTGGTCAGGCCAACAGTTTTCTCTGGAGTGGAGGAGGTTGAAGGAGATCTTACACAGGTTTATAAAGTCACCAAAAGGTCAATGTTCACGGTCGTTTTCCTGGGGCTGAGGGAATCTAACACTAGAGGGCACAGGTTTAAGGTGGAAGGGGAATCATTGAAAGGAATTCTGAGGGGCAATTTCCACTCGATGGTGGGAATGTGGGATGCGTTGCCAGAGAAGTGGTAGAGGCAGATAGAACATAAAACAGGATTACAATCTTCAGCCCACAATGCTGGGCTGAACTGATTTAACTGGTAATTAAATGCCCAACCATCCCTTCTGTCTACACAATGTCCGTATCCCTCCATTCTCTGCGCATTCACGTGCAAACCTCAGAGCCTCTTGAACTGTACTATAGACAGACACTTAAGCAGGCTAACGTGGGCAAATGGGATTAGAGTAGATTAGTTAAAGATCAGCGTGGAAGATTTGCCCAAAGAACTTGTTTCTGAGCTGCACCGTTCTTGGGACCCTACAGCACAGTCACAGTGAAAGGTATGGCAGGCTCGAGGGGACGTGGCCTCTCAAGCTTATACGAAGCACTACCTGTTGGTGAGGCTGTGGTTCGTGTGGTGAAGGGGTTCCATGCAGCAGGCATTCCTGGGCTCGGGTTCATGCACGCTTTAAAGGACAGAGGTATCCATGGCAGGATCAGTTTTCAACCACACACTGAAAAGAGTTTTAGAACTGGTGGTAATTTTCCAGTCTTTTCATTTGGTTTGATTGGCAGTGCTGTGCTATTGTGAACCAGCTCACTAGGGGAGGTGTTTGAAGTTAGTCATTACCGACAGTTATAAAGAGCTCGCAGAAACTCTGGCATTAAACTTTTTAAGACCATAAGATACAGGAGCAGAATTAGGCCATTTGGCCCATCGAGTCTGCTTCACCATTTCATCATGGCTGATCCATTTTCCCTCTCCGCCTCAATTTCCTGCCTCTCCCCGTAACCCTTCATGCCCTGACTAATCAAGAATCTATCAACCTCTGCCACTCCACTCTCTCATCTCCATTATAAAAGGGTGCCCCTCTGTGCCCTCTGGTCCTAGACTCCCCCACCAAAGGAAACATCCTCTCACATCAACTCTATCAAGGCCTTTCACCATTCGATAGGTTACAATGAGGTCACCCCTCATTCTTCTGAATTCCAGTGAATAAAGGCCCAGAGCCATCAAACGCTCTTCATATAACAAACCTTTTAATCCTGGAATCATTTTTGTGAACCTCCTCTGAACCCTCTCCAGTTTCAGCACATCCTTTCTAAGGGGCCCAAAACTGCTCTCAATACTCTAAGTGACACCTCACCAGTGCTTTATAAAGTCTCAACATTACATCCTTGCTTTTATATTCTAGTCCTCTCGGAATGAATGCTAACATTGCATTTGCCTTCCTCACCACAGACTCAACCTGCAAATTAACCTTTAGAGAATTCTGCACAATAATTCCCAAATCCTTTTGTGCCTCAGATTTTTGCATTTTCTCTTCACTTAGAAAATAGTCAACCCTTTTATTTCTTCTACCGAAGTACGTGATCTTACACTTCCCGACACTGTATTCCATCTGCTGCCTCTTTGCCCCTTCTCCTAATCTGTCTAAATTCTTCTGTAGCCTCTCTGCTTCTTCAATACTACCTGCCCCTCCACTTACCCTCATATAATCCGCAGACTTTGCAACAGAGCTATCAATTCTGTCATCCAAATCATTGACATACAATGTAAAAAGAATCAGTCCCAACACTGACCCCTGTGGAACATCACTAGTCGTCAGCAGCCAACCAGAAAAGGCTCTCTTGCCATTTCTTCAAAGAATTCCAACAGATTTATCTGGCAAAATTTCCCCTCAAGGACTTTGGCCTATTTTATCATTTGTCTCCAAGTACCCCAAAACCACATCCTTTACAATTGACTCCAACGTCTTCCCAGCCACTGAGGTCAGACTATTTGGCCTGTAATTTACTTTCTTCTGCCTCTCCCTTCTTGGAGTGCACTGACACTTGCAATTTTCCGGTTCTTTTCTTGGAAGTTGAAAGCCTGCTCGATGAAGTTAGCAGCGAAACTGAATTAAACATTGCACTACATCACTAATCTCTACAAAATATCAACAGCTAAGTAATTCACTAGCCTGCGACCGGACAAAACTGAAGCAGTTCTTACAGAGATGATAGCTATATTCTTGCTCTCGAGTAGAACAAACTGCTATCAGTTGTCAGCAGCACCAGTTAATAAACAAACAGGTTTACCAGCTGAACCATTATGCTCACAAGTCCAATTATGGAAATGTTCATATAATGGGCCGACACCTGAGCACAGCACACCTGTATTGGGTTGGTGCTGGGGTATCACCCACAACACTGGCCACTGCACCAACTCTGACACAAGTTTATCAGTTAACAACAGCGTGCACTGAAGCAGAGAAGCGGAATGAGACAGGCCACAAGACCAAAACACATGGGAGCAGAATTAGCCCATTTGACCCACCAAGTCTTTTCTGCCATTCTATCGTGTTGGATTAATTTTCTCTCTCAATCACATTCTCCTGACTTCTCTCTGTTACCTTTGACACCCTGACTAATCAAGAAACGATCAACCTCTGCTTTAAATACAACGGATCACTTGGCCTCCACAGAACATCTGTCACAGGGAGAACATACAAACTCCTTGGACAGTGGCAGGAAATAAACCTCAATCGCATAAAGCATTATGCTAACCACTATGCCACTGTAGTATCCAGGCAATTGCCAGTGCCAGCCAGTGTCCCAGCCACTGTGCCAGTGCCAGCCCAGTGTCCCAGCCACTGTGCCAGTGTCAGCCAGTTGACCCAACCACTGTGCCAGTGTCAGCCCATTGTCCCAGCCACTGTGCCAGTGTCAGCCCATTGTCCCAGCCACTGTGCCAGTGTCAGCCCATTAGTCCAGCCACGGTGCCAGTGCCGGCCAGTGTCCCAGCCACTGTGCCAGTGTCAGCCAGTTGACCCAACCACTGTGCCAGTGTCAGCCCATTGTCCCAGCCACTGTGCCAGTGTCAGCCCATTGTCCCAGCCACTGTGCCAGTGTCAGCCCATTAGTCCAGCCACGGTGCCAGTGCCGGCCAGTGTCCCAGCCACTGTGCCAGTGTCAGCCAGTTGACCCAACCACTGTGCCAGTGGCAGCCCATTGTCCCAGCCACTGTGCCAGTGCCAGCCAGTTGGCCCAGCCACTGTGCCGGTGTCAGCCAGTTGGCCCAGCCACTGTGCCAGTGTCAGCCAGTTGGCCCAGCCACTGTGCCAGTGTCAGCCAGTTGGCCCAGCCACTGTGCCAGTGCCAGCCAGTTGTCCCAGGCTGTTGACCAGTTGTCCCAGCCACTGTACCATCCAGGCAACTGGCTGTTGGCCAGTTGTTCCAGCCAGATTGGCCAGCCCACTTTTGCTGCTGTTCCAGACAACTAAACGGTCCCCAGTGGTGACACGAACCACCATCCCATGCGCTGATGGGCTCTGAAACAGAGCAGAGCGTGCCCGGGAAGGTAACGCTGTCATCACATGCTCAACCTCCTCTGCGAGCTCAGCGTGCAGAGTCACACCCATGTTGACTGTCACTCCACCCTCCTGCATCCCGATGGGAATAACTCACCGTGTCGTGGAAGGTCTGGTTTGTTACTCAAGCAGGAAAGCAGTTCTAAAACTTCCATAAAGGCTGAAGTTTGTGAGATGAAAAATATTTTTAAAAAGCAGATGAATTGTACTTTAAACGTGCCCAGTGCTTTGCCGATGTGCTGGTACAGGGAGTAAGTGTACGTGTGCAGGTTACCTGAGTTGCTGTACAACCGAGAGTCCGAAGCTCTGTCCTTACCTGCCTGCTCCGGGGGAGGTGACATCATTGCCAGTTCAAAGGCCAACTCTGGAAACAGAAATTTAAAGGATAGTTCAACAATTTATTTATGTGAAACACTTTCAGATAATAAATCAAACTACTCCTCACTCAGACACAAATAATAACCCATGGATATGTCCCTTCAGACGATGTTAGCATATAGCATAAAATGCTTGGGGTAAATTTCTAATTGATGTTTCTCAGAAAGAGATTGACGTACAGTACAAGCATCTTTACACTCAGTTGTGATTAACTGGCTTCAGGGTTCATTTATGAAATGGATTCACCACCTAGAGCCGTTTTGAACTTTACAGAGTGGCTGGGGTAGGGTCAACATCTAACGGTTATACTCCCCCTGACAGTCAGACCCCAGTGAGACGAAGAACCGGCTCCTGGAGGGAAAAACTGCACAGGGATACCAGAAACACACGGGATCAGTGATGATTGTCTTGGTGGGGCAAATGAATGAAACGCAGCACATTTCCAGTGCAAGAGACAAGTGTAAGTATGGACTACAACATCTTGACATTAAACCTTCAGTGATCTCACGGCTTCCAATGCAAAGGTATGCTTTGTAAGTGGCCTGTGTACTGAGTGGGCCAACGCCGTGCTCTGTAAAGGGTTGCTTTGGTGGGGTCGTGCGAGCAGAGTCAGGGTCAGCTGCAAGAGAGACTTGCCAGAACAATGCTGCTGCAGTCTGCGGATCTCAGAGTGCAGGCCTTTCAGCGTGTTGGCGTGTTCCTGCTGCAGGAACAGCAGGTTCTTCTGGGCACTGTGCAGCTGCATCTCCAGGGTGGACATCGCCATCGTGCCAGTGAGGTGACCTGAAGAGGAAAAAGAACAACAAATCTCTCCATTACACACTGCACTCTCAGTGCTGACTGGTTTGGAGGGCACGAGGGGCTGGACACACTGGGGTTCTTTTCTCAGGAGTGCCAGAGGCTGAGGGGAGATTGGATGGAGGTTTATAAGTTTATGAGATGCACAGATAGAGTGGACGGGGAATGTCTGTTTCCCAGGGTTGAAATGTCTAGTACCAGAGGGAATGCATTGAAGATGAGAGGGGATAGGTTCTCAACTAATCACACCAGCAGAAACACCTAACTTACCTCAGGGAAAAAATAACCCTCAGACCAACTTTTTCCTTCTCTTCACCATCAACTACCCCATCTCCTTAGTCTCTCTCTCTTTCTCTCTCTCTCCAGCCCCAACACCCCTCCAGCTCTCACATCTCCATTTCTACACCTTTGACCCTGCCTTCCCCAGCCCAGCTCATCCTGCAATCCCACTCCTGCCCCACCTACCCTTTTTTTGGCCACTGAAGGACTAACACTATGCTAATTATGTACTAATACTATGCTAATTCCATAGAGATATAAAATTTTTAAAAAACTTGTTTGCAAGTCAAAACAGCAAACAACTCACTGCTGTGAGATGGACATAAGTTACCCAGTAGAACCTACATGTCTAATTTAACCACATCTTACCACAGGTCACCAACCACACCTTAATGTTTAAGGGGAACATGAGGGTGGTAAGAGTGTGGAACGAGCTGCCAGCACAAGTGGTGCATACAACTTTGATTTCAATGTTTAAGAGAAGTTTGGATAGGTACATCAATGGTAGAGGTACGGAGGGCTATGGTCCCAGCACAGGTTGATGGGAGTAGGCAGTTTAAATGGTTCAGTATGGACTAGATGGGCCAAAGGGCCTGTTTCTGTTCTTTGACTCTAACCCTAACCCAGACACAAGATCTCCCTAATCGAAAAAGCATCCGTTTTCTGTGCCTCACCTTACAACCGAAGCCACAGACCCAGGCGTGGCTTGATGGCTCCTCACTGAACCTTCTCATAAAGTGGGAAACCAGCCATGGACCAGTACTCCAGCGCAGGAGCTCGAGCACCTCGAACTGAACAGCACAACATCCCCTCAGAGCCCTTCAGCATCCCTCCCACTAGTACTTGTACCACAGCCACAGCACGCCCACCAACGGGGCCACAGACTGCTCTCGTGTATAGGAGATACAGAGTAAATACTTTTACAACCTGCTGCTTTGAGCACAAACAATAGGGGAGCATTGGAAAACACGGGCAGGTTTCTGCTGGCCTCACCGGGTGAGCAATACCTGCACAGACAGCAGGGCCTCGTTACCTGGTCGTTTCAGATCAGGAATGTCAGTGCTCCTGTTACCGCAACCTCACTGGCTTCTTTCCACACTCACCCAATGCCTGGCCCATCTGCTTCAGCCAAGCTCTCAGAATCCGTTTTATCCGTAACCCAACCTGCAACTGGCTCCTGGACGCCCCGACTAGCTCACTGCAATCAGTAAGGTTAGACAGCAACGCTCCGCCATGATAGTTGTCAGCACTGGTGTCCTTAGCCCCCCTCTACTCCTTGCACTTCCAATCACCTTAAACCTCTGCCCTCTTGTTTCTGATAACTCCACCATGGGAAAAGGATTCCCATGTCTGATTGTCTGTCCACTCTGCCTACCCTCATCTGTTAAGAGCCGTGTCGTATGACGTGGGTGATCTTGGTTTTTCCATGACCTCTCTTGGCAAATTTTTCTACAGAAATGGTTTGCCACTGCCTTCTTCTGGGCGGTGTCTTTACAAGATGGGTGACCCCAGCCATTATCAATAATCTTCAGAGAGGGTGACCCGCAGGCTAGCAGAGGGAAGCAGTGCCTTACACCTCCTTCGGTAGAGATGCATCTGCACCCTGCCTGCCCTCTGTACTCACCTGACGTATCCCCTACATTCAGCTCACTTTCTCCACCTGCCACAACAAATGTGTTTAAACCCTCATGAGTAGTACAACAAAGCCTTCTTGCATCCACTTGGTTCCTTTCCAGATTCAACGCAACTGTCCTTGATGTACAGGACCCAGCTGCCCCAGACATGAGCAATAATCTTAAAGCTCTCCTCCCTGCCTCACTACCACCTGACCTGGAGCAGGCTGGAATGGAGGGATAGCCTATCCCTGCTATAATTCAGACAGCAATTAGACAACATTACATGAAGCAGATGTTAGGATGCAACTAAAAGCTTGATGAAGGATTTTAAGGAGGAACTGAAAAGAGAATTACACAGCAAGGGGCTAATGCTTTTGGTGACACAAGTACCAGGGGGAGGGTTGATGCTTTTTGAGTTCTAACATTTTCTGTCACTCATGCTCTGGGTTTTTTTCTTCTGTTTGGTGGATGTCTGTGAAGATTGAGAATTTCAGGTTGTATACTGCAGACATTCTCTGATACTAAATTGAAACATTGAGGAAACAATGCCAAGAATTGTAGATTCAGTAACAAACTGGTCAAGTATGTAAAAGGACAGCATGGAGATCCTGGTGGGGATAAAGGATTGAAAGAGATCTCAGAGAAGGGTAGACAAGGGGATGAGAATGTCCTAATGAAGGGTTTCAGCCCAAAACATCAACTCCTCTTTTTCCCCTCCATAGATGCTGCCTGACTGGCTAAGTTCCTTCAGCATTTAGAACGTAGAACATCAGTACAGGCCCTTTGAAGAAGAATAGCCCTTAACTCGGCAGTGGAGTTGTCGGGGCACCAACATGACGGTGTTTCCATAGCAAGCTATTCTTGTTTTTACGAGGCCGAGCTGCTAGCTCGATGCGCAACCCGCCTTGGATTCGAACTCGGGAACCTTTGCTCCGGAGTCCGGCGCTGATATTATTGCACCAGCAAGCGGGACTGTACAGGCCCTCCGCCACAGTGTTACGCTGACATTATAACCTAGTCTAATCCAGCCATTTTTACGCCATGGACCCCAGGTTAGGAAACCCTACTCCAATCCAACACCTCCCTCCTACACAGCCCTCCAATTTTCTATCATCCATGTAGAGCAGGTGTTCCCAACCACGGACCCCTCGGTTAATGGAAAAGGCCCACGGCATAAAAAACCCTGACTTTGAGTTTCTGAGATGACCCACTGTAGTTACATCAGTGCTTTGGAAGTTATTGGAATCCACTCTAAGAGACGGGATTTCTTTAGATTTGGAAAGACAAGGATTGATTAGGGATCATTTGTGAGAAATTAGCATATTGACGAGGGGAGTGTGGGAAAGTTGTCAACGTGGACTTTAGCACAGTCTTTGAGACGGTCCTTCACAGGGGCCTGTTCCAAAGGGCAGTCTGGCAAAGCAATCTCCAACTGGAGCAGCAGCTGGAAGCAGAGGGGTGCTTGTCTGATTAGAAGTGTGCAATCAGTGCCAGGCAATTCATGACTGTGACGTACTTTAATGACATGAATACAGGGGGTGTGAAGTTTGCAGATGAAATGATAATTGGTGCTGTAGTCAGCCAGGAAAGTTGTCTAAGATTACCAACAAATACACATCGGCTGGAAAGCTGAGCACACTACTGGCAGATGGGATTTAATCCCTGCAACATGATCCACTTTGGGAGGCAAACAAGAGGAGGGCTTACACTGCAGATGGTCTGGGACCTTGGCACCTAAGTGGTAGCACAGGTGACAGGGGAGTGAGAAAGGATTATGTAATTCTTCCCCTCATCAGCCCTGGCACAGAATACAACAGCTGGGATATTGTACTATACCTTTAATAAACACTGGGAGTATTGTGTGCATTTCTATAAGACTGTAAGACATGGGAGAATTAGGCCATTCAGCCCATCGAGTCCATTCTGTCATCTCATCGTAGCTGATCCCAAATCCCATTCAACCCCGTACACCTGCCCTCTCACCATATCCCTTGATGCCCGACCAATCAGGAATCTATCAACTTCCTCTTTAAATATACCTCTGCACTTGGCCTCAGCCGCAGTCTGTGGCAGAGTATTCCACAGATTCACCACTCTTCAGCTAAAAGAATTCCTCCTTACTTTGATTCTAAAAGGTTGCCCCTCAATTTTGAGACTGGATACCCCCACCAGAGGAAACATCCTCTCCACATCCACCCTATCTATTCAGTAGGTTTCAATGAGATCCCCATGCATTCTTCTAAATTCCAGTCGGGTACAGGCCCAAAGCAGCCAAATGCTCCTCATAGGTTAACCCCTTCATTCCTGGAATCATCCTTGTGAACCTCCTCTAGACTCTCTCCAATGACAATACATCCTTTCTGAGATAAGGAGCCCAAAACTGTTGACAATACTCCAAATGCAGCCTGATGAGTGTCTTATAAAGGCTCAGCGTTATCTCCTTGCTTTTATATTCTATTCCCTTGAAATAAATTCCAACATTGCATTTGCCTTCTTTACCACAGACTCAACCTGTGAATTAACCTTCTGGGAGTCTTGCACGAGGACTCCTAAGTCCCTTTGCACCTCTGATGTTTGAATTTTCTCCCCATTTAGATAATAGTCTGCACTATTCCTCCTTTTACAAAAATGTACTAACATACATTTCCCAACACCGTATTCCATCTGCCACTTTTTTGCCCACTCTTCCAAACTGTCTAAGTCTCCTCAGCACTACCTACCCCTCCACCTATCTTCCTACCACCTACAAATGTTGCCACAAAGCCATCAATCCCACTGGTTGCTGCACTGGAACAGAGATTCATCTCGACATTTCATCAAATGGAACATTTATAGACTGGACAGTCTGAGTTTGTGTTTCTGTGGAGAGGAGTGGGTGGGGACGTACAGAATTGTCTCAGATAGATAAGATTGTAAGATCCTACACACCCTCCCCACACACACTGAGTCAGAATGCTCTCCACTGGACATTTATAGAAATTTGCAAATGCACATCACAGTTACACATTGTCTTACACACATTTATTATCCCTCACACACACAGTCACACCACAGAAACCGCTAGCTGTCTCATTCACAGTCCTACACACAGTGCTTGGAATTGGGACCACACTGCTTGAACGGTGGTGATCAAGGCAGATACTCAAAACATTTGATTTGTTGATCCGGGACGACCATTTGGATTGCCAATCTGGGACGACCGCTTGGATTGTCACTCTGGGACGACCGTTTGGATTGTCAATCCGGGACGACCATTTGGATTGCCAATCTGGGACGACCGTTTGGATTGTCACTCTGGGACGACCGTTTGAACCTCCAAGGCACCAGAAGGTCATGGGTCTTGTGGGTAAATAGAATTACAGTCCCTACCTGGGATAAAAATACCTGACCTTGGGACACCCATAACAACAATGAGCTCCCAGAAATATTATTCATTCAAACAAGAGCCAATCTTGAAAAACAAAACATGTTTCCATGTGCATAAATTCCCGGGAGTAATCGGATACCACTGTCCCTGAAAAACACAGGCTGGGGGTGGTGGAGTTACACAACATAGGCTTGTTTCCAGATCACCTCCTGGGAGTAATTGGATACCACAATCCCTGAAGAACACAGGCTGGCAGTTGCACTCAAGGAAGCTGCTTTGGAAATGGACAAACCGTTGCCTCTATAGAAAGTGGTGTAGCCATGCCCTGTCCACTGAACGTCCAACCCTATTGGAAACAGCCATTGAGATTGGAACACCCCATCATATCTGCAACAGGGAGGATTTTCCAGCGGCCAACCATTTTATTTCCACTCTCTGTTCCCATTCCGACATGTTGGTCCATGGCCTCCTCTACTGCCATGAAGAGGCCGCTCTCGGGTTGGAGGACCAACACCTCATATTCCGACTGGGTAGCCTCCAACCAGACAGCACCAGCATAGATTTTTGCAACTTCTGGTAATTTTTGCCCTTTCCTTCCTTTTTCCACTCCTCATTCTAGTTCCCCCTCACCCCTTCTCTTCTCCTCACCTACCCATCACCTCCCCGGGCTGCTCCTCATTTCCTTTTCCCCATGATCCACTCACCTCTCCAACCAGATTCCTCCTTCTTAAGCCCTTTACATTTTCCACCAATCACCTCCCAGCTTCCTACTTCATCTCCCCTCTCCCACCCAGTTGGCTTCACCTATCACCTTCCAGCTTGTCCTCCTCCTCTCCCCCTCGGCATCTTCTCCCTTCCTTTCCCGTTCTGATGAGGGTCTCAGCCCGGAACGCCAACTGTTTATTCATTTCCATAGATGCTGTCTGACCTGCTGAGTTCCTCCACTATTTTGTGTGTGCTACCCTGTACCACTGTTATCGGGTAGGGGAAGACAATAACCACGTAAACACAGTCTAGATGGGCCGAAGGGCCTGTTTCCGAGCTGTAGTTACCGTATCCAGTGATCTGTGTATTTCCTTGTTGCGGACATGTGGGAAAAAACAGAACTGGGGACTGCCTGTACTACAGACATCGGTTGACATGCCCTACAGGCGAGATGGACTTGTACTACAGGCAGAGGAACAAACTGTGCTACATACAAGTGTAGGTGGGTGTTTTGGTTGAAGGGCATGTCTCTGTGCTGTACGATGGTGCCAGTCACCTCACAGAGGCTGACTGACTGCTCCTCCACCCACCCACAACTTCGCAGACGGAAACATCCCAATATTTGCAGGGCTTACCAGTGCCCGGTTATGTCCCTGTCCTCCACACTAGCAGGGGAGGGACACTTGGAACGTTTTACCCAGCGCCGGCTCGAACACAGACAGCACAGGCGAACACTCCTTATTGCCATGGCAATCGTCTCCTGGGGAATCACAGGCCTGCTGTGATTCTGGGTGGATCAGAGAGACAGCTTTCTCACACACAATCACACATACCTCCTCCTCCCGACAGAGAGACAGAGGGACAAACCAAGGGGTGAGCGAGGGAGGGCTGTGCTGGGCTCGTATTAGCCGGGACATTAGTGAGAACACTTGTGGCCGGAAAGAAGGTAAAGACAAAGCTTCCAATCAAACACAACAGAGGATAAAAGCATAGATGCTTTCATTTAAAGCAGATCCACGCTTTGAAGAAATGATGATTTTTGCAATGACCGACCGCCCAAGTTACCAATCCACAGCAGTATTGTGGGTGTTAAGCACCAACAAATCATCTTCTGTGACCAGCTTAAGACTGGGAACCTTGCACAGGGCTGCCGGGACCTTTATTCAGCGATGCAATGCAGCCACGAAGAGTGCTGCCACTCAAATAGCAGCTACTGGTGGTACAGGTCACAGTCAAGAACATGGAACTTGTTGCTTTTTGACGAGCCGCGGTACTCTGTGAATCGCATCGTGGAGGCACACAGCAGAAAGGATGAATCAGGGACAAACATCCCCTCAGCCCAACTCACCCATGCTGACCGGGTCCCTCTAAACCTTTGTTAGACACGTACCTGTCCAAATGCCTTTTGGACATTGTTACTGTAAATTGACATGAAAAATAGTTTGGTCCGCTGGGCTGGCTCAACCCATCGGCCTCCTGTGCTCTGTTCAGACCACAGCCTCCCATTTCCACCAAATGCCTCCACCCTCATTCCTCTGACCCAATGTTACATCTACCATTCCCACTTTGGCTTTAGATTATAAATCTGACCAAGCACTCAAACAATAAACACAGAACAGGCCCTTCAGCCCAGCATGTCTGTGCTGAACAGGACACCAATTTACACTGCACATTTCCTACCACTCCCTGCTGGTTCACGTGTCTGTCTAAATGTCACTTAAGTGTTGCAATCATATCTGCTTTCACCATCTCCTAGGTGACTATAATATGACAGAAATTCACTCCACAATTTGAGAGGAAGCTAAAGTTAGACGTATCAGTATTACAGTGGAGTAAAGAGAATTACAGAGACATGAGAGAGGAGCTGGCCAAAATTGATTGGAAGGGGACACTAGCAGGGAAGATGGCAGAACAACAATGGCTGTTGTTTCTGGGAGCAATTTGGAAGGTGCAGGATAGATACATAACGAAGAAGGAGCTTTCAATGGCAGGATGATGCAACGTTGGCTGACAAGGGAAGTCAAAGCTAACATAAAAGCTACAAAGAGGGCATATCATAGAGAAACATTTTGTGGGAAGTTAGAGGATTTGGGAAGCTTTTAAAAACCAACAGAAGGCAACAGAAAAAAGCCACAAGGAGGGAAAAGATGGAATATGAAGGCAAGGCATCCTATAATGTTAAAAAGGATACCAAAAGTTTTTGTTAAGATATATAAAGAGTAAAAGAGAGGTGAGAGTAGATATTGGACTGCTGGAAAATGACACTGGAGAGATAGTAATGGGTGGGGGGAATAAGGAAACAGATGAACTGAATAAATATTTTGCATCAGTCTTCTCTGTAGAAGACACTAGCAGGTGCTTGGAAGTTCGAGACTGTTAGAGGGCAGAGGTGAGTGCAGTTGCTATTACTAGGGAGAAGGTGCTTGGGAAACTAAAAGATCTGAAGACAGATAAGTCACCTGGACCAAGGAGCTGGTTATTGGCTTCAGGAGGAAACCGAAGTCGATGAGCCAGTCCTCACTGGGGTATCAGAGGTGGAAAGGGTCAGAAACTCCTCGGGGTTGTTACTTTAGAGGATCTGTCCTGTACCCAGCATATATGTGCAATTATGAAGAAATTATGAAGAGCCTCTCCTTTGAAGAGTTAGCATAACATCCAAAACTAACAAACTTCACAGACATCTAGTGAAAGGTATATTGACACTGGCTGCGTCACAGCCTGGTATGGAAACACCAATGCCCTTGAATGGAAAATCCTACAAAAAGGGGTGGATATGGCTCAGTCCATCGCGGGTAAAACCCTCCCCACCATTGGGCACATCTGCATCAGAGCACTGTCACAGGAAAGCAGCATCCATCGTCAGGGTCCCCACCACCCAGGACATGCTCTCTTCTCACTGCTGCCATCAGGTAGGTGGTTGAAGAGCCTCAGATTCACACCACCAGGTTCAGGGACAGTTACTACCCCGCAACCATCAGGCTCTTGAACCAGAGGGGAAAGCCAGGTGAATCGAGCTGCAGCTCCTTAGGGACTGCGTTAGGGAACTGGAACTGCAGCTCGAATACCTCTGTCTGGTCAGGGAGAGTGAGGAGGTGATAGAGAGGAGCTATAGGCAGGTAGTCACACCGGGGCCACGGGAGGAGACAGTTAAGTGGGTAACAGTCAGGAGAGGGAAAGGCAAGAGTCAGATGCTGGAGGGCACCCCAATGGCTGTCCCCCTTAACAATAAGTACTCCTGCTTGAGTACTGTTGGGGGGGGAACAGCCTACCTGGGGGAAGCAACAGTGGCCGTGCCTCTGGCACAGAGTCTGGCCCTGTGGCTCAAAAGGTGTAGGGAAAGGAAGAGGCTAGCAGTAGTGATAGGGGACTCTATAGTTAGGGGGTCAGACAGCCGATTCTGTAGATGTAAGAAAGAAACACAGATGGTTGTTTGCCTCCCGGGTGCCAGGGTCCGGGATGTTTCTGATCGTGTCCATGATATCCTGAAGTGGGAAGGTGAACAGTCAGAGGTTGTGGTACATATTGGTACCAACGACATAGGCAGGAAAAGGGAGGAGGTCCTGAAACAGACTACAGGGAGTTAGGAAGGAAGTTGAGAAGCAGGACCACAAAGGTAGTAATCTCTGGATGACTGCCTGTGCCATGCAACAGTGAGTAGAGGAATAGAATGAAGTGGAGGATAAATGTGTGGCTGAGGGATTGGAGCAGGGGGCAGGGATTCAGGTTTTTGGATCATTGGGACCTCTTTTGGGGCGGGTGTGACCTGTACGAAAAGGACGGGTTGCACTTGAATCCCAGGGGGACCAATATCCTGGCAGGGAGGTTTGCTGAGGCTACTGGGGAGAGTTTAAACTAGAATTGATGGGGGGTGAGAACCAAACTGAAGAGATGGAGGAAGGGGCTGTTGGCTCACAAATCGAGAAAGCTTGTAGGCAGTGTGAGAGGGAGGATAGGCAGGTGATAGACAAGAGACGCGCTCAGACTGATGGCTTGAGATGCGTCTATTTTATTGCAAGGAGTATTATGAACAAAGCGGATGAGCTTAGAGTGTGGATCAGTACTTGGAGCTATGATGTTGTGGCCATTACAGAGACTTGGGTGGCTCAGGGGCAGGAATGGTTACTTAAGAGTGTCAGGCTTTAGATGTTTCAGAAAGGACAGTGAGGGAGACAAAAGAGGTGGGGCACGGCACTATTGATCAGGGACAGTGGAAGTTAGAGAAGTCGATGTTCATGCCATCAGGTTGGAGGCTACCCAAAGGCCCCACCTCCCCCTCGTACCCCATCTGTTACCTATTTTTATACACACATTCTTTCTCTCACTCTCCTTTTTCTCCCTCTGTCCCTCTGAATATACCTCTTGCCCATCCTCTGGGTGCCCCCCCCCTTGTCTTTCTTCCCAGACCTCCTGTCCCATGATCCTCTCATATCCCCTTTTGCCTATCACCTGTCCAGCTCTCGGCTCTATCCCTCCCCATCCTGTCTTCTCCTATCATTTTGCATCTCCCCCTCCCCCTCCAGCTTTCAAATCCCTTACTCACTCTTCCTTCAGTTAGTCCTGACGAAGGGTCTCGGCCTGAAACGTCGACTGTACCTCTTCCTATAGATGCTGCCTGGCCTGCTGCGTTCACCAGCAACTTTGATGTGTGTTGCTTGAATTTCCAGCATCTGCAGAATTCCTGTTGTTTCCTTTGTAAGACATTACTTTTGCCCAGAAGAAAATTTTATTGCACCTGTCCATAAACTCGACTTTGACAAAAGCCATGCTGATTAACCCTAATAAGAAGCAAGAGGATCTATCCCTGAGAATCATCCTCAATAACCAACCTGTTACTGATGTAAGGCTTACTGGACCATAATTTCCTGCTTTGACCGAATTGCCCCACCACCATTAAACAAAGGAACAATGTTAACTATTCTCCAGTCCTCTGGAAACTTGCCTGTGGCTTAAAAAGACAAAATCAAATATCTGTCTCTTACTAAACAAGGATAGACCCCACCAGGCCCTAGGGATTTAGCCACTTAATGTCCTTCAAGAGGCCCAATGTCAGCACTCCCTTGATATGAATATCCCGTAGATCAGGGGTTCCCCACCTTTTTTATGCCATGGACCCCAGTTCAGGAGCCCCTGCTCTGGAATATTAGCATATGGTCTCATGAACCTTCACATATTCTTCCTGGTGAATACTGACGCAAAGTACCCATTTATTTCCATTTCCTCTTGCTCAAAGCATAACTTTCCTCCTTTGTCACAGAGTGGTATCAACCTCTCCTGAGTTGTTTCCAATTTATCAAGGTTCTCTTTAATCCTGCCCACCAAGGACACTTCAGACCAACTCATCAGCATCATCATGTGCCATGTCGTAGGATGTGGCTGATCATGGTCTTTCCATGACCATGACTGTTCTCGGTGAATATTTCTACAGAAGTGGTTTGCCGTTGCCTTCTTCTGGGCAGTGTCTTTACAAGACGGGTGACCCCAGCCATTACCAATACTCTTTAGAGATTGTCTGCCTGGTGTCAGTGGTCACATGACCAGGACTTGTGATATTCACCAGTTGCTCACATCACCTACACTCGTGGCTTCACGTGACCCTGATCAGGCGGACAAGTAGGTGCTACACCTTGCCCAAGGGCGACCTGCAGGCCAATGGAGGGAAAGAGTGCCTTACACCTCCCTTGGTAGAGACATATCTCCACCCCGCCACTCTTTAGACCCATGAGCCCCCCTGATTCCCTGTTGAGTTCTCTGCTTGATTCAGCTGATGGGAGAACATTGGCAGCATAGTCACACAGGTAGTCCAGATGCCCTACCGCTCCAGAAACAATGGAGTGATTCCTGTCCGGGGACTTCCTGTGACTGCATGGGCTCCCCCAATTTCTTCCCTGATCCCAAAGACATGCTGGTTTTGAAGCTGGAAATAATTCAGAAGAAGTGAAGCTCGGGAGGTTGATGGCTGGTTTTTAAGTGAATTGGTCACTGTACATTACCCCAACAGTGTAGGGGATAACTGGGCAGCCAGGAAGGATTTGACGGACAGGCTAGAGAAGAGATCACAATAAAATGAGTAATGGACAGGGATCGTTTGGTGGTTTACGTAAACCTGATGGGGTGAATAAGGAAATGTGTACAACGAAATAGGAAATCTGAGAGAGAAAAAAACACAAAAACACAAAATACTCTGCAGACGCTGGGGTCAAAGCAACACTCACAACACACTGGAGGAACTCAGCCAGTCGGGCAGCATCCGTGGAAACAATGAGTCATCATTTCGGGCCGGAACCCTTCGTCAGGACTGAAGAGGGAAGGGGCAGAGGCCCTATGAAGAAGGTGGGGGAGGGTGGGAAGGAGAAGGCTGGTAGGTTCCAGGTGAAAAACCAGTAAGGGGAAAGATCAAGGGGTGGGGGACGGGAGGCAGGGAGGTGATAGGCAGGAAAGGTGAAGAAAGAATAGGGGAAAACACAATGGATAGTAGAAGGAGGCAGAACCATGAGGGAGGTGATAGGCAGCTGGGGGAGGGGGCAGAGTGAAATAGGGATAGAGGAACAGAGGGGGAGGGAATTACCAGAAGTTGGAGAATTCTATGTTCATACCAAGGGGTTGGTGACTACCTAGACAGTATATGAGGTGTTCCTCCTCCACCCTCAGTTTAGCCTCATCATGGCCGTAGAGGAGGCCATGTATGGACATATCTGAATGGGAATGGGAAGCAGAGTTGAACTGGGTGGCAACCGGGAGATCCTGTCTGTCGTAGCGGACGGAGCAGAGGTGCTCGATGAAGCGGTCCCCCAGTCTGCATCGGGTTTCACCGATGTAGAGGAGGCCGCACCGGGAGCACCGGATGCAATAGATGACCCCAGCAGACTCACAAGTGAAGTGTTGCCTCACCTGGAAGGACTGTTTGGGGCCCTGAATGGTGGCAAGAGAGGAGGTGTAGGGGCAGGTGTAGCACTTGCGCTTACAGGGATAAGTGCCGGGTGGAGATCCGTGGGGAGGGACGTGTGGACCAGGGAGTCGTGGAGGGAACGATCCCCGCGGAAAGCGGAGAGGGGTGGAGAGGGAAAGATGTGCTTAGTGGTGGGGTTCTGTTGAAGGTGGCGGAAGTTGCGGAGGATAATGTGTTGGATCCGGAGGCTGGTGGGGTGGTAGGTGAGGACAAGGGGAACTCTGTCCCTGTTGTGGTGATGGGAGGATGGGGTGAGGGCAGAAGTGCAGGAAATGAAGGAGATGTGGGTGTGGGCATCATTGATGACAGCAGAAGGGAAACCACGATCCTCAAAGAAAGAGGACATTTGAGATGTCCTGGAATGGAAAGCCTCATCCTGGGAGCAGATGCGGTGGAGACGGAAGAACTGGGAATAGGGAATGGGATTTTTGCATGTGGCGGGGTGAGAAGAGGTATAGTCGAGGTAGTTTCACTCTGCCCCCTCCCCCAGCTGCCTATCACCTCCCTCATGGTTCCGCCTCCTTCTACTACCCATTGTGTTTTCTCCTATTCCTTCTCCACCTTTCCTGCCTATCCCCTCCCTGCCTCCCCTCCCCCACCCCTTTATCCTTCCCCTTACTGGTTTTTCACCTGGAACCTACCAGCCTTCTCCTTCCCACCCTCCCCCCCACCTTCTTTATAGGGCCTCTGCCCCTTCCCTCTACAGTCCTGAGGAAGGGTTCCGGCCCGAAACGTCGACCGATCTTTTCCACGGATGCTGCCCGACCTGCTGAGTTCCTCCAGCATGTTGTGAGTGTTGCAAAAAACACAAAATGCTGGAGGAACTCGGCAGGTCTACGGCAGGAGTTCCCAACCAGGGGGCCATGGTCCCCTTGGTTAATGGGAGGGTCCATGGCACATAAAAAGAAGTTAGGGCCCCCTGATCTCTGGAAATAACTTGGTCTACATTTTGAGCTGAGACATTTTTTCAGGACTGGTCTCAGGAGAAAGTCACCAGAATAAAAAGGTAGGGGGAAGGGGAAGCAGGACACCCAGAAGGTGATCGGTGGGAAGTTAAAGAGCTGGAGGAAGGAATCTCAGAGGAGAGGAGAGTGGACCGTAGGACAAAGAGAAGGAGGAGGGGACCCAGGGGAAGGTAATAGGCAGGTGAGGAGAAGAGACAAGAGGCCAAGAGTGTTGAAGGAATTGAAGAGGGAAGGGAAGGGAAGGGAAAAAATTTACCAGAAGGAGAAATCGATATTCATGCCATCATGTTGGAGGCTACCTGAAGAATTAGGTGTTGTTTCTCCACCTTGAGAGTGGCCTCATTGTGGTAAAAGATGGTCCACTCTCCTCTCCTATCAGATTCCTTCCTCTCCAGCCCTTTACCTTTCCCACCCACCTGATCTCACTGATCACCTTCTACCTGTCCTCCGACCCTACCCCGACTACTGGCATCATCCCCCTTCCTTTCCAGTCCTGATGAAGGGTCTTGGTTCAAAACGTCGGCTGTTTATTCATTTCCATAGATACTGCCTGACTTATTGAGTTCCTCCAGCATTTTGTGTGTGTTGCTCTGGATTTCCAGCAGCTGCAGAATCTCTCGTGTTCATAAAGGAAATACTACTGAGCAACGGGGTGGCGGGGGGGGAGCCTGTACGAGCGACCGGGGGGTTGTACAAGTGACGGGGAATGTCTGTACAAGCAACAGGGCAGGGGTTGTACAAGTGACGGGGAATGCCTGTACAAGCAACGGGGGGGTTGTACGAGTGACGGGGAATGCCTGTACAAGCGATGGGGGGGGGGTTGTATGAGTGACAGGAAATACCTGTATGAGCGACAGTGGGTTATACAAGTGACGGGAAATACCTGTACGAGCAAGGGGGGAGTTGTACAAGTGACATGAAATGCCTGTATGAGCAACGGGGGGTTATACAAGTGACAGGAAATGCCTGTACGAGCGACGGGGGGAGTACAAGTGACAGGAAATGCCTGTACGAGCAACAAGGGGTTGTACAAGTGACAGGGAATGCCTGTACGAGCAACAGGGGGTTGTACAAGTGATGGGAAAGGCCTGTACGAGCGACGGAGGGTTGTACGAGTAACGGGAAATGCCTGTACAAGCGATGGGGAGTTGTATGAGTGACGGGAAATGCCCGTACAAGCAAGGGGGCGTTGTACGAGTGACGGGAAATGCCTGTACGAGCGAGGGGGGCTTGTACAAGTGACAGGGAATGCCTGTACGAGCAACAAGGGGTTGTACAAGTGACAGGGAATGCCTGTACGAGCGACGGGGGGTTGTACGAGTGACGGGAAATGCCTGTACGAGCGAGGGGGGCTTGTACAAGTGACAGGGAATGCCTGTACGAGCAACAAGGGGTTGTACAAGTGACAGGGAATGCCTGTACGAGCAACAAGGGGTTGTACGAGTGACGGGAAATGCCTGTATGAGTGAAGGGGAAGCCATCATGGAAGGAGGTCTCTGGCTACATTGTCAATGTTTTTTTATTTGGCGACAAGATCTTTCCAGCAGCAACTAATGTTACTGCTGTAACCAAGAAACAGGGATTCATCGTTTTTATTCCAAAAGGCAGAGAGAAATAACATAAGGAAGAGTGGGAGAGGAGATTAAAGCCAGAGCTAGGCATTGAGAGAAATGAGCAAAGATTATTATTGCAACATTTAACACTGCTTTGCCCTTGAGGAATGGAACAAATAGCTATTTAAAGCCAACAATGTCTGTGAGGAATTGCAAAACTAATTTGTATTTGAGGATTTGATGACTGATTTAAAGCCCTCGAGTTTCATCCTAGTTGTTCAAGATGACACTTAAATTAATGGGTTGTAATCAGATGCAGGTATCAATACCTTTCTCCAATGGTCCACTCTCCTCTCCTTCTCCAGTTCTTTAACCTTTCCCACCCACCTGGCTTCACCTATCACCTTCTAGCTATACTCCACCCCACCCGCCACCCACCTTCTCATTCTGACATCTTCCCCCTTCCTTTCCAGTCCTGAAGAAGGGTCTCGGCTCGAAACGTTGACTGTTTATTCATTTCCATAGGTGCTGCCTGACCTGCTGAGTTAATCGAGCATTCTGTGCGTTTTGCTCTGGATTTCCAGCATCTGCAGAATCTCCTGCGTTTAGGTATCAATGCTTTCAATTTTAAAGCATCTGTGGACTGCAGACCATAGGTAGCATAGATGGATCTGGACAAACGAGACGGCTGCACCTTCTGCCATCTAATACTTTTGCACACTAATGTTCAGAACTCTAATTGTAAGTGATATGGGTAAATGATATTCAAAGGATTCAGGAAAATAGTAAGTGAGATAGTGGGCCATATCCACAATTCAGAGTTCCAAACCGGTCTGGGATGTACCCACTGAGACATCTCTCACATAACTGGCTGTTTTGGACCGAGATAAAATTAAGACTCACCTTCAGATCACTGTTCTGTTGTTCTTGGAGGTTGGATCCAGATGTGCTACAAGGGAAAACACATTTAATTATATCTCAGATGTTAGAAATGCTGTCAAAATTACACATTGCCAGAAGGTCTCACTGGCCAACAGCAATCATGAAAATTCGAAGTCCGGTACTTTTCACAAGTGACATTCATTTACAGATTTTGAAAAAACACGTGCAGTAGTTAGTGGAATGCAGCTGAAGTGATGATCAGATCTGATGATGTCACAGCAAGGCGACCTCACAGAATGGTGACCTCACAGCACGGCGACATCACAGAGTGGTGCTACCTGCCCCCTCAAATGCATTTCTTACAAACTCTTGCTCAGCATGGCCAAGTTGGTTTGAAGGGCCTCTTTCTATGCCTGTTTCACTGTAGAATCCAATGAGAGGGGCCTCCCAGTCAGATCCCTCCTGTACGCCCAGAACGTCGTCTCCATACCCCGTTGCCCGCGGGAGGACTGTGATGGGGGGGGAGTCGGTAACTCACCTCTTTGCACACTGTGGGTTCGCAAAGAAAGTGTGGAGGAGGATGGAAGGGACACTGTTAAGATTCATGCCCAGCAGCTGCGTTACCGAGGACACCGTGATCTACGGGCTGTTCCCGGGGACGCACACGGAGACCAACATCCGCTGCTGCTGGCAGATCATCAATTCGGTGAAAGACGCGCTTTGGTCTGCCCGAAACTTGGTGGTCTGCCAGCAGATGGAGATGTCCGTGGGAGAATGCTCCCGACGGGCTCACTCTCGCCTGCAGGAGTACGTGCTGAGGGATGCACTCAAGCTTGGTGCGGCCACCGCGAAGGCCCGGTGGGGAAGGACCACAGTTTAAGGTTCATCACCCGTGGGAGTGTGAGAGGTTGGGTGGGGAGGAGAATAACCCTCATCAGCGGTGTGGACAGATGAATCAACATGGTGCCCCAGGAGTGGCTGGAATTGTGTAGACCGTTAAAGAACTTCGGAAAAGGAATTAAAGCCAACGCCCGTTTTTTATTGTTAATAATTTTATTGTAAATAAGTCTTAATTCTTGACTAAGGTTTGAGAGTCAACGAATGATTTATTGTAAACATCTTTCATTTGAATAAGGACTCAGAGTTAATGAATGTTTTTATGTAAATAACTTTATTTTGTAATATTTCTGAATAAAGTATTTTTGGGAAAAAAAATCCAATGATGATGCAAGAAATGTTTAGCATTTCTTTTCGAAGTAGACAGCACAATCAATGCAGCAGAAATGGCGAGATTGCAATAATATATATTAGAAAAGAGCATGAGGACTATGGGCGAGAGAGTAGGGCGAGGGAGGGAACATGTGTTTGGAGGTTGAGGATGAGGACATGGAAGATAGTGAGGTCGGTGTGGAGCATGCTAACATACTAGAGTACTTTGGGACAAACAAAGAGTTAATGTTGGATCTTCTAAGGTGGATATTTGCCCAAGGCCTGAGGGAACGTAACCCAGGTTATTGAGAATGGCTGAGACGAGATTGCTGAGATCTTGACCAATATCTTCATGTCCTCTCAAGCCATAGGCAGGGTCCTGGAGGTCTGGCGAGTAGCAACTGTTGTTCCATTACGTTGCTATGAAAGGGAGAATAAGACTATATCTGTGCAAATTCCACAGCATCTGATGATCTTGTAATCTCTGTCTTGGAGGCCAAACCATCAAGAGGGCGAACTCTTGCATGCAATGAGGCCTTCACATCTACTGTAATGAAGTGCTTTGAGAGGTTGGTCACGGCCAGAATCAACTCCTGCCTAAGGACCTGAACCCACTGCAATTTGCCTATTGCCACAATAGATCTACAGCAGATGCAATCTCATTGGCTCTCCACTCGGCCTTGGATGTCCTGACCTACGTCGTGCTGCTGTTCATTCAACACAATCTTACCCTCAGTACTAATCAACAAGGTCCAAAACCCAGGCCTCTGTACTACCCTTTGCAAATAGATCCTTGATTTCTTCATTGGGAGACTGCAGTCAATGCAGGCAGGAAATAACATCTTCTCCTTGCTGACAATCAACACTGGCACACTTCAGGGTTGCTTGCTTGGCCCACTGCTCTATTCACTCCATACCCACAACTGTGTGGCTAGGCAGAGCTCAAACACCATCTATAAATTTGCCGATGACACAACTATTGTTGGCAGGATTTCAAATGGTGACAAGGAGGCGTACAGGAGTGAGATAGATCAGCTGACTGAGTGGTGTTGTAACAGCAACCTTGCATTCCACATCAGTAAGACCAAGGAATCATTAGTGGTCTTCAAGAAGGGGGAAATCGAGGGAACACACACCAGTCCTCATCGAGAGATTGCAGTGGAAAGAGTGAGCAATTTCAATTTCCTGGGTGTCAATATCTCTGAAGGTCTATCCTGGGCCCAAACACACACTCACACTCACACTCACACACACACACACACACACACACACACACACACTCACACACACACACACCAGCATTTTGTGGTTTCGTGATTAGTGTTCTGCCGGGACCTCTGCTATTTGTGATCTACACAAAGGACATGGATGAAGATGTAGACGGGTTGGTTGGTAAGTCTGCAGACAATTCAAAGATTGGTGTAGTGTAAAAGATTATCAAAGGACACAGTGGGATATAGATCAGTTGTAGATATGGATGAAGAAGTGGCAAATAGATTTTTACCCAGCCAAGTGTGAAGAATTGGGAAACAGTACACTGATAATGACAGGAGCAGAGGGATATCAGTGCCCAAGTTCATAGCTCTCTCAAAATGGCTACACAGGTCGATCGTGTAGTTAAGACGGTATATGGCATGTGCACCTTTATTAGTCAAGGCATTGAGTTCAAAAGTCAGGAAGATTTGTTGTAGCTTTCTAAAACTCTACATGGGCTGTATCTGGTCACCTCTCTATAGTAAGGCTGAGGCAGCTTTGGAGAGGGTGTAAAAGAGGTTTACCAGTATGTGCTACAACAAGAGGTTGGACAAACTTGGGTTGATTTCTCTGGAGCGGCAGAGGCTGAGGGAGGATCTGACAGAGGTTCATAAGATTATGACAGGTATCAATTACAACAGCTATTTATCATTTATACACTAAAGGTGTGAATTTAATGTAAGCCCGAACGCACACACTCAATGATCCAGGAACAGCTTCTTCCCGCACCCCTCCCCCCCGCCCCGACATCAAATTTCCAAATGGACATTGAACCCATGAACACTACCTCACTGCTTTTTTGTTCTGCTGCTGCAAAAACAACAAATGTCAGGACATATTCCGGTGATATTAAACCTGATTCTGATTCTGAAAGGGGTTAAGTTCAAAGGACGTTCGCAGTGCAAGTTTTTTTCATTTTATACAGAGAGTGTTCAGTGTCTAAAAGGTGCTACAAAGGGGTGACGGTGAAGATAAACACAATAGACGAGTTTAAGAGGCTCTCAGACATGGCAATGAATGCACTGAGAATGGAAGGATATAGAATTGTGTAGGGAGAAGGATTAGTTTAAGTTAGGTACTTAATTACTAGTTTCGTTAGATCAACCAAACCTCATGGGCCAACAGATCTGTTCCTGGACTGTTCTCTTCTAGGTTGTAAGAGCTGGAGAAATTGCCAGAGTTCAAAAGATGACAAATTGTCTCGGTCTGAAGGAGTGTAAAGACAAGAAATCCTGCAGATGCTGGAAATCCACTTCCTAGCGCCTCCCCCCACCCCCACGGGCTGGCCGGCCACCGAGCCCCCCCGGAGGACTATCCTAGAACTCTAAAGGAAAAGGCTGCAGAGAAACTGAATACTTTATGACCATCATGGTCCTAGGGGATGGGGTGCAGCTGATGTAACAGCATCATTCATGGGGATGGAAGCATATCAAAGCCTTGCTTGCCTGGCATCAACTTTTAGGAAAATGGTGGAATTCATTATTAAGAATCTAGACAAATAGCACTTAAAATCAGATACTTTGGTAGTCCACGCAGACTTGCGAAGCGTAATAGTAATTGATGAACCTATTTTTTTTTAAAGGAAGTAACTAACAGGGTAGAAAAGCAAGAATCATGGTAGTATATTCAAATGTTCAAAAGATAATAATCTCCAGAATATTGTCTAAAGTTGGTCCAGCTGAGATTAGTGAAATGAATGTATAATTCGAAGATTGCTGTTTGAATCTGGCTGGTGGCACAACGACATTGGTGCCGGACTGTGGAACAGAGGTTCCCGGGTTCGAAACCAGTCGGGTCCGCTGTCCATCCCTGCCGGGTTGAGTGTCGAGACCGCAACGCGACCTCGTAAAATAAAGGGAAAATACTGCGAAAATGTCCGTGTGGGGAGTGGCGCGCCACACAATCTCTCTGTCTCCCTCCGCACCTTGTAAAAGCCATGAAAGAGACATCGTCATGGACGCACGCACGGACACGCAGGCACACGCCAAAAAAAAAGAATTCCTGGGACAAAGTGTCCATGGAAATGGGACAGTTTGACATGAGCTGTTTTCAACAGTTTGGGTCCATTACCCTCAATAATAAAAACATCCAGGCTTGTGAATAAGCTGGCAGTGTTGGGGATTAAGGAATGTACAGTTGAGGGGAAACTTGGAATCTTAAATACGATGAGATACTAGGACAGGGTAATGATACGGTCAAGGACATCTAGAGCAAGACGGAAAGGGACAGAATGGGCAAATGTAAAAATCAAAGTGGGGAATGGTCATAAAATATTATAGCTCTTTATAGGACTTTTGGGTAAGAGAATGGAGATATGTCTCCACCAAAGGAGGTGTACGGTGCTCCTTCCCTCCGCTAGCCTGCAGGTCACCCTGGGGCGAGGTGTAGCCCCTGCTTAGCCCCCCCTCCCCCCGATCAGGGTCAGGTGACCATGGGAGCAGGTGGTGACGGTCGTTTGAGCAGCTGGTGCAGATCACAAGTCCTGGTCATGTGACCACTGACACCAGGCAGACAATCTCTGAAGAGTATTGATAATGACCGGGGTCAGCTGACTCGTAAAGACACTGCCCAGAAGGTAGCAATGGCAAACCACTCCTGTAGAAACATTGTAAAGAACAATCATGGTCACCCATGTCATACAACATGGCACATGATGATGATGTGTGAATTTACAAAGTCTTTGTTTGGAGGCACATTTATGGATGACACAAATTGGAATAAATGTTTTGATCTGACACCATTACAGAGAAGCACTTCCCAGATGACCAAAGCTGGGAACTGAACTGAAAAGGCAGGTTAGGGACCATCTGTGCTGAGAAGCATTTAATGTTTCGGGTTGATAACCTATCAGTACTGGCCAAAATGAGAGAATCTGAAGAACGGATATGATTGGTGTGTTTTACGAGAAGCCAGTGTGGACCTGATGTGCTAAAGCACAGAGGTTCCCAACCTTTGTGTATGGCATGGACCCCTACCATTAACCAGGGGCTCTGTGGACCCCAGGTTAGGAACCCCTGTGCTAAATGGACACCTTTTATATCACAACAATCCTACACAAAGTTAACGTTTTGAGGTAGAAGGATAAACTGGGACATGCGGCTTACAGATCCTGCCCATTCTGTCCGGCCGTCTGCTTCCGAGGTGAGACAGAGATCTGCAAAAACCTGTGGGAATTAGGAAGACTGAAAGTTTCTTGTCAGCTATGGCTCTGTTAGAGGCACTGAGGCCATACGGAGTTCAATTGTCCAAGTCCCATTGCACTGATCTGACACCCCAGTTCACTGCAGAGCTGCAGTGCTGTCCATATGCCTGCTCTGTAAACAGCACACAGTTGGCAGGAATACCTTGCTGAAGTTGCCACCTTTCATTGTCTGCTCTTTTAGGCAGGCGCAAGGCAACACCCATGGCACCACCTTAGCAAAAAAACAAAGGGGCTCACTCCAGAGTGCTGGTTATAAGACCATAAGATATAGAGCAGAATTAGGCCATTTGGCCCATCGAGTCTGCTCCACCAGTTCATCGTGGCTGATCCAGTTTTCCTCTCAGCACCATATCCTGCCCACTCCCCCGCCCCCCATATTCCTCCATGCCTGACCAATAGATAGATAGATAGATACTTTATTAATCTCGAAGGAAATTTGGTTTCGTTACAGCCGCACCAACCAAGAATAGAGCGTAGATATAGCAATACAAAAAAACCCCAACAGTCAAACAACAAAATGCAAAACTATGCCAGATGAAAATTAAGTCCAAGACCAGTCTATTGGCTCAGGGTGTCTGACCCTCCACGGGAGGAGCTGCACGTTCGATGGCCACAGGCAGGAACGACCTCCCGTGCCGCCAAGTGTTGTATCACGGTGGAATGTGGCCGAAGTCCAACAGTAAAAAGTTCAATATCGAGTCTGCAAACACGTTCCTCAATCGTAATATACCCCGGATTGCACCATCCGTTGTTAGCCAGATCAGTAAGCACCCCACTCCTTCATGCCGCTTACCGTTCTCGGTGCACTACCGGTCAGCCAGAACGGTATTACCCACCGAACTCCTCTTCTCCAAAAGTCTCTGTTGTCTCGACCCGGTCCTCTTTCCTTAGCTTTGTGATTCCCCTCTGTGTGTTTTCTTCCGCATTTCAGCAGGGGTGTCCACCGCTCTGTTCGCTAAGCCGACCGGAATTTGCTGGTCCGTGAAATACACAATGCGACCTTGCTTCTGTCCCGCGTGTCGGGATGTAACCATTTCCAGCGCTAAAGAAAACCCAAATAAAACTCTACCAGCATATTAGAGAGGGTGCAGCTTCCACGTGTTACCGTGAGAAAAAAATACAAAAAATAACATATGTTAAAAGTAAGAAGAAGGAAGTAAAAGAATAGATCGGAACGGCTGTACCAGGCTGCGTGCACGACTGGTGCATGCACACTAACTAATGAAGAGTCTATTAACCTCTGCCTTCAATATAATGACTTGGTCTCCACCTGTGATAAAGAAATCCACAGATCCACCACTCTCTGGCTAAAGAAATTCCTCCTCATCTCCGTTCTAAAAGGATGTCCCTCTATTCTAAGGCTGTGTCTTCTGGTCTTAGTCTCTCCCACAACTGGAAATATCCTCTCCACATCCACTCTAACAAGGGATTTCATCATTTGATAGGTTTCAATGAGGTCACCCCTCATTCTTCTGAATTTTAATGAATACAGGGCTACAGCCATCTAACGCTCTTCATATGACAAACCATTCAATCATAGAATCATTTTCATGAACCTCCTTTGAACCCTCTCCAGTTTCTGCACATCCTTTCTAAGATAAGGGGCCTTGAACTGCTCACAATACTCCAAGTGAGGCCTCGCCAGTGCTTTATAAAGTCTGAACATTACATCCTTGCTTTCATATTCTAGTCGTCTTGAAATGAATACTAACATTGCATTTGCCTTCCTCACCACAGACTCAACCAAGAAATTAACCTTTAGAGAATTCTGCACAAGGACTCCCAAGTCCCTTTGCACCTTGATATCTTTGCCCTGGAAAAAGATTCTGACTCTCTATCTGTCTATTCTAGAGTCATAGAGCACAACAGCACAGAAACATGCTCTTCAGCCCAATTAGTCTAGGCCAGACTGTTATTCTGCCCAGTCCCATCAACTTGCACTGGACCATCTATACTTTTCCAAACTTCTACTAAATGTTGCAATTGAACCCACATCCACCACTTCTGCTGGCAGCTCGTTCCACACTCACCTCCCTCTGAGTGTAGTAGTTCTCCCTTAAATATTTCAACTTTCACCCTTAACCTATCACCTCCAGTTCTAGTCTCACCCAAACTCAGCGAAAAAGCTTGCTTGTACTTATCTTATTAAACTCCCTCACAATCTTGTATACCTTAATCAAATCTCCTCTTATTCTCCTACACTCCTCAGAATAAAGTCCGAATCTATTCATCTTTCCCTATCTGATGTCCTCAAGTCTGACCAACATCCTTGTAAATTTCCTCTGAACTCTTTCAATGTATTGATTCGGTCCGAGTTGGACAATCAACACCAAGTGTGCATAAAAAGAGCTCATTTTTAATTAGGGTGGCGATCGAGATGTTGAAGGCAGATTTTCGCAGCAGTTTTCCTGATTTGAGGAGCAACCAAGCAGCGAGAAGCAGCGTGTAAAACAAGAGCTGCCTTTCAGTCAAGTCCGTGTTGAAGACTTTTAACAGCAGAGCTTCGAGGCAGTTTTCTCTGAGTTGGACAATCCACACCAGGATTGCGTAAAAAAAGCTACTTCCTTTTTTATCATGGCAGCGATCAAAATTTTGAAGGCAGAGTTTTGCGGCAGTCTTTCTGATCTGAAGAGTGACTAGTCAGAAAGGGCCAATAGGAATAATTTAAGTGCAAGCAGAGCGCCTATTCTATCAGCAGCCATCCATTTGGAATGTGCCAGGCTTTAGAGTGGCTTTGGCTCATCAGGCTTAGGTGAGGTAGATTGTTGTGTAAGTTACTCTCTCTGTTTTTATATGTTCACTCCTCATCTATTAGTGCATTGTACAGTGAGAATGGCTCCAGAGGCAGTGTTTTGTACTGTGTATGGGATGTGGGAAGTCTGGGAGACCTCCAGTCTCTGATTAACACATCTGCACCAGGGGCACTGAGCTGCAGAGAACATATTAAGGAACTGGAGAGGCCGCTTGATGACCTTCGACAGATACGACATTCTGTTGACGTGAACAGGACACCCGGATGGGATGTTGCCTCCCAGAAGCCAGAGTCAGGGATGTCTCGGAACATGTCCACAACATTTTGGAGGGGGAGGGACAGCAACCAGATGTCTTGGTACATATTGGTACCGATGACATAGGAAGGAAAAGCAAACGTTTATAGAGCTAAGCTGAAAGTTGAGAAGCAGGACCTCCAGGGTCGTATTTCTGAATTGCTACCTGTGCCACACGCCGGTGAGGGTAGAAAAAGGATGATTTAGCAGGTTAATGTGTGGCTGAGAAGCTGGCGCAGTGGGCAGGGCTTCAGGTTCTTGGATAACTGCAATCTCTTCTGGGGGAGATATGACCGGTACAAAAGGGATGGGTTGCACCTGAACCTGAGGGGGGCAATATTCTTGTGGGCAGGTTTGTTACAGCTGTTGGGGAGGATTAAAACTAATTTGGCAAGAAAATGGGAACCGGAATGAAGGGACTCAGGATAGGATAGATGGTATAAAAGCAAAGATAGTGTGCAGTCAGACTGTCAGGAAGGGCAGGCAGATGATAGGACAAAATTGTAGCCAGCAGGGTTGAGTATCAGTGCATTAGGGATGCAGATTCAAAAAGGGTAGCAAATACAATACTCAAAGTGTTGTATCTCAGTGCACGGAGTATAGGAAATAAGGTGGATGATCTTGTTGCAATTTTACAGACTGTCAGGTATGATGTTGTGGCCATCACTGAATCGTGGCTGAAGGATGGTTGTAGTTGGGAGCTGAATGTCCAAGGTTACACATTGTATTGGATGATAGGAAGGCAGGCAGAGGGTGTGCCATGGCTCTGCTGGAAAAGAATGGCCTCAAATCATTAAAAAGATGTGACATAGGATTGGAAGATGTTGAATCCTTGTGGGTTGAGTTTAGAAACTGCAAGGGTAAAAGGACCCTGTTGGCAGCTACATACAGGCCTCCAAACAGTAGCTAAGATGTGGACTACAGATTACAACAGGAAATAGAAAAGGCGTGTCAAAAGAGCAATGTCATGATAGTCATGGGAGATTTTAACATGCAGATAGATTGGGAAAATTAGGTTGGTAATGGATCTCAGAAGAGTGAATTTGCTGAATGCCTACGAGATGGCTTTTTAGAGCAACTTGTCATTGAGCCTACTAAGGGATTCACTATACTGCATTGGGTGTTAAGTAATGAACTGGAGACTATTCGAAAGCTTAAGGTAAAGGAACCCTTAGGGGTCAGTGATCACAATATGTTTCAGTTCAACTTGAAATTTGATAGGGAGAAAGTGAAGTCTGACATAGCAGTATTTCAGTGCAGTAAAGGAAATTACAGTGGAATGAGAGAGAGGCTGGCCAAAGTAAATTGGAAGGAGATGCTAACAGGGGTAACAGCAGAGCAGCAAAGGCTCTAGGAAAAATGAGGAAGGTGCAGGATAGATGTACTGTATTCTAAAAGCAAAGAAATCCTCAAATGGCAAAATAGTATCACCGTGGCTGACAAGGGAAGTCAAAGCTAATGTAAAAGCAAAAGAAAGGGCATACAACAAGCAAAAGTTAACAAGAAGATAGAGGATTGTAAAGCTTCTAAAGGAATCATTAGGAGGGAAAAGACAAAATATGAAAGCAAACTAGCAAACAATATCAAGATGGATAGAAAAAGCTTTTTCAAGTATATAAAAAATAAAAGAGATGAGTGGATATACGACCGCTAGAAAATTGGGCCATAGAAATAATAACAGGGGCGAAGGAGATGGCAGGTTAAATAAATGAGTATTTTGCATCAGTCTTCTTGGAGGAAAACACAAGCAGTGCGCCAGGTGTTGAAGGGTATGAGGGAAGAGAAGTGAGTGCAGTTACTATTACAAGGGAGAAGGTGCTTAAAAAGCTGAAAGATCTAAAGTCACCCAAACTAGATGAATTACACCCCAAGATTCTAAAGGAGAAAGCAGTAGAGATTGTGGAGACATTAGTAATGATCTTTCAAGAATCACTGGATTCTGGCATGGTTCCACTGGAAAATTGCAAATGTTACTCCATTCATTAAGAAAGGAGGAAGGCAGCAGAAAGGAAATTATAGACCAGTTAGTCTGACCTCAGTGGTTGGGAAGATGTTGGAGTCAATTGTTAAGGATGCGGTTTCAGGGTATGTGGAGACACGTGATAAAATAGGCCATCGACAGCAAGGTTGTGTCAAGGGAAAATCTTGCCTGACAAACCTGGTGAAATTCTTTGAAGAAATAACAAGCAGGATAGACAAAGGAGAATCGGTTGATTTTGGGTATTGGATTTTCAGAATGCCTTTGGCAATGTGCCACACATGAGGCTGCTTACCAAGTTAAGAGCCCATGGTATTACAGGGAAGTTACTAACATGGTTGGAGCATTGGCTGATTGGTAGGAGGCAGCGAGTGGGAATAAACGGATCCTTTTCTGATTGGCTGCCAGTGACTAATGGTGCTCTGCAGGGGTTAGTGTTGGGACCGCTTCTTTTTATGCCATATATCAATGATTTCGGTGATGGAATAGATGGTTTTGTTGCCAGTTTTGCAGATGATGTGAAGGTTGCTGGAGGGGTAGGTAGTGTTGAGGAAACACGAAGGCTGCAGGAGGACTCAGGTTAGGAGAATGGGCAAGAAAGTGGCAAATGAAATACAATGTTGGAAATTGCATGGTCATGCAGTTTGGTAGAAGAAATAAATGTGCAGACTATTTTCTAAACAGAGAGAAAATTCAAAATTCTGAGATGCCAAGGGACTTGGGAGTTCTTGTGCAAAACACCCTAAAGGTTAACTTGCAGGTAGAGTCAGTGGTGAGGAAGGCAAATGCAATGTTAGCATTCATTTCAAGAGGACTCGAATACAAGGGCAGGGATGTGATGCTGAGGCTTTATAACGCACTGCTGAGGCCTCACCTTGAGCATTATCAACAGTTTTGGGTTCCTTATCTAAGAAAATTTGCGCTGGCATTGGAGGAGGTTCTGAGGAGGTTCACAAGGATGATTCCAGGAATGAAAAGGTTATCAAATGAGGAATGTTTGATGGCTCTGGGCCTGTGCTGGCTGGAATCTCTTCTGGGGAAGTTACAACCCATACAAAAGGGATGGGTTACACCTTAACCTGAGGAGGTGCAATATCATTGTGGGTTGGTTGGCTAGAGTTGTTTGGGTGGGTTTAAAGTAATGTTGCAGGGGTTTGGGAACCAGGGTGATAGTGCTGAAGGTGAGGTGGTTGGTTTACAAACAGAGGGAATGTATAGTGAGACTCCTAGCAAGGAGAGGCTGGTGATAGGCAATCTGAAGTCGATGGGATGAGTTGCAACGTAAAAGGCGGACAATAATTGGAAAAGGCGAATACAGGATTGAAGGTGTTATAATTAAATGTGCGCAGTAAACGGAATGAGGTCGATGAACCTGTCGCACTGTTACAGATTGGCAAGTGTGATGCTGTTGGCATCACTGAATCAAGGCTGAAAGAAGATTATAGCTGAGAGCTAATTGTCCACGGATACATCATGCATTAAAAGGATAGGCAGGAAGGCAGATGGGGTGGCACGGCTCTGCTGGTAAAATCGTACAATTAAATCATTAAAAAGAGGTGATATAGGGTCAGAAGGTGTTGATTCGTTGTGGGTAGAGCTAAGGAACTGCAAGTGTAAAAGACACCGATGGGAATTCTATCCAGACCTCTAAACAGCAGTAAGGATGTGGTCTACAAGTTAAAATGGGGATAGAAAATGCGTGCCAAAAAGGCAATTTTACAATAGTCATGGGAGATTTCAACATGCAGGTAGATTGGGAAAATCAGGTTGGTGCAGGATTCCAAGAGGGGAATTTCTAGAATGCTTATGAAATGGCTTTTTAGAGCAGCTCATGGTTGAGCCCGCAAACAACAGGAATTCTGCAGACGCTGGAAATTCAAGCAACACACATTAAAGTTGCTGGTGAACGCAGCAGGCCAGGCAGCATCTCTAGGAAGAGGTGTAGTCGACGTTTCAGGCTGAGACCCTTCGTCAGGACTAACTGAAGTGGTGCAGTCGGCGTTTCAGGCCAAGACCCTTCGTCAGGACTAACTGAAGAAAGGGTGAGTAAGGGATGGGTAAGAGATCCCTTACTCACTCTTCCTTCAGTTGGTCCTGACGAAGGGTCTCGGTCTGAAACGTCGACTGCACCTCTTCCTAGAGATGCTGCCTGGCCTGCTGCGTTCACCAGCAACTTTAATGTGTGTTTCATGGTTGAGCCCACTAGGGGACCAGCTATTCTGGATTGGGTGTTGTGCAATGAACCAAAATTGATTAGAGAGCTTAAGGTAAAAGAACCCTTAGGGGAAAGTGATCATGATACGTTTGAATTCACCCTGAAATAAGGAAAGATTGAATATGTTAGGACTTTATTCCTTGAAACATAGAAGCTTGAGAGTAGATTTGATAGAAATATACAAAATTATGAGGGGTATAGGTAGGGTAAATGCTAGCCGGCTTTTTCCACTGAGGGTGGGGCTACATCCAGAGGTCATGGGTGAAGGGTGAGAGGTGTAAAGTTTAGAGGAACATGAAGAGAAACTTCTTCGTTCAGAGGGCTGTGAGAGTGTGGAACAAGCTGCCAGCACAAGAGGTGCACGCGATTTCAATGCTTAAGAGAAGCTTAGATGGGTAAATGGATGGGAGGGGTATGGAGGTCGATGGTCATGGTGCAGGATGATAGGAGTAGGCAGTTTAAATGGTTCAGCATGGACTAGATGGGCCAAAGGGTTTGTTTCTGTGCTGTACCTTTCTATGACTCTGTAGAGGTATTTAACACACTGACTGGCCTTCATCAGTCAGGGCACTGAATACAGGAGTTGGGACATCATGTTGCAGTTGTACAAATCACTGGTGAGACTACACTTTTTTAACAAAACTACACAAGTTTATTTATATAACAATCACACAAGGCACAGACATTCAGTATTTACAAGACAGTGAAGACATTCAGATTAAAATACCATTACTACTGTCTATTAAACAGTCAATTCCCCGGGCAGCCCACCGCTCCCAGAAATCCCCCAATGTACCCGCTGCGACCACATGTTGCCCCTGCAAGGCCAGGCAGGCACGAACGTATCCTCGGAAAAGCGAGAGCAGTCGACCTGCGCAGAGCCCTCTACTTTCTGCCGCCTAGACCCGTGAGCGGCCACCTTGGCCGGGCCCAGGAGCAAGCCCACCCTCCCGAACCGGGTGCCCGTATACGAGGAGCACAGGCCTAATGTGCAGCCAGAACCCGAGCAGCAGTCCCTTCGGAAACTCAATCAGGGGCGACAATCTCACACTCCATGTGAGCAAGGTACACTGACTCCTCCCGCTCACAGAGTGGACAGGTTGGACGGGGTGTCAGTGAACCTGGCCGCACTTGGAGCATTGTGCAGCTTTGGTCATCCAGAAGACATGGTTAAACTGGGAAGATTGCGGAAAAGATTGACGAGGATGTGGCAAGGACTAGATGGCCTGCATGAAAGGGAAAGGTTGGCCATGCTAGGTTTTTAATCCTTGGCACAAGGGAGAATGAGAGGTGACCTTACAGACATGTTTAAAGTTCTGAGATGCGTAGATAAATTGGACAGTGACGCAGGCATTCTATAAAGTTGCAGCATAACTTCCTGACATTGGAAACCAGTGCCTTGACTCACAAACATACCAAGTGCCTACTTAACCACCGTATCAACCTGTTTAACTTGGGTAGGGGAGTCCAAAATTAGGGGTCATGGGTTTACTGACTGAGGGGAAAGATTTAAAATGGACCTGAGGGCAACTCTGTAACGTGGAGGGTGGTGAGTGTACGGAATGAGAATACTATTAGTTAAGAAGCACCTAAAGAGGAGCAGAAGAATTGAATTAACTTTATTTCTTACATCCTTTACATACGAGTAAAAACCTTTACGTTACATCTCCATCTAAATGTGCAATGTGCAATCATAGCAATTTATAATAAATAGAACAGTCAATGTAATACAGAGTACACTCAAGTCAGTCTGATGGCCTGGTGGAAGAAGCTGTCCTGGAGCCTGTTGGTCCTGGCTTTTATATTGCAGTACCACTTCCCAGATGGTAGCAGCTGGAATAGATTGTGGTTGGGATGGCTTGGATCCCCAATGATCCTACAGGCTCTTTTTACACACCTGTCCTTGTAAGTGTCCTGAATCATGGGAAGTTCACAACTACAGATGCAGTGGGCTGTCCGCATCACTCTCTGCAGAGTCCTGCGATTGCGGGAAGTACAGTTCCCATACCAGGCAGTGATGCAGCCAGTCAGGATGCTCTCAATTGTGCCCCTGTAGAAAGTTCTTAGGATTTGAGGACCATACCAAACTTCCACAACAGTCTGAGGCGAAAGAGGCGCTGTTGTGCCTGTTTCACCACACAGCTGGTGTGTACAGACCACGTGAGGTCCTCGGTGATGTGGATGCCGAGGACCTTGAAGCTGTTTACCCTCCCAACCCCAGATCAATTGATATCAATAGGGGTTAGCCCGTCTTCATTCCTCCTGTAATCCACAACCCGCTCCTTTGTTTTTGCGACATTGAGGGAGAGGTTGTTTTCTTGACATCACTGTGTCAGGGAGATGACTTCTTCCCTGTAGGCCACCTCGTTATTGGTTGATAAGGCCAATCAATGTAGTGTCATCGGCAAATTTAATTAGCAGATTAGAGCTAACACAGTCATGGGTATACAGGGAGTAAAGGAGGGGACTCAGTACGCAGCCCTGTATTGAGAGTCAGCGGGTTGGAGGTGAGGGAGGCCACTCCTACCACCTGCTGGCGATCTGACAGGAAGTCCAGGACCCAGCTGCACAAAGCAGGGTGAAGGCCGAGGTCTCTGAGTTTCTTGTCGAGTCTGGATGGAACTATGGTGTTGAATGCTGAACTGTAGTCCAAGAACAGCATTCTCACATAAGCATAGTCCCAGAGGGGGACTTCTTTGAGTTCATCTGTGAAACAGTTTAAATTCTTATCTTTAATGTCTCTTCTCCCTTTAAGGTAACTATGGTCATGTCCACGTCCGTGATCTAGAGCTGCTCTCAAACTGCGGCTCTTCATGGCGGCGGCTTCCCGCTCTCGGAGCTCGGCGAGCAGCCTGGGAGACGTGTGCAGTCAGGGTGCGGCCTTGTGTGGCCCTGGGGACGACCCGATTCCTCACCAGTGACGCTGGCTGAATCATCGCAGGAGTTCGGAACGTCGAGACAGGAGGGCAGCGGTTGAAGGCGTCCGCGCTCTCCCTTTCGCTCGACAGTGAGAGCGTGTTTGCCGCTGAGCCCGTGTCACGGGGAGGGGAGATGCTTTGCTGCTGCTTGTCCGTGGGAGGAGGAGGGGGCTTTGGGGCCCTAACGCTTTTCTGACGCTCGTTCTTTGGGACTTCTGTTACGTGGATGTCTGCGCAGAGTAAGAATTGTACACATTCTCTGATATTAAACAGAACCACTGAACGGTTAACAGCTACAGGGAGGGTTAAGGGTTGGAGGGATACGAGCAAAACACAGGAAGTTGGGAAGGTTGGTGGCCACTGTGCTCAGCATAGACACAATTGACGGGGTGGGCATTGTGGTTAATGTAGACACATTGGACTGGGTAGGCAGCATAGAAACACTGGACATGGTGGGCACTGTGGTCAACACAGACACATTACACTGCACTGTGGATAGCATAGAAACATTGGCAACTGTGGTTGGTACAGACATATTCGACTGGGTAGGCACTGTGGTCAGCATAGACACAATGGACTGGAACCATAGAACATTACAGCACAGAAACAGGCCTTTTGGCCCTTCTTTCCTGTGCCGAACCATTTTTCTGCCTAGTCCCACTGACCTACACACGGACCATATCCCTCCATACACCTCTCATCCATGTACCTGTCCAAGTTTTTCTTAAATGTTAAAAGTGAGCCCACATTCACCACTTCATCTTGCAGCTCATTCCACACTCCCACCAGTCTCTGTGTGAAGAAGCCCCCCGCCCCAATGTTCCCTTTAAACTTTTTCCCCTTCACCCTTAACCCATGTCCTCTGGTTTTTTTCTCCCCTTGCCTCAGTGGAAAAAGCCTGCTTGTATTCACTCTATCTATACCCATCATAATTTTACATTCCTCTATCAAATCTCCCCTCATTCTTCTACGCTCCAGGGAATAAAGCCCTAACCTATTCAACCTTTCTCTGTAACTGAGTTTCTCAAGTCCCGGCAACATCCTTGTAAACCTTCTCTGCACTCTTTCAACCTTATTTATATCCTTCCTGTAATTTGGTGACCAAAACTGAACACAATACTCCAAATTCGACTTCACCAATACCTTATACAACCTCATCATAACATTCCAGCTCTTATACTCAATACTTTGATTAATAAAGGCCAATGTACCAAAAGCTCTCTCTACAACCCTATCTACTTGTGACGCCACTTTTAGGGAATTTTGTATCTGTATTCCCAGATCCCTCTGTTCTACTGCACTCCTCAGTGCCTTACCATTAACCCTGTATGTTCTACCCTGGTTTGTCCTTCCAACGTGCAATACCTCACACTTGTCTGACTACAGGGGCTGTAGTCACTGTAGCACATTGGACATGGTGGCACTGTGTTTAGCATAGACATATTGGACTGGCTGGGCACTGTGGTCGATTTGGACACATTGGACTGGGTGGGCACTGTGGTTGATGTAGACACATTGGACATGGAGGGCACTGTTGTCAACATAAACACATTGGACTGGGTGGGCACTGTGGTGGGCACAGGCCCATCGGACTGGGTGGGCACTGTGGTGGGCACTGGCCCATCGGACTGGGTGGGCACTGGCCTATTGGACTGGGTGGGCACTGTGGTGGGCACTGGCCCATCGGACTGGGTGGGCACTGTGGTGGGCACTGGCCCATCGGACTGGGTGGGCACTGGCCCATCGGACTGGGTGGGCACTGTGGTGGGCACAGGCCCATCAGACTGGGTGGGCACTGTGGTGGGCACAGGCCCATTGGACTTGGTGGGCACAGGCCCATCGGACTGGGTGGGCACTGTGGTGGGCACTGGCCCATCGGACTGGGTGGGCACTGGCCTATTGGACTGGGTGGGCACTGGCCCATCGGACTGGGTGGGCACTGGCCCATCGGACTGGGTGGGCACTGGCCCATCGGACTGGGTGGGCACTGTGGTGGGCACAGGCCCATGGACTGGGTGGGCACTGGCCCATCGGACTGGGTGGGCACTGGCCCATCGGACTGGGTGGGCACTGGCCCATCGGACTGGGTGGGCACTGTGGTGGGCACAGGCCCATCAGACTGGGTGGACACTGTGGTGGGCACAGGCCCATTGGACTTGGTGGGCACTGGCCCATCGGACTGGGTGGGCACTGTGGTGGGCACAGGCCCATCAGACTGGGTGGACACTGTGGTGGGCACAGGCCCATTGGACTTGGTGGGCACAGGCCCATCAGACTGGGTGGACACTGTGGTGGGCACAGGCCCATCGGACTGGGTGGGCACTATGGTGGGCACTGGCCCATCGGACTGGGTGGGCACTGGCCCATCGGACTGGGTGGGCACTGGCCCATCGGACTGGGTGGGCACTGGCCCATCGGACTGGGTGGGCACTGGCCCATCGGACTGGGTGGGCACTGCAGTGGGCACAGGCCCATCAGACTGGGTGGGCACTGTGGTGGGCACAGGCCCATTGGACTTGGCGGGCACAGGCCCATCGGACTGGGTGGGCACTGTGGTGGGCACAGGCCCATCGGACTGGGTGGGCACTGTGGTGGGCACAGGCCCATCGGACTGGGTGGGCACTGTGGAAGGGCCTGTATCAGTGCTGAATTGCTCTATGACACAGCTCACATTTTACATAATCATTCAAACTCTGGAATCAAACACACTCTTTCTAAATTAGTGGACATCAGGTTTGATGAAGAGGTTATCAATCAACACTGAGAAGAGACACAGAACGTTATCACAAGACAATTATAAGCTTTCAGAACAGGCAAAAACACAAATCAAGCTCAACACATTTAAGTGAAAGGTAGTGTATCTTGGAGGGTACTTTTTGGAAGGTGCATGAATTGGTACCATCTAAGAACATTTCCAAAAGTACTGTAATTTTGAGCTTCTTTGGAATACTGCGATGGAGTTCACCCTCACTATTGTCACTAGCTGCTTATTCCAGGAAAGAAGCGTTCCCCGAGTAAAACTCAGCTCACTCCAGTCATAATCCTGCATGTACCCTTCATCGGTTTAGGTACTCCTGAACACTCACATTCCAAACAATTCTCCTCACACTGTCCTGTTTCAAGGCGAGGGGGTGGCACCCATTTCTCTGGTCCATTCATACAACTCGCCTCTCATCACTTTAATCACTGGAATCAATCTCATATGCCCCCTTGGCAAAGCCTAGAATTTGTTGACCCATACCACAGTTCATTTATTCCACGGCCTTTGACCTTGATGACAATTCATAGAGCCATACAGCACTGAACCAGACCCCTCTTTTAAAAAAAACTACAAAAGATTATTTATACAAAAATACAAACATAAAGTATTTACAAGACAGTGAACAAATTCAAATTAAAATATGATTACTGCTGTCTACAAAACAGTCAATTCCCAGGGGGCCCACCATTCCCAGAAAACCCCTACTATACCCATCATGACTGCATGTTCCCTCTTCAAAGACACCTGGGCTTAAACGTATCCTCGGAAGGGGGCAGGCAGAACCCTCGACTGTCTGCTACCTGGACCCATGAATGGCCACCTTGCCCAGGCCCGGGAGCAAGCTCACCAGCACATCCTCCTCACGATACGTCCCCTTCTGTACAGGGAGCACGTACGTAAGGAGTACGGGGCTGACGTGTGACCAGAAGTATAATCAGATGGTTGAAGAAGTTCGGCATGAGTCCCCAAATCCTAAGGACTTTCTACAGGAGCACAATTGAGAGCATCCTGACTGGCTGCATCACTGCCTGGTATGGGAACTGTACCTCCCTCAATCGCAGGACTCTGCAGAGAGTGGTGCGGACAGCCCAGCACATCTGTAGATGTGAACTTCCCACTATTCAGGACATTTACAGCAACAGGTGTGTAAAAAGGGCCCGCAGGATCATTGGGGACCCCAAACACAAACTGTTCCAGCTGCTACCATCTCTGAAACGGTACCGCAGCATTAAAGCCAAAACCAACAGGCTCCGGGACAGCTTCTTCCACCAGGCCATCAGACTGATTAACTCACACTGGCACAACTGTATTTCTAAGCTATATTAACTGTTCTGTTGTATATCTTACTGTACATTATATTTAAATTACTATAATTTGCACATTCAGACGGAGACGCAATGCAAACATTTTCACCAGAGAAAGCAAGATCTCCCAGTGGCCACACATTTAAATTCCACATCCCATTCCCATTCTGACGTGCCTATCCACGGCCTCCTCTACTGTAAAGATGAAGCCACACTCAGGTTGGAGGAACAACACCTTATATTCCGTCTGGGTAGCCTCCAACCTGATGGCATGAACATTGACTTCTCAAACTTCCGCTAATGCCCCACCTCCCCCTCGTCCCCGATCCGTTATTTATTTATATACACACATTCTTTTTCTCTCTCTCCTTTTTCTCCCTCTGTCCCTCTGACTATACCCCTTGCCCATCCTCTGGGCTTCCCAACTCCCCCTTTTCTTTCTCCTTAGGCCTCCAGTCCCATGATCCTCTCATATCATAGTCATAGTCATACTTTATTGATCCCGGGGGAAATTGGTTTTCGTTACAGTTGCACCATAAATAATAGTAATAGAATCATAAATAGTTAAATAGTAATATGTAAATTATGCCAGTAAATTATGAAATAAGTCCAGGACCAGCCTATTGGCTCAGGGTGTCTGACCCTCCAAGGGAGGAGTTGTAAAGTTTGATGGCCACAGGCAGGAATGACTTCCTATGACGCTCTGTGTTGTATCTCGGTGGAATGAGTCTCTGGCTGAATGTACTCCTGTGTCCACCCAGTACATTATGTAGTGGATGGGAAAAATTGTCCAAGATGGCATGCAACTTAGACAGCACCCTCTTTTCAGACACCACCGTGAGAGAGTCCAGTTCCATCCCCACAACATCACTGGCCTTACGAATGAGTTTGTTGATTCTGTTGGTGTCTGCTACCCTCAGCCTGCTGCCCCAGCACACAACAGCAAACATGATAGCACTGGCCACCACAGACTCGTAGAACATCCTCAGCATCGTCCGACAGATGTTAAAGGACCTCAGTCTCCTCAGGAAATAGAGACGGCTCTGACCCTTCTTGTAGACAGCCTCAGTGTTCTTAGACCAGTCCAGTTTATCGTCAATTCGTATCCCCAGGTATTTGTAATCCTCCACCATGTCCACCCTGACCCCCTGGATGGAAACAGGGGTCACCGGTACCTTAGCTCTCCTCAGGTCTACCACCAGCTCCTTAGTCCCTTTTGCCAATCAACTGTCCAGGTCTTGGCTCCATCCCTCCCCCTCCTGTCTTCTCCTATCATTCCGGATCACCCCCTCCCTCTCCCACTTTCAAATCTCTTACTAGCTCTTCTTTCAGTTAGTCCTGATGAAGGGTCCCAGCCCAAAATGTCGACTGTACCTCTTCCTAGAGACGCTGCCTGGCCTGCTGCGTTCACCAGCAACTTTGATGTGCGTTGCTTCAAATTCCAGCATCTGCAGATTTCCTCGTGTTTGCAAAGACTTTTACTCATGTGTGTGAAGGATGTAAGAAATAAAGTCCATTTAATTCAAACCTGAAGGAGCAGCCCCTTCAGATATTCAAACAGGCAGCAAGCTCTCACACTCAGTACTTGCATGGCACACTGACTCCTCCCGGTCACAGAATACAAGTGGTGCAGAATGAGCGAGAGAGCACTGAGTAATGGAGGACGAGGAGATGCTGATCACCTGCAGACCAGGACAGGTTTGTCAACAGCTTGCAGGGGTGCTAAGATTTGATTGGCTGTACTTCTGACCAATAAGATTATTTGAAACCAACCAGCAAAAGATTTCTGCATTGAGTACTGCAATATGGTTTTGCTGATTTTAATTTGTTTGATTACATTGCTTATCATTTATATTAATAAAAAATCTCCAAAATCTAATGGTCAATACAAAAGAAACAAGAGGCTTGTGCATCAGCAGTGTTAAAGAGCGAGGAAACTGCAGGATTACATTTATGGCTTCAGGCCTTTTCTACAGATGCTCAGTTACAGGACACCACAACCCACTCTGTTTCTCAGGAGAGATACACAACGCATGCAGCACAAGCCTGACCTCAGACAGATGAGAACAGACTCATAATTTCATTAGCAGACAACTTGGCAGCAGAAACCCTTCGCCTGTATCAGTGTGATAAATAATGAATGGGACTGCAGCCATGTGGATAGAAAGGTCATCGTGACACACAACAGTTTCCTGTAAAACCCCACATACCTCATTCTCCTCGTGTACTAATCCCCTTCCGCTACCTACACAGCTCCCACAAACCCCCAACCAACAAACCTCTCTCTCGCTCTCTCTCTCTCATGCATTAATCCCATTCCACTACCTACACAGCTCCCGCAAATCCCCAACCAGCATGCATATATATCTATCTATCTATCTCTCTCTCTCTCTCTCTCCCTCCCTCCCTCCCAATCCTGTTCCACTACCTACACAGCTCCCCAACCAGCATACACACCAGCATTTCTGCAAGAGCGATTAGGAGCTGTCATTTTACACCCTTCCCCTTCTCAGATTCACCATCATTTACTGGATCCAACATAGTAGTTACTCTGCTGCACTGACATTCAGGAGAAAACAACCTGATTTCCTCAGTTATCCAGGCAGGTGTGTTGGGGTGGAGATGGTGTCTCTACCAAAGGAGGGTTAGGGCGCCCCTTTCCTCCTCTAGCCTGCAGGTCACACTTGGGCAGGGGGTAGCATCTGCTCAGCCCCCCTGATCAAGGTCATGTGAAACCACAGGAGCAGGTGGTGATGGTCATATGAACAGCCGGTACGTATCACAAGTCCTGGTCATGTGACCACTGACACCAGGCAGACAATCTCTGAAGAGTATTGATAATGGCTGGGGTCACCCGTCTTGTAAAGACACTGCCCAGAAGGCAATGGCAAACCACTTCTGTAGAAAAATTTGCCAAGGACAATCGTGGTCATGGAAAGACCCTGATCGATATGACACAGCACGTGATGGTGATGTCATAAAACATGGCATGTGATGATGATGTCATACAACACGGCACGTGATGATGATGAAACAGGAGTGCCACCTAACAACTCTAAACAGACCGGAAGGTACATTCATCAGTAAAGGGCTCACAACGCTTCCATCCATTCCCAGTTTCCAAGCCTATTAACACAAAGCAGTCAAACAATATTTGTTTATTTTATTTAGAGATACAGCCCAGAACAGGCCCTTATGGACCAATGAGTCGCACTGCCCAGCAATCCACCTATTAACCCTAGCCTAATCATGGGACAATTTACAATGACCAATTAACCTACTAACTAGTACATCTTTGGACTGTGGGAGGAAACCCATGTGCTCACGGGAAGAATGTACCAACTTTTTACAGACAGCGCTGGAGATGAACTCTGAAATCCGATGCCCTGAGCTGTAATAGTGTTGCGCTAACCACTATGTTGTCACGACACCTCATACGGGAAACAGGCAGGGAATGGGGCCATCAGATTGATTCTCAAGAATCCAAATACGTATATAGAATTTAAGAGAACAGGTGTTAAGGTACAACTTAAAAAACATTGGTTGGACCACAGATGGAGTACAGTGTATGGCTTCTGATCGTCACACTATCGTTCTAATGTGTAGTGGAGAGGTGGTGGCTTGGGATGGAACAGTTCAGTTATGAGGAGAGACTGGAGAGGTTTGGAGCAAAGGAGGCTGAGGAAGGAGCTGACTCTGGTAATGAAAATTATGAAAGGCATATATAGGGCAGACAGTTGCAAGGTGTCTAAAACCAGAGGGCACAAGCTTAGTTTCAGAAAAGAGATTTGAAGAATATCTTCTTCACCCATAGGGCAGATGGAATCTGAAGGCAGATACTATCAACGCATGTTTAGGTGAGCACTTTAGATGTCATGGAAGATTCAGGGCCAGGACAATGGGATTAGTGGGAACGGGTAGCAGATGGACGACTGGACTGGTGGGGACGAGCACTGGATGGACGATGGGTACTACATGAATTTTCCTGTGGGTGTTCTGATTTCTTCCACATACAAAAAGGCATTTGCCATTAGATTAATTGAACATTCTGAATTGTCATGTATAGATGGGTGGTTGAACAGGTGAGGGATGGGGAGAGGTATTTTAATGGGAAACTGGGAATAGAATTGGTCTGAGTGAGTCAATGGTCCATGCATTACAAGGAAATATGGGGGGCAAAAAAAATCACACATTATATTCCATAGACTCCTAATACAACATGAACACATTCTGCAGAGAGGTCACAAGGTAGGGTGAAGACATTTGGAAGGGGAGTGAAAGATTTTAAGTAAGTTTCAAATCAGAACTGAAGGGGCTTGGAAAAGAGGGATTTTGAGCATTCTGGTGTTGTAAAAACTGGAAGCAATGCAAATTGTGTGGGCTAGGAGCAAGGCAAAGCTGAAGGCAAGTACATGGGAGCACTCCAGATTACCTGAGCAATAAAATTTAAATTAGTAGAAAACCACTAAGTTATCAGACATACTTCTTTGTTGTAGGGTTTGGTACTAAATCAGTCTGAAGGTAAAGGATGGGGCTAAATGCTTGGGAATTACTTACGCAGCAACATGGTGGTATTGTGGGGGGAAGAGGACATCAGCATCGCCATTACTTTTATCATGAACAGAGTTGGGAGCAGCCAGAATAGGAATAAGGAGAAATGTCTTTGGCCAGAGGGTGGTGAATCTGTGGACTCGATGCCATTGACGGCAGTCAAGGCCAGATCATTGGGAATATTTAAAGCAGGGTTGAACAGCTGCAAACTTAAAGCACACGGTATTGAGGGTAAGGTATTGGTGTGGGTGGAGAATTGGTTAGCAGACAGGAAGCAAAGAGTGGGAATAAACGGGACCTTTTCAGAATGGCAGGCGGTGACTAGTGGGGTACTGCAAGGCTCAGTGCTGGGACCCCAGTTGTTTACAATATATATTAATGACTTGGATGAGGGAATTAAATGCAGCATCTCCAAGTTTGCGGATGACAAGAAGCTGGGTGGCAGTGTTAGCTGTGAGGAGGATGCTAAGAGGATGCAGGGTGACTTGGATAGGTTGGGTGAGTGGGCAAATTCATGGCAGATGCAATTTAATGTGGATAAATGTGAAGTTATCCACTTTGGTGGCAAAAATAAGAAAACAGATTATTATCTGAATGGTGGCCGATTAGGAAAAGGGGAGGTGCAACGAGACCCGGGTGTCATTATACACCAGTCATTGAAAGTGGGCATGCAGGTACAGCAGGCGGTGAAAAAGGCGAATGGTATGCTGGCATTTATAGCGAGAGGATTCGAGTACAGGAGCAGGGAGGTACTACTGCAGTTGTACAAGGCCTTGGTGAGACCACACCTGGAGTATTGTGTGCAGTTTTGGTCCCCTAATCTGAGGAAAGACATCCTTGCCATAGAGGGAGTACAAAGAAGGTTCACCAGATTGATTCCTGGGATGGCAGGACTTTCATATGAAGAAAGACTGGATGAACTGGGCTTGTACTCGTTGGAATTTAGAAGATTGAGGGGGGATCTGATTGAAACGTATAAGATCCTAAAGGGATTGGACAGGCTAGATGCAGGAAGATTGTTCCCGATGTTGGGGAAGTCCAGAACGAGGGGTCACAGTTTGAGGATAGAGGGGAAGCCTTTTAGGACTGAGATTAGGAAAAACTTCTTCACACAGAGAGTGGTGAATCTGTGGAATTCTCTGCCACAGGAAACAGTTGAGGCCAGTTCATTGGCTATATTTAAGAGGGAGTTAGATATGGCCCTTGTGGCTACGGTGGTCAGGGGGTATGGAGGGAAGGCTGGGGCGGGGTTCTGAGTTGGAGGATCAGCCATGATCATAATAAATGGCGGTGCAGGCTCGAAGGGCCGAATGGCCTACTCCTGCACCTATTTTCTATGTTTCTACGTTTCTATGATAGATTCTTGATTAGTCAAGACATCAAAGGTTATGGGGAGAAGGAAGGAGAATGGGGTTGAGAGGGATAATAAATCAGCCATGATAGAATGGCAGAGCAGACTGGATGGGCTGAATAGCCAAATTCTGTTCCTATGTTTTATGATTTTATGGTATGTTACAAATGCAGGTGGGCAAGTGAGCAGGTTGGTGAACTCACATTCGTAGATCAGTTCTGCCAGCACACAAAGTGGGCACCTTTAACCTTCAAACCATGATGCCCTAATAATACTCAGCCTAAACAGAACCCTTCCCAATATCTCTCTGGCACAAAGCAGTATCTAGCTTTATTTCAGAGTAATAATACATAAGGAGGCCATTTCACCCATTGGGTCCATGCTGATTCCCACAGAACATCCCCATGACCCATTATCGTCATCTCTACTGGGACCCATTCCCTGCAAACTTGCGCTAAACTACAATGCACAGCAGCTAATCAGCCATCCAGCACACCTTGAAAACATGGAGAGGAAACAGAGTAAACCGTGCATCACAGAGAGAACGTGCAAACTCCACAAAGACCAAGATCGGGATCAGGATTGAACTTGGTTGGTGGAGCCTCTGATGCACCACAATACCACCCACCACCCTCTTTTAGCAGACTGGGGATGGAAACTGCCCTTGTGGCCATTGGCTGGAGTTGCTCGAGAGGGTTAAAACTAATTTGGCAGCGGGAAAGGAACTGGAGTGATAGTACTGGGGGGGCAGTTGGTTTACGAACAGAGGCTTAGACTTAGCAAGGACAGGCTGATGATAGGGCAAAACTGCAGTCAACGAGATGAGTTGCAACGTAAAAAGTGGACAAAATTGAAAAAGGTGAATACAGGACTTAAGGTGTTATATCTGAATGCACACAGTATCTGGAATAAGGTAAATGAACTTGTAGCACAGTTACAGAGGGAGTAGCGTGGCTCTATTAGTAAAAAATAAAATTAAATCTTTAGACAAGATCAGAAGGTATTGAATCATTGTGGATAGAGCTAAGGAACTGCAAGAGTAAAAAGACCCAGATGGGAGTTATACACAGACCCCCAAACAGCAGTAAGGATGTGGTCTACAAGTTACAATGGGAGATAGAAAACGCACGCCAAAAGGGCAATGTTACAATAGTCATGGGGATTTCAATATGGAGATAGATTGGGAAAATCAGGTTGGTGCTGGGTTTCAAGAGGGGGAATTTCTAGAATGCCTACAAAATGGCTTTTTTAGAGCAACTCGTGGTTGAGCCCACTAGGGGATCAGCTATTCTGGATTGAGTGTTGAGCAATGAACCAGAATTCATTAGAGAGCTTGAGGTAAAAGAACCCTTAGGAGATAATGATCATAATATGATCAAATTCATCCTGAAATTTGAGAAGGAGAAGCTAAAGTCAGATGTACCAGTATTACAGTGGAGTAAAGGGGATTACAGAAGCATGAGAGAAGAGTTGGCCAGAATTAATTGGAAAAGAACACTGGCAGGGATGACAACACAGCAGCAATGGCTGGAATTTCTAGAAGCAATTTGGAAGTCACGGGATATATAAGTTCCAAAGAGGAAGTAGTATTCTAAAGGAAAGATGAAACAACCATGGCTAACAAGGAAAGTCAAAGCCAATATAAAAGCCAAAGAGAGGGTATATAATAGAACAAAGATTAGCGGGAAGTTAGAGAATTGAGAAGTTTTTAAATACCAACAGAAGGCAACTAAAACAAGTCATTAAGAAGGTAAAGATGGACTACAAATGAGAGCAAGCCAATAATATTAAAGAGGATATCAAATGTTTCTTCAGATACACAAAGTGTAATAGAGAGGCAAGAGTGGATATCAGACCACTGGAAAATGATGCTGGAGAGGTAGTAATGGGGAATAAGGAAATGGCGGATGAACTTAATAAGAATTTTGCATCAGTCTTCACTGTGGAATACACTAGCAGCATGGTGGAAGTTTCAGATGTCAGGGGTCATGAAGTATGTGAAGTTACCTTTACTAGGGAGAAGGTTCTTGGGAAACTGAAAGGTCTGAAGGTAGATAAGTCACCTGGACCAGATGGTATACACCCCAGTGCTCTGAAAGAGGTGGCTGAAGATTGTGGAGGCATTAGTAACGATCTTTCAAGAATGGTTCAGGAAGACTGGAAAATTGCAAATGTCATTTTATCTTCAAGGAAGGGAAAGGCAGAAGAAGGGAAATTATAGGCCAGTTAGTCTGACCTCAGTGGTTGGGAAGATGTTGGAGTCAATTGTTAAGGATGCGGTTTCAAGGTACGTGGAGACACGTGATAAAATAGGCCATCGACAGCATGGTTGTGTCAAGGGAAAATCTTGCCTGACAAACCTGGTGAAATTCTTTGAAGAAATAACAAGCAGGATAGACAAAGGAGAATCGGTTGATTTTGGGTATTGGATTTTCAGAAGGCCTTTGACAAGGTGCCACACATGAGGCTGCTTAACAAGCTATGAGCCCATGGTATTACAGGAAAGATTCCAGCATGGATAATGCAGTGGCTGACCGGCAGGAAGCAAAGAGTGGGAATAAAGGAAGCCTTTTCTGCTTGGCTGCCGGTGACTAGTCGTGTTCCACAGGGGTCTGTGTTGGGACCGATTCTTTCTGCATTATATTTCAATGATTTGGATGATGGAATTGATGGCTTTGTTACAAAGTTTGCAGATGATATGAAGATAGGTGGAGGGGCAGGTAGTTTTGAGGAAGTAGAGAGGCAACAGAAGGACTTAGACAGCTGAGGAGAATGGGCAAAAAAAGTGGCAGATGGAACTTAGTGTCAGGAAGTGTATGGTCATGCACTTTGGTGGAAGAAATGAAAGGGTTGACTATTTTCTAAACGGAGAGAAAATACAAAAATCTGCAGTGCAAAGGAATTTGGGAGTCCCTGGGCAGGATTTCCTAAAAGCTAATTTACAGGTTGAGTCCGTGGTGAGGAAAGCAAATGCGATATTAGCATTCATTTCAAAAGGACTAGAATATAAAAGCAAGGATGTAATGTAGAGACTTTATAAAGCACTGGTGAAGCCTCACTTGGAGAATTGTGAGCAGTTTTGTGCCCCTTATCTTACAAAGGGTGTGCTGACACTGATGTCCACCACTCTGGGATATCACGGGTGATCGGTAACTCCTTTTGCAAAAACAGACTGCAGAAACATTCAGCAGCATCCATAGAGAGGGGCGACCTGAGTCAATAGGTCAGGTCTGTTGACTGTGGCCTTCAGGAAGGGGAAGTCAGCAGAACACACTTCAGTCCTCATCGAAGGGCTCGCAGTGGAAAAAGTAAACAGCTTCAAGTTCCTCAGTGATCTAACCTGGGCCCAACATATTGATGCAACTTTGGAGAAAGCACACCAGCGGCTATATTTCATGAGGAGTTAAAGGAGATTTGGTATGTCATCAAAGACTAGCAAATGATGCACCATGGAGAACATTCCAACTGGTTGCATCCACCATCTGGTATAGAGGGGCCACTGAGTAGGATTGGAAAATGTTGTAAACTCAGCCAGTCTCATGGACATCATGGGCACTAGCCTTCCCAGCGACGAGGACACCCTCAAAAGGCAATGCCTCAAGAAAGTGACGTCCATCGTGAAGGACTCTCACCATCCAAGATCTTAAGATATAGGAGCAGAATTATGCCCCCTGGCCCATCAGGTCCAGTCCATCATGGCTGATTTATTATCCCTCTCAACCCCGTTCTCCTGACTTCTCCACATAACCTTTGTGGAGGCTTACAGTGAGACTTAGCAAGGACAGGCTGATGATAGGGCAAAACTGCAGTCAACGGGATGAGTTGCAACATAAAAGGTGGACAAAATTGAAAAAGGTGAATACAGGACTTAAGGTGTTATATCTGAATGCACACAGTATCTGGAATAAGGTAAATGAACTTGTAGCACAGTTACAGAGGGAGTGGCGTGGCTCTATTAGTAAAAAATAAAATTAAATCTTTAGAAGAGATCAGAAGGTATCATTGTGGATAGAACTAAGGAACTGCACGAGTAAAAAGACCCAGATGGGAGTTATATACAGACCCCCAAACAGCAGTAAAGATGTGGTCTACAAGTTGATTAACCAAGAACCTATCAACCTCTGTTTTAAATAGACTCAATAACTTGGCCTCCACAGCCATCCAGGGCAATGAATTCCACAGATTCACCACCCTCTAGCTAAAGAAATTCCTTCTTATCTGTTCTAAATGGACGTCCCTTTGCTCTGAGGCTGTGCCCTCTGGTGCTACACTCCCCCACCATACTTTAGGAAGCATCCTCTCCACATCCATTCTGCCTAGGCCTTTCAATATTCAATAAGCTTCAATAAGATCTCCCCTTCATTCTTCTAAACTCCAGCGAGTACAGGCCCAGGGCCATCAAATGCTCCTCATATGTTAACCCTTTCATTTTCAGAATCATTCTCATGAACTTCCTCTGGACCCTCTCCAATGCTGGCACATCATTTCTTAGATAAGGGTCCCAAAACTACTCACAATGCTCCAAGTGCGGTCTGACCAATGCCTTATAAAGCCTCAGCATTACATCCTTGCTTTTGTATTCTAATCAACTCAAAATGAATGCTAACATTGCATTTACCTTCCTTACCACCGACTCAACCTACAAGTTAACATTTAGAGAAACCTGCACATGGGCTCCCAAGTTCCTTTGCAGATTTTTGATTTTTTTCTCCATTTAGAAAATAGTCCATGCCTCTTTTCCTTCTACTAAAGTGCCTGACCGCGCACTTCCCGACGCTATATTCTATCTGCCACTTCTTTGCCCATCTCCCAATCTGTCCAGGTCCTTCTGCAGACTCCGTGATTCCTCAACGTTACCTGCCCTTCCACCTATCTTCGTATTGTCTGCAAATGTGGCCAAAAAGCCGTCAATTCAATCATCCAAATCATTGACATACAACACGAGAAGAAGTGGTCCCAATACCAACCCCTGCAGAACACCACTAGTCACCAACCGCCAACCAGAGAAGGCCCCCTTTATTCCCATTCTTTGCCTCCTGCCAGTCAGCCAATCTTAGATTAGATTAGATTATGAGGACACGTAGTCCTCTTTTATTGTCATTTAGTAATGCATGCAGTAAGAAATGATACAATATTTTTCCAGTATGATCTTCTATCTATACTAGTATCTTTCCTGTTGAGAAAACCATAGGCTCTTGTTAAGCAGCCTCATGTGTGGCATCTTGTCAAAAGCCTTCTGAAAATCCAAGTAAACAATATCCAGTGACTATCCTTTGTCTATCCTGCTTGTTAATTCCTCAAAGAACTCTAACAGATTTGTCCAGTATGATTTCCCTTTAAGGAAACCATGCAGACTTTGGCTTATAATTATCATACACCTCCAAGTAGTCCAAAACCTCATCCTTAATAATGGACTCTAACATCTTTCCTACCACTGATGTCGAGCTAACTGACCTTCCTTTTGCTTCCCTCCCTTCTTAAGCGTGCCTTCTTCTCATTATTACCAACAATGAGATGGTACAGGAGCTTAAAGAACCAAACTTAACATTTTAGAAACAGCTTCTGCCTCTCTTTCATCAAATTTCTGAAAAGGCCATGAATCCATGTAGATTATCTCGTTATCTTGCCTTCTTTTGGCACCATTTTTTATATATGCTTGTAATTTATAGAATTTTTGTATGCAAAGCAAAACAACAAATTTAATGACGCATGACTGCACTGTTAGAACCAGTTCAAACCAAATCATCAAGTTCTCCTCGTCAACAACAACAAGACAGCATACAGAGTTGAGGAACAGCGGCAGGTAGAATGGTGCGAGCACAACGACTTGAACGTCAAACCTGCACACGGCTAAAGGGCCGATTGCAGACTTTAGGAAGGTGCAGGCTGACCACTCTTCACCACACATACGCAGCTCCTCCATGGACAGAGTTAGGAGCGCCAAGTTTCCGGGAGTGCACATAACAGGAGATCTCACCTGGCTTCTCAACATCACCTCTTTCATCAAGAAAGCACAGCAGAACCAACATTTCCTGGGGAGATTGACGCAATCAAGGCTTTCCCCCCTCCCCCAAAATTCTAACCAATTGTTACATTGAGCGTCCTGACCAGTTGCGTCACTATCTAGTACAGGAATTGCAAGGCATCCGACTGCGACACCCTACAAAGGATTACAAGGACTGCTGAAGGGATCATCAGAGCCCCTCTTCTACCCATCAGAGATATTTATCAAAAGCGCTGCATATTAGATTAGATTAGATTCAACTTTATTGTCATTGTGCCGAGTACAGATGCAAAGCCAATAATATGCAGTTAGCATCTGACCAGAAATGCAAAGAATAGTGTTATTCACAAAATAACTACGAATAAAAAAAGTGCTACAGCACACAAATATAAAAGTACTGAGACAGTACAATATGGGTGCAATACTGCTTAGCATTGTGATGTGAGGTTCAGCAGGGTCACAGCCTCAGCGAAGAAGCTCTTCCTGAGCCTGCTGGTGTGGGAGCGGAGGCTCCTGTAGTGCCTACTGGATGGGAGGAGAGTAAAAAGTCCATGGTTAGGGTGAGATGCATCCTGCCCTGCCCAGGCAGCGTTTATGGTAGATGTTCTCAATGGTGGGCAATTGGGGTGCCGATAATCCGCTGGGCAGTTTTCACCACACGCTGGAGTGCTTTGCAGTCTGATACCGGACAATTGCCATACCACACTGAGATCCCCCGTCCTCCAACAATCTCTTTGACACCCCCCCCCCCGCAACCATCAGGGAGGAGGTACCATAGCATTAGGACAAGAACAGTTAGGATGGGAAAGAGCTTCTGCCCCCAGGCCGTGAGACTACTAAACTCCCTGCCACCACTCAGGTCTCATCACATACCATGCCAATAGTGTCATACTGTTTACTTTTTAAACTTGTATCATAAACGCACCTTATTATTTGTTAAAGTGTTTGTGATAATGTGTTGAATGTGAGTTATATGTACTGTGTTCTGCACCTTGGTCTGGAGGAATGTTGTTTTGTTTGGTGGTATACGTGTGTACTGTTAAATGACAATAAACTTGAACATGTCAGTGGTAATAAACCTGTTTCAATGCCCTGCATCACATTTTCAGAATCTGGACGTTTTCCTGCAAATTATAAACAAGAGAAAGTCTGCGGGTGCTGGAAATCCAAAACCACACACACAAAATGTTGGAGGAACTCAGCAGGTCAGGCAGCGTCTCTGGAAATGAATAAAAATAGTTGTTGTTTTGGGCCAAGCCCCTGCTTCCGGACCCAATTCCCTTCAAATTCCTATTTATGCCCTTTCCTCTGGCAGTAATTGCCTTTGGAAGATGAGTTTTCCAAATTCCTGCCAGGACCCATTATCTAGCCACTCTCGACACGTCTGGCTCTAACTTTCAGATCATCTTCTTGATCTAAACTCTCCTAACACCAGCCACAGCTTCTATTTGTCTAATCACAATGCTTTTATTATCAGGAAAGCTTCAATTACATCACCTTCTAAATTTCAAGAAATATAGCCACGATCTGTGTAGACTCCCCCTTTGGTTTAACCCTCGGAGTCTGAGACATGGTCTGGCAAATTTCAGGACATTTGCCAGTGGTATTAAACCTGATTCTGATTCCAATTCCCCCCTATGGGAGTTTGCCAAGTTTTTCCATCTATGTGCAGTGTTACAGACACTGCGCACACAGAAGCCCGTGACCTACTTCCAATGTAAAACCAGACTGCTGAAAGGAAGAATCTAATAAACCTACATCACATACTATGCACATATACTCCTTCAGAGACAAGACAGCAAAATTACTGCAGCTAAGTCCCAAATAATACACAATTAACTACACCACTTAGAACCGTGGAGCGGCATCCAGCATTAATACAAAACCCATGCTGAAACTCAAAATAAAAACAGAGAGGAAAAAAACAGTCGACCAATTGAATCAAACGTCTTTTTGGGCAAGTTTGCCCACGCAGCCGCACGGATGATCAGCGAGATCCTGAGACAAAAGCAGCGACTGCTCTCGGGATGGGGCCGGGCAAGGACACAGACACCGGGTGCAGGGACTGAAGACCGGGCAAAGGTGGCAGATGCCTCGCAACCTGGCAGGCACTGCACAAAGAACGGGCACTGGGCACGGAAACCAAACACTGAGTAACGAGAGAGAGAGAGAGACTGGACACTGGGCAAAGGAAATGGGTACTCGGCAATGAGGGAGAGAGAGACTGGACACTGGGCCAGGGGTAAGGACACGGGAACCGGGCACTGGGTAATATGAGAGAGATGGAGACGGGAGACTGGACACTGGGCAAAGATGATGTGTACCAGAGACTGGTCGCGGATGATGGATCACGAACACAGGACCCCCGTGTCGAGGCTGTGGGAGCCACAGTTCCCGGCCGGAGGTGGGACACAACTATGAACCCCCACTGCCCTCAGGGGCCGGCTCAACGCCGCCAGGACGGGGCGAGGCCGCAACCGCAATGCGGCCCCGGGGCACAGGGAACGGCAGCAGCCACCCCACTCCCCAGCGGGGATCCTCCCGCCCCGTCTAAGTCCCTGCCATGCAAAGGGACACCCGGCCCAGCCGCTGCATTACCCACCTGCCACTGACCCTCGGCTCCGCTCCAGCCTCCGCCGCCGCTGTTTACCCGCCGGGAGCGCGCACCATGGCAACCGGGAGCGCGCCGCGACACCTGGCGGCCGCTGCCGTTCCCTACGCCGGCCGGCCGACCGACGCAGCCGGAGCGCAGACCCGCTTGCTGCGCAAGACCGCGCCTACAGAGATAGACAGCACCCTCGTCTCCGCGACACGCCCACGGTATTAAATCTGCCGACATGCGAGACCCTGCCCGTAGCTCCGAGCGGCGCCCAAGGTGTGAGGCACCACCCACAGAACAAGTCAATGCCCACAGCTGCTAGCGACGCCCACAACACCCTACCATTCTTTATAAAAAAAACCATTGCAGGATTCATTGCCGTTGCAGTTTTCCTCAGTCCCGTCCCTCCGACAGTGAATCTCCTTCAGTCCCGTCCCTCCGACAGTGAATCTCCCTCAGTCCTTTTCCTCTGACAGTGAATCTCCCTCAGTCCTGTCCCTCCGACAGTGAATCTCCCTCAGTCCCGTCCCTCCGACAGTGAATCTCCCTCAGTCCTTTTCCTCTGACAGTGAATCTCCCTCAGTCCTGTCCCTCCGACAGTGAATCTCCCTCAGTCCCGTCCCTCCGACAGTGAATCTCCCTCAGTCCTTTTCCTCTGACAGTGAATCTCCCTCAGTCCTGTCCCTCCGACAGTGAATCTCCTTCAGTCCCGTCCCTCCGACAGTAAAGCTCCCTCAGTCCTTTTCCTCTGACAGTGAATCTCCCTCAGTCCTGTCCCTCCGACAGTGAATCTCCCTCAGTCCCGTCCCTCCGACAGTAAAGCTCCCTCAGTCCTTTTCCTCTGACAGTGAATCTCCCTCAGTCCCGTCCCTCCGACAGTAAAGCTCCCTCAGTCCTTTTCCTCTGACAGTGAATCTCCCTCAGTCCCGTCCCTCCGACAGTAAAGCTCCCTCAGTCCTTTTCCTCTGACAGTGAATCTCCCTCAGTCCTGTCCCTCCGACAGTGAATCTCCTTCAGTCCCGTCCCTCCGACAGTAAAGCTCCCTCAGTCCTTTTCCTCTGACAGTAAAACTCCCTCAGCCCCGTCCCTCCGACAGTGAATCTCCCTCAGTCCCGTACCTCCGACAGTGAATCTTCCTCAGTTCTTTTCCTCTGACAGTGAAGCTCCCTCAGTCAGGCCAGTCTGATAGTGAAACTCCCTCAGTCCTGTCCCTCCGACAGTGAATTTCCCTCAGTCCTGTCCCTCTGACAGTGAAGCTCCCTCAGTCAGGCCAGTCTGATAGTGAAACTCCCTCAGTCCTGTCCCTCCGACAGTGAATTTCCCTCAGTCCTGTCCCTCTGACAGTAAAGCTCCCTCAGTCCTGTCCCTCTGACAGTGAATCTCCCTCAGTCCCATCCCTCCGACAGTAAAGCTCCCTCAGTCCTGTCCCTCCGACAGTGAATCTCCCTCAGTCCCGTCCCTCCTACAGTGAATCTCCTTCAGTCCCGTCCCTCCGACAGTAAAGCTCCCTCAGCCCTGTCCCTCCGACAGTGAATCTCCTTCAGTCCCGTCCCTCCGACAGTGAATCTCCCTCAGTCCTTTTCCTCTGACAGTGAATCTCCCTCAGTCCTGTCCCTCCGACAGTGAATCTCCCTCAGTCCCGTCCCTCCGACAGTAAAGCTCCCTCAGTCCTTTTCCTCTGACAGTGAATCTCCCTCAGTCCCGTCCCTCCGACAGTGAATCTCCCTCAGTCCTTTTCCTCTGACAGTGAATCTCCCTCAGTCCTGTCCCTCCGACAGTGAATCTCCCTCAGTCAGGCCAGTCTGATAGTGAAACTCCCTCAGTCCTGTCCCTCCGACAGTGAATTTCCCTCAGTCCTGTCCCTCTGACAGTAAAGCTTCCTCAGTCCTGTCCCTCTGACAGTGAATCTCCCTCAGTCCCGTCCCTCCGACAGTAAAGCTCCCTCAGTCCTGTCCCTCCGACAGTGAATCTCCCTCAGTCCCGTCCCTCCTACAGTGAATCTCCTTCAGTCCCGTCCCTCCGACAGTAAAGCTCCCTCAGCCCTGTCCCTCCGACAGTGAATCTTCTTCAGCCCCGTCCCTCCGACAGTGAATCTCCCTCAGTCCCGTCCCTCCGACAGTGAATCTCCCTCAGTCCCGTCCCTCCGACAGTGAATCTCCTTCAGTCCCGTCCCTCCGACAGTGAATCTCCCTCAGTCCCGTCCCTCCGACAACGAAGCTCCCTCAGTCCCATGTCTGACAGTGAAAGTCCATCAGTCGTGTCCTGTCTGTCTGTGAAACTATCACCAGGGTGTTCTTCCACCTGAAAACTCATTTCACTCTATATCTTGATGCACGTATGATGAATGAATCTGATGAGTGAGCGCAACTGCCTTTATCAGAAATCTGGAAAAAATAGTGAGTGCTGAAAGTATTCAGCAGGTCAGGAAGCCTCAAAGGTGGTGAGGAATGGAGGGAGATTGAAGATCTGGCTGAGTGGTGCCACAACAACAACCCCTCACTCAATGTCAGCGAGAGCAAGGAGCCGATTATTGACTTCCGGAGGAGGAATCCAGAGGGCCACGAGCCAGTCCTCATCGGAGGATCAGAGGTGGAGAGGGTCAGCAACTTTAAATCCCTCGGTGTTATTATTTAGGAGGATCTGTCCTGGGCTCATCACGTAAGTGCAACAGCAGCTACTTCCTTCGACATTTCCAGAGGTTCAGCATAACATCTAGAACTGCGCAAAGTTCTAGAGATGTGTGGTGGAGAGTATATGGACTGGCTGCTTCACAGCCTGATATGGAAATGCCGATGCCCTTAAATGGAGAATCCTATAAAAAGTGATGGATCAACACAGGGTGCTGTCGAAGGGAAGGACCCTGACCTTGCTCTCTTCTCACTGCTGCCATCAGGGAGGTGGTACAGGAGCCTCAGGACTCACACCACCAGGTTCAGGAACTGTTATTACCCCTCAACCATCAGGTTCTATAACCAAAGGGGATAACTTCGCTCAATAACCTCACTTGCCCCATCATTGAAACGTTCCCACACCAAAGAATGCACTTTCAAGGACCCTTCATCTCGTTCTCAATATTTATTATTTATTTATTTATTATTGTTTCTTCTTTTCTATTTGCACAGTTTCTTGTCTTCAGCACATTGGTTGAACACAGTACGTGGGCGATCTTTCATTGATTCTCTTATGGTTATTTTTCTATAGATTTATTGAGTATGCCCACAAGAAAATGAATCTCAGTCTTGGAATATCTTGTGATCAAGTGTCATCCATTTCAAGTCAAGTCAAGTCACTTTTTATTGTCATTTCGACCATAACTGCTGGTACAGTACACAGTAAAAACGAGACAATGTTTTTCAGGTCCATGGTGCTACATAAACAATACAAAAACTACACTGAACTACTAAAACAACACGAAAACTACACTAGACTACAGACCTACCCAGGACTGCATAAAGTGAACAAAACAGTGCAGGCATTACAATAAATAATAAACAAGACAATAGGCACAGTAGAGGGCAGTAGGTTGTTGTCAGTCCAGGCTCTGGGTATTGAGGACACCAACCTTTTCTATTTCTCTTCTTTTCTATTTGCACAGTTTCTTGTCTTCAGCACATTGGTTGAACACAGTATGTGGGCGGTCTTTCATTGATTGTCATGGTTATTTTTCTGTAGATTTATTGAGTATGCCCACAAGAAAATGAATCTCAATCTTGGAACATCTTGTGATCAAGTGTCATCCATTTTATCTGCCATGAGAGATTTCAGCAATTTTATGGTGTACATCCCACCTCGGGCCAATGTTGAACAAGCTCTAGATGAATTGAGCGATGTAAACAACAGGCAAGAAACAGCCCATCATTTTGGGGGATTTTAACCAGGTCAGCTTGATAAAGTCACTAAATAATTACTATCAGCAAATAACTTATCGTACCAGAGGAAACAACGCATTGGACCGCTGTTACACCATCATCAAGAATGCCTATCATGTTATTCCACCCACACTGTGGAAAGTCCGATCACCTGGCTGTATTTGTTGATGGAGGTATTTGTTGGGGAGCACTTCGGGTCCAGTGATCACAGTACAATTAGTTTCAGTGTAATTATGGAGAAGGATAGGACTGGACCTAGGATTGAGATTTTTGATTGGAGAAAGGCTAACTTTGAGGAGATGCGAAAGGATTTAGAAGGAGTGGATTGAGAAAATTTGTTTTATGGGAAGGATTTGTTTTACAGAGAAATGGAGGTCATTTAAAGGTGAAATTTTGAGGGTTCAGAATCTTTATGTTCCTGTTAGGTTGAAAGGAAAGGTTAAAAGTTTGAGAGAGCCATGGTTTTCAAGAGATATTAGAAACTCGGTTAAGAAAAAGAGAGAGATCTTCAATAAATATAGGCAGCTTGGAGTTAATGAGGTACTTGAGGAATATAAAGAACGTAAAAAGAATCTTAAGAAAGAAATTAGAAAAGCTAAAAGAAGATACAAGGCTGCTTTGGCAAGTAAGGTGAAAGTAAATCCAAAGGGTTTCTACAGTTACGTTAGTGGCAAAAGGATAGTGAGGGATAAAATTGGTCCCTTGGAGAATCAGACTGGACGGCTATGTGCGGAGCCAAAAGAGATGGGGAAGATTTTGAACAATTTCTTTTCTTCGGTATTCACTAAGGAGAAGGATATTGAATTGTGTAAGGTAAAGGAAACAAGTAGGGTAGTTATGGTAAGTACCACAATTAAAGAAGAGGAAGTACTGACACTTTTAAGGAATATAAAAGTGGATAAGTCTCCGGGTCCGGACAAGATATTCCCTAGGACTTTGAGGGAAGTTAGTGTAGAAATCACAGGGGCTCTGACAAAAATATTTCAAATGTCTTTAGAAACGGGGATGGTGCCGGAGGATTGGCGTATTGCTCATGTGGTTCCATTGTTTAAAAAGGGTTCTAAGAGTAAACCTGGCAATTATCGGCCTGTGAGTTTGATGTCAGTGGTGGGTAAGTTGATGGAAAGTATTCTTAGAGATGGTATATATAATTTTCTGGATAGACAGGGTCTGATTAGGAACAGTCAACATGGATTTGTGCGTGGAAGGTCATGTTTGACAAATCTTATCAAATTTTTTGATGAGGTTAGTAAGAAAGTTGACGAGGGTAGAACGGTGGATGTTGTCTATATGGACTTCAGTAAGGCCTTTGACAAGGTTCCACATGGAAGGTTAGTTAGGAAGGTTCAATCATTATGCATTAATATAGAAGTAGTAAAATGGATTCAGCAGTGGCTAGATGGGAGACGCCAGAGAGTAGTGGTGGATAATTGTGTGTCAGATTGGAGGACAGTGTGTAGCGGTGTGCCTTAGGGATCTGTACTGGGTCCAATGTTGTTTGTAATATATATTAATGATCTGGATGATGGGGTGGTAAATTGGATTAGAAAGTATGCAGATGATACTTATATAGGTGGTGTTGTGGATGATGAGGTAGGTTTTCAAAACTTGCAGAGAGATTTAGGACAGTTAGAAGAGTGGGCTGAAAGATGGCAGATGGAGTTTAATGCTGAAAAATGTGAGGTGCTATATTTTGGTAGAACTAATCAAAATAGGACATACATGGTAAATGGTAGGGCATTGAAGAATGCTTTAGAACAGAGGGATCTAGGAATAATGGTGCATAGTTCCCTGAAGATGGAATCTCATGTGGATAGGGTGGTGAAGAAAGCTTTTGGTTTGCTGGCCTTTATTAATCAGAGCATAGAGTATAGGAGTTGGGATGTAATGTTAAATTTGTATAACAGCACATTTGGAAAGCGGTGAAATCATTGGACAAAGTTAGCATGGATTTGTGAAAGGAAAATCATGTCTGACGAATCTCATAGAATTTTTTGAGGATGTAACTAGTAGAGTGGATAGGGTAGAACCAGTGGATGTGGTATATTTGGATTTTCAAAAGGCTTTTGACAAGGTCCCACAAAGGAGATTAGTGTGCAAACTTAAAGCACACGGTATTGGGGGTAAGGTATTGATGTGGATAGAGAATTGGTTAGCACACAGGAAGCAAAGAGTGGGAATAAACGGGACCTTTTCAGAATGGCAGGCAGTGACTAGTGGGGTACCGCAAGGCTCAGTGCTGGGACCCCAGTTGTTTACAATATATATTAATGACTTGGATGAGGGAATTAAATGCAGCATCTCCAAGTTTGCGGATGACACAAAGCTGGGCAGCAGTGTTAGCTGTGAGGAGGATGCAGGGTGACTTGGATAGGTTAGGTGAGTGGGCAAATTCATAGCAGATGCAATTTAATGTGGATGAATGTGAGGTTATCCACTTTGATGGCAAAAGCAGGAAAACAGATTATTATCTGAATGGTGGCCAATTAAGAAAAGGGGAGGTGCAACGAGACCTGGGTGTCATTATACACCAGCCATTGAAAGTGGGCATGCAGGTACAGCAGGCGGTGAAAAAGGCGAATGGTATGCTGGCATTTATAGCAAGAGGATTCGAGTACAGGAGCAGGGAGGTACTACTGCAGTTGTACAAGGCCTTGGTGAGACCACACCTGGAGTATTGTGTGCAGTTTTGGTCCCCTAATCTGAGGAAAGACACCCTTGCCATAGAGGGAGTACAAAGAAGGTTCACCAGATTGATTCCTGGGATGGCAGGACTTTCATGTGATGAAAGACTGGATGAACTAGGCTTATACTCGTTGGAATTTAGAAGATTGAGGGGGGATCTTATTGAAACGTATAAAATCCTAAAAGGATTGGACAAGCTAGATGCAGGAAGATTGTTCCCGATGTTGGGGAAGTCCAGAACGAGGGGTCACAGTTTGAGGATAAAGGGGAAGCCTTTTAGGACCGAGATTAGGAAAAACTTCTTCACACAGAGAGTGGTGAATCTGTGGAATTCTCTGCCACAGGAAACAGTTGAGGCCAGTTCATTGGCTATATTTAAGTGGGAGTTAGATATGGCCCTTGTGGCTAAAGGGATCAGGGGGTATGGGGGGAAGGTTGGTACAGGGTTCTGAGTTGGATGATCAGCCATGATCATACTGAATGGCGGTGCAGGCTCGAAGGGCCGAATGGCCTACTCCTGCACCTATTTTCTATGTTTTTATGTTTCTATTAGCCAAATCTGGAGTTTTGTGTACAGTTCTGGTCGCCGAATTATAGGAAGGATGCCCATAAAATTGAGAGAGTACAGAGGAGGTTTACTAAAATGTTACCTGGGTTTCATCTCCTAAGTTACAGAGAAAGGTTGAACAAGTTAGGTCTTTATTCTTTGGAGCGTAGAAGGTTGAGGGGGGACTTGATAGAGGTGTTTAAAATTATGAGGGTATTGATAGAGTTGACGTGGTTAGATTTTTTCCATTGAGAGTGGGGAAGATTCAAACAAGAGGGCATGGGTTAAGAATTAGAGGACAAAAGTTTAGGGGTAACATGAGGGAGAACTTCTTTACTCAGAGAGTGGTAACTGTGTGGAATGAGCTTCCAGTAGAAGTGGTAGAGGCAGGTGCGATGTTGTCGTTTAAGGTTAAATTGGATAGATATATGGACAGGAAAGGAATGGAGGGTTATGGGCTGAGTGCAGGTCAATGGGACTAGGATAGGGTAAGAGTTCAGCACGGACTAGAAGGGCCGAGATGGCCTGTTTCTGTGCTGTAATTGTTATATGGTTATATGGTTATATGTACTTCTACTCCCTGAGTATAGGCAGAGACTGAAGACTGCAGCACCAGTAGTGAGGACCAAGAAGGTATGGACAAGGGGAGCAAAGAGCACTTACAGGACTGCTTTGAATTGGTGGACCGGACTGTATTCAGGGATTCATCTTCGAGTCTGGATGAGTTTGCCACAGTTCAAACTTTATTAAGATCTGTGTGGATGAGTGTGTCCCTACAAAAACTTATTGTGTATTCCCAAACCAAAAGCCATGGATGAACCAGGAGGTTTGTATTCTGCTGAGGGCTGGATCTGTGGCATTTAAGTCTGGCGACCCAGGTCTGTACAAGAAAACCAGCTATGACTTGCAGAGGGCTGTATCAAGAGCTAAGAAGCAACTCTGAAAGAGTTTAGAGGCAACGACAAATGTACGACAACTCTGGCAGGGTTTGCAGGCCAATACTTTCTACAAAGCAAAACCTAATATGAATGACAGTGATGCTTCACTTCCAAACGAGTTCAACACCTTTTCAAACGCATCTCCCCCATTTCACGCACATCTGCTCTCACTCCATCCTCCCGCCACCCCACTAGGAATAGGGTTCCCCTTGTCCTCACCTACCACCCCACCAGCGTCCGGGTCCAACATATAATTCTCCGTAACTTCCGCCACCTCCAACGGGATCCCACCACTAAGCACATCTTTCCTTCCCCACCTCTTTCTGCTTTCCGCAGGGATTGCTCCCTACGCGACTCCCTTGTCCATTCGTCCCCCCCATCCCTCCCCACCGATCTCCCTCCTGGCACTTATCCTTGTAAGCAGAACAAGTGCTACACATGCCCTTACACTTCCTCCCTTACCACCATTCAGGGCCCCAGACAGTCCTTCCAGGTGAGGCATCACTTCACCTGTGAGTCAGCTGGGGTGATATACTGCGTCTGGTGCTCCCGATGTGGCCTTCTATATATTGGTGAGACCCGACGCAGACTGGGAGACCGCTTTGCTGAACACCTACGCTCTGTCTGCCAGAGAAAGCAGGATCTCCCAGTGGTCACACATTTTAATTCCATGTCCCATTCCCATTCTGATATGTCTATCCACGGCCTCCTCCACTGTAAAGATGAAGCCACACTCAGGTTGGAGGAACAACACCTTATATTCCGTCTGGGTAGCCTCCAACCTGATGGCATGAACATTGACTTCTCAAACTTCCGCTGATGCCCCACCTCCCCCTCGTACCCCATCCGATATTTATTTATTTATATACACACTTTCTTTTCCTCTCTCCCCTTCCTAGAGATGCTGCCTGGCCTGCTGCGTTCACCAGCAACTTTGATGTGTGTTGCTCAACACCTTCTATGCTCGCTTGGAAAGGGAGAGTAAAACCACAGCTATGAGGATCCCTGCAGCATCCGATAACCCTGTGACCTCTGTCTCAGAGGCCAACGTCAGGCTGTCTTTCAAGAGGGCGAATCCTCACAAGGCGACAGGCCCCGATAGAGTACCTGGTAGGGCCCTGAAAACTTCTGCCAACCTGCTGGTGGGGGTTTTTTCAATCTCTCGTTGCTATGGTTGGAAGTTCCCACCTGTTTCAAAGTGGTAACAATTATACCAGTGCCCAAGAAGAGCAGGGTGAACTGTACTAACAACTGTCGTCCAATAGCACTCACATCTACAGTGAAGAAATGCTTTGAGAGGTTGGTCATGGCTAGAATTAGCTCCTATCTCATTAAGGACTAGGACCCACTGCAATTTGCTTATCACCACAATAGGTCTATGGCAGATACAATCTCAATGGCTCTTCACGCAGCCTTAGATCACCTGGATAATACAAACACACATGTCAGGATGCTGTTCGTTGACTACAGCCCAGTGTTCAACACCATCACTCCTACAATCCTGATCGAAAAGCTGCAGAACCTAGGCCTCTGTACCTCCCTCTGCAACTGGATCCTTAACTTCCTAATCGGAAGACCACAATCTGTGCGGACTGGCAATAACATCTCCACCTCGTGGATTTTCAACAATGGGGCACTGCAGGGATGTGTGCTTAGCCCACTGCTCTAATGACTCTATACCCATGACTGTGTGGCTATAAATGCCATCTATAAATTTGCTGATGATACAACCATTGTTAGCAGAAACTCAGATGGTGACAAGAGGGCGTACAGGAGCAAAATACACCCGCAAGTTGAGTGGTGTCATAGCAGTAAACTTGCACCCAATGTAAGGTGAAAGAGCTGATTGTGAACTTCAGGAAGGGTAAGATGAGGGTGGAGAGAGTGAGCACTTTCAAGTTCCTGGGTGTCAAGATCTCCGAGGACCTAACCTGGTTGTAGCTATAATGAAGAAAGGTAGTGGCTGTATTTCATTAGGAGTTTGAGTCAATTTGGTTTGTCACCTAAAACACTTGAACAGGTGTATCGTGGAGAGAATTCTAACTGGCCGCATCACCATCTGATACAGGGGATGGGGGCTACTGCACAGGACTGAAAGAAACTACAGAAAATTGTAATATTGATCAACTCCATCATAGATACTAGCCGCCATAGGATCCAGGATATTTTCAAGGTGCAGTGTCTCAGGAAGGTGGCATCCATCATTAAGGACTCCCACCACACAGGACATGCTCTCTTCCCATTGTTACTAACAGGTAGGAGGTACAGATTCTGATTCTACAAAGTGAGATATATGTACTTTGATATTAAATTTACTTTCAATTTTGAACTTTGTAGACAGAAGCAGGTAATATTTCAAGCTTTTCACTGGAACTGGTAAAAGTTGGAGAGAAGGGAGAGGGATGGAGTACAGAAAGAACATCCCAGTGGAGAGGACTGTGTGAAACAGGAGGGGGCAGAGTTGGCTGAGGGAGGCCAGCAAAATGCAGAGCTGTCTGGCCAAGGGGGGGTGCTGGGAATGTGCACCAAGAGACTAGACACGGGCTAATGTGAGGGTTGGGCAGTTTGCGGGAGTGGGGGAGTGTTGGCAGGGGTGGGGGTGACAAGGATGTGGATTTCAGGGATGGGGCTGACAGGGTTGGGGACTTCAGGGCTGGGGATGACAGGGGTGGGGGTACTGACAGGGGTGGGGATTTCAGGGCTGGGGGTGACGGGTGGAGATTTCAGGGGAGGGAATGACAAGGGTGGGGAATTCAGTGATGGAGGTGATGGGTGGGGATTTCAGTGATCTTGGTGACAGGGGTGGGGATTTCAGGGTTAGAGCGATAGTGGAGGGGGTAACAGGGCTGGGGTTGACAGAGAGTGGGGTGACAAGGACAGGGATTTCGGGGTGGGGAGACGTGTGGGGGTCACATGGGTTGAAGTGATAGGGGTTGGGGTTTCAGGGCTGGGGGTGTCAGGGGCAGGATGACAGAGGTGGGGATTTCAAGGGTGTGAGTGATGGGGTGGGGATTACAGGGATGGGGTGACAGTGGTGGGGGTAACAGGATTGGGGCTGACAGAAGGTGGGGTGACAAGGTTGGGGTGATGGGGTGGGGGTATTGACAGGGAATGGGGTGACAGGGGTGGGGATTTCAGGGGTGTGGGTGACAGGGTGAGGATTTATGGGTGGGATGATAGGTGTGGGGATTTGAGGGGTGGTGTGATGGGGTGGGAATTTCAGGGGTGACAGAGGTAGGAATTTCAGGGGTGGGAATTTCAGGTCGGGGGTTGACATGGGTAGGGTGACGGTGGAAATTTCAGAGGTCAGTTGACAGGGATGGGGATTTCAGGGGTGGTGTGACAGAAGGGAGGGTGCAGAATGAGGAGGGGAAGTAGGATCAGGAGGGTGAGGATTAGGAGGGGGGTGGGCAAGACTGGGTAATCCCCAGAATGGAAAATCTTGAGCCCAGTTGAAGTTCCTCCCCTGATGGGGAAAATCAGGTTGGTGCTGGATTCCAGGAGGGGTGATTTCTAGAATGTCTGGATTCTGGATTGGGTGTTGTGCAATGAACCAGAATTGATTAGAGAGTTTAAGGTAAAAGAACCCTTTGGACAGAATGATCATAATATGATCAAATTCACCTTGAAATGTGAGAAGGAGAAGCTAAAGTCAGATGTATCAGTATTAAAGTGGAGTAAAGGAATTACAGAGGTGTGAAAGAGGAGTTGGTCAGAATTGATTGGAAAATAATACTGGCAGGGATGACAGCAGAGCAGCAATGGCTGGAATTTCTGGCAGCAATTCAGAAAGAACAAGATATATACATCTCAAAAAGGAAGAAGTACTCTAAAGGCAAGATGAAACAACCATGGCTAACAAAGGAATTCAAAGCCAACATAAAAGCCAAAGAGGGGGCAGCAAAAGTTCGTGGGAAGTTAAAGGATTGGGAAGCTTTTAAATAGCAATAGAAGGCAACAAAACAAGTCATTAGGAAGGTAAAGATGGAATATGAAAGAGAGCTAGCTATTAATATTAAAGAGGATACCAAAAGTTTCTTCAGATACATAAAGTGTAAAAAGGAGGTAAGAGTGGATATTGGACCGCTGGAAAACGATGCTGGAGAGGCAGTATTGGGGGGACAAGGAAATGGCGGATGAACTGATAAGTATTTTGCATCAGTCTTCACTGTGGAATGCGCAAGCAGTGTGGTCAGGGGTCATGAAGTGTTTGAAATTGTGAGGGAGAAGGTTCTTGGGAAACTGGAAGGTCTTTTTTTTAATGTATTCATTTATGGGATGAGGGCGTCACCAGCTAAGCCAGCTGGCATTTATTGCCCATCCTTATTTGCCCCTGAGAAGGTGGTGATGAGCTGCCTTCTAGAACCGCTGCCGTCCCTGAAGGTAGATAAGCCACCTGGACCAGATGGTGTACACCCCAGAGTTCTGAAAGCGGTGATTGAAGAGATTGTGGAATATTGATCTTTCAAGAATCACTAGATTCTGGAATGGTTCACAAGGAATGGAAAATTGTCACCATTATTCCACTCTTCAAGAAGGAAGAGAACAGAGAAAAGAAAAATTATAGAATCAGAATCAGGTCTATTGTCACCGGCATGTGTCGTGAAATTTGTTAATTTAGCAGCAGCAGTTCAATACAATACATACTATAGAAAGAAAGGAAAAGTATTTCAATTACAGTATATATATATATATATATATATATATATATATATATGTGTGTGTGTATGTGTATATATTGAATAGGTTAAAAATAGTTCAAAAACAGAAATAATATATATTTTAAAAAAGAGAGGTAGTGTTCATGGGTTTAATGTCCATTTAGGAATTGGATGGCAGAGGGGAAGAAGCTGTTCCTGAATCACTGAGTGTGTGCCTTCAGGCTTCTGTATCTCCTACCTGATGGTAACACTGAGAAGAGGGCATGCCTTGGGTGATGGTGGTCTTTAATAATGGACATTGCCTTTCTGAGGCACCGCTCCTTTCAGATGTCGTGGGTACTTCAGAGGCTAATACCCAAGATGGAGTTGACTAATTTAAAACTTCCTGTGGCTTATTTTGGTGCAGTAGGCCCCCCCAGCTCCTCTCCCACCATATCAGAGAGTGATCCAGCCTGTCAGAAGGTTCTTCATGGTACATCTATAGAGGTCTTCAAGTATTTTAGTTGACAAACCAAATCTCTTCAAACTCCTAATGAAATACATTCACTGTCTTGCCTTCTTTATAGCCGCATCTTTCTTTTCTTTTCAAATCTTTTTATTATTATTATTCAAAATTAACAAGAGTACATCGAAGTAGGCAACACTTACAATGTCTCAAGAAAAAAAACATTATTTTAAAGATTGAAAAAATTATTCGGTGTTCAACCCCGGAGTCATGCGTCATACAAAAAGCTTCCAACGATAAACATCAAACCGCCAGCAAGAAAAAAAATGTACCGAAAATTTACAATCAGATCATGGAGGAAATCTATCAATTAACTCAAATGATAATAATGAGCAAATGAACCCCATCTTTTCTTAAAATCAAACATAGGTTCAAAAGTTCGACTTCTAATTTTCTCCAAACTAAGACATAGCATCACTTGAGAGAACCATTGTGACAAAGTGGGAGCCGTTGTATCCTTCTACTTCAACAAAATGGCCCTCCTAGCTATCAATGTAACAAATGCAATAACATGTTGGTCAGACAAAGAGATACCACAGATATTTTGAGGAATTATTCCAAAAAGCGCAGTTAATTTGTTAGGTTGTAAATTAATCTTAAGTGCTTTAGAAATTGTCGAAAAAACTGACTTCCAGAACTGTTCCAGTATAGAACAGGACCAAAACATGTGTGTCAGTGTAGCTGTCTCAGTTTTACATCTATCACAATAACCATCAACATTAGGAAATATTTTAGACAATCTTTCCTTCATCAAATAGTAACAATGCACAACTTTAAATTGAATCAGTGAATGACTAGCACAGATTGAAGAGGAGTTAACCAGCTTCAGAATCCGCGTCCAATCCTCTGTCATAAAAGTCAAATCAAGTTCCTTTTCCCAATCTTGTTTAATCTTAAATAAAGGACGCTTATCCCATTGTAATAGGAAATTATAAATTCTTCCAATGGAAACCTTCATTGAAGGGTTCATACTCATGATAGTATCTAACAGGTCAGCATCCAATATGTAAGGAAATCTACTTAAATATTTATCTTACCCTTCCTGGAGTCCACAATCAGCTCATTCGTCTTACTGGTGTTGAGTGCAATGTCAATCAATGGCCAGTGAGACTGACCTCAGTGGTTGGGAAGATATTAGAGTTGATTGTTAAGGACGTGGTTTTGGGGTACTTGGAGGCACATGATAAAATAGGTTGTAGTCAGCATGGTTCCCTCAAGGGAAGATCTTGCTGGCAAATCTGTTGGAATTTTTTGAAAAAAATACCAAGGGGAATAGACAAAGGAGAATCGGTTTAGGTTGTGTACTTGAATTTTCAGATGACCTTTGACAAGGTGCCACACATGAGTCTGCTTAACAAGCTACTAACCCATAATATTACAGGAAAGATTCTAGCATGGATAAAGCAGTGGCTGATTGGCAGGAGGCAAAGAATAGGAATAAACAGAGCCTTTTCTGGTTGGCTGCCAGTGACTAGTGGTGTTCCATTGGGTCTGTGTTGGGATCAATTCTTTTTACATTATATGTCAATGATTTGGATGATGGAATTGATGGCTTTGTTGCAAAATTTGCAGACAATATGAAGATAGGTGGAGGGCAGGTGGTTTTGAGGAAGTAGAGAACACAGAAGGACTTAGATTAAAAGAATAGGCATAGAAGTGGCAGATGGGAACTGTGTATGGTCATGCATTGTGGTAGAAGAAATAAAAGAGTTGACTATTTTCTAAATAGAGAGGAAATACAAAAATCTGAGGTGCAAAGGGACTTGGGAGTCCTTATGCAGGATTCCCTAAAGGTTAATTTACAGGTTGAGTCTGCGGTAAGGAAGGCAAATGCAATGTTTGCATTCGTTTCAAGAGGGCTAGAATACAAAAGCAAGGATGTAATGTTGAGACTTTTTAAAGCGAGTGTGCCAAGTGGTTAAGGCATCAGTGAAGGTCACTAGTTCGAGCCTCAGCTGAGGCAGCGTGTTGTGTCCTTGAGCGAGGCACTTAACCACACATTGTTCTGCGACGACACCGGTGCCAAGCTGTATCAACCCTAGTGCCCTTCCCTTGGATAACATCGGTGGCGTGGAGAGGGGAGACTTGCAACATGGGCAACTACCGGTCTTCCATACAACCTTGCCCAGGCCTGCGCCCTGGAAACCTTCCAAGGCGCAGATCCATGGTCTCACAAGCACTGGTGAGGCCTCACTTGGAGTATTCTAATCAGTTTTGGCCCCCTCAAATGAGGTTCATGAAAATGATTACAGGATTGAACGGCTTGTCACTTGAGCATTTGATGGCTATAAGCCTGTATTTACTAGGTTTCAGAAGAATGAGGAGTGACCTAGTTGTAATCTATCAAATGGTCAAAGGCCATGATAGTGTGGATGTGGAGAGGATGCTTCCTATGGTGGGAGTATCTAGGACCAGAGGACACAGTCTCAGAATAGTGGCTACCTTTTAGAACAGAGATGAGAAGGGATCTCTTTAGCCAGAGAATGGTGAGAATGGTGAATTTGTAGAATTTGTTGCCACAGGCAGCTTGTGGAGGCCAAGTCTTTATGTATATTTAATGTAGAGGTTGATAGATTCTTGACTGGTCATAATATGAAGGGATAACAGGGGTAGGGGTGGGGTGGGAAAGGCGGGAAATTGGAGCTGGGAGGAAAAATGGATCAGCCATGATGAATTAGTGGAGCAGGCTTGATGGACTAAATGGCCTAATTCTGCTCCTATATCTTATGGTCTTATGATTACACTGGACAACAAAGATTTTGCTTCCTGAACACTTTTGGACGTATCTCGTGGATTTTTGGGCTGCTGATCGTGAAAATCACCTATGAACTGTCCTTATAACGCACTACTTTTATAATTACCTATATATGTTATTCCAATTCATAATTCAAATCAATTAAAGTGTTGCCCACAATGTAAACTGAAAAGCTTTCTACCTTGTCCAGGCATGCTTGGCATGGTTAGGCAGGGCAGATTCTGCACGGCAGAAAAGGCTTTAGAAAGGCTATGAATTTCATTGAAGGATTTCAATATCTGAGACAGATGTTTCCCAGAATAACTAATGCCAAGATTAAGGAAGGTATTTTTCTTTTGGTCCACAAATCAAACAGGTCATCGATGACAGACAATTCAAAGAACTTCTAGTGGAGTCGAAGAAAATCACATGGAAGGCATTCAAGGATGTTGTTAAAAATTTTCTTGGCAACTACAGAGCACCAAACTATGTGCAGCTGGTTGACAACATGCTTCAAGTGTACAAAACCATGTCACTAAAGATTCATTTTCTGCATTTCCCATTTAGACTTCTTCCCTGCAAATCTTGGTGCTGTCAGTACAAGCACGGTGAAAGGTTTCACCAGGACATAGCGGTCATGGAGAAACAGTATCAGGGCAATTGGAATCCGTCAATGCTGGTTGATTATTGTTGGACGCTTAAATGAGAAGCCTCAGACACTGAGTACAAATGAAAATCATCACCAAAAAAGCTTTAGCTTAGTTAACAATTGCAAAGCATCAGCACTGTTATTGAAAAAGTTAATTTCTTGTTTCTCCAAATTCATAGGTGAAACAGGTAGTTTTAAATTACATTTGTGTTCAGCTTTGCGCTTCATAAACCAAATAAAGATTCTCAGAAAGCAACACTTTTGGAAAAAGATTGTTGTCCGATGCTATCGTAACCAATGTTGTGGAATGTTTGGCTCCTGTTTCTCTGCACCAAGGACAAAGAACAATTATTGATCTGACATTTGATGTTGAACATTATATAAGGCTGAAGTAAAGGCAGAAAGGGATGTGTTTGAGAAGGGGAAACATCACAGTGTGGGGCTGTCTGGACTAGACCTGACTCTGGATAAACAACGTTCTCTCAGAGTTATTGCTCTTGAGACCGTGTTGGGTAACAACATTCAGGCCAGGAATCAGAGGCCTTCCTGATTTCTGTGACAGACTCCCCCAGGGATCCACCTACCCCAGGAGAGGTCTGGGACCACAGAACCACCCCACCCCATGGCATTCGTCTAGTTACCTCAAGGTTGCTAGTTCGAGCCTCGGCTGTGGCAGTGTGTTTGTGCTCTTGGGCAAGACACTTAATCACACATTGCTCTAGTCTGTGTGAGGAGTGGCGCCCCACACAGACTTCAAATCTGCGCCTTGTAAGGCATGAAAATGCCCGACACAGGCCTCTCATGGTCTGAGTCGACGTTCCCTCCCCCCCTCCTCCCCTCCCTGCCATGGAGAGACGGTTTTCCCCCATTGCCCCCAACCAAATTTTAACACCCTCTTCTTCCTAATCCCACTGTAGGCTCTGCTGGTGACTGAAGAGATGCTTCACTGGGCCAAGGAACCCTTCCACCACTCATGAATATGATCCAAATAATTCCAAGGATGTAATTTATTTTCTAAATAGCCCAGGAACTGCCTTCTCATTAAAAAGGGGAATTGCAGTTTGGTCTGGGATCACCTGAAACCCAGGGTCCAGAGGTGTTGATGGGGAACAGAAATATTCAGTGACTCTGGGCCTGTGACCTGACCCCACTGCACACGTACGACCACAAGGCATAGGGTCAGAGTGAGGCCATTTCAGCCACCAAGTCAGTCATTCAATCATGGCTGATTTATTATCGCTCGCAAACTCATTCTCCTGCTTTCACCCCTGAGAACCATCACCAATGTCAGCACAGCTTTCTTTAGATACGGGGCCCAAGACTGCTCACAAAACTCCAAATGTGGTCTGACCAATGTCTTATAAAGCCTCAGTATTACACCCTTGCTTGTTTATATTCTAGTCCTCCTGAAATGAATGCTAACATTGGATCAGCCTTCCTCCCCATTGACTCAACCTGCAAATTAACGTTTAGGGAATCCATCACTTGGACTCCTAAGTAACTTTGCACCTCTCATTTCTGAATTACCTCCCTGTTGAGAAAATATTCTCTGCCTTTATTCCTCCTGCAAAATGCATGATCATACACTTCCTGACACTGTGTTCCATCTGCCACTTCTTGTCCATTTTCTTAATCCAAGTCCTTTGGCAGACACTCTGCTTCCTCAACATTACCTGCCCTCCACCTGCCTTTGTACAAACTTGACCACAAAGTCATCAATTCCATCATCTAAATCATTGTTGTATGATGTAAAAAGTAGTCTCTACACATACCCCTGTGGAACGTCACTAGTCACTGACAGCCAGACAGAAAATACTCTCTTTATTCCCACTCTTTGCCTCCTGCCGTCAGCCAATCTCCTCTCCGTACTAGTACCTTTCCTGTAATACCAGGGGCTTTTATCTTGTTTAACAGCCTTATGTATTGCACCTTGTCAAAGGCTTTCTGAAAATCCAAGTAAACAACATCCACTGATTCTCCTTCGTCCATCCTGCTTGCTACTTCCTCAAAGAACTCCTACAGATTTGTCTGGCATGATTTCCCCTTAAGGAAATCATGTTGACTTCAGCCTATTTTATTATGTGTCTCCAAGTACCCGGAAACCTCATCCTTAACAATGGATTCAAACATCTTGCCAACTACTGAAGTCGGGCTAACTGGCCTATAATTTCCTGTCCTTTGCCTGCCTCTCTTCTTAAAGAGTGGAGTGACATTTGCAATTTTCCTGTCTTCTGGAACCATTCCTACATCTAGTGATTCTTGAAAGATCATTACTAATACCTCTACAATCTCTTCACTCAGAACCCTGGGCTGGAGACAATCTGATCCTGGGGACTCACCCACCTCACATGTCTGACCCCACCCAACACATGTTACTCCACCACACCACGTGTATGACCTCAATCCACAAGTGTGACCCCACCCCTCACAAGTGAGCTCATCATCACACATACGGGACCCATGCTTTGGGAGGATCAGAACGTGTCCTGAGGGTCACTGGGAGTGACAGTGGACACAAGGTCAGCTATGAGTGGGGCAGGCCCGAGGGGGCCAAGTGATCATTTCCTACCCTTCTCATATGAATGTACTATCACAAAAGTGACTCTGTATCTCCACCTCTTACATATAACCCCATTGTAAGACCATAAGACATAACATATAGGAGTAGAATTAGGCCATTTGGCCCATCGAGTCTACTCAGACATTTCATCATGTCTGATCGATTTCCCTCTCAGCCCCAATCTCTTGCCTCCTCCCTGTATCCCTTCATGCCCTGACTAATCAAGAATCACCTCTCCTTTAAATATACCCAATAACTTGGCCTTACACAACCACTGTGGCAATGAATTCCACTGATTCACCATCTATCCACCCATCCATTCGATTACCTGCCCATCTGCCTCCTGACTATCTGACCACATGATCATCTGTGCACTTGTCTATCAGACAGTCTGAAACTGAGCATTGTCACTGGCACTGACAGAGAAGAAAACCACTATTTAGTGCAGTCGGGGCAGAGACTTGTCAACAACACATCTCGTGTTCAGTGAAGGGAGCACAGAATTTAAACCGGGAGTGGGTAGTGGGATTGACTGGGAAGATGTGGGTGTGGCTGTGTGGACAGGAATCTACCTGGGACGATGGGAGTGAATATTGGAATTGCCTGGGAAAATGTGGGTCTGGTAGGGCAGACAGACAGGGAAACTGCCAGGGATAATGGGGAGTCGGTAGTGGGATTAACTGGAAAAATGCAGGTGTGGCAGGGCGGACGGACAGTGGATATTGGAATTGTCTGGGAAAGTGTGGGTCCGGTGGGGCGGACAGACAGGGAAACTGCCTGGGATAATGGGATTCTCCAATCTGCAGAATGTAATAGGCAAACACTCTCTGAATCTTGCGATCAGACTGACTCTGTGGTAAAGCACTAAATTAACGACAGAGATCCAGTTGAGTTGGATACTGATATTTGTGGATAGTAAGCAGCACACGCTTTTAAATAACGCTTGAAAATAAAATATTATATAATATTAATAACAAATTAAATGATTGGTAAAAACAACTACAGCACAATACTGGAGCTAAAGATTTGAAATTCTGGGTGGACTTGCTGGTCAAACGAAGGTTGAAGAACTGGGTAATTATCCGACTGAGCATCTTTCAATCTTCTGCAGACTGTTTTTACAACAAACCCTCAGTAATCTGGTCTCTTAACAAAAAGTTCCGATGAAAAGTCTTTGATCTCAAACATGATCTGTTTCCCTATTTCACAGCCACTCCTGGATGCCGAGTCTTCCAGCATTTCTGCGGACGCTTCCAATCTCCGTAAATACCCGTGTAAATCAGGACTTTGCCAGAGGTACTAAACTATTTTGCCCAGACTTTCTCGCCACGGTGCTGTACCTCGCCTCTAACAGTGGTGCGAGTCTGCAGGACCCTGGTGGAGCTGCAGTATTCAGATGGGTTCCCTCCCCATCCCCAGGGGTGGGTTCGATCCCCAAGGCTGGGTCCCTCCCCATCCCCAGGGGTGGGTTCGATCCCCAGGGGTGGGTCCCTCCCCAACCACAGGGTTGGATTCGATCCTCAAGGCTGGGTCCCTCCCCATCCCCAGGGGCGGGTTCGATCCCCAGGGCTGGGTCCCTCCCCATCCCCAGGGGTGAGTTCGATCTCAGCCACGGACAGAGGCACTGCCTCCTGGCTGCACTCTCCAATGACAGTTTCGGACCCGGTTACGGGCAGACACTGACCAGCGCACGTCCCCAATGCAGGTTTGCTCTGGCCCAGTCTGGCTCCGGCGTTGGTTCTCTTGATGTTGGCGCCTGCTGTGCCCAATCGGGACTGGCGACACTCGGAGCTTCGACCCGCCCGCCTCAGGAGGGTGAGTACCCGGTGGAAGGAGTGTGGCGAACGGGGCCAGCCAGCCAGCCCGCCCTTAGCGGAAAGCAGAACGGCGGCACTTAAAGAGTGCGAGAGGCAGCCCGCTCAGCTGGCGATGCCCAGAGTCCAGAGTCTGCGCACGCGCGCGTGTGTGTGTGTGTGTGTGTGTGTGTGTGTGTGTGTGTGAGAGAGAGAGAGAGTGACATTGCGTGCCTGTGTCGCTGATTTTGTGTGTGAAGTGAGTATGTCAGTGAGACTGTGCCAGTATGACTGTGCGCGTGTCCGTGTGAGTGTCAGCGTGACTGTGTGTGTATCAATAATGACTTTCACTGACACAAGGAGCTTCTACCTGGTTCTAACTCAGCGAGTCTCTCCTGTGTGTGCCAGCCCCGATCGGTTTTAACCGATTTTCCCTCTCCCTCGTTCAGTATTTACGTTTTTCTTCCACTGTCTGTCATTTAGCGCACAGAGCAGATGAGCACAGGAACTGGTGGATGTGCCGACCACGATGCACATCTGCCTGCGCGGGTCTACATCCCTGCACCCTAACACCCCAGTCACGATGTTAACCTCCCCTGTACACACGCCTGCGAGGGTCTCTGTCCCCGCACCGTCCGACCACGATGCTAACCTCCCTTGTGCACCTGCCGGCGGGGGTCTACATTCTTGAACTGGCCGACCACGAATCTAACTTTCCCTGTACACGTCCCCGCTTTCCCCGCCTATTCATGTGCCCGACTAACAGCCTCTTCCACCATCCCGGTAGCACGTCCCGGCCACTCGACACTCTGTGTGTAAAAATTCTTGTCCTGCAACCCTCTTTTAACCCCCCCCCATCTTAAAACTTGTCATCTACTATTGCCCATTTCTACTCTGGATAAGATACCAGGTGTCTCATATATTGTCTCTCGTAGTTTTATAACATTTCTCTCGGGTCTCCCGCAAACTGGCGCTCCAGGGGGGGAAAAAACACCCAAATAAGTCCAGCCTCTCCATATAGCCCATGTCCTTTAATCCAGGCAATCTCCTTGTAAATCTCTTGCATCCTCTCCAAAGTCTCCTCATCCTTCCTGTGATGGGGCAATCAGAACTGAATGCAATATTCCGTGGTGTGGCCTAACCAGAGTATATCAGTATGTAAGATTGTCACTGTCCCTCAGTGTAAATCCATCAGCTTAAGTTTTCTCCTAGTATCCTCGAAACCCTTGACATGACTCTCTCTCTCTCTGTCACTTTCTCTCTCTGTCTGTCAATGTTCTCTGTTACTGTTGCTCTCTGTGTGTATATAGATATATAAAGTGACAGAGAGAGAGAGAGAGATCATCCTTTCTATCACTCTCCGTCTCTTTGTCTTGTGCTCTCTCTCTCTCTCTCCCTCCCTCTCTGTCACTCTCTCTCTCTCTCTGTCTGTCTCTCTCTTTCCCTCTCTGTTACTTTCTGTGGAAGACAATTCTGAATAACCGGTTAAAATGTCAGAATTGTTAACATCCCGCACCTTCCTTTAATTGGCAATCTGCCTGGTGCTGGCCTTGCATAACACGGCAGGGTAAAGCAGATGGAGACAGTGAAGGTAGTAGATCGTAGGGAGGACCCGGTGGGCTGTCAAGTTTCTGACAATTAAACAGTGTGTCTGGTTTTCCTCCACCAGTTTGGTACTAACATATAAAACAAATTATTATTTGTACTTTAATGGCTTACTGGATCTAAGGATTTAATGAACCATCATAAATAAAGACTGGCCATTCGGCCTGGGTGCTCAGCACGCTTGCTATAATCTATCGATATTGCAAGTCTGTTCTGACAACCTATCTCTGTCTGGGCAGAAAAGAGACCGTCTCTGGCATTTTCATGGGGATTGACAAACTGTACAGGATTGACGACTTTTTAAAAAAAAACTTCTATGTAATTTCTGTGTGCATGTACTGATAAAACTGACGGTCGCACCGTTAGGGAGTGATTCTTCCCGTATTCATGAATAAAGGTATTCTCCAGTCACTTCGAAGTCCGCGTCCAATTTATTAGTGACCATCTTTAATTGAAATTCCTTTGCAAATTAATTTCCCTAACAATTTGGCGACGAGGATGGGATCCCAGATATGGGATCCAAACGAACCCCGACCAAGAATTTTGTTTACGTCCAATCGGCGATAGTAAATTTCTCTGACAAGGTGTTCATGGGGAACGTTTGAGCTTGAGCCGCTGTGAGTCTCTGGGGGAGACAAGACCAGTAGAGCAAGACCGCTGCAGACGAGGGGCAAGACGGAAGATAGAAGACAGGGTCCACTGAATAGTCCATTTAAAGGACAACGAGGATTTCGAAGACAGAGATGAATTCTGGCCAGAAGTAATTAAGGGGATTGTATTGTGATTGAAAACTAACTAAATTTGTTTACAAGTTGACCTAAAACTAACAGGTAAGGAATGGGCAGTAATGAAAGCAAATGCGCCAAAGCCACCGGCGCTGTGCCGAAGGGAAGAGACACAATCTCGAGGCCCGCCGATCCACCGACAAAGGCTCTGATGAATAGACAAACTGAGAAAAGGGTAAAGAATTATAAGAACACTAAACAACTTCTGGGTGAGCCCCTAGTGCCTCCCCGGCGGACAAGGTATGGCTGGAAACTACAGACAGCAACTACGTAACATACATCAAAGTTGCTGGTGAACGCAGCAGGCCAGGCAGCATCTATAGGAAGAGGTGCAGTCGACGTTTCAGGCCGAGACCCTTCGTCAGGACTAACTGAAGGAAGAGTGAGGGCAACTACGTGATTACTTTTCCAGCGATTTATACGGATGGGACTCGACACACCGGTCCTGTGGAGCCTCTTTCGATTTAAAGAAAAAATACTAGAAAGGAGAGACCAGAGGAGGGGAAATGGGATCTGGAATACTTGATGTGCCTAATCGCGTTCCACAACTGGTTAATACAAACTTGCGAAATGTGTAACCCTTTACCCGGAGGTGTGCAGCGACACCTGCCGGTGGCTCGCGGCAGTGCCAGGTCCACCCTCGACAGCGATTCGTTGAATCCAGGGGAACAAATGACGATTGGATCCCGAATGCAGATGGACAGGCCAAAGAGCCAATCCTAGCAGGAGCCAGTCCGCAAAGTTGATTTCGGGGAGCTGTTGAGGTGCCAACAGAAAAAGGATGAGCTGATAACAGATTTCACTTCCCGATTTAAAGATGCGTGGGGAAAGAGTGCAGGAGTACAACAGGAACAGAATGGACCTTTAGACGTGCAAACCTCTTTAAATTGTTTGCGACCCGAAGTAACAGACTCGTTCAGTTTGATGATGGATACAAGAAGAAAGCCGAGGCTCAGGTCGGAGAGCGTTACAAGATCTGCTTTAAGGGCCAAATATTTTTCTTAGCCCTGAAGGGATAGCCGCCGAAATACAGCTACGTCCTTCTCAAATAGATTACTTCCTGGAAGGAGACTACTCCATACCTCATGTATCCCTGGTAATCAAGCCCCCTCTTAGCCTAAAGATCTGGGTCCGATGGTGAAACGGTTAAAAGGTCAAATTCAGGGCACCTTTCCGATTGGCGGAACCTATTTTGGTCACGACACTGGACCGATAGTGACAAATACTTTTAAGCCTCTCCCATTTATGATCCTTTGTATCTTTAGAAGGGAAAGCCCACCCTCTCTCCTCAGTATTATCCTCCGACTGAAAGACGTGGAACCACCCTTGCGGACATTGCACAATCACGTGGGTCTAGTTGCCTCTGCGATACCCCCACCGAGTCACACTCAAGAAAAACGCGAGACTCTCCTCCATTCGCCAAAATCGTTTATCTCCAGAAGTAATTAACGGTATGAAACCTGCTATCGAGACTCTTTTACAACAAGGAGGGCCACACATGGCGCGAAGCCCTTGCAATACCCCAAACCAGGCAGGCCGGACGAGTGGCGGTCTGTGCAAGAATTACGGAACATCAGCCAGATAGTACAGCCTATTTTCCGGACACAAACGTTATTTTGGCCTCTATACCTGTCATAAGGGGGGCGTTGGGAACGGACCCAAATGCAAGACACAGACACTGAAGTACTAGGAACAGAACTTGACTGGAGAACTAGAGTTAGGGACGGGACTGGATGCAGAGAAGGAGTTGGGACAGGAATGCAGACCAGGCTAGGGAAGCAGGATCAGGACAAGGGACTGGGAACAAGGAACCTGGGTGTGGACTCCGAGCCAGAGACTGGACAAGGACCCAGAACCTGGGTGTTGACTTGGGCTCGGACCCCAAAACTAGGCGAGGGCATGATGAGGCTTGGGTTCTTGGAGACCAGGTGAAGACTAGATGAGGCTCGGGTTCTTGGAGACCAGGCAAAGACGAGATGAGGCTCGGGTTCTTGGAGACCAGGCGAAGACAAGACGAGACGAGGCTCGGGTTCTTGGAGACCAGGCGAAGACAAGACGAGACGAGGCTCGGGTTCTTGGAGACCAGGCGAAGACAAGACGAGACGAGGCTCGGGTTCTTGGAGACCAGGCGAAGACAAGACGAGACGAGGCTCGGGTTCTTGGAGACCAGGCGAAGACAAGACGAGACGAGGCTCGGGTTCTTGGAGACCAGGCGAAGACAAGACGAGACGAGGCTCGGGTTCTTGGAGACCAGGCGAAGACAAGACGAGACGAGGCTCGGGTTCTTGGAGACCAGGCGAAGACAAGACGAGACGAGGCTCGGGTTCTTGGAGACCAGGCGAAGACAAGACGAGACGAGGCTCGGGTTCTTGGAGACCAGGCGAAGACAAGACGAGACGAGGCTCGGGTTCTTGGAGACCAGGCGAAGACAAGACGAGACGAGGCTCGGGTTCTTGGAGACCAGGCGAAGACAAGACGAGACGAGGCTCGGGTTCTTGGAGACCAGGCGAAGACAAGACGAGGCTCGGGTTCTTGGAGACCAGGCGAAGACAAGACGAGGCTCGGGTTCTTGGAGACCAGGCGAAGACAAGACGAGGCTCGGGTTCTTGGAGACCAGGCGAAGACAAGACGAGGCTCGGGTTCTTGGAGACCAGGCGAAGACAAGACAAGATGAGGCTCGGGTTCTTGGAGACCAGGCGAAGACAAGACAAGATGAGGCTCGGGTTCTTGGAGACCAGGCGAAGACAAGACAAGATGAGGCTCGGGTTCTTGGAGACCAGGCGAAGACAAGACAAGATGAGGCTCGGGTTCTTGGAGACCAGGCGAAGACAAGACAAGATGAGGCTCGGGTTCTTGGAGACCAGGCGAAGACAAGACAAGATGAGGCTCGGGTTCTTGGAGACCAGGCGAAGACAAGACAAGATGAGGCTCGGGTTCTTGGAGACCAGGCGAAGACAAGACAAGATGAGGCTCGGGTTCTCGGAGACCAGGCGAAGACAAGACAAGATGAGGCTCGGGTTCTCGGAGACCAGGCGAAGACGAGACGGGACTCGGGTTCTCGGAGACCAGGCGAAGACGAGACGGGACTCGGGTTCTCGGAGACCAGGCGAAGACGAGACGGGACTCGGGTTCTCGGAGACCAGGCGAAGACGAGACGGGACTCGGGTTCTCGGAGACCAGGCGAAGACGAGACGGGACTCGGGTTCTCGGAGACCAGGCGAAGACGAGACGGGACTCGGGTTCTCGGAGACCAGGCGAAGACGAGACGGGACTCGGGTTCTCGGAGACCAGGCGAAGACGAGACGGGGCTCGGGTTCTCGGAGACCAGGCGAAGACAAGATGGGGCTCGGGTTCTTGGAGACCAGGTGAAGATGAGACGAGGCTTGGGTTCTTGGAGGCTAGATGAGGACATGATGGGGCAAGGGTACTTCGAGGCAACTCCTGGGCAGGATGCAGACTCCTCCCCACGGAGGCATGGGACAGGGAGGGACAGAACCAATTGCAGGTTAACGGCAAATGGCCTGGCTTACCCGACAGAGGCAAGGGACAGGAAGGGATGGAACCAACCACAGGGTAATGGCAATCAGCCTGGCTTACCTGATGGAGGCAAGGGACAGGAAGGGAGCTAGGTCCGAGGTGGCTCCAAGACACGAGGCGGCTGGTAACCTCAGTGGGCTATGGAACAGTCAAATCCATATCTCGCTGACTGCACTAGCCTTCCACCGGTGGGTTGCTCCAAGGGGAGACTGACAAGATGACCCAGCACCCACACTTGATCCCAGGGCCACTTATATTCCCAGCCCCAAGATGAGCATCAGGTGCTTATGGTTAAGTCCAACCAAAACCAGGGACAGCCGGAAGCCCCGGAGTCCAGAGTCTGCGGACCGGACTGCGAACCGGAATGTGGACTTCGGACTGGACCATGACAATACCATTTGAATCTCGATGGTACACGGTGACCTCTGCTCCGCCTTCTTCTCGGTTCCTCTGCTGGAGGACAGTCAACACCTGTTCGCCTTTACGTGCAGTGGACAATAATATACCAGGGGGAGATTGCCTTGGGGCTACACTGAGAGCCCAGCAGTATATGCAGCTGCTGTATGAGGCGATTTGAACACGTTAATGTTGCCAGGCATTTGTGTTATTTTACAATATGATGATCATCTGCTGCTGGCCTCCAAAACACTGGCGGGTGTCCAGAAAGACTGTGTTAAACCTGGCAGCCCGTGGACGCCGAGCTTCATTCAATATCTAAGTTACAGTTCTGCCAAATGTCTGCTACCTATTTGGGCTATGTTCCGCAGCAAGGCACTGGGAGACTTGGTCCTGAATGTGTGTCTGCCGTCGTACAATCTCCTAGATCAGAAAATAAAAGCAGATGCCTGCATCCCTTCGAATGTCAAATTACTGTCCTGAATACAGAACTTGTGATCCTCAGGCCGTACCGTCTCAAATCCAATGGCGCCCCGACGTAAGCAACATACACAAAATGTTGGAGGAACTCAGCAGGCCAGGCAGCATCTGTTAAAAAGAGCACAGTCGACGTTTCAGGCCGACAACCTTAGATTTTATTTTAGCTGAGAAAGGAGGAACATGTTATAGGGCAGGAATTTTGCCTGACTTCACGTTTCCGTGCTGAGCTGGCCACAGTGCCACTGGCCAAGCTACTGATGCTGTGCCCTGATAGTTCATCCCACCCACCCTGGCAGTGTCCAAAGGATACTGTTGCTGAGGGGAATAGCCACAGGAGAATCTGCACTGACTCCCCTTACTTCTCCTGGTGGTCACCCATCTACTATCTGTAGCTGAAACTCTGGGTGCGACCACCTCTGTAAAAGTCTCACCTGAGGTTTTCAGTCCCCTGGATGGGGCAGCATAGGGCTGAAGAAGATGGAACCTGATAGGGAAGGAAGGAGATGAGGAGGGCGGATGAGAACAGTGGGGGATTGAGTGGTTGGTGGGCAAATGGAGTGAGTAGTGGAGGGGAAAGATCAGATGATGAGGGACGAGCTGGGTAAGTCGTTGATCAAGCTGTAGGACGGTAGACTACTCATGCAGAACGTCAGCTGCCATTCTCCCTAGTTTGTCTTCGGCCTCGTGCTCAAGTGCAGGAGGCAAAGGACGGACAGGTCGGTGTGGGATTCCACAGGTGATCAGTGCATGGGGCAGGAGCACAGGCTGATGCACACAGTGGAGTTTCGTTTGGGGCCGTGTCCCAATGAACACCGAGAGGCAGTGCTTCTCACACCAATCCTGGACAGAAGGTTTGGCCTTGGAGACTTGTGATCGGCTGGAGTTATTGCAAGTGAATGTTGACACACAGTGTCCTGATCTGTTCAACTGTCTGCTTTTAAACTTTTTGGGAACTAATCAGGGGTAAAGAATTTTCACAATATGGACCATCGCAGTACCAAGGGCAGCTTACTGGTGCCATTCCTGATCAACTACATCCACTCTGGTTACTGGCATCTCTGGTCAGATCGCTGTGTGTGTGACTGTGTGACTAATAATAATATGTGTGAGGGACAATGTGTAAACGTGATGTGACTTGCAACTTTCTATAAATGTCCAGTGGAAAGCATTCTGTCTGTTTGCCTCACTACCTGGTAAAGAAGCCTCAACATGCAGGATCATAACAGGCTGTAGAAGGTTGTAGATTGGGCCCCTCGCTTGCTGCTAGAGGAAGGTGCCTGTATGTGATGGTCTCTCTACCTCCCTCTCGCTTTCTGCTCCTGAAGGGAGGTCCCTGCGTTCAAATGGTCTCTCTGTCCCCCCAATGTTGTTAGAGGACGGTGCCAGAGCAAGGCTTAATTAAACAGTTTGTGGACTGGATTCTGAAGTTCACGTTAGGATGTGTTTCTGGTTTCTGGTCACTCCTTTTTGTTTGTTGTTGTTGCTATTTTGGACGATTTTGAACTGGGGCGGCCTGCAGATAATGAATACTGAGCTGATCTGAATATCCCTGCACTCTTTCAATTCTGTGTTTTATATTCTGTGTTTTTTTTCCCCTTTTTTTTTTGGTTAGCATTTGCCCGATTTGTTTATTTTTTTGTTCGGGGGGTAGGTTTTGATGTTTTTCTTTGTTTCGTGGCTGTCTGTGGGAAGACAAATTTTAGGCTGGTATACTTCATATATTCCTTCAATCTGTGAACTCTCCCCACCTCAGGAAGGCAGCATCCTTCATGAAGGAGCCTTGTCATTACTTCTATCAGGAGCCTGAAGACCCACACTCGATGATTCAAGAACAGCTTCTTTCCTTCCACCATCATGTCTGAATGGACCATGAGACCGTGAACACTACCTCATTATTCCTTTTTGGCAATATTTATTTATTTTTAAAAATTTATAGTGATCTTATGCTGCTGCGAAACAACAAATTTCACATCAAGATTAATAATAAGCTTGATTCTGACTCTGAATTTTAGAGCTGTCCCCATCCTTATCCTTTTCCATAAACATGTCACTAAATACAGAGTTTTGTTCAGTAAAGCTTCCCCATTGACATCCATCCACTTAACACCTACATTCCCCAGGGTAGGGTCCAATCATGCTCCTTCCCTCTGGTCTGCCCCCTCTGAGCCCATCATTCTAAGGCAATCTCAGTAATTGTTTGAGAAACGGAAATTCTCCCCCCCACCACCTCTCAGTATAATAACCCTGTTTTTTTAAATCTCTCTGATGCCTAATGTCTTTCTTCTCGCTCCCGTTGACAGCTGGAATACATTCATGTTTATAATCTCCACTCGTGTGGCCTCATTGTGGGTCCTTTGAGGATCTTCTCCCTCATTAATGAAGTGTAATGTTTGACAGTACAGTACCCGCTCTCCTTTCCCTCCCCCCTCTGAATCACCTGGAAATTCTATATCCTAGATGTTAACAGTCCTGCCAGACCTTTACTCGTGTCTCAGTGTCAACAATATCATGGCCCCATGTATTAATAAAAACATTGAGTTCATCCACTTTAACACTGATACTCTTTGTATTAAAGAGACCCCAATTAGCTTTGAATTCCCATGATATGTTAATATCCCTTACATGATTGTTCTGCTCATTGGATTTAGAAACTATTTCTTTAGGTCACTAGATGCCTTCTTCACAACCTGCTTAGCCGTGTTGGCAATGACTTGTACCGTACATCTTGGTCTCATCTGTTCCTGTACGCACTAGCCCGTGACTGCAACCTTTGGCACCAGCTATCTTTCTCCCTGAAGTCATATTGCAGGCCCCGTCCCTCGTCCTGCCCATATCACTGGTGTCTACGTGGACCATGACCTCTGGCTGCTCACCCTACTCTGCAGCCACTCCTGTACCTCCTTGACCAGGGAGCCAACACGCCATCCTGGAGTATCTTTCTCAATGACACCGCCGCCAATCTGCCCCTTGCAATGGAATCCTTCACCATTCTCTCTCCCCGTTTCCTTCCCAGTGACCTCCTCTTGGTGCCATGACCTGGGCTCTTGCTCTTACCAAGGAGACCATCTTCCCTCACAACATGGTGTACTTGTCAGTGAGGGGAATTACCATGGGAGAACCCCTATCCTTCCAGCGGTCAGCCATCTCACCAGTTTCTGTGTCTGTTGTTTGTGAAGGAATGGAGCCATGATAAACTTTCATTGTTTATGTGTAGTGACTCCACGATACAACGCCTAGCTTGGATTGGAGCAGGCAGTTCTGTGGATCTCAGAACAGTAATTTGCCCAGGTGGTGGATCAGAGATCAGTGTTGGTGAGGACAGAGGCTGTCAGGGTCTTCAGCTCGATGGGATGATTGGGAGAGGGTAGGTTGGACCTTGTGAGTTGGTTGGGAGCCAGAAGGATTGGTTGTTGGACTGAAGAATGTTTGGGTGATGGGCTGAAGTTGGTCACGTACGTGCTGGTGGTGTTGGAGCCCATGGGGACTTCCACCAACCAGATAGGAATACACTCTTCCCACTGAAAATGCAATTAGGGCACAGAAGAAATTGTCCGTGGAGTGACCCTCACTAGGGTTGAAGGAGAAATATGGGTTGTATTGTCATAATGCAGCTCCACTTAACACTGATTAGACCTCACTTGGAGTATTGTCTGCTTTTCTGGTCACCATGCTCTCAGAAGGTTGAGGTTGTGATGGAGAAAGTGCAGAGGACATTTACCAGCAAGTTGTCTTTAGTTGTAGGGAGAGATGGGTTAGTTTGGGCCTCTTCTCCCTGGAATGAATGAGGCTGAGGTGTGTCCTGATGGAGATGTATAAGGTTATAAGATGCATTCATAGGATAGGGAGTCAGAGTAAAAGTAGAGGGAGTAGGCTTAACACAAACAAAAGAAAATCTGCAGATGCTGGAAATCAAAGTGACACACACAAAAAGCTGGAGGAACTCAGGAGGCCAGGCAGCATCTATAGAAAAGAGCACAGTCAACATTTCAGGCCGAGTCCCTTCATCAGGACGGGAAAAAGAGACGAGAAGTCAGAGTAAGAAGATGAGGGAAGAGGAGGGAAAAGTACTAGGTTGTAGGTTGTGGGAGCACCAGATACAGTAGATGACCCCAACAGACTCAGAGGTGAAGTGTTGCCTCACCTAGAAGGACTGTTTGGGGCCCTGAATGGTAGTGAGGGGGGAGGTGTGGCACCTGTTCTGCTTGCAAAGGTAAGTGCCAGGAGGGAGATCGGCAGGGAGGGACGAGTGGACAAGGGAGTCACGTAGGGAAAGCAGAAAGTGGGGGCCTGAGGGAAAGATGTGCTTGGTGTAGGCTTAAGGTGAGAGGAAAGAGTGTCTAAAGGTATGAGGGGTAAAATTCCACGCAGAGAGTGATTGAAGATCTGGAACTTGCTGCCAGACATGGTGGTGGAATCTGATCCAATCACTACCTTCAACCAGCACGTGGAAAGGCTTTTCAGTAGGCTGCGCACTGCAGGGTATGGAGCTCATGTGGGCAGGTGGGAATTGTGTAGAAGGACCTGTTTCAGTGCTGTAAACTCTGACTCTCTGTGTGACAAATTCCTGTTGACTTGTTAATGGGTGAGAGGCATTAGCCTTTGATTCTCGTTGTCCACATCCACATGAAGATAGATCCGCCGTTCGTGAGGCCGTGCTGGAAGACTCAGGACTGTCTGCTGTGGTGAACCTTTCATTGTTTGCCACTCAAGGGGTCACTGCTTGTCATAAAGTCAGAATTCATCCTGCTTCAGTTACCGTGGAGAGGGGCCAGTCTGCGGTTACGGGTTCTTGACAGTAGCAGGGTGGCCCCTATCCCCTCATCGTGTCCCATCAATACCACCCACCCACAAGAAGCTTCCAATGTCACTAAGCAAAACACGCTTCCACATAAAGCATTGGTCAGATTGCGTTTGGAATATTGTCAACAATTTTGTGCTCCTTATTAAGAAAGATATGCTGGCACTGGAGAGGATCCAGAGGAGGTTCACAAGTATGATTCCAGGACTAAAATGGTTAACGTATGAGGAGCATTTGATGGCTCTGGGACAGTACTCACTGCAGTTTAGAAGAATGAAGGGGATCCCATTGAAACCTATCACATATTGAAAGGCCTAGATAGCGTGGCTGTAGAGAGGATGCTTCCTATTCTAGAATCAGAGGACACAGCCTCAGAATAAAAAGATGTCCCTTTAGAATAGAGATGAGTGGGAATTTCTTTAGGCTAAGGGTGGTGAGTATGTGGAATTCTTTGCCACACACAGCTCGGAGTCTTTGGGTATGTCTCAAGTGGAGCTTGATAAGTTCTGGATTGGTAAAGGGCATCAAAGGTAATGAGGAGAAGCCGGGAGATTGGGGTTGAGAAGGAATATAAATGTATGGTAGAACAGGGCCAGTGGGCTGAAGTCTGTTCCTATGTCATATGTCTTCCACATGCACTCACATGCCTGTAACATGCACCCACAAGCCCGCAGTGTGTGCACACACCCGTAACACGTGTAATCACGCCTACTTTCACTCACTGGAACTCCCTGGCATTCCTTGCCATTTCCAAAGCAACATCAATCACATGTGCATTGTTAATTGAGAAGCAGACCAAATTCCCTCACTGAGCTGCCCCATTGTGTAACTTTAAACATACAACACTAGAGGCCCTTTGGCCCACGATGTTGTGCTGACCTTTTAACCTACTTGAAGACCAATCTAACCCTTCCCTCCCTCTTTCTATCACCTGTGACGTCCAGGAACATTCCCAAATGCAACATGGAACCTGCAACAGAGGGAGAAACTTGAATCAGAGACCCCTCATCTGAATTGGGGCAGAGGGGAGGGGGTCCAATTTTCCATTACACATTAGACCATAAGACCTAGGAGGAGAATTAGGCCATTCAGCCCATCAAGTCTGCTCTGCCATTCCAACATGGCTGATCCCGGATCCCACTCAACCTTGTACACCTGTCTTCTCCCCATATCCTTTGATGCCCTGACTGATCAGGAAACGATTAACTTCCACAAGTATACCCACAGACTTGGGCTCCACCTCAGTCTGTGGCAGAGCCTTCCACAGATTCACTACTCTCTGGCTAAAAAAATTCCTCCTTACCTCTGTTCTAAAAGGTTTCCCTTCAATTTTGAGGCTGTGCCCTCTAGTTTCGGATACCCCACCATAGGAGACATTCTCTCCACATCCACCCGATGTAGTCCTTTCAACATTCGGTAGATTTCAATGAGATCTCTCTGCGTTCTAAATTCCAGTGAGTACAGGCCCAAAGCTGCCAAGAGCGCTTCATTGTTAACCCCTGCATTCCCAGAATCATCCTCGTCAACCTCCTCTGGACTCTCTCCAATGACAACACATCCCTTCTGAGATATGGGGCCCAAAACTGTTGACAATACTCCAAAGTGTGGCCTGATTCGTGTCTTATAAAGGCTCAGCATTATCTCCTGGCTTTTATATTCTATTCTCCTTGAAATAAATGCCAACATCATTTGCCTTCTTTACCACAGACTCAACCTATAAATTAGCCTTCTGGGAGTCTTGCACAAAGATTCCTAAGTCCCTCTGCACCTCTGATGTTGGGATTTTCTCCCCATTTAGATAATAGTCTGCACTATTGTTCCTTTCACTGGGCTGTTTTACTAACATTGTTTTACTGGGCTGTTGATTATAAATCCTGAATTTACATCCTTCAGATTGGCTTCAGAGCCAGCACTGCAATGAGCCGAACAGCCTGTCCAGTGTTGTACGTTTCTATGTTCTTTGTCTGGCAGCTCCACCCCAGGGAATATCGATGTCCATTCACTGAGTAACTTCACGGCAACCATCGTCGGATTGTGTGTGTGTGCACGCGCATAGTGGGCAGGGAGATATCTGAGAGAACACAGGCGATGGATTCATGGTGGTGAGAGGGCGGTGGGAGACAGAGAGATGCATGGAGGACACATATCTCCTGAGAGCACACGGACTCTTGTGTTTCTTATAATGTCTGTTCAAATTCAGAGACCTGGCACAAACAATTCCTACACACTGAAACGTCGACTGCACCTCTTCCTATAGATGCTGCCTGGCCTGCTGCGTTCACCAGCAACTTTGATGTATGTTGCTTGAATTTCCAGCATCTGCAGAATTCCTGTTGTTTCCTACACACTGATGCGCTTTACACAACGGCTGAAAATCACAGGGAAACATTACATCAATTCAAATACAAAACACTGAGCAACTCGGTGCGCCAGGCGGCTTCTATGGAGGGAAAAGGACAATTGATGCTTTGGGCCGAGATCCCTCCTCCAGCATTGTACGTGTGCTGCTCCGAATTTCCAGCATCCAAAGTCTCTTGTGATCACATCATTTCAGCTTCCTGCATCTGATCAACCTATGCAGGAAACACAAAATTGCAGAACTTCCTTCATTTCCTTCTGGAAACTTCAACGGCACTGAAAAAGAAGACAATTACCGGTGACACCGGGGGGCATACACACCATACCCTCCCCATCCCACCACTCCATTGCCCCGCCAACGCCCACCAAATCTCCCCATCCCATCACACCACACCTTCCTCATCCCACCACTCCATTTCCCCAGCAAATCTCCCTGTCCCGCCACACACCACACCCTCCCCATTGCCCCAGCACCCACACTCTGCCTGTTAAAGGTTCATTATCTGCTGTGGTCACACCCACCGGGGGATGGTGTTTGTGTTCATGGCAGATAAGCAGACAGGAAGCAAAGAGTGGGAATAAACGGGACCTTTTCAGAATGGCAGGCGGTGACTAGTGGGGTACCGCAAGGCTCAGTGCTGGGACCCCAGTTGTTTACAATATATATTAATGACTTGGATGAGGGAATTAAATGCAGCATCTCCAAGTTTGCGGATGACACGAAGCTGGGCGGCAGTGTTAGCAGTGAGGAGGATGCTAAGAGGATGCAGAGTGACTTGGATAGGTTGGGTGAGTGGGCAAATTCATGGCAGATGCAATTTAATGTGGATAAATGTGAAGTTATCCACTTTGGTGGCAAAAATAGGAAAACAGATTATTATCTGAATGGTGGCCGATTAGGAAAAGGGGAGGTGCAACGAGACCTGGGTGTCATTATACACCAGTCATTGAAAGTGGGCATGCAGGTACAGCAGGCGGTGAAAAAGGCGAATGGTATGCCGGCATTTATAGCGAGAGGATTCGAGTACAGGAGCAGGGAGGTACTACTGCAGTTGTACAAGGCCTTGGTGAGACCACACCTGGAGTATTGTGTGCAGTTTTGGTCCCCTAATCTGAGGAAAGACATCTTTGCCATAGAGGAAGTACAAAGAAGGTTCACCAGATTGATTCCTGGGATGGCAGGACTTTCATATGAAGAAAAACTGGATGAACTGGGCTTGTACTCGTTGGAATTTAGAAGATTGAGGGGGGATCTGATTGAAACGTATAAGATCCTAAAGGGATTGGACAGGCTAGATGCAGGAAGATTGTTCCCGATGTTGGGGAAGTCCAGAACGAGGGGTCACAGTTTGAGGATAGAGGGGAAGCCTTTTAGGACCGAGATTAGGAAAAACTTCTTCACACAGAGAGTGGTGAATCTGTGGAATTCTCTGCCACAGCAAACTGTTGAGGCCAGTTCATTGGCTATGTTTAAGAGGGAGTTAGATATGGCCCTTGTGGCTACAGGGGTCAGGGGGTATGGAGGGAAGGCTGGGGCGGGGTTCTGAGTTGGATGATCAGCCATGATCATAATAAATGGCGGTGCAGGCTCGAAGGGCCGAATGGCCTACTCCTGCACCTATTTTCTATGTTTCTATGTTTCTATAATGTCCAGGTATCCTTTCATAATCAATGTTGGGTCACTGCAGGGTTCCAGAGCCACACACACAGAACACAGGACTACTCAGCAGGTCAGGCAGCATCTACGGAAATGAATAAACAGTTGACATTTCAGGCCGAGGCCTTTCATCAGGACTCCCGGACCTGGCACTCACCTAGAACCGGGTTTCAGCCTTAATCCTCGGTCCTTCCTTGACCTTCTCTGTCCCGCACTTAGCAGGTAGTGTGCTGAGATTTTTAGTACCCAAGTACTTGGCTTGTTTCTAAACAAAGAACCATTCAATCAGAAAACGGGGACAGTTGGCCCATCTAACCCTGCTGCCTTTCTCCCTCATTAAGCAGCTGAAGTTCTGCTTCACCTATTTCAGCAATTGTTTTTTGGAAGAGTGCAGGTCTCTAGTGGCCCACTGCCCCAGGACTCTGACCCCACTAGGTCCACACATCCTCTTTGTTTGAATCAGATCCAAAACTCAGTAGTTAATCAAACATAAATCTGTACTTGTTTACAGCTTTTTTTTTTATTTAGTAAGTCATCTGAAGGTTGTTCACGGAGAAGTCAATGTGAAGTCCCTAACCAGCAAAGGAGGCACAGGGATGAAAATTAAATGTGACCAGTTGTAGAGGATGTGTAGTTATTAATCCCAGCACAGAAGTGCAATAATGAAGAAAGCACGGAAGTGCCTCTACTTCCTTAGGAGTCTATGGAGATTCAGCATGACATCAAAACTTCTTCAAACTTCTATAATTATGTAGTTAAGAGTGTACTGACAGGCTACATCATGGAAACACCAATTCTCTTGAATGGAAAATCCTACAAAAGGTAATAGATTCGGCCCAGTACTACACGGGTAAAGCCCTCCCAACAATCGAGCACGTCTACATGAAACACTGCCGTTTGAAAGTGGCATCCATCATCAGAGCTCCCCATCACCCAGGCCATGCTCGTTTCTCCCTGCTGCCATCAGGTAGAAGGTCCAAGAGCCTCAGGACTCACACCACCAGATTCAATAACAGTCACTACCCCTCAACCATCAGGCTTTTGAACAAAAGGGGATAACAGTACTCATTTGCTCCATCAGTGAGATGTTTCCTACAACCAATGATCTCACTTTAAGGATTCTTTATCTTATTATCTCACGTTCCCGTTATTTATTGCTATTTATTTATATTTGCATTTGTGCAGTTTTTTTGTCTTCTACACTCTGGTTGACCTTTCATTGACCCTGTTGTGGTTACGTTCAGCGGTCATTTGACATCATCTTGCTCACCGACAGCTGAGGGGCTTCACACCAACTTCTCAAGAGCCATTAGAGATGGGCAGTGAGTGCTGGTCTTGTCAGTGCCCACCCTGGCAATTCAGTAATGATGGACAGATCCCTCCCCACGTAGATTAAACCTGCTCAGATTCTTTTCAACAAAGTTTTCCAAGTACCAATTTCTTGGATTTGAGTTAAATATTGAAAACATTTCCTGCACAGGCACTTCGACTATGGCTGTGTGATCATTAGATATTTTTGATAAGAGAATATTTCTCTAAGTTAGTTATCCGCATAGACGTTAGGCATGAATCGACAATTTGTAACACAAGATACCTGTTGTGAAATAATTCCAAAGACTGTAGCAGCAGTAAAACACCATGACTCAACAGAATGTACTGGACAAGAGACTGTGGAGGCATTAGTAGTGATCTTCCAAGAATCACTAGATTCAGGCATGGTTCCAGAGGACTGGAAAATAGCCAGTGTCACTCCACTCTTCAAGAAGGGAGGGAGTCAGGAGAAAAGAAGTTAGTCTGACCTCAGTGGTTGGGAAGCTGTTGAAGTTGATTATTAAGGATGTGGTTTTAGAGTACTTCGAGGCACATGATAAAATAGGCCGTGGTTGGCATGGTTTCCTCAATGGAAAATCTTGCCTGCAAATCAGTTGGAATTCTTTGAAGAAATAACAAGCAGGATAGACAAAGGAGAATCGGTGGATGTTTCCTATAGTGCGGGGGTCTCGGACCAAAGTACACAACCTCAGAACAGAGGGATGAGGAGGAATTTATTTACCCATAGATTGGTGAATCTGTGGAATTTGTTGCCACAGGTGGCATGGAGGCCGAGTTATTGGTATATTTAAGGCAGAGGAAGATAAGTGATTGATCAGGGAATGAAGTGATGTGGAGAGAAGGCAGGAGATTGGGGCTGAGAGCAATTGGATCAGCCATGATGAAATTGCAGAGCGGACTCGAAGGGTCAAATGGCCAAATTCTGCTCCTATGGCTTATGGTCTTAGCGTCATGCCTAAAATCTATGCATGTACAATTTGTAACACAAGATACCTGCTGCCATGAAATAAATGCAAGGATTGCAGCAACGCCCAGCAGTAACAGACCAAGGCCCAGCAGAATGTACTGGATGTACTGAAGAAGCTGAGGTACCAGAGCCATGAAGGTGTAGAAGTTGTTCAGGATTGGACCATCAATGTTCCCAGTCTGAAAAAAATACAGTAAATCCCATCAGCAACAAAGGATTTATAACATACACAAAAAGATGCCCAGCTTCTAATAATTTCATCATGCAGACCTGACCGCCCTATGCAGAATGGACATTGATGCTTTGGAGAGAGTGCAAGAGGTTCACTGGGATATTGCTTGCATGAGAGTGTACAAGCTATAAGGAGAGGTTGAACAAGTCTATGTTGTTTTCTCTGGAGTGTTAAAGGCATGAGGTAACCACGGGGTGGGGGGAGGTGTTTAAACTAGTGTTGCAAGGGGATGGGAACCAGAGTGCCAGAAAAATTAGTGCTGAGGTGGTGGAGACAGGTGTTGTTAGAACTCAGACCAAGTCAAGTATAAAAAGGGCTGCAGAAGGTCGTAACTCTAGTCAGCTCCATCTTGGGCACTAGCCTACAAGGTACCCAGGACACCTTTAGGGAGCGGTGTCTCAGAAAGGCAGCGTCCATTATTAAGGACCTCCAGCACCCAGGGCATGCCCATTTCTCACTGTTACCATCAGGTAGGAGATACAGAAGCCTGAAGGCACACACTCAGTGATTCAGGAACAGCTTCTTCCCCTCTGCCATCCGATTCCCAAATGGACATTGAAGCTTTGGACACTACCTCACTTTTTTTAATATACAGTATTTCTGTTTTTGCACTTTTTAAAATCTATTCAATATATGTAATTGATTTACTTGTTTATTTTTTTTTTCTCTGCTAGATTATGTATTGCGTTGAACTGCTGCTGCTAAGTTAACAAATTTCACATCACATGCCGGTGATAATAAACCTGATTCTGATTCTGAGATGGAATTTAAAGCAGACAAGTGTGAGATACTGCACTTAAGGAGGACCAACCAGGGTAGGTATTACATGGTGGATGGTAGGTTACTGAGGAGTGTGGTAGAACAGAGGGATCTGAGAGTGCAGGTCCATATTTCCTTAAAAGTGGCATCACAGGTTGATAGGGTCATAAAGAAAGCTTTTGGCACATTGGCCTTCATAAATTAATGTATTGAGTACAGGAGTTGGGAAGTTATCTTGAAACAAAGATGTTGGTGAGGTCTAATTTAGAATATTGTGAGCAGCTTTGGTCAGCTACCTACAAGAAAGATATAAATAAGATTGAAAGAGTACAGAGAAGATTTACAAGGAAGTTGCTGGAATTTGAGGATCTGAGTTTTAGGGAAAGCTTGAATAGGTTAGGACTTTATTTCCTTGAATGTAGAAGATTCTGGGGAGATCTGATAGAGGTACACAAAATTATGAGAGGTAAAGATAGGGTAAATGCGAGCAGGCTTGTTCCACTGACGTTGGGTGAGATTACCACTAGAGGTCATGGATTAAGGGTGAAAGGTGAAAAGTTTAAGAAGAACATGAGGGGAAACTTCTTCACTCAGAGGCTGGTCAGAGTGTGGAACTGCCAGTGCAAGTGGTGGATATGGGGTCAATTTCAACACTTGAGAGAAATTTAGATAGGTACGTGGATGAGAGGGAACAGAGGGCTATGGTTTGGGTGCAGGTCAATGGGACTATGCAGATTAATCGTTCGGCACAGACTAGATGTAAATTGGCCAAAGGGCCCATTTCTCTGCTGTATTGTTCAGACTTTAATTAAAAAAGACTACAAGTTATAATAGAAAAAAAATCTCTTTTAAATAAGTAGTGTGAAAAGAAAGCAAAGAAAATAAAAAAAAATAGTGAGGTAGTGTACATTGTTTATTGTCCATTCAGAAATCAGATGGCAGAGGGGAAGAAGCTGTTCCTGAATGAGAAGAGGGTATGTCCTGGATGGATGGGAATCCTTAATGATGGATGCCACCTTATTGGGGCATCGTGTTTGGATGATATCCTCAGAGCTGGCAAGGCTGGTGCCCATGATGGAGCTGAGGGTGTTTGTAACTTTCTGCAGCTTTTTCGGATCCTGTGCAGTGCCCCTCTATACCAGACGGTGATGCAACCAGTTTGAATGCTTCCTACAGTACATCTGTAGAAATATGCAAATCTCCTCAAACTCCTAATGAATTGTAGCCACTGCCGTGCCTTCGTTGTAATTGTATCAATATGCTGGGCCCATGATAGGTCTTCAGAGATGTTGACACCCAGGAATTTGAAACTGGTCTCCCTTTCCACTCTGGTCCCTCGATGAGGACTGATGTGTGTTCCCTCGACTTCCCCTTCCTTCAGTCCACAATCAATTCCTTGGCCTTACTGACACTGAGTGCAAGGTTGTTGTTATGATACCACTCAACAGCTGGTCTACCTCACTCCTGTATGCCTCCTCGTCGTCACCATCTGAAATTCTGCCGACAATAGTTGTTGTCATCAGCAAGTTTATGGATGGTGTTTGAGTTGTGCCTATCCACACAGTCGTGGATGGAGAGAGAGTAGAGCAGTGAGCTAAACGCACAACCTTGCGATGTCAACGAGGAGTAGATGTTATTTCCAATCTGCACAGACTGTGGGCTCTCAATGAGGAAATCAAGGATCCAGTTGTAGGGGGAGGTATGGAGGTCCAGGTTTTGGAGCTTGTTGATTAGAACGGAGGGTACGATGGTGTTAAATGCTGAGCTTTAATTAATAAGCAGCACCCTGATGCAGATATTGCTGTTGTCCAGGAGATCTGAGGGCAAGTGAAGAGCCAGTGAGACTGTATTAAGATGGAGACGTAACGTAAAGGTTTTTACTCCTCATGTGTATGAAGGATGTAAATAATAAAAGTTAGTTTAATTCAATTCAATCACTGTGGACCTATTGTGGTGACAGGTAAATTGCAGTGGGCCCAGCTCCTTGCTAAGGTGAGAGTTGATTCTGGCCATAACCAACATCTCAACACACTTCATGGGTGATAGTCACTGAGGCAGCTCACCCTGCCTCAGGTACTGGTATGACTGTCAACCTTTTGAACAGGTGGGAACCATCGACAGCAGCAGTGAGAGATTGAAGCTGGCCTTGAACACTCCTGCCTGTTGGTTGGTACAGGTTTACAAGGCACTACTGGGTACAGCATCAGCTGACGCCTTGTGAGGTTTCACCCTCCTGAAAGATGCTGTGATGTCGGCCTCTGATGCGAAGGTCACAGGGTTACCGGATGCTGCAGGGGTTTGCCCAGGTGTAGTTTTATTCTCCCTTTCAAAGTGTGGATCAAAGGAGTCGAGCTCATCTGCGAGTGAGATATCACCGATGTTCATGATCTTAGGTTCCCCTGGAGCAGAACAGGCCTTTTGCTTGTCATTAGATTGAGGAGAGGGTGTGTCCCCAGGGAGGGGTCGTGATCTAGGGAGGGAGAGTGACTCAGGAGACATGCTATGTGGGCACTGGAAGGGGTGGGGTAGGTGAGTCACGGGGAGAGGATAGGTATCTAAAGAGTGAGAGTGATCTGGGCAGAGTGTGTGACCGGTGGGGTGGGTGAAATCCAGGGTGAAGACAACATAAGGAGGATATAGAGAGGTCAGTGAGTGGGCAAAGATCTGGGAAGTGGAGAATCAGATGGGAAACTGTCCATTTTGTCAGGAAGACATGAAAAAGTTTGTTCTCTAAAAAAGGAGAGATTGTGGAACTTTGCAGTGGAGAGGGGCCCCGTGCCCAATGATACTTAAAAAAAATCCAAACAATGTTCTAGTTAATGCTGCCAGAATTGGAACGGAACGGAAGAGAGGATTTAGGGTAGAGATGATCTTAAGGAAAGATGTTCGTGCTCGGGAGCAGAGATGTGTTCAGGAGTGGGAATGCGAGTGGGAACAGGAATGGAATGGGGACAGAGATGGGATGGGATGGGATACGGACAGAGAATGGAGACAAGAGTGAGAAATGGATCAAGATGGAGATAAGAGCAGAGACGGGATGGGCATGTGGACAGGGAATGAGAAGAGGAGCTGGAACAGGAACAGGGATGAAACCGAAATGTAGACAGAACAGGATCAGGCCACTGACCCACCTGCCTTCACAGGAACACCCAGGCTGGCCATTTCCCCAGTACACCCACCTGTACAGGAACACCCGGGCTGGCCATTTCCCCAGTACACCCACCTGTACAGGAACACCTGGGATGGCCATTTCCCCAGTACACCCACCTGTACAGGAACACCTGGGCTGGCCATTGCGCCAGTACACCCACCTGTACAGGAACACCTGGGCTGGCCATTGCGCCAGTACACCCACCTGTACAGGAACACCTGGGATGGCCATTTCCCCAGTACACCCACCTGTACAGGAACACTGGGGCTGGCCAGTTCCCCAGTACACCCACCTGTACAGGAACACCTGGGATGGCCATTGCCCCAGTACACCCACCTGTACAGGAACACCTGGGATGGCCATTTCCCCAGTACACCCACCTGTACAGGAAGACCTGGGCTGGCCATTTCCCCAGTACACCCACCTGTACAGGAAGACCTGGGCTGGCCATTTCCCCAGTAATGACATTGCCCCATGCATCTTGATCCTAGCAGCCAGAGGGACTTACTTCATCAAACCACATGAAAGGTAGCAGCATGGTCCGCATTTTTCCTGTCAGCCTGCAGAGAGAAAGGCCAGACGTTAGCTTGCAGCCATAACAGTTTTCTATATTTTGCAGAATCCATCACAACCTGGGAAGAGTATCTGAAGTTCTGTCCATTGGCATATTCAGAGGCCCCTATAGGGGTAGTGAGACAGTGGCCCCAGGGCCAGCTGCTCCCCTAGCATGAAGACAGCAATATCCTCATCCCCAATGACAGCTGGATCTCAGGCTCTTTACCCCAACACCTGGTTCCCCTCTGTAACGTACTTGTTCTTTCACCCTTCCAGATCTTGGTGAAGGTCATCCAGAATCTTTAACAATTTTTCTCTCCGCAGATGCTGCATGACCTGCCGAATATTTCCAGCATTAGCTGTGTTTTTTTTTAAAACTTCAGCTATCCAATATGTTCAGTTTTTATCTTTTCACATGGTTTCCTGCTGTTTTAAGCCCTCATTGGCACTTTTAAGGAATTATTACTAAGAAGCATAAACTATCTAGTCGATCATAGACAAGTGCGATCAGCTGCTTTCAGTAAACATTGGCTACAGAGGCACAGATATTCCATTTATTAAAGAGGAAATCAGTGACTACAGGCCCATTTACTTCACAGGTTGTGGATAAATTGCTTCTAAGGAACACAATAAATCTTAATTTAAATTATTCAGGCCATCATGGGTTTGTTAAGGGAATTTTATGTCCAATTAACTTGAGTAAATTTTTTGAGGAATACAACATGGATTCAGGCCCATAAGCATGAATCAGAATCAGGTTTATTAGCACCGGCATGTGACGTGAAATTTGTTAACTTAGCAGCAGCAGATCAATGCAACACATAATCTAGCAGACAGAAAAAAAATAATAAAATAATAATAAGTAAATCAATTACGGTACACGTATATTGAATAGATTTTTAAAAATTGCAAAAACAGAAATACTGTATATTTTTAAAAAGGTAAGGTAGTGGCCAAAAATTCGATGTCCATTTAGGAATCGGATGGCAGAGGGGAAGAAGCATGAAAATGTCTGCAGATGCTGGAAATCCAGAGCAACACACACAAAATGCTGGAGGAACTCAGGAGGTCAGGCAGCATCCATGGAAGCAAAAAGATAGTCAATGTTTCAGGCCGAGACCCTTCTTCAGGTCTGAGCAAAGGGACTTGGCCCGAAATGTGGACTGTCTTTTCATTTCCATAGACGCTGCCTGACCTGCTGAGTTCCTCCAGCATTTTGTATGGTTTCAAAGGCCCTTCATTCCATTTATGGAGCCCACTCAACTAGTCCCAATTTCCTGCATTCCCTTTAAGACCCACCTCTCCCTGTAGCTATCTAAATGCTATTTAAATGATACTGTTGTGCCTGTCTTAGCTACTTCTTCAGAACCTTGTTCCATATATTCACTACTCTGTGTGAAAAAAAGTTGTCCCCTCAGGTCCCTTTTAAGTCTTGCCCCACTCATCTTAGTCTTGGACTCCTCTACCTTGGGAAAAGACTGTTACCTTCCACCTTATCTGCACCTCTCAGAACTTCAAACAGCTTTATTGCTTTTAGTTCTTGAGATCCCCGAGATCCAGGGTTCCCTGGAGACGAGGTCCTTGCCCGTGAAAGCCCTCCGCCCTCATTATTGCACTTTGCAATTGGCTTCTTATTTTTATAGGTACTGAGATATGGTGAAACGTTCGTCTTGCACACTGTTCATACAGATTAAATCAATACTGCGCTTTGAGGTAGAACAGGGTAAATCAATAACAGAATGCAGGGTAACGTATTATAGTCACAGAGTGCAGTGCAGCTAGGCAATAAGGTGCAAGGTCATTACGAGGCAGATTGGGAAGTCAAGATTCTATTTTATCATACTTGGGGCCCATTCAATAGTATTATAATAGTGGGGTAGAAGCTATCATTGAGCCTGCTGGTAGTGTTTACAGGCTTTTGCATCTGAAGATGCCAGTCCACTTGTGAAAGCTGCTCCCAGCTTACTTTTGCTAGGTCCTGCCTTATGATATCAGTCATTCCCCAATTCAAGGCCTTCATTTCCAGTCCACCTCATCCCTTCCATAACTACCATGTTATAGACCCCATCTCCAAAGTGCTGTCACAAACACTCCAACCACTTAGGGTTATGAAAACATACGGTACAGAAAGGGGACCCATTGTTCTAACTCGTCCACGCTGACCAAGATAACCATCCATGCTAATTCCATTTCTCTGCATTAGTCCTATTCCTTTCTTATCCAAGCACATGTCCAAACATGGTTGGGTTTTGGGTGAGTTTAGTCCATTAGGGCTAAGATCAAGTTGGAGGTTTTGGTTACAACAATAGTCGACAACCTACTCTCTCCTTCTAGGTGAATGGGAGATAACGAAGTAACCCATAAATTCACTTACTTTATTCCTTTTGCAGCTTTTATGAACAGATTAAGTTGTAATTTAATAGAGACATTCAGAGGGACACCTGTCAACTGAAAGGTGAAAAATCTATTAGACTTAAACATTCTGAACCCTTTGGTTATCCCACCCAGGAAATGGTCACATTCACCAAGGCAACATTACATTCTTACTGTCTACTGAACCTTAAAGAATGGAAGAACCCTTTTGACCTGTTGAGTCAGGCTAGAGAAGCCGCTGTTTAGACTAGGCCCATAGCCTGGACTAGGCCAATATATCTTTCCTCAAGTAAAGAAACTAGAACTGCACACAGTGCTCCGGGGATGGCTATACTGTATTTAGTGTTTCCATTTAATTTAGTGTTAGCAAAATTAGACATGCTACACTTAGTTTCCTGTGCCAAATTGTTAATGGCAGTCATTAACTACTAACCACTGACTGCCCATCAGAGAAATACCCATTTATCCCAACTCCCTACCTAATATTGGTTAACCAAGCCTCCACCCATACCAATATATTACCCCCAACTCCCCAAGTTTTTGCACTATTCTGTTTGCTTCTCACTCATCGTGAATGATGCTAGATTTTTAATTTCTAATTTAATTCTCACAACTTTAAATCTACCCAGCTGCAATGAGAGGATTTAGATTTAAACTCACTAGTACATAAGATGGACTCTTGACCTTACGATCGACCTCAATGTGAGCTTTGACCTTACTGGCTAGCTCAGTGTGACCTTTGACCTTATTGTCTACCTGCACTGCACTTTCTGTACTGTAACACTACGTTCTGCACCCTGTTATAGTTTTGCCTTGTTCTACCTCAACGTACTGTTGCAACAAATGTACAATTGTTGTAAATGAACTGTTGTAATGAATTGTACCTCAGTATGTGTGACAATTTATCACTTTGACCACTTTACAATGCATTTACTATCGTGTTTTTGGTTCTAATTGTCTTCTTTCCTGTATAACTTTGTATAATTTACAGTACTGTGCAAAAGTCTAAGGCACCCTAGCTCTATCTATCTATCTATCTTATCTATCTCTATCTCTCTATCTATATACAGTACCTATAAAAACATTCACCCCCTTGGAAGTTTTCATGTTTTATTGTTTTATAACATTGAATCACAATGGATTCAATTTGGCTTGTTTGACACTGATCAACAGAAAGAGACTCTTTCGTGTCAAAATGAAAGCCGATCTCTACAAAGTGATCTAAATTAGTCACAAATATAAAACACAAAATAATTGATTGCATAAGTATTCACCCCTTTCAAATCGGTATTTAGTAGATGTACCCTTGGCAGCAATTACAACCGTGAGTCTGAGTCTGTGTGAATAGCTCTCTATCAGCTTTGTATATCTGGACACTACAACTTTCCCCCATTCTTCTTTACAAAACTGCTCAAGCTCCGTCAGATTGCATGGGAATTGTGAGTGAACAGTCCTTTTCAAGTCCAGCCACAAATTCTCAATTGGTTTGAGGTCTGGACTCTGACTTGGCTATTCCTGGACATTAACTTTGTTGTTTTTAAGCCATTCCTGCATAACTTTGGCTCTATGCTTGGGGCCATTGTCTTGCTGAAAAACAAATCTTCTCCCAAGTCGCAGTTCTCTTGCAGACTGCATCAGGTTTTCCTCCAGGATTTCCGTGTATTTTGCTGCATTCAATTTACCCTCTACCTTCACAAGCCTTCCAGGGCCTGCTGCAGTGAAGCATCCCCACAGCATGATGCAGCCACCACCAGGCTTCACTGTAGGGATGGTTTGTTATTGATGACATATGGGTGCTTTTGATAGCATTTAGTCTGATGGCCAGGAAGTTCAATTTTGGTTTCATCAGACCATAGAATTTTCTTCCAGCTGACTTCAGAGTCTCCCACAGGCCTTCTGGCAAACTCTACCTGAGATTTCATGCGAGTTTTTTTTCAACAGTGGCTTTCTCCTTACCACTCTCCCATAAAGCTCTGACTGGTGAAGCACCTGGGCAACAGTTGTTGTATGTGCAGTCTCTCCCATCTCAGCCACTGAAGCTTGTAACTCCTCCAGAGTTGTCATGGGTCTCTTGGTGGCCTCCCTCACTAGTCCCCTTCTTGCACGGTCACTCAGTTTTTGTGGATAGCCTGTTCTAGTCAGATTTACAGCTGTGCCATATTCTTTCCATTTCTTGATGATTGACTCAGCTGTACTCCAAGGGATATTCCCACACAGGAGATTAGTGTGCAAACTTAAAGCACACGGTATTGGGGGTAAGGTATTGATGTGGATGGAGAATTGGTTAGCAGACAGGAAGCAAAGAGTGGGAATAAACGGGACCTTTTCAGAATGGCAGGCGGTGACTAGTGGGGTACCGCAAGGCTCAGTGCTGGGACCCCAGTTGTTTACAATATATATTAACGACTTGGATGAGGGAATTAAATGCAGCATCTCCAAGTTTGCGGATGACACGAAGCTGGGTGGCAGTGTTAGCTGTGAGGAGGATGCTAAGAGGATGCAGAGTGACTTGGATAGGTTGGGTGAGTGGGCAAATTCATGGCAGATGCAATTTAATGTGGATAAATGTGAAGTTATCCACTTTGGTGGCAAGAATAGGAAAACAGATTATTATCTGAATGGTGGCCGGTTAGGAAAAGGGGAGGTGCAATGAGACCTGGGTGTCATTATACACCAGTCATTGAAAGTGGGCATGCAGGTACAGCAGGCGGTGAAAAAGGCGAATGGTATGCTGGCATTTATAGCGAGAGGATTCGAGTACAGGAGCAGGGAGGTACTACTGCAGTTGTACAAGGCCTTGGTGAGACCACACCTGGAGTATTGTGTGCAGTTTTGGTCCCCTAATCTGAGGAAAGACATCCTTGCCATAGAGGGAGTACAAAGAAGGTTCACCAGATTGATTCCTGGGATGGCAGGACTTTCATATGAAGAAAGACTGGATGAACTGGGCTTGTACTCGTTGGAATTTAGAAGATTGAGGGAGAATCTGATTGAAACGTATAAAATCCTAAAGGGATTGGACAGGCTAGATGCAGGAAGATTGTTCCCGATGTTGGGGAAGTTCAGAACGAGGGGTCACAGTTTGAGGATAAAGGGGAAGCCTTTTAGGACCGAGATTAGGAAAAACTTCTTCACACAGAGAGTGGTGAATCTGTGGAATTCTCTGCCACAGGAAACAGTTGAGGCCAGTTCATTGGCTATATTTAAGAGGGAGTTAGATATGGCCCTTGTGGCTACGGGGATCAGGGGGTATGGAGGGAAGGCTGGGGCGGGGTTCTGAGTTGGATGATCAGCCATGATCATAATAAATGGCGGTGCAGGCTCGAAGGGCCGAATGGCCTACTCCTGCACCTATTTTCTATGTTTCTATGTTTCTATATTCAGTGGCTTGGAAATTTTCTTGTATCCATCTCCTGATTTGTGCTTTTAAATAACCTTTTCATGGAGTTCCTTGGTGTTCTTTTGTCTTCATGGTGTAGCTTTTGCCAGGAGACTGACTCACCAGCAGTTGGACCTTCCAGATACAAGCCTATTTTTACTACAATCAATCAAAACACCTGGACTGCACACAGTGATCTCCATTTAACTAACTATGTGACTTCTGAACCCAATTGGCTGAACTGGTGATGATTTGGTGTGTCATATTAAAGCAGGCGAATACTTATGCAATCCATTACTTGTGTTTTATATTTGTAATTAATTTAGATCGCTTTGTAGAGATCTGTTTTCACTTTGACACAAAAGAGTCTCTTTCTGTTGATCGGTGTCAAAAAAGCCAAATTAAATTCATTGTGATTCAATATTGTAAAACAATAAAACATGAAAACTTCCGGGGGGGGGCGGTGAATACTTTTTATAGGCTCTGTATATATAGATAGAGCTAAGGTGTCTGAGACTTTTATACAGTACATTGTCTTTCCATTTTCCAAATAACACATAATACTACTGGCTAAGTACTCTTATTTATGTTTCCCAACCATCTTCCTATTTTAACCAATATACAGTACTGTACAAAACTATTTGGCACCCTAACTGTATACAGTCTATATGCCTAAGCCACAGTTCTATATTTTCAATTATTGTTTTTCTTGTAGAATGCTGCTTATCTATTGCCATGTGTCTGTGAAGTTCCTCACTGCTCTGTGCACACAGTCATAAACTAAACCTGTTTTGATCGCAGAAGGATTTAAAAGCAATAGAGTGTAATAGATAGATGGATATTTTATTGATCCCAAAGGAAATTACAGTGTCACAGTAGCATTACAAGTGCACAGATATACAAATATACAAATATTAGAAGAGAAGTAAGAAAGAATAAAAAATAAGTTACCTCAAATAGTCTAACAGGAGGGGCAAACAACAGGAATTCTGCAGATGCTGGAAATTCAAGCAACACACATAAAAGTTGCTGGTGAACGCAGCAGGCCAGGCAGCATCTCTAGGAAGAGGTGCAGTCGACGTTTCAGGCCGAGACCCTTCGTCAGGACTAACTGAAGGAAGAGTGAGTAAGAGATTTGAAAGTGGGAGGGGGAGGGGGAGATCCAAAATGATAGGAGAAAACAGGAGGGGGAGGGATGGAGCCAAGAGCTCCAGGTTGGATCCTGCTGGCATGAACATCGACTTCTCTAACTTCCGCTAATGCCCCACCTCCCTCTCGTACCCCATCTGTTACTTATTTATACACACATTCTTTCTCTCACTCTCCTTTTTCTCCCTCTGTCCCTCTGACTATACCCCTTGCCCATCCTCTGGGTCACCCCCCCCTTGTCTTTCTCCCCGGACCTCCTGTCCCATAATCCTCTCGTATCCCTTTTGCCAATCACCTGCCCAACTCTTGGCTCCATCCCTCCCCCTCCTGTCTTCTCCTATCATTTTGGATCTCCCCCTCCCCCTCCAGCTTTCAAATCCCTTACTCACTCTTCCTTCAGTTAGTCCTGACGAAGGGTCTCGGCCTGAAACGTCGACTGTACCTCTTCCTAGAGATGCTGCCTGGCCTGCTGCGTTCACCAGCAACTTTGATGTGTGTAACAGGAGGGGGTCATCACTTCCCCCCCTAAAGGTTGACTCATTATAGAGCCTAATGGCCGAGGGTAAGAATGACCTCATACAGCGCTCTTTGGAGCAGCACGGTTCTCTTAGTCTATTACTGAAAGTGCTCCTCTGTTCAGCCAAGGTGGCAAGCAGAGGGTGAGAAACATTGTGCAGAATTGCCAGGATTTTCCACGGGGTCCTTTATTCTACCACAGCCTCCAGTGTGTCCAATTTGACTCCTATAACAGAGCCAGCCTTTCTAATCAGTTTATTGAGCCTGTTGGCAGCATCCATATTGATGCCATTGCCCCAGCACACCACCACATAGGAGATAGTACTGGTGACAACAGACTGGTAGAACATGTGAAGGAGAGGCCTACATACTCCAAAGGACCTCAGTCTCCTCAGGAAGTCGAGGCGACTCTGGCCCTTCTTGTACACAGTCTCTGTGTTGGTGCTCCACTCAAATCTGTCACCCAGGTGCACCCCAGGTATGTATAGGTCCTCACCACATCCACATCCTCACCATCAATAGTAGCAGTGCAGGCTTAGTCTTCCTAAAGTCCATCACCATCTCCTTTGTCTTACTGATGTTGAGCTGCAGATGATTCAGCTTGCACCATTTGACAAAGTGGTGACTCCCATCTTTCCCAACCTTGGCCATGATTACCCAGGTGCAAGATGAGGAGAAATTGGTAAACTCATCTATCAGGGGTTTTTGAAGCAGAATGTTGGGAGCTATGCTAAAGAGGTTCCATACTTGACCTTGTGTCAGGAAATGACGGTGGAGTGTCTGTGGAGAAGCCCTTTGGGAACAGTAACTGTTGTTCATCAACTTTCATAGTAGTCCTGGAAAAAGGTGAGGCTGGTCGTTGAGACAGGCCACAACCTGGGAAAGGCAGATTTCAGTGACGGGCACAAAACGCTGGAGGAACTCAGCAGGCCAGGCAGCATCTACAGAAAAGAGTACAGTCAACGTTTCAGGCTGAGGCCTTCATCAGGACTGAGTGTGTTGCATCTTCCCTCTTATCTGGTCTCACCTACCACCTGTCAGCTCGTCCTTCTTCCCCTACCCCCTACCCCCACCTTCTTGTTCTGGCTTCTTCCTCTTTCCTTTCCAGTCCTGATGAAGGGCCTTGGCCTGAAATGTTGACTGTTTATCCTCCTCCGTAGATGCTGCCTGACCTGCTGGGTTCCTCCAGCATTATGTGTGTGTTGCTCTGGATTTCCGGCATCTGTAGGTTTTCCCATTTTTGTTTCGGTGACCTACAACAGGAACTGGTGGGAGTTTTTCAGGAGCACCTGCTGGGTCGAATAAGTGGAAGGCATTTAAAAGCGCAATGGTAAGAGTTCAGTGTCAGCGTGTCCCCGTAAGGGCAGGAAGCTGGTAAAGATGGCAAGTTTAAGGAACCTTGATTACAGATGTTGAAGGTTTGAGCCAGGAGAAGCAGGAAGTGTGCCAGGTAAAGGAAACTAGTGTCACGTGAGTCCTTTGATTTTTACGGGGGGCAGAGGAGAGGACTTAAGAAAGAAATCAGGAGGGCTTAGGCCATGAAATGACCTTGGCAAGGAGGATTAACCTCCAAGAGGACAACAACCTTGTCATGGTTTGGAGGTTTGCGTGCCTCAACGACCCGGAGAGCTACGAGGCTGGAGTCGGGGCTTTATTCTTTGGCTCTTGGTAGGGCCACCCGTGCCAAATAGGTCAAAGGGTAGAGGTCAGATTAAGAGTGGTCTACTGGTCCTCCAGGTCTGGGGGTTCAGTTCAGGGCTAACAAGCCTGAAAGGTCAAACTAAGCTGTTACAGAAACAGCAATGAAGACTCCTTCTACAGACGAGTGCGACGGTATTCCCGAGTCTCCAACCGGGACTTGACAGTATGAAAACCGAGCCACTGGCATAACGAAGGAAGCCCTGAACACAGCCAGAGGTAGAGGACCTTCATTGCTGCCCTAAGCACTGATGTCGTAACGGGCAGCAAGTAAGTCGGGTTAAGGTAAATCCAGAAGCCCTTCATGTGTTATTAGAAGCAAGAGGATATGTGAGGAAAGTACAGATCCCTCAGGGGCTATGAGCACAGTGCTGAATGAGTACATCTGATCAGTATCTATCGGGAGAAGGATGTGGAAGCTGGTGTGGTTGAGGGCGAGGTACACTGATATACTGTATCCTGAAGCATATCTGCAGCAGAAAGGATTTGTTATACATACTGTAATATATTGGATAGGATATATCCCAGGATTGTAGTTGTGAGGATTTTGACATTCCCAATATTGACAGGGATTATCTCCAAAGGGGATGGAATTCCTGAGCTCTATGTCAAGATGCTGAGGCAAGAAGAGGAGGAGATTGATGGGATTTGGACAGAGTTTTTGCACCTTTGTTATCTACGGTGAGGTACTGGAAGACAGGAGGACAACTAATGTTGGCTGCCCGGTCATGGGACAATTTACAATAACCGATTAACCAACTAACCGGTAGGTGTTTGGACTTTGGGAGGAAACTGGAGCATCCGGGTGAGACCCACGTGATCATGGGGACAACGTACAAACTCCTTACAGGCAGTGGTGGGAATTGAACCCGGGTCGCCTGGACTATAAACCGTTGTGCTAACCACTACACTACTGTGCTGTGGGGGACACAGTGGAAGGGAGGTTTTCGCAGAATCTCATGCGCTCACTTGGAAAGGCAGGGACAGGCTCTGAGTCTGAGATGCTCACCATCTCAGCAAGTCTGAACGGGATTCTTACTTACCGGGTGGATCTCAATGAACAGTGCATGGTCCTTCTCATTGGGGTGTAACCCTTCCACAGCCTCCCACAGCGCAGGGTCGCCGTTGTAGAAGTGAGGATGCGAGACAAAGACCTGGGACTCTGAAGTTTGAAAATCACAAGGTAAACTGGTGCCACAGTTCGAGAGGAAATATTACCAGTAATAGCTATTCCTGTGTAAGGAGGAGATTTAGTGACTTTCAGTTTTCATTAAAGACCCCTGGAAACCTTGATGGCATTAGAGCTGAGGGAGGGGAAGGGTGGGGATGTGTGGTAGGGAGGCATGGTGAGTGGAGAGGTGAGTGTGGTAGGGAGAAGATGTGAGGGGAAGGGTGGGAAGTAGAGAGGGGAGGGGCATGGGGGAGGGGAGGGGAGGGGTGAGGTGTAGTGAGAGGGGAGGGCATGGGGAGGTGGTGAGGAGTGATAGGGAGTGGTACTGAGGAGGAAGGGTGGGGAGGGGAGAGGCGAGGTGTGGTAGGGAGGGGTCATGAGGGGAGAGGTAGTGAGAAGAAGGGCATGGGAGGGGTAGTGAGAGGAAGGGTGGGGAGGGGTGAGGTGAGGTAAGGAGGGGTCATGAGGGGGAAGGGTGGGGAGGGGTGAGGTGTGGTAGGGAGGGGTCATGAGGGGAGAGGTAGTGAGAAGAAGGGCAGGGAGGCAAGGGAGTGAGGTGTGATGAGAGAGGAGGGATGGGGAGAGGAGGGGGTGAGGTGTGGTGGGAAGGGAGAGGAGGCTGGGGAGAGGAAAGAATTGTGTATGGTGGAAATATTGACAAGGGGAGGGTCAAGGTAAGAATTCCGAAGATGTACATCCCTCAAAAATATTCCTCATGTCCAGTAGTCTAAACTCCCCAACACTCAAATATTTAGGCATCACATTTCCTCAGCTTTGTGGACATAACCTGCTCTCTTCATAGACTGAGTAGAGGAATCTGAATCAGAATCAGGTTTATTGTCACCGGCATGTGACGTGACAGTTGTTCACTTTGCAGCAGCAGGTCAATGTAATACAATGCAATATAGAAAAAAATAAATTACAGTATATATATATATATATATATAGAGAGAGAGAGAGAGAGAATAGCTTAAAAACAGTGCAAAAACAGAACTAATATATATTTTAAAAAAGTGAGGTAGTATTCATGGGTTCAATGTCCATTTAGGAATCGTATGGCAGAAGGGAAGAAGCTGTTCCTGAATCGCTGAGTGTGTGCCTTCAGGCTTCTGTACCTCCTTGATGCTGGCAATGAGAAGAGGGCATGCCCTGGGTGATGGGGATCCTTAATAATGGATACTGCCTTTCTGAGGCACTGCTCCTCGACAATGTCTTGGATACTATGGAGGCTAGTACCCAAGATGGAGCTGACTAATTTTAAAACTTTCTGTAGCTTCTTTCGGTCCTGTGCAGTAGACCCGCCTGCCCCCCACCCATACCAGACAGTGACGCAGTCTGTCAGAATGGTCTCCATGGTACACCTATAGAAGTTTTCGAGTGTTTTAGGTGACAATCCAAATCTCTTCAAACTCTGTCTTGCCTTCTTTATAGCTGCATCGATATGTTGGAACCAGGTTAGATCCTCAGTGACCTTGACACCCAGGAACTTGAAACTGCTCACTCTCTCCACTTCTGGTCCCTCTATGAGGACTGCTTTGTGTTCCCTCATCTTACCCTTCCTGAAGTCCACAGCCTTACAGACATCGAGTGCTAGGTTGTTGCTGCAACACCACTCAACTAGTTGGTATATCTCGCTCCTGTATGCCCTCTCATTCTACCAACAATGGTTGTATCATCAGCAAATGTATAGATGGTATTTGAGCTATACCTAGCCACACAGTCATGGGTATAAAGGGAGTAGAGCAGTGGGCTAAGCACACACCCCTGAGAAGCGCCAGTGCTGATCGTCAGTGAGGAGATATCATCACCAATCCGCACAGATTGTGGTCTTCTGGTTAGAAAACTGACAATCCAGTTGCAGAGGGAGGTACAGAGGCCCAGGTTCTGTAGCTTATTGATCAGGACTGTGGGAATGATGGTGTTAAACACTGAGCTATAGTCAACAAGCAGCATCCTGACAAAGGTGTTTGTATTGTCCAGGTGATTCAAGGCCACATGGCGAGCCAATGAGATTGTGTCAGTCGTAGGCCCATTGTGGTGATAGGAAAATTGCAGTGGGTCCAGGTCCTTGCTGAGGCAGGAGTTCATTCTAGCCATGACCAAACTCTCTATGCATTTCATCACCATAGATGTGAGCATTATTGTACAATAGGGTAGGCAGAGAAGGCTGTGGAATAAGTGTTGGCAGATGGGATTGATGTGGATGGCTACCATTGGTCAGCATGGATAAATTGGCCTAATGGCCTACTTCTAGGCTGTGTGACTATGACAACAACAATCCAGGAATAAATGTGAAAGGAAACGAATGGCAGAGGAGCAGATTGATGTTATGGTGTTCACCGAGCTTGGCAATTAGCTTGCAGATGTCTCACCACCAGTCGAGGTGACGTCCTCAGTGCGCATTTGTTGGTGTCTCACCTGCCTTGGCCTTGATTGGCTACTCCTTCGCTTAACCTTTGAATTCTATTGGCTCACATTTCTTTGGATCTTGGGGATTCGTAGGTGGCATCTATTTTGATATGTTTGCTTATGGAGTTATCAGAAGCTTCTAAACTGGGACACCATGGAGGTTCTGGAGCACACAAGCACAAAGCAGGCAGGAGAATTGTTAGGAGCGTGGTTTTCTTTGAGACACCCCGCTGGTATGTTGCCACCCAGATGCTAGGGTCAGGGAGGTCCAGCATTGGATCCACGCATTCTAAAGGGGGAGGGTGAGCAGCCAGAAATCTTGGTACATATTGGCACCAATGACTTAGGTAGGAATCTGGCCTCGGAAGATGGATAAACAGGTAAGTGCTGAAGAATTGGTAAGGTTTCTACCTGATGCTCCAAACAAAAAAAAAAGATGTGCTGACATTGGAGAGAGTTTATAGGAGATTCATGAGAATGAGTTTGGGTGTCATTCTCATGATTTTTTTTGTGTGTATTTGGGGTTTGATGTTTTTCCTTGAATGGGTTGCATGGTTTTCTTTCTTTTGTGGCTGTCTGTGAGAAGTCAAACCTCAGGGTTGTACACTGCATGCAGACTTTGATAATGAATGTACTTTGAAACTTTGGATGCAAGGGTTGACATGTGAGGACCATTTGATGGCTCTGGGCCTGTACTTGCTGGAGTTTAGAAGAATGAGGATGATCTCATTGAAACCTATTGAATATTGAGAGGCCTTGATACAGTGGATATGGACAGAATGATTCCCGTGGTGGGGGAGTCTAAGACCAGAGGTCACAGCCTCAGAATAGAGGGACTTTAATGTAGAATGGAGATTAGGAGGAATTTCTTTAGCCAGAGAGTGGTGAATCCGTGGAATTCGTTGCCACAGGTGGCTCTGGAGACCAAGTCACTGGTATATCTATGGCAGGGGTTGATAGATTCTTGATTAGTCAGGGTATGAGTGGTCAGCCGTGATGAGGGAAATGGATCGGCCATGATGAAATGGCGGAGCAGACTCGATGGGCCAAATGGCCTAATTCTGCTCCTGTACCTTATGGTGTTAACTGCGTTTATCCTCATCGAGGGGTCAGCAGTGGAAGAGTGAGCAGCTTCAGGTGTCTGGGTGTCGACATCACTGAAGATCTACCCTGGGCCCAACACACTGATGCTGTTATGATGAGGGCATGCCAGCTGCTACACTTCATCCCGAGCTTGAGGAGATTTAATATGCCACCAAAGACTGGAGCAAACTTCCACAGACGTACTGCGGAGAGCATTCTGACTGGTTGCGTCACTGTCTGCTATGGAAGCTCCAGTGCACGGGACCGTAGGAGGCTGTAGAGGGTAGTTCCATCATGGGTACAGACCATCCCAGCCATCGAGGGACGGTACCTCAAGAGGGCAGCATCCATCGTTAAAGACTCAGGCAGGAGGCACAGGAACCTGAAGGCACACACTCAACATTTTAGCAACAGCTTCTTCCCCTCCACCGTCAGAATTCTGAATGGACCCTTGAATACTACCTCACTCGTTGCATTACTTATCTATATTTTACATATTTCTTATTGTAACTTATAGTGACGTTTTGTGTATCGCACTGTACTGCAGCCGCAAAGCGAAGAGTTTAATGACCCACATCAGTGATGATAAACCTGACTCCGACCCTAAAGGTGCGTCTTTTCCTGGGTAAGGAGCCGAAAGCTGCCCTTTATTTTCCTGTGTGTGCAGGTACAGCGATCTGCATGATGCGAGTTGCTGTACCCACACATCAACAACCACAACCTGAAACAAGGAGACTGAAACACCGCGCAGTACTCTGGATGGGGCCTTGTCAATGTCCCAATCAACCTTCAGAGTTTCAGCCGTTGCCATAGAGATCAGTAGTAACTCTGCAGAGCGGGAGAATTCACCAGTGGCCTCTCCTGTCACAGGGGTTTAATTGCTATAAAAGGACATCAGACTGTTTTCTCGGTTCCAACCATCCAATATTCCTTTCTGGGTCCCCTCCAAAGCTCTTCCCCCTTCACCCCAAACTGATCTTCTCTAGCTTTAGATTCTCGACCGTCCCAAACTGCCTGCCCTAATTCGGAAATGGTGGTCACTGGATCTACGCGCCACTAATAATTTCAGTGTCAGGTCCCCCTTAGCCTTCTCCGACTCCAGAAAATCCGAGACAGCCTCTCTAGTCCTCTTCATCACTGAAATACTCCACCCCCATTAACATCCTGGTGGGTCTCCTCTGCACCATCACAGCCTTCCTATAGAATGGTGACCACGGCTGTGGCCTGATTAGTGCTTGACAGAGCCCTACCAAGCCTCCCTGCTCCAGACCAGGCAGCCAGTGCTTTGATGCCATGGTATAAAAGGTTAAATTCTGGGAAGTGAAGTTAATTGAGATAGGTAACTGATCGGCAGAATGGACACAGTGTGGTGTGACCCTGCTTCTATGTTAGAAATTAAACCAAAGTCTGATGAGAATATCAAATTGATGCCAATGTACAGTGCGTATGGACTGAACAGATTGGAGTACTCACTCATCCTGCACGTGCTGACATTGAGGACCCCAGACTCCCTGCACGGACAGAAGCCTTGGTTGGGAGGGTACACCGTTCCGTTTGCAAACATGGTCTTCGGGGCGACGTAACGGAATGAAGGCAATCCAAAGCACCGGGTTGATTTTTGGTAAACTAATTCCAATGACCTACAGCAATTTGAAAGAAACAGTTTAAGATCAGGAGCCTGTATGATCAACAGCGACTCTGCGGAGCAGGAGAATTCACCAGTGGCCTCTCCTGTCACAGAAACAAGGCACAGAACGAACGATCAAGTACTGCATGCAGTATTGAGGAGGATCTGTCCTGGGCACAGCACATGAATGCAATTACAAAGAAAGCACCGCAGTGCCTCTGCTTCCTTAGGAGTTTGTGAAGATGCAGCGTGACATCTAAAACTTTGACAAACTTCTATAGATGTGTAGTGGAGAGTACATTGACTGGCTGCATCACAACCTGGTATGGAAACACCAATGCCCTTGAACGGAAAATCCTACAAAATAGTAGTGGATACGGTCCAGTCCATCATGTGTAAAGCTCTCCCCACCATTGAGCACATCTACATGAAATTCTGTTGCAGGAAAGCAGCATCCATCATCAGGGACCCTCACCACCCAGGACACGCTCTCTTCTCACCGCTACCATCAGGAGAAGGTAGAAGAGCCTCAGCACTCTCATCACTAGTCTCAAGACCAATTCTTACCCCTCAACCATCAGGCTCCTGAACAAAACTTCACTCAATTTTACTTGCCCTATCTCTGAAATTTTCTCCCAACCAATGGACTCACTTTCAAGGACTTTTCATCTCATGTTCTTGTTACTTAATTGATATTTATTTATATTTGCATTTGCACATTTTGTTGTCTTCTGGATGAAGACCCTAGTTGGGCAGTTTTTCATTGATTCAGTTATGGTTATTATTCTATAGATTTATTGAGTATGCCCACAGGAGAATGGTTGTGTATGATGACATATATCTGCTTTGATAATAAAATTTACTTTGAACTTTAAAATCAGCCAATGAATTGTTGAAATATGACGCCATTATACTACAAAACTTCTTTAAAGCTTCAAAGAAGCTTCTGCTAACAGAGTTACTGTTCCCACCTCACTTCTACCCATGAATTGGAGGCGTCTGTGGGAGGCACAGTCCTGTCCATGTTCAGCACTGCCGGGTGAGATCAGAGCCCAAACTTTCAGCTCCTACCATCTACCACATTGTTCTGGTTAATTGGAAATAATTAGAAATGTATAAGAAATGACAAACTACCATTCAACTGAATAACAAATTATGTATTTAAATGAAATACAGAACAAATTAGAACATTATCAATACTGCTACAGTAATATAAAACTGTGTGTTAGTTCCTAGTAGTTATCAATAGAGGAATTCATCCAGTGTACATTGCCGTGTACTTTTGATTAGCTGTAAATGAACAAAATTAGCGCAGACACCTAGTGTAGATAATGCACTGCCCTCATACAATGCTTTCAACAATTGCTTCCTCCAAATCTTCATTTTCATTGTGACATTCAAGATTATTGTTGATACCTTCAAATTCTCTGTAGTCCTTAACTTGCTGAAGTCGTGAAATAATTTCATTTTCACACAGCCATTTCTGGCATCTCTGAGCCTGAATGCCTGAAACCGCAGTGAGCAAAGCTGTTCTGAATTGCCTTACTTCTTATTTTTTGCCAACTATCAGTGACAAAAGTCACTGTTTCTTGAACACAAACACATGCGACCAATGCTATTTGAAAACACTTTGCTCTAAGCACAGTGTAGTGTCTAATGGCCAAACAGGTGTACGATACTGACACTAATTAGAAACTGTTCAGCAACAGTCTCCTGTCCCAACTTAGTGGCATAGTGTCCCAAATAAAGAAAGGGGAATCCTGACTATTTTCTCGTTTAGATTTTATTCTTTTAAGAGTTGTCTCAAATAAGTGTCTGCCCCAATTAATAGATGGCCCAATTAATTGGAATCCACTGTATTAGGAACAAGAACCAGCCATTCTTCTCCACAATCCTGTCCAATCATTCTGTGAGATACTGACTGGTCTTCACACCACCCTCTAACTGCATCCACCAAACCTTTCTCATTGATTCTCATTTAATGTCAGTAATTAAACTTGCCGTAACAGAGATGAGAATAGAAGCAGGAAATGCTGGGTGAGGATTAGTGATGAGATGCCTACCATCCCAACTCATTCTCCCCTAACCCACTCAGTACCTTGTCAAATGTGAGACCTTTCTGCAGTAACCTTCAAGACGCTTGCTCTATGACAGGTACAGGCCTTTTTTTAGGAAACTGCACAATTTGTCAGGTGAAGTCTGATCAATGCTCAGTATGATCACTTTTAAAAATTTGTTCTTCTGTAATAGAGGTTAACATACCAGTTGTCCCCTAAGCTGCCTAATGAACCCACACTCAACTCCCAGTGACTGTGAACAAGGGCTCCCGGATGTCTTTAAACTTTAACATTTCTCAATTTCTCTGTATTTAGAGCACCCAAAATTTTACCCCCTTTTTCACGTTGTATTCCATCTGTCATGTTAACACTCACTCACAAACAGGAGGAAATCTGCGGATGCTGGAAATCCAAGCAACACTCACACACACACACACACACACAAAATGCTGGAGGAACTCTGCAGGCCAGGCAGCATCTATGGAAAAAAGTGCATTTGCCGTTTGGACCGAGACCCCTTGGCAGGACTTGCTCACTCAGCCTGATTATATAGTCCTGAATCCTCTTTGTAACCTCATCACCATCCGTAATCTCACTTTGATTCTGGACATCAGTAAACTTGGAAATGTATTTCTTCTTCCCCCCAACAAAGCACTGATATAGATTGTGACCAGTGAGAGCCAGGAGCCAGACCCTGCCACACCCCATTGGTCACAGGCTGTTAACTCCAGAGGACCCTCCTGTTTGTTAACCAACTCTCAATTTACACTGGTCGTTACCCCCAAGTCCACATGCGCCTACACTTTTCAGCAATTTTCTGTGTGGAGCTTCAGGAACTTAGAACATGGCACAGAACAGAGACGAGAAAATCTGTAGACGCTGGAAATCTGAGCAACATGCACAAAATGCTGGAGGAACTCAGCAGGCCAGGCAGCATCTATGCGTCCCGATGAAGGATCTCAGCCTGAAACGTCGACTGTTTACTCTTTTCTGTGGATGCCACCTGGTCTGCTGGGTTCCTCCAGCATTTTGGGTGTGTTGCATGGCACAGTACAGGCCCTTCTGCCCACAATGTTGTGCATTCTTTTAACCTACTCCAAGATTGGGGTGTCTGGGGTGTCAGGGAGGGGTAGCACCTCTGGTGGGGGAACATGTCACGTCCTTTTCAAGGCGGTTAGTCCACCTTTGGTCCCCACCTGGCACTCAGCTCTCACCTGTGGCTCCCCATAGCTGTTTGCATGCGACAGCGGCCACACCCCGGGCAACGGCTTCGACAAGCCAGCTAAACCAGGTGAGGGTAGCCGACGGGTCTCAAACCCTCGGTGAGATAGGGAGTTGTCTATCCCAGCATGTGAAGACAGACTCCGGCGGATTGAGCGGACGAGACCAATGGAAGGTCCAACGGTCAAGAAGGCGGTCTCTGCAAGTGTCGTGGAACGTGTAGAGCAGGACAAGACACAGAAGACAGCCTGGTCATCCACTGCGCCTAGTTCCATCTCCAGCCGTCTTGACTCTGTCTTGCCACTGGATCCAGATGGGAATTGGGAAGAGAGAGTGAGGCTGACGCTGCGCAACTCTCCCTCACTTAAATCCAAACCACGCGCTAGTCTCGACACCATCATAATGGTGTCGAGGTCCTCATCAATATTGATGATGGACGAACAACTCCAAGATTAATGGTGTGATATACTGTGTCTGGTGCTCCCGGTGTGGCCTTTTATATATTGGTGAGACCCGACGCAGACTGGGAGACCGCTTCGCTGAACACGTACGCTCTGTCCGCCAGAGGAAGCAGGAGCTCCCAGTGGCCACACATTTTAATTCCATGTCCCATTCCCATTCCGATATGTCAATCCATGGCCTCCTCTACTGTCGAGATGAAGCCACACTCAGGTTGGAGGAACAACACCTTATATTCCGTCTGGATAGCCTCCAACCTGATGGCATGAACATTGATTTCTCTAACTCCATTAATCCCCCTCCTCCCCTTCTTACCCCATCCCTTATTTATGTATTTATTTATTTATTTATTTTCTCTCTTTCCCTCTCACAATAACTCCTTGCCTGTTCTCCATCTTCCTCTGGTGCTCCCCTCCCCTTTTCTTTCTTCCAAGGCCTTCCATCCTATGAACTCCCCCTTCTCCAGCCTTCTATCCCTTTTGCCAATCAAATTCCCAGCTCTTAGCTTCATCCCTCCCCCTCCCACTTTCAAATCTCTTACTATCTCTTTTTTCCATTAGTCCTGACGAAGTTTCTCAACCCGAAACGTACTTTTTCCTATAGATGCTGCCTGGCCTGCTACGTTCACCAGCATTTTGTGTGTGTTGCCAAGATGAATCTAACCTTTCTCTCCTACAGAGCCTCCATTTAGTTTCCATCCATGAGCCTATCTAAGAGTCTCTGAAATCATCCTCATGCATCAGCCTCGACCACCACACCTGGCAGCGTGCTCCACACATCCACCACTCTCTGTGTAAAAACATACCTTTGACATCCCCTCTGTACTTTCCTCCAATCACCTGAAAATTGTGCCTCCTCATATTAGCCATTTCCACTCTGGGAAAAACGTCCACTCGATCTATACATCTTATCATCTTGTACACCTCTATGAAAGCACCTCTCATTCTCCTTCACTCCAAAGAAAAAAGCCCCAGCTCGCTCAACCTTTCCTCAGAAAGACATATTCTCTAATCCAGGATGTATCCTGGTAAATCTCCTTGGCACCGTCTCTAAAGCTTCCGCATCCTTCCTATAAATAGGTGACAGCAACTGAGCAGAATACCAACAGAGTTTTATAGAGTTGCAACGTTATCTCACAGCTCATGAACTCAATCCCTTGACTAATGAAGACCAACACACAATACACCTTAAGCACCCTATCAACTTGTGCGGTCACTTTGAAGGATCTGTGAGTGTGGACCTCAAGATCCCCCTGTTGCTCCACACTACCAAGAATCTGCCACTCACCCTGCATTCTGTTTTCAAGTTTGACCTTCCAAAGTGAATCGCTTGTTCACTTTTCTGGGTTGAACTCCATCTGCCTTTTCCCAGCCCGGCTCTGCCTCCAACCAATGCACCCTTTTAACCAACCACAACCTTCTGCACCACCCACAGCACCATCTACCTTCGTGTCACCTGCAAGCTTGCTAACACACCCATCCAGTTCCTCATCAAGTCATTTATAAAAATCACAGAGAGCAGGGGTCCCAGCATAGAGCTCTACAGAACACCACCGGTCACCAACCTCCAGGCAAAATCCACTCCATCCTTGAAAATCTGAACATGCACGCCCACTGAATCTAGCTGATAAAATCCTCAAACAATGCTAAAAGATTAGTCAAACACAATTCCCCTTTTGTAAATCAGTGATGATTGTCAGCGTTCTCTCAGTAAGTGTCTGGGCACAGGGGCATTCTCTTGTTGCCCATCTTCCCAATCACTTCAGCCTATCAGTAAAAGGGACCTCTCTTGTTGGTTGGTGTTCAGGCACCCACCTTTACAAAGTGATTTCCGCTAAACAAATTTCTTTAGCTCTCATTCATACCTACAGGCATCTGGACTATAAAACTTCAGCGTGTCCGACGGAGTCAGGAACGGGGGCCACAATTCACCTGATGTCCCATTGATCATGTTGCACTGGCTGGAATGCCAGAAGTTTACCTGGAAGACAGGAATTGCATTTAAATCATTTCAATGACGTATAAAAATCAGCTCTCTTATTCATGATGAGAATGATCCCAGGAATGAAAGGGTTAACGTGTGAGGAGCATTGGACGGCTCTTGGCCTGTGCTCACTGGAGTTAAAGAAGAATGGGGGGGGTGGAATCTCAACTGAAATCAATCAAATGTTGAAAGGCCTCGACAGGCGTGGACATGGAGAGGATGCTTCCGATGGTGGGGGAGTCTGCAATGTCCTCAGAATAGAGAGGTGTCCATTTAGAACAGAGGTGAGCAAGAATTTATGGAAAATCAGTGCAATTCATCGCCATAGATGGCAGTGGCGGTCAAGTCATTGAGTGCATTTAATGCGGAGGTTGATAGGTTCCTGATTAGGGTATCAAAGGTTATGGAGAGAAGGCAGGAGAATGCGGTTGAGAGGGATAATAAATCAGTCATGATGGAATGGTGGAGCACACTCGATGGGCTGAATGGCCTAATTCTAACCCTATGTTGTATGATCTTTCGAAAACATTGATCAATACTCACCCTGGCTGCTCCCTCCTCTACTGAACCTCTCTGTGCCACAGCCCCAGATCTTACCTTTCTTCTACCATTCCACGTGTCAATTCCTTGGACTTTACTAATATCATCCACTCCTGTATTAATGGTGAATAATCCAGTGTCGGTGTTGTTCAGCTGTAACAGAAGCGAAGAACACGGCTGTTAGAATATTTACTTCACATTAGGACAATTTGAAAAAAATCCATTTCCTCTTAGGGAAGTGAAGCCAGTCACGTCATGGCAGGGAGATGTAACAAGCATCCATTTCATTAACTTCAGCTGCCTCTCATCTCCAAATGCAGCAGCATTGCCACATGGAGTGATCTGTCTGCACCGTGCACCAGGAATCAGGATGTCACATCACTCCGTGACTGACAGAGCTTTAGAGATGGTGTCCGGGCAACTGGACATTCAGTCGGTGTCATCACCTTGACCTGGGAGCACCGTACTGTGGAGTCACAGAGTTGTACAGGTCGAAAGCAGGTCAGCAGGTTGTTCTATCCAACAGGTCCATACTGAGGAAGATGCCTTATCCAACCTGGTCCCAATTGGCCCAGAACCTTCTAAGCCTCTGTGCTGTGGGAGGCAATGCCAATGAACAATACGTAGGTTGGGTGTGAGTGCAACTGGAGGTCAAGGGTTAAGGGTGAAAGGTGAAACATTTAAGGGGAACATGAGGGGATGCTTCTTCACTCAGAGGGCCGTGAGAGTGTGGAATGAGCTGCCGGCGCAAGCGGTGCACGTGAGCTCGATTTCAACGTTTCAGAAAAGTTTGGATAGGTTCATGGATGGTAGGGTTTATGGAGGGCTATGGTCCCAGTTGATGGGAGGAGGCAGTTTAAAAGGTTCAGCGTGGACTAGATGGGCTGAAGGGCCTGTTTCAGTGCTGTACTTTTCTATGACTATATATCTGTTGCTATGATGTGGACAGTACAGAGTCCTCCATTTACTGCCCATAGAAACGGTATGCAAGACAAGCATTTCACTGTACCTCAGAGCATGTGACAATAATAAATAGCACCAGTATCAGAAACATGATACCACTGTTAGAGTTTAGCAAGGGCAAGCCAGGAAACTACAAGGCTGTGATTCTGACATCAGTGGTGGCTAAATTACTTCAGAGGATTCTGAAGGATCTGCCAACATTTGGAGAGACGAGGCCTGATCCATGACTTTATGGATGGGAAGTCACATCTGACAAATCTCTTGGAGCTCTTTGAGGAGGTAAGCAAGAGGATAGTAGAGGGCAGGGTAGTGGATGGTATCCATATGGATTTTAGCAAGGCCCTTGACAAGTCACATGGGATCCAGGGAGAGATAGTGGACTGAATTCATAAAGGGTTTAATGTTAGGAGATGGCCGACAGTTGTTTCCTGAACTGGAGACCTGTGCCACAGGGGTCGGTGCTGGAAGCCTTGGTGTTTGTTGTTTATATGTGAATGTACGAGGTATGATTAGTAAGCCTGTGGGTGATACTAAGATTGGTGTTGTTGTATTACATGGGGATCTTGATCAGCTAGGTATGTGGACTGAGATCTGGCAAAAGTGCTTCAATTCAGATAAGGGTGAGGTATCGCAGCCTGTGAGGTGAAACCAGGATAGGAGTTGTGCAGGGAATGGTAGAGCCCTAACGAGTGTACTGGAACATAATGTAATGGATCCTGAAGTGCAAGTTCATTGTTCGCTGAAAACAGTGCCAGTTAGACAGGGTGAGGAAGAAGGCTTGTGGCACACTGCCCCTCATCATTCAGACACTGAGTCGAGGAGTTGGGAAATTATGTTGCAGCTATATAAGACATTCTTGAGGCCACACTTGGGAGTAGTGTACACAGTTTTGGTCAGACTGTAATAGGAAAGATGTTATTAAACTAGAAAGAATGTAGAAAATAAATAACCAGGATGTTGCCTGGATTTGGGGCTCTGAGTTACAAGGAGGGGTTGCATAGACTAGGACTATAGTCCCTGGAACATGGGAGATTTGGGGGTGAACTGATAGATACGTGTAAGATCATGATGGATGTAGACCGGGTGAAAGCACACAATCTTTTTCCTCGAGAGGGGGTGTGAAGATTTAAGATTAGAGGCAGGAGATTCAAAAGGGATGTCGGGCAGATCTTCAAGTAAAGGGAAGAAGCTGCCGTTGATGTATTTGGAATGAGCAGTCAAAAATGCTGGCTAAGGCAGGCATACTAGTAACGTTTAAAAGCCATCCAGATATCTCCATGGATAGGAGAGGGTTAGAGGGCAGTGTTCCAAATGTGGGCAGGTGGGTTTAGCTTGCTGGGCAGCATAGTCAGTGTGGGCAAGATGGGTCAAAGGTCCCATTGCCAAGCTCTGTGACCATATCACTCAATGACATTTGGAAATGCTGAAAGATACAACAGGTGAATTGTAGAGTATTAGCTATGCTTGAGAGGGAAATTCAGAATTAAACCTGTGGAAAAATACCTCAGTGAGGATCACCCAATCTACAGAAGTTGAAGCAATTCATTAAATTGTAATTAAATTCTTTTCAACAAATAATGCTCCTTTTGAATCTTTTCACTTAAGAATTCAGCAGGATGAATGTGGCGTGAAATGAGCCATGAACCTGGTATTTTCCCAGTGGAAAGCTCCTACTGGGCTTCCTGCTTCTTGTCTGGACTTGTTTGACAATGATAACCTTCTTTAGTCAATAACTCACCATTGTCACATATGGGGCAGTGGGATGCGTAAAGAAGAATTCCAGGCGTTGAAAACTAAAATCAGGGGAGGCTTTTCATTGTGAGTGGATATAAAATCTGCCTGCAGAATTGGGAAAACATGTTTCTCTTAGAGTGTCATAGAAAAGTACAGCACAGAAACAGGGCATTCGGCCCATCTAGTCCATGTTGAACCACTTAAACTGAAATTAGGAGGACATGTTGAGGGAACAAAATGGCAAATGGAGTTCAAGCCGGATTCGCTATGGAACGTTGAACTACAAGCAGAGTAACAGCAGGATGTTTGGCAGTGTGGAGGAACAGAGGGATCATGGGGTCCATGTCCATAGAAACCTTAAAGTTGTCGCACAAGTTGATAGGGTGGCTAAGAAAGTGTACGATGTGTTGGCTTTCAGAAGTTGGGGGAACAGAGTTCAAGAGATGTGAGCAGCTCTACAAAACCCTGGTTAGACCCACACTTGGACCATTTCTGGTCACCCCGTCATAGGAAGGATGTAGAAGCTTCAGAGGGGGTGTCGAGGAGACTTACCAGGATGCTGCCTGGATTAGAGAACGTGTCACATGAGGAAAGGAAGAGCAAACTAGGGCTGTTTGCAGCGATGGAAGATGAGAGGTGATTTGATAGACAAAATGATAAGAAGCATAGATCGAGAGGACAGCATGCACCTTTTCCCCTGGTAATACAAGAGGACATACTTTTAAGGTGATTGGAAGGAAATATGGGGAGGTGGTTGTCAGAGGTAAGAATTTTTACACAGAGTGGCGGGTGCACGGAATGCACTGCCGGATGGTGGTAGAGGCAGATATATCATGGACATTTAATAGACCCTTAGATAGGCATATGGATGAAAGAAAAATGGAGGGAGGGAAGGGTGAGACTGATCTCAGAGTCAGCACCACATTGTGGGATGAAGTGTAGCACACTGTGAAGTTTTATGTCCTATTAAAGTTTGAAAGCATAAACTTACATCAGCGAACAAACCAATCTTATCCTTAAAGGGGAGGAGGTTTGGGAAGGTTTTTTTAAGAAAGGCAATAAGTTTGTCTTCATATCCCCACATGATTTCCTCTACAGTCCTTCTGAAAAAAGCACTTTGATTAAAATGCTTCGTGGCAATGTTGAATACAGTCTTCATGGTTGGAGGGAGTTTCTCAGCTAAAACAGCTGCACCCTAAAGTTGAAACAAATAACAAAGTTAAAATATTAGTAAAAGATATAAAATCTGCCTGCAGAATTGAGAAAACATGTTTCTCTCAGTGTCATAGAAAAGTACAGCACAGAAACAGGCCCTTCGACCCATCTAGTCCATGCTGAACCATTTAAACTGTTTACGCTTGTCACCCTACACCCGGACCACTGCCCTCCATACCATATCAATGCAAGGAGCATTCGTAATAAGGTGGATGAATTGAAAGTGCAGATTGTTATTAATGATTATGATATAGTTGGGATCACAGAGACATGGCTCCAGGGTGACCAGGGATGGGAGCTCAACGTTCAGGGATATTCAATATTCAGGAGGGATAGACATGAAGGAAGGGGAGGTGGGGTGGCGTTGCTGGTTAAAGAAGAGATTAATGCAATAGAAAGGAAGGACATAAGCCGGGAAGATGTGGAATCGATATGGGTAGAGCTGCATAACACTAAGGGGCAGAAGACGCTGGTGGGAGTTGTGTACAGGCCACCTAACAGTAGTAGTGAGGTCGGAGATGGTATTAAACAGGAAATTAGAAATGTGTGCAATAAAGGAACAGCAGTTATAATGGGTGACTTCAATCTACATGTTTACTGGGTGAACCAAATTGGTAAAGGTGCTGAGGAAGAGGATTTCTTGGAATGTATGCGGGATGGTTTTTTGAACCAACATGTCGAGGAACCAACTAGAGAGCAGGAACCAAATAGAGATGGAGGAACTGAGTGAAATACATGTTAGTAGGGAAGTGGTGTTAGGTAAATTGAAGGGATTGAAGGCAGATAAATCCCCAGGGCCAGATGGTCTGCATCCTAGAGTGCTTAAGGAAGTAGCCCAAGAATTAGTGGATGCATTAGTGATAATTTTTCAAAACTCGTTAGATTCTGGACTAGTTCCTGAGGATTGGAGGGTGGCTAATGTAACCCCACTTTTTAAAAAAGGAGGGAGAGAGAAACCGGGGAATTATAGACCGGTTAGCCTAACGTCGGTGGTGGGGAAACTGCTGGAGTCAGTTATCAAGGATGTGATAACAGCACATTTGGAAAGCGGTGAAATGATCGGACAAAGTCAGCGTGGATTTGTGAAAGGAAAATCATGTCTGACGAATCTCATAGAATTTTTTGAGGATGTAACTAGTAGAGTGGATAGGGGAGAACCAGTGGATGTGGTATATTTGGATTTTCAAAAGGCTTTTGACAAGGTCCCACACAGGAGATTAGTGTGCAAACTTAAACCACACGGTATTGGGGGTAAGGTATTGGTGTGGGTGGAGAATTGGTTAGCAGACAGGAAGCAAAGAGTGGGAATAAACGGGACCTTTTCAGAATGGCAGGCGGTGACTAGTGGGGTACCGCAAGGCTCAGTGCTGGGACCCCAGTTGTTTACAATATATATTAATGACTTGGATGAGGGAATTAAATGCAGCATCTCCATGTTTGCGGATGACACGAAGCTGGGCGGCAGTGTTAGTAGTGAGGAGGATGCTAAGAGGATGCAGGGTGACTTGGATAGGTTGGGTGAGTGGGCAAACTCATGGCAGATGCAATTTAATGTGGATAAATGTGAAGTTATCCACTTTGGTGGCAAAAATAGGAAAACAGATTATTATCTGAAGGATGGCCGATTAGGAAAAGGGGAGGTGCAATGAGACCTGGGTGTCATTATACACCAGTCATTGAAAGTGGGCATGCAGGTACAGCAGGCGGTGAAAAAGGCGAATGGTATGCTGGCATTTATAGCGAGAGGATTCGAGTACAGGAGCAGGGAGGTACTACTGCAGTTGTACAAGGCCTTGGTGAGACCACACCTGGAGTATTGTGTGCAGTTTTGGTCCCCTAATCTGAGGAAAGACATCTTTGCCATAGAGGGAGTACAAAGAAGGTTCACCAGATTGATTCCTGGGATGGCAGGACTTTCATATGAAGAAAGACTGGATGAACTGGGCTTGTACTCGTTGGAATTTAGAAGATTGAGGGGGGATCTGATTGAAACGTATAAGATCCTAAAGGGATTGGACAGGCTAGATGCAGGAAGATTGTTCCCGATGTTGGGGAAGTCCAGAACGAGGGGTCACAGTTTGAGGATAGAGGGGAAGCCTTTTAGGACCGAGATTAAGAAAAACTTCTTCACACAGAGAGTGGTGAATCTGTGGAATTCTCTGCCACAGCAAACTGTTGAGGCCAGTTCATTGGCTATGTTTAAGAGGGAGTTAGATATGGCCCTTGTGGCTACAGGGGTCAGGGGGTATGGAGGGAAGGCTGGGGCGGGGTTCTGAGTTGGATGATCAGCCATGATCATAATAAATGGCGGTGCAGGCTCGAAGGGCCGAATGGCCTACTCCTGCACCTATTTTCTATGTTTCTATGTATCATCGAACTTCTCTTAAACGTTAAAATCAAGCTCGCATGTACCACTTGTGCTGGCAGCTCGTTCCACACTCTCACCACCCTCTGAGTAAAGAAGTTTCTCTTTGTGTTCCCCTTCAGCTTTTCACCTTTCACCCTTAGCTCATGACCTCTTGTAGTCCTACACAACCTCAGTTAAAAAAAAAGCCTGCTTGCATTTACCCTCATAATTTTGTGTGTGTTGATGTGTTTCTCTTGATTCTACAGACACGTAAGACTCAATCAAGGACTTTCAACTTTGGGTTGGAGGGGGAATTGACCTTAAGTATGACACCAGAGGAAGAGAGAGAAGGAGCCTGGATTCATCCTGTACCCTAAAGCAGAACCAGTCCCCTGTAAAAACACAGGATCACAGCTGTGGTGAGGCAGTCTTGCCTCATAGACCATAGGACCTCGGCAGCAGTGAAGGTCACCTCAGTGTTCTTGTTTGACTTGATAATGGAAAGTGAGAAGTTGGAGTGAATTTCAAGCTATTGGTGGTGCCATGGACCAAGCAGCTGAGTGATAAAGTGGCTAGTCAAAGTTCAGATCATCTTCCTTAATGCCAGTTCTGATCAGCAGCTCATTCACTGCCTTTGCATACTCCCCATTTATTATTTTTTGATTAGATATTATTATTTGATTTTTTTGGATTAAGTATCTGATCAGATTATTATTTTTGATTAGATACTTCTCTAATTCCCTCTTGGAAATTCCCACAGGATCCCTCCCACCACTCTTACACACGTGACCCAGATCATGTCAAGAGCACATTTCTCCACTGCCTCTTGTTCGTCATGAAATTGAACACATAGGCTCCTCCACTCTCTTACGCAGGTGTCCCAGGACACGCAGGAGACATTTCCCTGTTGTCTCTGATGTTCATCGTGAAGTTGGCCACTCAGACTCCTCCCACCAGCCTTATACAAACGTGTTTCAGATCATGTCAACAACACATGGGAGACAACATTTCGTCGCTCTCTTTGGTGTTGATCTGAAGAGTTGGACACATAGATTCTACACTTCTGGCAGTGCGACTCAGTTAAAACTGTTAAATGCTTCTATTAACTCTTCACTTAACTTTCACTGTGCAAGTTAAACAACGCTTTTTTTTGATATTACTGCAATCCAAACACTCAAGATGCTGGTGGGACTGATACCTACGAGTGCTAGCACGTTGGGCAGCATGAGCTCATCGCTCTCGCTGCCAGACGACTGCTCTGGAACAAAGTGAAACTGTCGGTATGAACGGTAGGAAACTGTGTAGTTTTCATGGAAGGTAATGTTGCCCTTCGGTCTGTGCTCTCTGCAAAATAACAACATCGCAACAAGTTATTGTTTCACTCATTAAGGATATGATCTGATACTTTGCAATTGTTCAAGGTATTACTAACTCAAAAAAAAAGATTTGCAACTTTACAAGGAAGTACCATAGAGAGGTACAGAGGAGAAACAGGCCCTTTGGCCCATCTAGTCCATACTGAAACCGTTTAAACTGCCTATTCCCATTGACCTGTACTGGGACCATAGCCTTCCATATCCCAACATCCTTGTAAGTTTTTTCCGCACTCTTTCAACATTGCTTACATCTTTTCTGTAGGTAGGTGACCAAAACTGCACACAATACTCCAAATTAGGCCTAGACAATGTCTTACACAACTTCAACATAACACCCCATCTTCTGTACTCAATACATTCATTTATGAAGGCCAATATGTCAAAGGCTTTTCTTTTCAACCCTATCTACCTGTGAACCCACTTTCAAATTGTGGACCTGTATTCCCAGATCCCTTTGTTCTGCCACACTCCTCGGTGCCCTACCGTTCACTGTGTAAGACCTACCCTGGTTGGTCAAACCGAAAGTGGTCAACCTCTTCAATGGGACTGATTTAGAACTCAGCATAAGGTGTTTAAAAATTGATAAAGGAAAAGAAAATTCAATATGAGATTCAGACACAAAGCCGTCTTAACGTATGGGATATGATGCGTTTGGGAAGTCAAACAGGGGTAGGATATAAATGGTGAATGGTAGGGATACTGAGGTTCCTTGGTGAATAGACAGAGCTTAGGGATTCAAATCCACAGCTCTCTGGGAGTGGGAATGCATGTAGACCGGGTAAAGGAAGCATATGGCATGTATGTCTTCATTACACCAGAACACAGAATATAAAATTTAGGACGTTACTACTATATAGTTAGATAGAGCTCTTAAAGATAGCAGAGTCAAGGGATATGGGGAGAAGGCAGGAAAAAGGAACTGATTGTGGATGATCAGCCATGATCACAGTGAATGGCGGTGCTGGCTCGAAGGGCTGAATGGCCTACTCCTGCACCTATTGTCTATTGTCTATTAAACATTGTTTAGGTCACACTGACTGGCAGGAGACAAAGAGTAGGTATAAAGGGGGCCTTTTCTGGCTGCCTGCCACTGACCAGAGGTGTTCTGCAGTGGTCAGTATTTTACATTATATGTCAATGATTTGGATGATGGAATGTGATGGCTTTGTGGGGCATTACAAAGATGGGTGGAGGGGCAGGTAGTGTTGAGGAAACAGGGAGTCTACAGATTGGGAGAACGGGCAAAGAAGTGGCAGGAGGAATGTAGTATTGAGAAGTGTATTGTGGAATGAATAAAGGTGTAGACTATTTTCTAAATGGAACAAATTTAGAAATCGGGGTGCAGAGGGACTTAGGAGTCCTCATGCAATATTCCTTAATGGTAAACTTGTAGTTTGAGTCAGTGGTAAGAAAGCCAAATGCAATGTTAACATTCATTTCGAGAGGACTAGAATGTAAGAGTAAGGATGTAAAGCTGAGGATTTATAAAGCCTTGGTCAGAATGCCCTTGGAGAATTGTGAGTAGTTTTGACCCTCTTATCTAAGAAAAGATGTGCTGGCATTGGAGAGAGTTCACAAGAATAATTCTAGGAATCTATGGGTTAATGTACTGGGAGCGTCTGATGGCTTGGGTCTGTACTCATAGGATTTCATAAGGATGAGGAGGGATCTCATTGAAACCTGTCGAATAATGAAAGGCCTAGATAGAGTGGACATGGTGAGGATGTTTCCTATGGTGGCTGAGTCTAGGACTAGAGGGCACAGCCTCAGAATAGAGGGATGTCCATTGAGAGTGGAGATGAGGTGAATCTTGGGAATTCATTGCCACGAAGAGCTGTGAAGTCCAAATCATTGGGTAAATTTAACGTGGAGGTTGATGGGTTCTTGATTAGACCATAAGACAAAGGAGCGGAAGTCGGCCATTTGGCCCATCGAGTTTGCTCCACCATTTTATCATGAGCTGATCCATCCTCCCACTTAGTCCCACACCCCTGTCTTCTCACCATAACCTTTGATGCCCTGGCTACTCAGATACCTATCAATCTCTGCCTTAAATACACCTAATGACTTGGCCTCCACTGCTGCCCGTGGCAACAAATTCCATAGATTCACCACCCTCTGACTAAAAAAATTTCTTCGCATTTCTGTTCTGAATGGGCGCCCTTCAATCCTTAAGTCATGCCCTCTTGTACTAGACTCCCCTATCATGGGAAACAACTTTGCCACATCCACTCTGTCCATGCCTTTCAACATTCGAAATGTTTCTGTGAGGTCTCCCCTCATTCTTCTAAACTCCAAGGAATACAGTCCAAGAGCAGACAAACGTTCCTCGTATGTTAACCTGCTCATTCCTGGAATCATTCTAGTGAATCTTCTCTGTACCCTCTCCAACGTCAGCACATCCTTTCTTAAATAAGGAGACCAAAACTGCCCACAGTACTCCAAGTGAGGTCTCACCAGTGCCTTATAGAGCCTCAACATCACATCCCTGCTCCTATACTCTATTCCTCTAGAAATGAACGTCAACATTGCACTCGCCTTCTTCACCACCAACTCAACCTGGAGGTTAACCTTAAGGGTATCCTGTATGAGGACTCCCAAGTCCCGTTGCATCTCAGAACTTTGAATTCTTTCCCCATTTAAATAATAGTCTGCCCGTTTATTTCTTCTGCCAATCTTTAGTCAGGGTGTCAAAGGTTATGGGGAGAAGGCAGGGGAATGGGGTTGAGAGGGATAATAAATCACCAATGATGGAATGGCACGGAAGATTTGACGGGCCGAATGGCCTGATTCTGCTCCTATGGTCTTATGGAGTATTGTGTGCAACCTGGTCACCACACTATAGGAAGGCTGAGATGGTCTCAGAGTCCAAAGGAGATTCACCAGAACATTGCCTCAATTGGAGGACTTCAGTTATGTGGAGAGATTGGAAAGGCTGAACTTGTTTTCCCTGGAGTGAAGGAGGCTGGGGGGTTGCCAGATAGAGGTAAATAAGATTATGAGAGGCATAGACAGAGTAGAAAGTCAGAATATTTTTCCCCGTGTCATTGTGTGCGGCGGGTGAGAGATTTCAAAACAAGTGAGCGTAGAGTAGCCAGTCAGGAGACTGCACACAACTGTTCCCTTTGAGTCTTTGGATTGTGAGTTTACGAGAGAGAGAGATTCCAAAAGAAGGGAGCAGGGCAGTCGGGACATTCTGTGTACCACAGTCGCCTTGGAGACATTGGATTGTACGTAATTAGGCACCTGGCAAAGACCAATAAAAAGTCGTTAAGTTTAAGTGGGGCGGCCACTGTGTGCGTGGACCAGAGTTGGAATTAGGGAGTTGAGGCTTTGGATCACAGAGGCATCAGCGAGTAGAGGCAGAAACTGTAGGTAGTTTTTTTTTGTCTAATTCTTTTTCATCCCCATTGCACTGTTAGAGCAATCACTAACTTCTAGGACTTGACAATTAGGAGTATTTGCTAAACAGGAGCTGGTACCTGTAAACATAGGGTCCTCGCTGTGACAGAATTGGCTTCTCTCCACGGAGTATTGCCTCGGGATTCACAATGTGAAAGAAATACACAGACATGTAGAAAGGGATAGGTACATCTCTCCACACTGAATAGGCAAAACCATTGTTGGGGTTGATCTGCACATTCTGAATCGAAAAACAAACCACAGATTAACACAAAGAACTCGATCCATCTTTGGTTCACAGACTACCCCAGCTCAGGCACCAGAACAGAGGAAATCTGCAAGACCGGGCAAAGTCCCATGACTTCTGAATCAGAAGATCACGACTGCTGAACTTCTCCACAATGCTCCCTCAGATATGAGTCGAATCAATATCCAGATTAGGGGAGTCCAAAGATTGACCCCAATTCAAGTAAAGGGGTTGAAAGATTCAGATTGATTTATTTATCAGATGACATTTGAACATCGAAACCTACAGTGAAATAAGCCATTTGTGTTCACACATTTGCAGCCTGAGGATGTGCTGGTGACAGGCCGTAAGTGTAAGCCCTGGTCAGCTGAAATGGCATTGCCGGTCTCAATGGCATCACCTCCATTCTTCCAAATACTGAAACCCAGGTCAGCCTTATTCAGTCTGCCACCATCTCCAGAGATTACCCACTCAGCCTCGACTGTACTGACACAGGGATAATATCTCATTCTTGAAGGAAAAAATCTATACTGCAGCAAGTGATCCGCGTTCCAACCGGTTGAATCGGCCAGAAAACTACTTCCCTTTTCCCATCATTTTCTCTCTGGTCATGCTGAAGGGTTTCAGCCCAAAACGTGGGCTGTACTCTTTTCCGTTGATGGTGCCTGACTTACTGAGTTCCTCCAGGTATCTTGTGAACAATGCCACCTTCCTTCCTGATGTGTACAGTTACCTCATCTATCCCAACGTGGAAAATACTGACCATACACCATCATAAATTGGAGCACACTGACCCATACACCATCCCATAACTCAGCAGACTGACCCATTCACCGTCCCAAAACCCCCCACACTGACCCATACACCGTCCGATAACCCCACATTCTGACCCATACACCGTCCCATAACCCACCACACTGACCCATACACCGTCCGATAACCCCACATTCTGACCCATACACCATCCCATAACCCAGCACACTGACCCATACACCATCCAATAACCCAGCACACTGACCCATACACAGTCCCATAACCCAGCACACTGACCTGTACACTGTCCCATATCCCAGCACACTGACCCATACACCGTCCCATAACCCACTACATTGACCTCTACACCATCCCATAACCCAGAAAATGGACCCATGCACTGACCCATACACAGTCCCATAATGCAGCATACTGACTCATACACTGTCCCATAATGCAGCACATTGACCAATACAACGTCCCATTACTCAGCACACAGACCCATACATAGTCCCATAATCCAGCACAGGACCCATATACTATCCCATAACGCAGCACACTGACCCATACACCGTCGTATAACCCAGCGCTGACTAATACACCGTCCCATAACCCAGCACACTGTCCCAGACACCGTCCCATAACCCAGCACACTGACCCATATACCATCCCATAACACAGAACTCTGACCCAGACACCGTCCCATTGCCCAACATGCTGACCCATACACTGTCCCATAAACCAGCACTCTGACCCATACACCATCCCATCACCCAGCATGCTGACTCGTACACTGTCCCATTACTCAGTACACACCCATACACTGTACCATAACACAGCACTCTGACCGATACACTGTCCCATAATGCAGCACACTGACCCATACACCATCCCATAACCTAGCACGTAGACCCATACACCATCCCATAACCCCACACACTGACCAATACACCGTCTCATAACCCAGCACACTGACTCATACACAGTCCCATAACCCAGCACACTGACCCAGACACCGTCCCATAACCTTGTCAACTGCCTTCCTAAAGTCCATGTGGACAATGTTCACTGCCTTGCTTTCTTCTACTTTCCTGGTAACTTCCTTGAAAAAGTCTTTAAGATTGGTTAGACATGACCTACCACGCATGAAGCTATTCTGACTATTCTTAATCAGCCTATGACTATCCAAATACTTATATACCCAGTCCTTCAGAATAACTTCCAATATCTTTCCCACAACTGATGTCAGGCTCACTGGCTTATCATTTCCTGGTTTATTTTTAAAACCTTTCTTGAATACCGGACAGCATTGGCTATTCTCCAACCTGGTACCTCATCTGTCACTAGGACGTTTTAAATATCTCTGCTAGGGGCCTAACAATATCTGCATTTGCCTCCTGAAGGTTTGAGGGAACACCTCATCAGGCCCTGGGGATTTATCCACCTTAATTTACTTCAGGACAGCAAACACCTTCTCATCTGTAATCTGTATAAGGTTCATGAAGTTGGGGCCGATTTGCCTCACTTCGATGGAGTCTGTGTCTGTCTCCTGAGTGAATACAGATGCAAATTTATTTCAGTTCTCACCATCTCTTTTGGCTTCACACATGGATTACCTTTCTGATCTGCTTGAAGACCAATTTTGTCTCTTACAATCCTTTCGTTCTTAACATACCTGTACAATCCCTTGGGATTCTCCTTCACCTTGTCTGCTAGGGTAACTTTATGCCTTCTTTTAGCCCTCCTGATTTCTTTCTTAAGAGTTCTCTTGTATTTATTATGCTCCATAAGCTCCTCATTTGTTCCTACCTGCCTATATCTGTAATACTGCTTTTTCTTAACCAAGGCCTAAATATCTGAAATAATAAGGATGTTGCTGGGTCTGGAGGACCTCAGTTATAAGGAAAGATTGAATAGCTTAGGACTTTATTCTTGGACGTAGATGATTGAGAGGAGATTTGATAGAGGTATATGAAATTATGAGGAGTGTAGATAGGGTAAATGCAAGCAGGCTTTTTCCACTGAGGTTGGGTGGGACAACAACCAGAGGTCATGGGTTAAGGGTGAAAGTTTGAGGGGAACATGAGGGAAAACTACTTCACTCAGAGGTTTGTGAGAGTGTGGAATGAGCTCCCAGCTCAAGAGGTGCATGCAAGCTCAATTTCAATATTTAAGAGAAGTTTGGATAGGTACATGGATGGTAGGGGTATGAATGGGAGGGGTATGATCCCGGTGCAGGTCGACGAGAGTAGGCAATTTAAATGGTTTGGCATGGACTAGATGGGCTGAAGGGCCTGTTTCTGTGCTGTAGTTCGTAACTATGACTGTAACCGTCTATCAGCTCAGGCCAGAGGACTCTGGTGAGCTGCTGCTGGTGGTCAATGCCTCAGTGGGGTGACGGGCTGGACTGATAGAGACAGAGGAGATTGTACATGCTGCGCGGCCTTGCACCCAAGCAGCTCAGAGGGAACGGCATTGTCCGTGGAGGGAGATTACGTATGGCACAGTGGTTAGCGTAACACTTCACAGCGCCAGCAATCGAGGGCGTAACACTTCACAGCGCCAGCAATCGAGGTCCAATTCCCGCCGCTGCCGGGAAGACGTTTGTAAGTTCTCCCCATGACCACGTGTGTTTCCTCCGGGTGCTCCTGTGTCCTCCCACAGTCTAAAGACGTCTGGGTTAGCAGGCTAATTGGCCACGTGGGTGGAATACCTCACTGTGTCATGACTTCACCCAGATTAGACAAAGTATTTTAAGATTTCAGATCTGGCACTTGCCTGGCCAACTTATTCTCAGGGCCTTGCAGCCCGTGGCCTTCTAAGGATGTGGGACAGTGAGTCTGCAGTGACCACAGCACCCAGTTGCCAGTGAGAATGCGTTAAACCAATCCTCCTACTACATTCCAATGGTTTTCTCAAACTATATTGTTTAAATTTAGAAAAAATTAGAAGTGATATTTTTGATCCTTCGGTTAAATTTGAAGAAACTTGGAAACCTTTTATGCAACATTTTCATATGATGTAATTTGACCTTTCTGAATCTTCTTTATTAACGCAAAATATATGAATAGAGGAGTGGAGTTGACAACATTACTGAACGTGTCTGATTCAAGATGTTGGTCTAGCCCTGGTTTGTTCTGTTTGCTTTTTTTTGAGTTTAGTATTCAGGTTTTTTTTCTTTTTTTTGGGGGGGGGGGGTTCTTTGTTTTTATATTTTTTTTCTTTTTATTTCTTTTTTCTCTTTATGACTAATTTCATTATGAGTTTGGAAGTCTATTATACCTATGTTATTTAAAATCTTTTTTGTATATGTTTTTTAAGATCATTCCAATCTCTTTGTATCAACATTGTTACTGTGTTAATAATTTTGAAAATTAATAAAAAGATTTAAAAAGAAAAGAAAGAGAATGTGCTGTCAAGTAACCGTCATTCATTCTGGACATATCAATAAACTAGGCACAACTACAGAGAGCTTTGCTATCAAATGAACAATCTAGACTTGGACCTCATTGAAAGTTGGTTAGCAATAAAGTTTGATATACCCAAAATATTATGAGTTGTTAAACTTTATACAGCACTTAACAGCACAAATGATAATTGATTAAATAAAAAGCAGATTGAACTGCTCATGGTACTAAGTTTAATCAACTCTCTTGTATAACACATTGAATCAATCTCTCTCATGGCAACACTTTCACAGGTGATCCACTGAATGTGGGATGAAGGGTGAAGTTGAGGGTAATCCCCGAACAGGTGAAACAACTCCCAGTTCCACAGTTCCACTTCTCTATTAGCTAAGAACATCAGGGCTACCAATCTCTCCCAATTTTCCATCCACAGAACATATCAAATATTCCCAAACCAGAAGCTGTGAATGAACCAGGCGACTTGCAGTCTCTTGAGAGATAGACCTGTGATGTTCAAGATGGAGAATCCCATTAAGAGTCCAGGTACAACCTACAGAAGACCATCATGAGAGTTAAAGGCATTTCCGTGTGAAGTTACAGACACAATTGGATAAACGACAGCTGTGGCAAGGTTTGAATGCCATTGCTTCCTATCAGATGAAACCTAACACTATAAATGGCAGTAATGCTTCTGTCAACGATAAGCTCAACACCTTTCATGTATGCGTTGACAGGGAGAATAACACTCCACTCACGGCATCTGGGGACCCCATGACCTCTGTGAGGACTTTATTCCTTGGAACGTAGAAGACTGAGAGGAGATTTGATACAGATAAACAAAATTATGAAGCGTATAGATGAGGTAAATGCAAGTAGGTTTTTTCCACTGAGGTTGGGAGGGACTATGACTAGAGGTTATAGGTTAAAGGTGAAAGGCAAAAAGTTTAAAGGGAACATGAGAGTAAACGTCTTCACTCAGAGGGTTGTGACAGTGTGGAATGAGCTGCTAGTGCAAGTGGTGCATGTGAGCTCGATTTCAATGTTTCAGGGCAGTTTGGATAGCTACATCGATGGTAGGGATACGGAGGGCTATGGTTCAGGCGCAGGTCAATAGGCAGTTTAAATGGTTTGGCATGGACTAGATGGGCCAAAGGGCCTGTTTCTGTGCAATAATTTTCTATGACTCTATGGCTGTTTCTGAGTCAGACTGGCAGAACATCCTTCAAGAGGGTGAATCCTCGCAAGGCATCAGGTCCTGATTGTGTACTTGGTAGGGCCCCAAAAACCTGTGCCAACCAACTGGTTGGAGTGTTCAAGGACATCTTCCACCTCTCATTGCTACAGGCGGAGACTCCTACCTAAAACTAAAGGGCAGCAGGGAGAGCTGCCTGAATGACCATCACCCAGTTGCATCTACTGTGACAAAGTGCTTTGAAAAGTTGGTTACGGCTGGAATTAACTTCTGACTGAGCGAGGACCTGGACCCACTGCAATTTGCCTACCAGCTATAGCGGACACAATCTCACTGGCTCTGTGTGGCTTTGGAGCACCTGGATAACACAAAACATGGGTCAGGGTGCTGTTTATTGACTACAGTTTGGCGTACATCATCATTATACCCTCAGGACTTATCAACAAGCTTCAAGACCTGGGTCTCTATACCTCCCTCTGTAACCGAATTCTCAACTTTTTCCATCAGTGACAATTGGAAATAACATCTCCTCCTCGCTCACGATCAACACTAAGACACCTCAGGGATGTGTAGTTATCCCACTGCTCCACTCTCTCTACACCCACGAGTGTGTGACTGCTCGAAACACCATTTATAAACTCACAGGTGACACCACTGCCACTGGTAAAATCACAGACGGTGACACGGAGGCAAACAGGAATCAGAAAGGTCAGCTGGTTGAGTGGCGCCACAACAATTACCCTATACTCAAGATCAGCAAGATCAAGGAATTGATTGTAGGCTTAAGGAAGGGGAAGTCAAGAGAATTCACACCAGTCCTCATTCAGGGATCAGAGCTGGAAAGGATGAGAAACATTGAGTTCTTTGGGTGTCAATGTCCCAGAGGATCTGTGCTGGGCCCAACATATTGATGTAATCATCAAAAAGGCACGCCATTGGATCTAGTTTGTTAGGGGCTTGAGGAGATTCAATGTGTCACCGTAGACTCTTACAAATTTCTACAGATGTTTAGTGGAGAGCACTCTGATTAGTTGCATCACAGCCTGGTGTGACAGCTCCCGTGCACGGGGTCACAGGAGGCTGCAGAGGGCGCAGCCTCACCCAGCTCCCGTGCACGGGCACAACGCTGCCCACCACTGAGGACATCTTCAAGAGGCGGTGCATCAAGAAAGCAGCATCTGTCATTACGGACGCTCATCGTCCAGGACATATCCTCTTCTCGTTACTACCATCAGGGAGGAGGTACAGGAGTTTGAAGGCCCACACCCAATGATTCAAGAACAGCTTCTTTGCCTCTCTGCCATCAGATTTACAAATGGTCCATAGATCCAGGAAAACTACATCATTATTCCTTTTCTTTTGTATGATTAATTTATTTTGTAATTTCTATGCTGTGCAATAACTTTATGATCTCTTTACCTGGTTCTGTCTTTTTTTTTAATGTGATTGGCCTTCTCTCAGTTTAAAACCTTTATTCCTGGTGCATCCCTAGCTTCTTCTAAAACCACTTTGAAATATACAGAGCTATGGAGTTTCCTACGGCCTCATCCTCCCTTTAGAATATTTCTATGGCAAACTTTTTTATGCCATGGACCCCTACCATTAACCCAGGGACCCATGGACCGCAGGTTGGGACTCCTGATCTATAGGTTTTCAGATGATACCACTGTGGTGGGTCGATTCTCAAACAATGATGAGTCGGAACATATCAAGAGCCAGGGAACCTAGTGACATGGTGTCATGACAACAATATTTCCCACTTGTCCAGTCATCTCAATGATACTTTTCCTGTCTAAATGGTCAATTTCAGAATCACCCCCAACTTAGTCAAATTGCCAGGTTTCTGGCTATGCCCGTAACCTGCTTTTGTACCTCTTTACGATCAATATGTTCTCTTTACAATTGTGGTCTTATCTGTCTGTGTCACCGGCAAATCTGGCAATCACACCTCTGGATATTGAGAACACAGGCACCAACACTAATGCCAATGGAACACTACACACTGCCAAGCAGAAGGGTAGTACACTCTCTGCATAAAGCCCTGATCTCATTAGATGGCAGGGCAGGCAGGAGGGACCTCCTGTCTCTATTCTCCCTCTGCCAGGGAGAGGCGTGCATTCGATCATTTTGAAATGTTTCTTTAAGTGTTTATCCACTGCCAAATCTTTTCAGATTTAAGATTAGCTTTACTCGTCAGGTGTACCTCAAACTATCAAAAGGTACAGTGAAATACATCGTTCGTTTCTGTCGATGGCCAACACAGTCTGAAGGTGTGGTGGGGAGCAGCCCGCAAGTGCCTTCATGCTTCCAGCAACAACGTAGCGTGCCCACGGCTTACTAACTCGTATAACTTTGGAATATGGGAGGAAATTGAAGTACCCAGAGGAAACCCACATGGTCACAGGGAGAACGTACAAACTCCTTACAGAAAGTGGCAGGAATTTACCACAAGACATGGGAGCAAATTTAGGCACTTGGCTCAAATCTGCCCTGCCATTCCATTGTAGCTGATTCAGTTGCCTTCTGTAGTTTTTAAAAGATTCCCAATCCTCTAACTCCCCACTAATTTTTGCTATATTATATGCTTTCTCTTTTGCTTTTACGCTGTCTTTAACTTCCCTGGTCAGCCATGCTTGTCTCATCCTCCCTTTAGAATACTTCTTCATCTTTAGAATATATCTGTCTTATGCCTTCTGAATTGAAAACTCCAGCCATCATCCCTGCTGGTGTCTCCTTCCAGTCAATCCTGGCCTGCTCCTCTCTCGTGCCTCTGTAATTCCCTTTACTCCACCATAATACTGATATACTGTATGTGACTTGATTTTCTTCCTCTCAAACTGCAGGGTAAATTCTATCATGTTACGATGATCGTAAGAGTTTCCTTTACCTTAAGCTCCCTCGTCAAATCTGGTTCATGACACAAGACCCAATCCAGAATTGCCTTTCCCTTAGTGGACTCAACCACAAGCTATTCATCAAAGCCATCTTGTAGGCATTCTACAAATTCCCTCTCTTGGGATCCAGCACCAACCCAGTTTTTTCAATCTACCTGCATATTGAAATTCCCCATAACTAACATAACATTACCATTATTACCATAAGACCATAAGACAAAGGAGCAGAAGTCAGCCATTTGGCCCATCGAGTCTGCTCAGCCATTTTATCATGAGCTGATCCATTCTCCCATTTAGTCCCACTCCCCAGCCTTCTCACCATAACCTTTGATGCCCTGACTACTCAGATACCTATCAATCTCTGCCTTAAATACACCCAATGACTTGGCCTCCACTGCCGCCCGTGGCAACAAATTCCATAGATTCACCACCCTCTGGCTAAAAAAATTTCTTCGCATCTGTGTTCTGAATGGGCACCCTTCAATCCTTAAGTCATGCCCTCTCGTACTAGACTCCCCCCATCATGGGAAACAACTTTGCCACATCCACTCTGTTCATGCCTTTCAATATTCGAAATGTTTCTATGAGGTCCCCCCTCATTCTTCTAAACTCCAAGGAATACAGTCCAAGAGCAGACAAACGTTCCTCAAATGTTAACCCTCTCATTCCTGGAATCATTCTAGTAAATCTTCTCTGTACCCTCTCCAATGTTAGCACATCCTTTCTCAAATAAGGAGCCCAAAACTGCCCACAGTACTCCAAGTGAGGTCTTACCAGTGCCTTATAGAGCCTCAACATCACATCCCTGCTCCTATACTCTATTCCTCTAGAAATGAATGCCAACATTGTATTTGCCTTCTTCGCCACCGACTCAACCTGGAGGTTAACCTTAAGGGTATCCTGCACGAGGACTCCCAAGTCCCATTGCATCTCAGAACTTTGAATTCTCTCCCCATTTAAATAATAGTCTGCCAGTTTATTTCTTCTGCCAAAGTGCATAACCATACACTTTCCAACATTGTATTTCATTTGCCACTTCTTTGCCCATTCTTCCAATCTATCCAAGTCTCTCTGCAGACTCTCTGTTTCCTCAGCACTACCGGCCCCTCCACCTATCTTTGTATCATCAGCAAACTTAGCCACAAAGCCATCTATTCCATAATCCAAACCGTTGGTGTACAACGTAAAAAGAAGTGGCCCCAACACGGACCCCTGTGGAACACCACTGGTAACCAGCAGCCAACCAGAATGGGATCCCTCTATTCCCACTCTCTGTTTCCTGCCAATCAGCCAATGCCCTATCCACATATGTAACTTTCCCATAATTCCATGGGCTCTTATCTTGTTAAGCAGCCTCATGTGTGGCACCTTGTCAAAGGCCTTCTGAAAATCCAAATATACAACATCCACTGCATCTCCCTTGTCCAGCCTACTTGTAATTTCCTCAAAAAATTGTAATAGGTTTGTCAGGCAGGATTTTCCTTTAAGGAAACCATGCTGAGTTCTGCCTATCTTGTCATATGCCTCCAGGTACTCCATAACCTCATCCTTGACAATCGATTCCAACAACTTCCCAACCACCGATGTCAAGCTAACAGGTCTATAATTTCCTTTTTGCTTCCTTGCCCCCTTCTTAAATAGCGGAGTGACATTTGCAATCTTCCAGTCCTCCAGAACCACGCCAGAATCTATCGACTTTAGAAAGATCATTGCTAATGCCTCTGCGATCTCCACAGCTACTTCCTTCAGAACACGAGGGTGCATTCCATCTGGTCCGGGAGATTTATCTACCTTTAGACTATTCAGCTTCCTGAGTACTTTCTCTGTCGCAATTGTGACTGCGCACACTTCTCTTCCCTGCCACCCTTGAGTGTCCGGTATACTGCTGATGTCTTCCTCAGTGAAGACTGATGCAAAATACTCGTTCAGTTCCTCCGCCATTCCTTATCTCCCATTACAATTTCTCCAGCATCATTTTCTATCGGTCCTATATCTACTCTCACCTGTCTTTTACTCTTTATATACTTGAAAAAGCTTTTAGTATCCTCTTTGATATTATTTGCTAGCTTCCTTTCATAGTTCATCTTTTCCCTCTTAATGACCTTCTTAGTTTCCTTTTGTAAGCTTTTAAAAACTTCCCAATCTGTCTTCCCACTAATTTTTGCTTCCTTGTATGCCCTCTCCTTTAACTTTGGCATTGACTTCTCTTGTCAGCCACGGTTGCATCCTTTTTCCATTCCAAAATTTCTTCTTTTTTGGAATATATCTGTCTTGCACCTTCCTCACTTCTCACATAAACTCCAGCCACTGCTGCTCTGCCGTCCTTCCTGCTAGTGTCCCTTTCCAGTCAACTTTGGCCAGTTCCTCTCTCATGCCACTGTAATTTCCTTTACTCCACTGAAACACCGACACATCAGATTTCAGCTTCTCTTTCTCAAATTTCACAGTGAACTCAATCATGTTATGATCACTGACTCCTAAGGGTTCCTTCACCTCAATCTCTCTAATCACCTCTGGTTCATTCCACAATACCCAAACCAGTACAGCTGATCCCCTAGTGGGCTCAACAACAAGCTGTTCTAAAAAGCCATCTCGCAGACATTCTACAAATCCTCTCTCTTGAGATCCAGTGCCGACCTGATTTTCCCAATCCACTCGCATGTTAAAATCCCCCACAATTATCATAACACTGCCCTTCTGACAAGCCTTTTCTATTTCCTGTTGTAATTTGTAGTCCACATCACTGCAGCTGTTTGGAGGCCTGTATATAACTGCCATCAGGGTCCTTTTACCCCTGCGATTTCTTGGTTCAACCCATAAAGATTCTGCATTTTCCTATCCTATGTCGCCTCTTTCCAATGATTTGATATCATTTCTTACCAATAAAGCCACACCTTCCCCTCTGCCTACCTGCCTATCCTTCCGATACACCGTGTATCCTTGGACGTTCAGCTCCCAGAGACATGCATCCTTTAGCCACGTCTCAGTGATGGCCACAATATCATACCTGCCAATCTGTAGCTGTACGACAAGATCATCCACCTTATTCCTTACGCTGCGTGCATTTTAAGTACAACACCTTAAGACCAGTATTTGGTACTTTTCGCTTTGATTGCACTGCAACTCATCCCAATGGCTGCAAATTTGCCCCGTCACCTGCCTGTCTTTCCTGACATCTTTACTGCTCACTATCTTAGATTTATTTCTGTTTTCCGCTTCCTCCGCTCTATCATTTGGGTTCCCATCCCCCTGTCAAATTAGTTTAAACCCTCCCTAACAGCTCTAGTAAACCTTCCCGCCAGGATATTGGTCCCCTTCGAGTTCAGATGTAACCCATCCATTTTGAACAGGTCATACTTCCCTCAGAGGAGATCCCAGTGATCCGAGAATCTGAAGCCCTGTCCCTGCACCAGTCTCTCAGCCATGCATTCATCTGCCTGATCCTACTATTCTTGCCCTCGCTAGCACGTGGCACAGGCAGCAATCCCGAGATTACTACCTTGGAGGTCCTGCTTCTCAGCTTCCTTCCTAACTCCCTGAAATCTCTCTTCAGGACCTCCTCCCTTTTCCTATCTATGTCATTGGTACCAACATGTACCAAGACAGCTGGCTGATTGCCCTCTCCATTCAGAATTTTTGGACTCTATCCGAGACATCCCGTACCCTGGCACCTGGGAGGCAACACACCATGCGGGTATCTCTATCAGGCTCACAGAATCTCCTGTTTGTTCCCCTGACTATAGAATCCCCTATGACTGTTCTCCCTCCTTCCCTCCTGCACAACAGCGCCAGGCTCAGTGCCCGAGACCCGGTCACCGTGGGCATCCCCTGTCCGGTCATCCCCCTCAACAGCATCCAAAATGAGATACTTGTTGCTGAGGGGGGCAGCCACAGGGGTGCTCTCCACTATCCGGGCATTTTCCTTCCCTCTCCTGACAGTCACCCAGTTTTCTGACCCCTGTAGCCTAGGGATGACTACCTCCCTGTAGCTCCTGTCTATCACCTCTTCACTTTCCCTGATAAGCAGTAGGTCATCAAGCTGCAGCTCCAGATCCCTAATCTTACATGCCTTTTCTATTTCCTGTTGAAATTCTGCTACTGTTCAAGGTTTGTATATAACTCCAAATAGGGTCCTTTTACGCTTGCAGTTTCTTAACTCTACCCACAAGGTTTCTACATCCTCTGATCCTATATCACCTCTTTCTAAGGATTTGATTTCATTTTTTAACAACCGATCCACCTCATCCCCTCTGCCTACCTACCTGTCCTTTTGCTACAATGGATATTCTTGGATATCAAGCGCCCAACTCTAATCTTCTTTCAGCCACGTCTCAGTGATATCCATAACGTCATACCTGCCAATCTCTAACTGCACTACAAGATCATCTACCTTATACTGCAAGCATTCACATATAACACCTTCAGTCCTGTATTCATCACCCTTTTCAATAGGAGACAGAGACGGAGACAGGGTTAAAATGGCGCTAAACGGCGACTCCTTTGAAACAGCTCTCTTTCCGTCTTTAATACCTTTATTTTTCCCTTTCAGGGATCTTTTGAAGACCCTGACCTGGAGTTACACGCAGACTTTGGTTCTTTGCGGGAATGAGACCCGTTGTCGGGGTTTCAGGGCTGGCCGTTGTTTGGCACACCAAGGGTTCGGCCTGAGAGTCCGGCTCGTATTTGGAGGTCTAAGATCTCAGGGCTCTGGAGACGGGCAGATCGAGGGTCGGTGTCACGGTAGGAGACCCGTGTGTCATCAGGGGAGTCGGAAAATCTACTACTGTGGGCCCGAAGACCCGGGATCTTTGCGATCTTCAGGCACGGAACTCGAAAAAAGCGACGTAACAGACTTTTAACATTGTAAACCAGCGAGTTGTTGTTATGTCTCCCCGCTTGCTGGGAAAATGGAAAAACCTCCTTCTCCCTTATTAGGGAGAGAGAACCTGTGGTATGTCGAATGCCGGATGAAACGTGAAGCCTTTGCGGTAACTCCAAGTCTCTGACTTTGCTATTGCTTTGCTCACCCTTGAGTGCTCGGTGGTGGGTGCTGATGCTTTTGTTTTGCCGGTGGGGAGAGGGGGAATTGTTGCTCACTAACGCTTACACGCAGGATGGGGGAGTTAGGGGGGACTTTGGGATTCTCAGGTTTAACTGCTGTTCATTCTTTGGGGCACTTCTCTGTTTTCGAAGAAAAAGCATTTCAGGATGTATGCTGTATACATTTCTCTAACATTAAATTGTACCTTTGAACCTTTGAATTTTTGCCCCCATGTTACACTGCGACGCATCCCACTGACTGCAGCTTTGCCCCAGTATCTGCCTGTCCTTCCCCATAGTCTCTCTACACATTGCATACCGACTACCCAGTCCTCAGCCCTATCACTCCAGTTCCCACCCCTTTGCCAAAATCAGTTCAAACCCTCCCCAACAGCTCTGGCAAACCTGCCCGCAGGAATATCAGTGACCCTCAGGTTCAAGTGTAACCTGTCCTTTTTGTATACATCATACCTTCCCCAGAGGAGATCCCAATGATCCCAAAATCTGAAACCCTGCCCCTGCACTGGCTCCTCAAGCATGCATTCATCTGTACCATCATCCTATTCCTATCCTGACTAGTACGTGGTACTGGGAGTAGTCCAGGGATTACTAGCTTGGAGGTCCTGCTCTCCAGCCTTTTCCCTAACTCGCTTTGCTCACAGCACAGGACCTCTTCCCCCTTTCTATCAATTCGTTAGTGCCAACATGCACCATGACCTCTGACTGCTCACCCTTCCTCTTGAGAACCTTCTGCCACTCTGAGACATCCTGGCCGCCAGCGCCTGGGAAGTAAAGCACCATCCTGACTTCTCTTTCACGGCTACAGAATCTGCTGCCCATCCCCCCCGCATCAAGTCTCCTATCACTATCGCTCTGCTTGACTTTACCCTTCCGCGCTACGCCTCAGTGCATCGCACCCCACCCCCAGCAGCATCCAAAGGGGTATACTTGTTGCTGAGGGGAATGGCCACAGGGGAACCCTGCGCTGACTGCTTACTCCCCTTGATTCTCCTGCTGGTCACCCAACTACGGTCTGAGGCTTGTACTGTGGGTGTGACCACCTCAGTAAAAGACTCCTCTGTGAAGTTTGCATCCTCCCGGATGGTCCTGAGTGCATCCAGCTCCAGCTCCATTTCCCTGACCTTGTCAGTCAGGAGCTGAAGTCGGGAGCTGTTCCTGCAGATGTAGTCATCAGGGGGACTGCTAGGTACCCTGAAATCATTCATCTTACAGGAGGAGAATTCCACTGCCTAACTACTATCCTGCCCACACGTGTTATACCTCTAACTTCTCAAGCTTAAGTTCCAGCCTGCACCTGTTCTTGCCCAAGCCTGACCACTCTAACACTGTCCAGTCGCACAATGGCCGTTCCGCTTAAATCCCGCTTCTGTTTATTAGCCACTGCTGATTAACCGTGGTTACTATTAATCCAAGCAGTCTCCCCGACAGCTGGCACTGTAAAATGTTATGCTAACTGCTAGGCTACTGTGGTGCCCTAAGGTAGACACCCCTCATACCACCTACCACGACCACCTGGGCTCTACACCGAGACACTAGTAACCTCTGCGCACAGTGAATGCCGACAGGCAGCAACATTGGGAAGTCAACAACCCGCATCACGAATCTAACAGCAAAAACGTGCAGCGGCTGGAAATCCAAAGTAAAAAACAGGAATCGTCTGAGTTCACAGCGTCTCCGGAGAGAGACACGGTTTCAAGTTGACCCTCTCTCTCTGCATTGATCCCACATCACCTATTGAGCACTCCCCACAAACTTGTGCTTTTCCCTCTCCTGCGGAAACTGTATAGGGTCTTAACGTTTGTACCTTAATGACTTGGTCCTGGATAATCTGGGGCGACACAAAGATTAAAACCAGGCTGAGAGCAGCAAGCAGGAGCCCAGCCACCAGGACAAAGAGGATTGTCCTTTGCCTGGGAATGTTCATTTCCAGATCTCCCAAAGCAGCAGCTATCCTAGAAGGAAGGTCCCAACACACGATCTGTCCCGGAGCAGTGTGTTCAACACAGACAGCGGGGCATAAATCAATGATTGACAGGTAACCTTTCTGAGTAATTATTGGGAGTTATTTGAAATCTTTGGTCCATAAAATATACAATAAAGTTATCACAACTCCCTCTCCTGCATATGTGACCTCAGAACATATCCAGTGGGTCCAGTCGGTTCAGGCAGCATATCAGAAGCTGTGCCCTCCTGACCCACGGTCTGATCAGGCACTGCCTACAGCCTAAATGAGATCTCTGCCCCTTTGTCGTCAGCTAGTTACTGATGTGATGCACTTTACACTCAGCGCTGGCTGACATCACCTGGGTAAAGGTTCACTGTTCACCTTTGGATATTCTTGTCTAGCAATCTACTTAAATATTTAGCACAACAGTTTATAATTCATTATTGAACTTGACTGGGATTCTGTGTCGGAGTAATCGATGACTGTATGACTTCTGGAGTTGCACAGATTCAGGCAGGGAGTACTTCAGAAAGAACTAAACTGTGGAGACTGGACCAGAGACGGGGCAGACAGCCAGGTGGTTCCTGTGATGGAGGTAGGGAGGGTGCAACAAGTGGGAGACAATAGGTAGGGTGACCAGGCCAGTTAGTGATGGGTGAGCTAGGGTCAGACACCCTCACTCCGTGATACGGATTTGGCGAGTTTCATCTGACAAGGAAACTCCATTAAACAATGTGTCAGCAAGGAAAAGGTCATGGAGGCAGATGTGACCATAAGACATAGGAGCAGAATTAGGCCATTCAGCCCATCAAATCTGCTCCACCATTCCATCATGGATGATTTATTATCCTTCTCAATCCCATTCTTCCACCTTCTCCCCATAACCTTTGATGTGTTTACCAATCAAGAATCTATCAAACTCCGCTTTAAATATACCCAGACTCCACAGCTGTCCATGGCAATGAATTCTACAGACTCACTGCCCTCTGGTTAAAGAAATGCTTCCTCATTTCTGTCCTAAATGGACATCCCTCTATTCTGAGGCTGTGCTCTCTGGTCATAGACTCCCCCACTACAGGAAACATCCTCTCCATATCCACTCTATCTAGGCCTTGCAGTGTTCGATAGGTTTCAATGAGATCATCGCCTCATTCTTCTAAACTCCAGTTAGTACAGGCCCAGAGTCATCAAACACTCCTCATATGTATAATTTTGGGATCATCCTTATAAGCCTCTGATGGACCCTCACCAACGTCAGCCATATTTTCTTGGATAGGGGGCTCAAAACTGCTCACAATACTCCAAGTGTGATCTGACCAATGCCTTTTAAAGCCTCAGCATTACATTCTTGCTTTTGTACTTTAGTCTACTCAAAATGAAAGCTAACATTGTATTTGCCTTCCTTATCACTGACTCAGCCTGCAAGTTAACCTTTCGGGAATCTTGCACAAGGACTTCCAAGCCCCTTTGCACCTCTGATTTTTGAATTTTCTCCCCATTTACAAATAGCCCACGTCTTTATTCCTTCAATCAAAGTGCATGCCATTGCACTTCCGTACACTACATTCCATCTGCCACTCCTTTGCCCCATTCTCCCAATTTATCCAAGTTCTTCTGCAGACACTCTGCTTCCTCAGCATTACCTACCCCTCCACCTATCCTTGTACAGTCTGCAAACTTGGCAACCAAGCCATCAATTTCTTCACCAAAATCATTGGCATAGAACATAAAAAGAAGCTGTCTCAACACCGATCCCTGTGGCACGCCACTAGTCACCAGCAGCCAATAAGAAGAGACCCTCATTAACCCATTCTTTGCCTCCTACCAGGCAGCCAATCTTCTCACAGTGCAAGAATCTTTCCTGTAAATCCATGGGCTCTTACCTTGTTAGGCAGCATTTATTACAATCATTCCTACAGTTCTGATCAAAAAGCTCCAGAACCTGGGCCTCTGTACCTCCCTGTGCATCTGGATCCTCAACTTCCTCACCAGAAGACCACAATCTGTATGGATTGGAAATAACATCTCTGTCTCGCTGATAACCAACACTGGCGCACCTCAGGGATGTGCTCTTAGCCCACTGCTCTCCTCTTTCTATAACTATGTGGCTAGGCACAGCACAAATGTCATCTATAAATTTGCTGACGACACAACTATTGTTGGCAGAATCTCAGATGGTGATGAGAGGGCGTACAGGAGTGAGATAGATCAGCTGGTTGAGTGGTGTGTTGACACAGCAACAACCTAGCACTCAATGTCAGTAAGACCGAAGAATTGATTGTGGACTTCAGAAAGGCTAAGACGAGGGACCACACTCCAGTCCTCATAGAGGGATCAGAAGTGGAAAGAGTGAGCAGTTTCAAGTTCTTGGGTGTCAGCATCTCTGAGAATCCATCCTGAGACCGACATATCGATATAGTTACAAAGAAGAAACGACAATGGTTATATTTCATTCGGAGTTTGAGAAGATTTGGTATGTCACCAAAGACCCTCACGTATTTCTACAAATGTACCATGGAGAGCATTCCAAAGGGCTGCAGCACCATCTGGTCTGGGGGAGAGGCACTGCACAGGACCAAAGCAAGCTGCATAAAGTTTTAAATTCAATCAGCTCCATCATGGGCACTAACCTCCCTGCCATCCAGGCCATCTTCAATGAACCATGTCTCAAAATGGTGGCATCCATCATTAAGAACCACATCACCCAGGACATGCCCTCTTCTCATTGCCACCGTCAGCGAAGAGGTACAGGAGCCTGAAGGCACACACTCAAGAATTCAGGAATAACTTCTTCCCCTCTGCCTTCAGATTTCTGAATGAACATTGAACCCATGAACACTACCTCACTATTTCCTCTCTCTTTTTGTGCTACTTATTTCACTGAACACACACACACAAATACTTCCTACTGTAATTTACAGCTCTTATTAGCTCTTCTTTCAGTTAGTCCTGACGAAGGGTCTCGGCCTGAAACATCAACTGTACCTCTTCCTAGAGATGCTGCCTGGCCCGCTGTGTTCACCAGCATTTTTTGTGTGTGTTGCTTGAATTTCCAGCATCTGCTGATTTCATTGTGTTTGAGAGTTGGAGAAAGGTAATTTTCTCGTCACTGAGTCCAGTGGATGTTAGCAAGGGGCTAACAATCTACGTCTCTAGAGCCACCTGGTAAAAAGGGGTTTCATGTGAATTAACATTCTGGTCTTCCAGAGGACCAGTTTTGTCCTTTGCAATCCTTTTGCTCTTAACATATCCGTAGAATTACTTACAATTCTCCTTCAACTTGTCTGCTGGAGCAACTTTATTGCCTTCTTTTAGCTTTCCTGATTTCTTTCTTAAGTGTTCTCTTGCATTTCTTAGACTCCATAAGTACTTTATTTGTTCCTACCTGCCTTTACCTGCTATGCACCTCCATTTTCCCCTTAACCAGGGCTTCAATATCACTTGAAAACCAATGATCCCTACACTTGTTATCTTTACCTTTTATTCTGACAGGTACATACAAGCTTTTTACTCTCAAAATTTCACTTTTGATGGCCTCCCACTTATCAGATACAGCTGTAACACCCTGGTGTGACGAGAATACACATAAATTAAGATGTTTGCTGGCCTGGGCTTGCACCAGTGGCATCAGCAGTTGGTCTGCCACCTGTCCTCAGGGGAGGGAGAGATAAGGAACAATGAAGCAGCATTTGGAGATGTTAATGAAGGAGCCATCAGTCTGGGTATTGTCAAGATCGGCTCCCCCTTTGAACCCTGAACTGTTTGAAGTGATGGACAGGCGATCTGGAGATGTGTAATGAAGGGACGGGAGAGAGAGCTGTCTAGAGCGGCTCCCCCTTTGAACCCTGAACTGTTTGAAGTGATGGACAGGCGATACCCCAGCAGGGGGATAAAAAGGGACAGGTTCGCTAAGGTAGGACACACACGACACCCGAGGTAACGAGACCCTGGAAGCGGTGCGCCTCTCACAAGTCGGTGGGAAGTTTTGGAAGGCCGGTTGTGGGACCAGGCCATAGACGAGCAGGGTGGAAAGGCATGATCAGCGGGAACCCGGTGTGTGTCCGCCCTTGCTTGGGTGCCGGGTTCACTGCAGAGGATCGACCACATCTGAAGGAGGGGTCACAGTCGGTGACCTCAGGTGACATCACAAAGGACTCGCCCGAAAGCTGCTTGTGAGCAATATCGCAGGTCTGTGAGTGGAAGCCGTTTCGAATGATCACTCGTGCTTGTTCTCTCTCTCTCTCCACCCACATTGTCCATCGCCACGGCAACAATTACTGCGAACTGAACTAAATTGAACTGGACTTTGTGTGTCACTTTGAAATTGGTCATTTAGCCCTAGACAACGATAGAGCTTGATTGATCCTGTTATCTTAATTTTGTGCACATGTGTGTTTATCATTGCTGAACTGTTGCATTTATTATCCTTTCGATTACTGTGTTGCTTGTTTCTTTAATAAAACTTTCTTAGTTCTAGTAATCCAGACTCCAACTGAGTGATCCATTTCTGCTGGTTTGGCAACCCAGTTATGGGGTACGTAACGTAAGTGGGGTTCTCGTCCGCGATTTTGAACGCTAAATTTGGGACGGAGTAAATTGATTGGGTTAAAATTCCCAAAAGAAAGAAAAGACAAAGAGAAGAAATGGAGGCTGAGGAATTTATAAAGGCGCCGACCTTGGAGGCATTAGAGGATGCCAGGAAATCGGAATTGGTAGCTGTGGCCAAATGGTTGAATCTTGCTAAGGGGAAGTCGACAATGAGGAGAGAGGAGATACACAGAGCTATCGTAGAGCACTATGTATCTAAAGGTGTGTTTTCCCGAGGCGAGCTGGAGGTGGTGTCTATTGAAAAACCTGCTGGAGATGCGGTACAGGTACAGCTTGAAAAACTGAGACTCGAGCACGAGTTCCGGGTACGACAGTTGGAGCCAGAAGAGAAGGAGAGAGAGGTAGAAAGGCAAGAGAGAGAGAGACAGATGGAGAGAGAAGAGAAAGAGAGAGAGAGACAGTTGCAGCGAGAGGAGAAACAGAGGGAAAGGGAATTCGAGTTGGAGAAGTTAAAGATAAGGGCCGAGCAGGGGCTCGTGCTGAACCAAGGTGGAGAGTTCCGGGCGACCCAGGAGGTTAGGCTGGTTCCCCTATTTGACAATACCGACGTGGATCGGTACTTTCTCCACTTCGAAAAAGTGGCTATAAGTCAGGACTGGCGGTGGGATAAGTGGGCTGTTTTACTTCAGAGTGTACTGAAAGGGAAAGCCCAACAAGCTTACTCCGCTTTATCCGCGGAAGATGCCCAGAAGTATGAGGTGGTGAAGGAGGCCATCCTCAGGATTTATGAGTTGGTCCCGGAGGCATACCGGCAGAGGTTCCGGAATGCGAGGAAGCAGTGGGACCGCACGTATTTAGAGTTTGCCCGTGAGATGCAGACATATTGTGAGCGTTGGTGCGCCTCAAAGGAGGTAGAAGGGGATTATGACAGACTGCTACAGCTGATCCTGATTGAGCAGTTTAAAGGTCATGTCCCTGAGGGTATGAGACCCTACCCAGATGAGAAGGAGGCAGCCACGTTAGCCGGAACTGCTAAGTTAGCGGATGAGTATGCGTTGACACATAAAATGAAGTTTTCCCCGAGTAAAGGCTACCAGAAGGGTAGTCAGGACGGTGGGGAGAGTCCGCCGGAAAAGTCAGAAAGTAACGCGGGGACTAGTGAGAAGGATAAGGTAGACCGGGAGCAGTCTGGTAGGAAGTCTCCTGGGGTCGTCTGTTATAATTGCGGGAAAGTCGGACACTTTGCGTCCAGGTGCTTTGCCCCAAAGAAGGAGACGGGAAAAGGGAAGACAGCGATTTTGACTGGCTGTATCGAGCTGTTAAGCGAACCGCTAGGGAAGGACAGGTCTGCCAAAGTTCAGGAAGGGCGCGAGAGGTTTATCTCGGCCGGATTGGTGTCAGTGAAGGAGGGGTTAAAACCAGTTCAAGTGCGGATCTGGAGAGACACGGGAGCATGTCAGTCACTAATACTGAAGAGTGTATTAGAGTTTAGCTCAGAGACCCGGACTGGGGAGGTCAAGGTCAAAGGTGTTGGGGAAGGGAGAGAGTCAGTCCCTTTGCACCAGCTACACTTACAAAGCAACCTGGTCTCTGGACTAGTCACGATCAGGGTGAGGTCCGAATTACCGATGAAAGGCATGGAAGTCTTGCTCGGTAATGACGTCGCCGGGAGAATCATGTTTCCGGTCGTGAGATTGACAGGTCAGCCTGCCAGCAGTGAGGCCCCGCCCATGGACTCACAGGTTCATCACGGGACTGCGGTAGTAAATTTAGCTGAGACGTTTCTGCCAGTCTTGTACGAGACGGGGGTAGAAAATGAAAAGAAGGAGTGTAGTGAGACAAGAGGTAGTGAGGGAGCTGGGACAGACATAGCAGTAGCCAGGAAAGAATTTGTGCAGACGTGGGAGCGAGACGAGGGGCTGGTGGTTTTGGCAGAGACAGCTCTCTCTGACACAGGCTTGACAAGGGAACTAGTAGGCTATTGTGTGGAGGAGGAAGTGCTAAGGAAGAAAGGGAAACCCAGTACAGTACCCGCAGATGAGGAATGGGGGGTGGTGCAAAAGAGTTATGAGGATGAGATTTTTAACCTGGCCCACAAGGTACCCCCCGGTGGACACTTTGCGGTGCTGGAGGAAACAGTTGGTGGAATCATGAAAGAGATTTACCGGCTTCCCAGGGGGAAGGATGTTATTGATTACGGCCGACGCGAACTGGGACGGTCACAGGCTTTTGATACGCTAACAAACCTAGTTGGTGTTAGCGCGAAAATCAATGAAGCTAGGGGCCCCCTGATAAGAGAAAAAAACCATTTTGAAAAGATTAGTATGGTATTGATCAGATGGGAGAAGGCTATTGTTTTGGCCAGGTCTACTGGTAAGGTCTCTCCCTTAATCCCCGAACAAAGCGACTCTTTAGGAGAAGTAATTAAACGACTCGCACCCGTGTGTTTGATTGTCCCGAGGCGATGCAAAGAACTGGGAGGTTGGGTGGTGTCTGTTACAATAGGCTAGCCTAGTAAACAACATTCATATAGAATGAGTAATTCAGTGACTCAAGGGCTGACGAACACAGAGGTGTGTATTGGCAATTTAATACGGCTGTCTGAAGCCAGCTTGATAGTGAACCTTGAAATAAATGAGTTCGGCCACGCGAAGGTCACTTACCTGGGAATTGTGGTGACACAGGGGCAGCTGGCAGCGATGCAGGCTACAGTGCAGGCTATCGCTGACCTCCCAACCCCGACAGACAAGAGGGCCCTCAGAAGGCTCTTGGGGATGGTGGGGTACTGTAGGAAGTTTTGCAATAACTCTGCGGTCTCTACCCCTCCCCCTCCTACTAAGCCCTTGTGAGAGAAAACTGAGTCGGAATGAGACGACCCTTGTTATTGTGGTCCGGGACAAAACCAAATGAGAGGTTACATTGATCGCAATTCATCAGTGTTTTTGGCCACTATGAAGTTTGCTAAGTTGGAGCCTGGTCTAAGGGATTATTAATAACACATATAAAGAGAACAGAAAATGTGATGGCTGACTGTCTGTCAGGTGTTGAGAACTTCAAATTTGCTGTATTAGCCAAATAGCTGATAAAGATATATATTTGTGCGTATCAAATAATGTACTCATGTTTGTAATTTTTACCCCGGTAAAAATCCTTAAAGGGGGGAAGTGTGACAAGAATACACATAAATTAAGATGTTTGCTGGCCTGGGCTTGCACCAGTGGCATCAGCAGTTGGTCTGCCACCTGTCCTCAGGGGAGGGAGAGATAAGGAACACAATGAAGCAGCATTTGGAGATGTTAATGAAGGAACCATCAGTCTGGGTATTGTCAAGATCGGCTCCCCCTTTGAACCCTGAACTGTTTGAAGTGATGGACAGGCGATCTGGAGATGTGTAATGCAGGGACGGGAGAGAGAGCTGTCTAGAGCAGCTCGCCCTTTGAACCCTGAACTGTTTGAAGTGATGGACAGGCGATACCCCAGCAGGGGGATAAAAAGGGACAGGTTCGCTAAGGTAGGACACACACGACACCCGAGGTAACGAGACCCTGGAAGCGGTGTGCCTCGCACAAGTCGGTGGGAAGCTCTTGGATGGCTGATTGGGGGATCAGCCTTAAACGCACAGGGTGGAAAGGTACAATCAGTGGGAACCCGGTGTGTGTCCGCCCTTGCCTGGGTGCCAGGTTCACTGCAGAGGATCGACCGCACCTGGAGGAGGGGTCACAGTCGGTGACCTCAGGTGACATCACAAAGGACTCGCCCGAAAGCTGCTTGTGAGCAATATCGCAGGTCTGTGTGTGGAAGCCGTTTCTGAATGATCATTCGTTCCCGTTCTCTCTCTCCTTCCCCCCACATTGTCCATCGCCATGGCAACGATTACTGCGAACTGAACTAAATTGAACTGAACTTTGCATCACTTTGAAATTGGTCATTTACCCCTAGACAACGATAGAGCTTGATTGATCCTGTTATCTTAATTCTGTGCACATGTGTGTTTATCATTGCTGACCTGTTGCATTTATTATCCTTTCGATTACTGTGTTGCTTGTTTCTTTAATAAAACTTTCTTAGTTCTAGTAATCCAGACTCCAACTGAGTGATCCATTTCTGCTGGTTTGGCAACCCAGTTACGGGGTACGTAACGTTGGGAAAGGTTTCACTGCTAATGTAATGGTCTTTCTCTGGAAGTAGTGTTTGGGTTAAGGTTAGAGATAATGGGTGCTTTGGAATGTGAACCGTTCAATGAAGGGAGTGTATTTCATGCCATGTGCCTGACACTGGTGTGAGCTGGGTCTTGTTCTGCGGAAGATGAAGAGAGAAGACGCCGGAGTGGAGAGATTGTAGTATTCGATCCGGAGCAGTGACACAATCCGACAAAGGCTGGGGAGATCGAAGGAGGATCGACGAACAGGGAAACTGTGAGCTCCAACTTGTGCACGTTAAACTGTCTCATTAAAGTGGGCCCTTTTCTTTTTTTGCTTTTTCTTTACTAACCCTTTAGTCAAATTAAGGATTATAAAGTTAAATCATTTAATTGTATATGGTGTACTGAATGTTATTTCATGATACTGATTTGCAACAGGGTAACAAATCACACAGCAGCCACCCAAACGGGGTTCCAGGTGAGCTTACACCTCAATCTCACACGTTTGGCGGGGCCAGAGATTGTCCTCCCTGGACGTGCGCAGCTGACAGACCAGAGTCTTTCAATTGTGGGGGCTCGTCCGGGATCAATTTTGTTGTATGCTGTGTGATTGCCCTGAGCATTGACCCAGTGGGTTGTGTGTTTAAGTCTGTGCTAAACGATTGTCTGGTAAAGTGATTACAATACATGGGCATGGATGCTGCCGGGGTTGAGCAGTGATGTGAATCTATGGGGTTACTGTTAACGAATGCTTGTGTGTTGAGTATGGTAGATATTCGTACTCCTGATGAATTGTTAATTCAACTTTTAAGTACTATTAAGGCTGTAGGAAAAGTTACGATTGTGGGTTGGAGGTTTGATAAAATGGTGGACACAGACTTTGTTTTAGTTCAGACTGGTGCTGACATAACGGCAGTGAAACTGCCTGGTACTATTGGGGCCCTGGGAGAGGGGGGCCGTGGACTGTCCATACTTTCCGGGGGGAGGAGAGTGTAGGGGAGTGGGCTGAATTGCAAGTCAAGTCTCCTGCAGCTGGGGGCAGAGACTTCAAAGACAGGTTGCCCTGGTTTCTGCGGAGCGAGGGGAAGTGGTGGTCTGATTTGGAATGTCTAATGAGACCCCCAGGGAGGAGTGAGAATTCTGAGTTGGTAGCGGGGCCCTTACCTCCCTGGCGAATAAATGGAAAAATGCCCAGGTTCAAAGTCCCAGCTATCGTAGGCTCCGCCTGTACTCAGGAACGAAGCCCACCCCTAAAGGGGAGGAGGAGTATGAGACTTGGGCGGAGCAGACCTCTCAGGTGTTAGATGAGTGGCAGTGCTCTGATAACAGCGATTGGCTGAGAGCTTGAGGGGGCGGGCTGCTGACGCAGCAAGAGCCATAAAGGCACAGAAACCCCTTGCCACTTCTGCGGCCTACATGCAAGCACTAGAGAAGGTGTTTGGTGCGACGGGAAGCCCAGTGGAGCTCATGACGGCGTTTCAGAACATGTATCGGGAAAAGGGGGATGAAGATTTCTGCTTACATCTTTCAGCTAGAGAGGCAGATAAATTGCTTGCGGCATAGAGGGGCCATTCGGAAGGCTGAGGTGGACCAGTTAAGAATGGACCAAACAGCGAAAGACGCCAAGTCCCAGAACCTGATAGCTTGGGGTCTCCGACTGTCTCGTAAGACATGCCCCCTTCCTCATTTGATGAGCTGAACAGAGAAGTATGAGAGGAGGAGAATGCGTCAGAGGCGCGGGAGGCCTCCATCAGCAGGGTACAGTCCTTGGTAGTGGTCCTCTGCGTTGACAGCCCAAACTGGGGAGTGGTAGAGGAGATTGTGGCAGAGTTGAGAACGGAGATATCCAGGCTGTTATCAGCAGGTGTGCCCCCACCTCCGTGTAATGGAGCTGATAGGGGGCAAACTAAGCAAAGGGCTGCTAGCAGCCAGGGTCCTGCAAGAAGGGGAACAGTCAGTATTGTCTGTTATAACTGTGGTGAAGAGGGACACTCCAGGCAGGAGTATGAATGATGGGAAACACCTTGGAGAGTGAGCCCCCGGGTACCTAAGCAGAGAGAGACACACATCGGGAAAACTTTAAAAAAAACCAGTGAGGGGACGGCCTTGTGTCTCGGGGGGAACACATTCCCAGCAATATATCAAATAACACTCTAAAGCAAAATATCCTATTCCTGAAGGCTTAGTGGGGCCAAGCTCCAGGGTATCACTACAGATAGAGGGTATTCATGCTAGAGCCGTACTTGACACAGAGTTGCAGGTCACTTTGCTGTACCATTCGTTTTACAACTGGCATTTGCCGCATTTACCATTGACGCCACTCAGCACACTAGAGATCTGGGGTCTTAGTGTGGGTGATTATCCCTATGGTGGTCACTTGTCAGTGAAGCTGGAGTTTTCAGAGTCAGATGTGTGAGTGGCTGGGGTCCTTGATACATTAGCACTGGTATCTCTGGACCCCGATGAAAAGGGCAGAGTTTCAGTTCCTTTGAGGACAGATACTCCTATTGTAAGGAGGTTTATGGGAGCCTGCAAGGAAAGAGCTTTCTGAAGACATTGTCCGTTCACCCGGTGATTCGAGCTGTTTTTGAGGAAGTGTGTGGCTGCTACTACTACTACGTCGACTCAGGCCTAGGGGCCGGCATCGGGCACGATGACAGACTCTCCACTTCTCCCTCATCGGTGTGTTCAGTTCATCTACATTAGCCGCGCCGCTGTCTTCTAGGAGCATGTTGACCATAGTCTTGGGAGGGCGCCCAGGGTTCATACTCCCGTGCTTGGGCTCCCATACGATGACTAAGCTGGCAGGTAGCTCGGGGTGGCGTAGACAGTGCCCCGCTAGTTGCTGTCTTCTCGCCTTGATTTTAGTGGTGAGCATCGGTAGGTCGTCATAGAGCTCGACATTCGTCATGTGCTTTTGCCAATTCACGTCAACAGCCATCCGGAGCATTTATGTATAGAAACCATCTAGAGACTTTCATGTTGTCTTGGTGAGTGTCCACGTCTCTCATCCGTACGTGAGAATGGACTCCATGGCTGCTATGAAAATCCTCTTTTTAAGCCCTCTGGCTTAATGTCATTCATAGCCCTCCACACCAGCGCCTTCTGTATCTTTATGTCCTTCTCCAAACTCATCATTCTTGACCCGAGGTACTTGTTGTAAGGCATTATGATGTGTGGCTGCACTGGGCTGGATAACGAGCTTAGATGAGGGACTGTGTGGTTCACCAATCAAAGCCAATTGTGTTGTGACCTGGGGAAGTAGTGGGAGTGATGGGAAACCCCAAATTTCCCAGAATGCCTGAGGTCGAGGCCCTCTTAGTGGATGCTCCAGAAGACCACGAAAAGGAGTCGGGCGTGTCTGCTGAGGTACTGGTGAGGCCCGAATTGCAGAAGCCCTCAGTTTACAGGTGAACAAGATGGCAGTGTTTGTCAGGAACACTATGAAGAGGGAGGTCACCTTCAAGCAGGGGATGCCCCTGGCGCATCTTTTCCCAGTGACAGTAATGTCTGGTTTCCCTGTGAGACGAGCCAGGAAGAAACTATCTGCAAAAGGGGGAAAGTTGTCCGCTGAGGCAGTCAAATTCGGGGACTCCCCGGTGCCTGCAGGTTGGAAGAGGAGGTTGATAGAGAAGATGTTGAAACTGGAAGATGCATTTTCTACTGACGAGATTGATGTGGGTTGTTCCAAGGGCACTCGCCACACCATCCCAGTGACCGAGGGCACTCTGTTCAGGTGCACCCCTGCAGAGGTGAAAGACACTTGGAAGCATTTGTGCAAGTTGAAGGAAGCTGGGATCATCACTGAGACCAGAAGCCTCTATGCGTTCCCAATAGTAGTAGCCCGGAAGAAGAATGGCAAGGTACGGATGTGTGTGGATCACAGGACTGTGAACAGGTGCACCGACCCTGACCAGTGTACAGTCCCGAGGGTCAAAGACGTGCTGGCCTGTCTGAGTGGTGCTAAGTGGTTCAATGTGCTGGACTTGAGGAGTGAATATTACCAGATCCCCTTGAGTGAGGCCAACAAAGAGATGACAACATTTATATGTCCACTGGGATTCTTCCCGTTCAAAAGGATACCCCAGGGCGTATTGGGAGCCCCTGTGACCTTCCAGTGGGTCATGGAGAAGACAGTGGGGGATATGAACTTGTTTGAGGTATTGGTATATCTGGATGACTTCATAGTGTTTGGGTCCACCTTGGAGGAACATGAAAGTGAGGCTACTGAAGGTGCTGGGCCGCCTAAAAGCTGAAGGGTTAAAGCTTTCCCTGGACAAGTGCCAGTTCTGCAAGATATTTGACAGCTATGTTGGGCACATAGTCTCACAGAGGGAGTAGCTACAGATCCGTCTAAGATAGAGGCGATGACCAGATGGCCAAGGCCCCAGACTGTGAGCGCTTTGTACTCATCCCTTGGGTTCTGTGGGTACTACCGGAGATTCATGAAGGGCTACATGAAAGTGAGTCACCCATTAAATCATCTTCTGTGTGGTTATCCTCCCTTGGGGAATAAAAGGAGGATGACAAAAGAAGAGGGTAAAGAGTATCTTAGCCCTTCAGAGCCTTTTGGAGCGAGGTGGAATGTGAAATGTGAAGTGGCCTTTCAGTTGCTAAAGGAGCCGCTGACACAGGCACCTGTGCTGGCTTTTGCAGACCCCCGATTGCCGTATGTTCTGCGTATGGATGCAGAGAGGGCTTAGGGTGTCCTGTATCAGGATCAGGGCACCAAGTTGAGACCTGTTGCATTTGTCAGCTGGAGTCCTCCGAGAAAAACTATCCCACACACAAGATGGAGTTTCTGGCATTGAAATGGGCTGTGGTGGATAAGTTGAGTGACTACCTCTGTGGTGCTAAGTTTGAGGTGAGGGCGGACAACAATCCCCTAACTTGTATCCTGACCTCAGTGAAATTGGATGCCACAGGCCATCGGTGGTTGGAGGCGTTGTCTGCCTATGGTTTCAGCCTGAAGTACCAGCTGGGAAGTAGGAACATTGATGCTGATGCTTTGTCCCAAAATGTGCATGAAGGGCTGGACAGGGACGAAGAGTGGGAGAGTGTTCCTGCCCCAGGAGTGAAAGCCATGTGCCAGTTTTCCATCACGGTGAAGGCAGAGGGAAGGAAGGGCAGGATCGAGCAGTGGATCAATTGGGAGCTTCTGATGGTGCCATTCCGCAAACTTACTGTAACCTGACTGCTCGGAATACAAACCGGTTACCGGATTTGAGTCCTGGGGAAGTGGCAGCTGCTCAGCGAGATGACCCGGGCATCATCGGTATCATTTGGTCAGCGGCTGAAAAGGGAGACATGGCCCAAGTGGAGAAGATAAATCACACTGTGGTGCCTCCATCACTGAGAGAAAGGCCCGGGTTGGAGTTGAGGAACCAGATCCTATACCGGGTCACATCACCCCCGGACCGACCTCGGCCTTCCTAGCTGGTTCTGCCCGAGAAGTATCAGAGGATTGTGTTGAAGTCACTTCATGATGGTTCTGGATATTTGGGGGTTGAAAAGACCTATGGATTGCTCAGAGGTCAGTTTTACTGGCCCCCAAAGAAGCTGGAGGTCAAAGACTACTGCAGGTCATGCATTCAATGCACGTGGAGGAAGATGTTGCCTACGAGGGCTGCTCGGTTGTCCTACTTGCAGAGTGCGGGGCCCCTTGACCTGGTGTGTTTGGATTTCCTGCCAATAGAGCCAGATGCCAGCAACATGGCGAATGTCTTGGTCATCATGGATCACTACACCAGATATGTGTGGGCTTTCCCTACCAAGGACCAGAGGGTGTCCACGTTGGCCAAAGTGCTATGGGAGAAGTATTTCATTTATTATGGCCTCCCCAGGTGGATTCACAGTGATCAGGGATGGGATTTCGAGAGTAGACTCATACACGAGTTACTGAGCATGCTTGGGGTTGAGAAGTTGAGGACTACACCTCATCACCCACAGGGTGATCCCCAGACCAAGAGTTTTAATCAGACCTTGCTAGACATGCTCGGAACCTTGGAAATCAGCAAGAAGGACAAGGGGAGTCGACATATTGGACATCTGGTCCACTGTTACAACGGTACACGAAATGAAGCTACCAGGTACTCGCCGTATAATCTGATCTTTGGGCACAAAGCAAGGTTGCCCATCGACCTTTGTTTTGGGACTGGTGAGGAAAACCTACCACCGAAGACTTATCTGAAGTATGTGTCAGATATGAGAAGGGAGCTGAAAATGTTATTTTGTGGTACTGATTTGTAACAGGGTAACAAATCACACAGCAGCCACCCGAACAGGAGGTTCCGGGTGAGTTTACAGCTCAATCTTACAAGTTTGGCAGGGCCGGAGATTGTCCTCCCTAGACTTATGAAGCCGACAGACCTGAGTCTTTCGCACCTTTGCCAGAAACGGCCTGTCCCAATCCACACTTGCCAGATCATTTCTGATACCATCAAAACCGGCCTTTCTCCAATTTAGGAAACTCAACCCGCAGACCAGACCTATCTTTTTGCAAATTTACTTTGAAATAAAATTGCATTGTGGTCACTAGATACGAAGTGTTCCTCTACACAAACTTCCATCGCCTGGCCTGTCATTCCCTAATACCAGATCCAGCACTGCGCGCTCTCATGTCGCAACTTTTATGTACAGTACTGATGAAGGAAACTTTCCTGAACACATTTGACGAACTCGATCTCATCTAGTCCTTTTACAGAATGGGATTCCCAGTCAATACAGTATGTAGAATGAGAAAATCACCTACTGTAACAACCTTATGTTTCTTGCAACAGTCTGCAATCTCTTCACAAATTTGTTCCTCTAAATCCCTAAGACTGTTGTGACGAGAATACACATAAATTAAGATGTTTGCTGGCCTGGGCTTGCACCAGTGGCATCAGCAGTTGGTCTGCCACCTGTCCTCAGGGGAGGGAGAGATAAGGAACACAATGAAGTAGCATTTGGAGATGTTAATGAAGGAACCATCAGTCTGGGTATTGTCAAGATCGGCTCCCCCTTTGAACCCTGAACTGTTTGAAGTGATGGACAGGCAATACCCCAGCAGGGGGATAAAAAGGGACAGGTTCGCTAAGGCAGGACACACACGACACCACGAGGTAACGAGACCCTGGAAGCGGTGCCCCCCCCCCCCGCAAGTCGGCGGGAGTCGTTTTGGAAGGCTGGTGGCGGAACCAAGCCTTAAACGCACAGGGTGGAAAGGTACGATCAGCGGGAACCCAGTGTGTGTCCGCCCTTGCTTGGGTGCCAGGTTCACTGCAGAGGATCGACCGCATCTGGAGGAGGGGTCACAGTCGGTGACCTCAAGTGACATCACAAAGGACCCGCTCGAAAGCTGCTTGTGAGCAATATCGCAGGTCTGTGAGTGGAAGCCGTTTTGAATGATTATTCGTTCTTGTTCTCTCTCTCCTTCCCCCCACATTGTCCATCGCCACGGCGATTACTGCGAACTGAACTAAATTGGACTGAACTTTGCGTCACTTTGAAATTGGTCATTTACCCCTAGACAACGTAGAGCTTGATTGATCCTGTTATCTTAATTCTGTGCACATGTGTGTTTATCATTGCTGAACTGTTGCATTTATTATCCTTGCGATTACTGTGTTGCTTGTTTCTTTAATAAAACTTTCTTAGTTCTAGTAATCCAGACTCCAACTGAGTGATCCATTTCTGCTGGTTTGGCAACCCAGTTACGGGGTACGTAACACTGTTGAACAGTCTGTAATAAAGCCCAATTAACGTGGTCATATCTTTCGTAATTCTCAGTTTCACCCATAACATCCCACAGGCCAACAGACAGAATAATTTAGACTGACATTGTATATCTTACTGTACATACTATTTATTACAAATTACTGTAATTTGCACATTCAGAGACGTAACATTAAGATTTTTACTCATGTTTGTGAAGGATGAAAGAAATAAGGTCAATTCAATTCAACTAGACGAGTTCTCCAGTCTATCTTGGAGCGCTGCTGTGACATTTTCCCTGACGAGTAACACCACTCCTCCTCCTCGTCCCCCCAGCTCTGTCACGTCTAAAACAATGGAACCCCAGAATATTGAGCTACTAGTTTTGCAACCAAGACTCACTAATGGCTACAATGTCATAATTCCAGGCGTTGATCCATGCCGAGCTCACCCGCCTTTCCTACGATACTTCTAGCATTGAAATATCTGCAGCTCAGGATGCTAGTCGTGCCATGCTCAATCTTTTGATTCCTGACTTTATCTGAGGTCTTACCCACAACCTCTCCACCAACTGTTCTGGCAATCTGGTTTCCCTTCCCCCTGCAACTCTAGTTTAAACCACTTTGTGCAGCATTAGCAAACCTTCCTGTTAGAATATCAGTCCCCTTCCAGTTCAGGTGCAAACTGTCCCATGAAGGGAGCCCAATGATCCAAGTGTCTTGTGCCTTCCCTCCTACACAATTCCTTAGCCACGTATTAAAGCTGTATAATCTTCCTAGTTCTGGTTTTTCTAGTACGTGGCACTGGTAGCAATCCTGAGATCACAACCCTGGAGGTCCTGCCCTGTAACTTAGCAACAAACTCCCTGAACTCCCTGTGCAGAACCTCGTCACTCACCCTACCCATGTCATTGGTACCTACATGGACCACAGCCTCTGGTTGTTCACCCTCCCACTTGAGAATACCGAGGACGCCATCTGAGATGTCCTGGACCCTGGCACACAGGGGTCTACGTACCATCTGAGTAACTCGTTCTGGCCCACAGAACCTCTTTCCTGTTCCCCTGACTAATGAATCCCCCATCTCCACAGCACTCCTCTTCTCCCTTTCCTTTCTGAGCCAGACTCCGGCCAGAAACCTGACCAGTGTTACTTTCCTCTGCTAGGTCATTCCCCCCACCGCCCCAACAGTATCCAAACTGATCTACCTGTTACTGAGGGGGTACAGGGGTACTCTGCATTGGCTCCTTAACTTCTTTCAGACTGTCAGTTTCCTGGGAGGGGGTCACGCTGGGGATAACTACCTCTCTATGGCCTATCTATTACCCCTTCAGTTTCCCGAATGATCTGAAGTTCATCTAGTTCCAGTTCCAACCCCTTTACGCTGTTAGTTAAAAGCTGATGCACTTTTCACAGTCGTCATCGGGAACAGTGGAGGTCTCCCTGCCTTCCTCCATCCTCCAAGAGGAGTATTCAACTATTCTACCTGGCATCTCTACTGTCCTAACTGAGCAAATGTAAAGAAGGGAGGGGGGAAATATAAAAAAAAACTCTGCCTAGAGTTTTTCTTTTTTGCCTTGCCTGACTGAAGCCTCTCTTTACTGAAGCCTCGAAGAGCTAAAGCCAGAAAATCACCACTCTAACACTGCCCACTCCAGCAATGGCCGCTGCAACAACGGCTGCCGTTCCAAGTGAAATGGTGGAAAATCAAATGTTGCTTTTTTATCAAGACACTGAAAACATGGCATGAGTTTTACCTGCTTCTGATTGCATTGTAGGAAAAAGTTTGAAATGATACCCACATAACTTCTACTTGTGAGTAGTGTCATTTTAACTTCCACTATTCGATAGTCTGAATGAAAATCTATCAACCTCTTCACTCCTGTATAGTGACATCAGCCCACAATTCAACAAGTCATAGGGTTGAATGTCATCTACTTTGACAATGTTAATACAATTTAATTTTGTAATTAATGTAAAAACAGTTCAATGAAAGATCACTAAAGTTTCTCCACATTTCCACAGGATATACAACGTTGGCAATAGGAAATTGCGAAGTCACACAAAGGAAAACAGTGCAAAATACAAACTGAACGGCCAAAATCAATATCTAAAAAGTAATGGTAATTAAAATTCAGTCCATCAGAGATCAAGCTTGTTCAAGTGACTCGTTACTGTTGTCAGCTTGCAGTAACCTTTCTGAAGCATCTTGACTGTCTTCTCTGTTTCTAGATGAAATGCCCTTGAATGGAATCTAAGTAACAATGGAAAGTTGAGTCAAGTTCTAGCAATGTGAGGGGCCGATATATTATTAGAAATGCTCTGACTCTCTCCTCCCCCCCCCCACAGTATACCCATGATAAAAAAAATCAATTCTATATTTGAAAGCTGTTCTAAAATTATTGCATTAATTATGACATTAAAAGTAGCATGAGGAGCACCACATTAATCATAATTATTGATTCTTATTCTTGATTGAAGTTTCATGATTTCTCAGAAGTTAACAGAACAGGGGCTGGTCTTTTAGCTCAATGTTTGCAGAGGCTTCAGAGAATTGGGCAGTGAAACAGTAAACACTTAGTAGGATTTGCACATGCGTAAATATTGTTGTATCCCAATTTCTTGTGATTACCCCAAGTGGTTCCATCCTCGCACAATGATTTATTGGAAATGGGCTGGCATTCCAACGTACAGGTTATGCAATTTAGATTTAATTATCCATTAATTTAATTAAACAGAAATTAATATTGGAAAAATGGTAGAATTAAAGCTAATCACTCAAACCTGTGGTTGGGATCCCTGTAGGATACCTGCTGGAGCAGTTACCGTTCGCTTTTTGCAAAAAAACTTGTGATACTATTTCAAAATCTGAGAGTATGAAATAGTTCGGTTACACAAAGGCGGCTTGTGACAGTAAATTTAGCAAGTGAACTTCGGAGAGACGGAGTGTGAGAGGGGTCAATCTGATTACAAGAACAATGATGCTCAAGACTGGAAGAAAAGACAGGAATCCAGGGGTAAAAATATGCAGATTGAGGCTTAACTAATCCACGGAATACCAACACAGCAGCAGCATCAGTGGGGCAGGATCAATGCTGACAATCTTCCTGAAGTGAGGCGCCGAGAAAAGCACAAAAATGCTTAATGTACCTGGAGCACTGGTATGAGCTGGGAATAGGAGGCCGCAGTTCTGTAAAATGGATTTAAGTATGTTTGTGAACCTGGTCATCATGAACAGTGGGCTGAATCTCCATGACTTCATTGACTTTGATCTGCTAGAACCCTATGTGCCTCATTAAGTCTTTTCAACCTGTTCTGCCAAAGATTTGTGCACCTCTGTTCCAGAACACTCCACTCTGAGAAATACCACTCTGTCCATCTTGCTAAAAAGCAAATCTGTAGCATTTTATTAAAGTTCTGTTTGAAAGTGCAACTTTGCTATGGCAGTTGTGCCATCCTCAGGAATTTGCAGGCCTTATCAACATAAGCAACTGATTTAACTCCACTGGCATTAATAAACCTATGCCACTTTTCTTTGATATATCCAATAATTCAGCATTGACTGAACTTGTTATACATCAGGGAGAATTCCAGACCCTCACCATATGCCTGTAAAGTTTTATTTTATTTCAGTTCCTCGCGTTCCCTCAAATTGACCTAATGAGAACCACACACAACCTGCTGAAGGAACTCAACAAATAAAGCAGCATCTGGAGGAAAAAAATTGTTGACTTTCTATTTTACTGCGCCAGGGCTTTCGATTAAACTTAAGACTCCAGGAAGCAATTCCAGTCTAGATAGGCTCACATAAATTATAATTCTTCAGCCTTGGCTCGATTTAAAATCTCTTCTGCCCCCTCTCCAATACCAACACCTCCTGGAAGCTACAAGAAAGCAGTGATGCTGGTCTCCTGTACACCTCAAAAGGCATGGACGCCCCAAAGCAGGCACCTGAAAGAACCGGAGAGGGATCACCAATGCCATCCCAGCAAAAGCCTCCAATGGCCGCATTAACAAACCAGTGTCAGAATCCACTTCCAGGCCAAATCCTCAGCATTGTGTTTCCATTATAATCAACCAGCCCTGAGGGTGAATGCATTCCATCTTTTTCCGAGAGCTGAGAGATCAAGAACAAGAGGGCACAGGCTTAAGGTGTGAGGGGAGAGGTTTAATAGAAGCCTAACAGGTAACATTTTTACTCAGAGAATGGAACTTATGCTCAAGATGGCACCTGTGTACAATGCTCCTTCGGTCAACATCTTCTGGATAGATCATGAGACAATACATTTCATTTCTTTTATGTCTTTTACATTTGTTTTCGGACTTGGATGTGATTCTGGAACTGTTGGAGCCCGTGTTTTGGGTGATCCAGCTCTCGGCGGTCTCTGAGAGGATTCTGGAAGGCAGAGGCAGTGTGCGCGAACCTCACGGTGGGCAGGCTGCGGGACAGGGCACAAGCCGTTGTTCTCCGATTAAAGGTTCAGTTGTGCGCTGATTAAGGCGAGAAGACAGCTTGAAACATCAAAGCGAATGTGGAACGTGGAACGTGATTGCCACCGCACCCGGAGAGGGGAGACACTGCCACCGTGCCCGGAGAATGTTACCTAAGTTTTTTTTAGCATTTGGATATAGACATGGACTACAGATTCTTTTTCAGTCTTAGTTTTTTTTTTAAATATTCTGTGTTTTTCACCCAATCTTTCTTGTTTTTTTTTGTGCAGAGGGGGAATTTGGGGCTTGATGTGCCTGCTCCGTTTTTGTTTGATTTTTTGTGCAAGGTGGTGGTGGGATTTGGGGGAATGGTTGATTATCGTGTTGCCTTTCTTTTCTTTCTTGGTTTCATGGCAACTCAGCGCAGAAGGATTTCAGAGTTGTATACCCTGATAACAAATGAACCTTTGAAGCTGCCAGGGCAAGTACACTAAAGCCATTTAAAAGATGTTTGGATAGGAAAGGTTGAGGGGAATATGGGTCATACAGCAGAGCAACTATAATGAGAATGCGGTTTACATGGAGCAGAGGTGAAGGACCTGTTACGATACTGTACACTGACTCTGACATTGACCGTCTGATTCATACTGATACCCACACTGACTGAAGTCATGACCCATTTTGCAGACAAGAACACAAACTTTCAACAGAGAAGGTTCTGGATAGTTGGAATCCCTTGCAAATGCACAGCTCTTCCAGTGCATGGGCAGTCTCCAAACACCCTTGGCATCAGGAACCCCCTTTCAGCTCCACAATCCTGATATTGGCATTGAACAGAGAGCTTGCGGCAATGATACAAAAGATGGGCCAGCTGCCCTAATAGTTGGAGCAGTGACATCAGCAGTCATTCACCTTCACTGGTGTTTCACAAACATTCATTTCAAAGTGAAGATGTAACGTAGGTAAAGACCCGCGTGCCGTCGCAAAGGGAAAGAGAATGCCAAAATATCACTGACACAGACACGGAAAGATCACACCTGCATTTTAAGTACATTTTTTTTTAAATGATACTAATTTATTTTATTTTAATTTCACCTCTCAAACCAGATTTATCAAAAGTAAACCTTTACCCACCTACACCGAGACTTCCACAGGACAAGCCACTGGAACTGATTTTTCCGCATCGACTGCTGTATCCTCAGTACACTGTCTACAATTCCAAAATAAAATCTCTTTGTCCTACAAAGCAATTACTCAAAATTTATTCTAAGGTTAGTTTACATTAAATGTTAAACGTTTAGTTGAGCTTTGCTGGTCAGCTGTGTTTTAGCTGATTTCATCTTTATGGCAATTATTATGACTATTATTTAGTTTACTGTATGTTTAGTACAAATATATTTAACTTATATTTATAAAGGTTGTTTATCAGTTTAAATCCCTTTAAACACTTTACTGATTTTAATCTTATATTCATTGCCATAATCATAGAATTACAGAAGCCAACAAGTTATCACAGTGGCGGCTCGTTGACGGAGCCTCTAATTAGTTTTCCCCTTTGTCCTCTCTCCACATCACTTTTTTTAAAAAAATACCCAAATTTCCTCTTTAAGATCTGTCTACTTATTCCTGCAATTTCTCAAATGAAGGACCTTCATGATTTTACAAGACGAGATTTACCTGAGGGATCAGATTCCCATGCAGAGACCTACCAATGATCTCTCCAAGCTCAGAACTTCCAACTAGCCCTTAAGTAGTTCAGGGCTACTGGTTCAGTTCTGTTCTGAACTCTGTGCTTTACAAAGTGACAGCGTAACTGAATCTCAAAACTAACTGGGACAATCTGAATCTATCACACTTAGAAGTAACTTACTGTGGGAAGTTTAGACATGGAGATTGTCCATTCTTGTATTGAAAGGACTGTTGGCCCAACATCCGACAATGTACGAAAGCTACATGGATGAGGATAACAGAATTGGACTAGCTAGTGGTTAGTCCAGTGGCCGTACCCTGTGCTGGGCCGGGCACCAATTCAGACACCTCTCCTCTCCAATCCAACTCAACTAGTGCCACCAACTTTCCTCATGGAGGAAGGCAGAGATACATTCATTAATTCCACAGGAGACTTGTGAGACACCAGATGAGATTATTCTTGAAAACAGTTTACCTTGTTTTAATTAGTTTACATTGTCTTTTCTTGCATTGCTACCCAGTTCTGTGTACTTTCATCTGACAATCTGTCATCTTGCAGTTTATTCTTTACTTTTCATACTTCTGAGCTCTTGAAATGTTATCTCACAAACCCACTATTAATATGCAAGTTTAGTTCCATCACCAAGTGCAAGGGTTCAAGATCCTTCCAGTATGCAGTTAGGGAAACAGCAATAAAAGGAAGTGAAAAATAAGGAGAAAATATGATAAAGACAGGGAATTATAAAACAAATTAAAGAGATAATGAAGCCACCTCTTTTACCAGAATGACCCTCAGGAACTTTACTTCTCATATCTACACATTTACAACTGAAAGCAGGTGGATAGATTTTTTAGACAAAACTCTACCCGTCTCTTGCCAAAATGCCCACAGCTAAACTACGGCCAAGAATAACCAGCAAGTAGGCTGCCTTACCAAGCTCAGTAGCTAGGCCAGCACTGTTAAAAAAAGATAGCGAGGCCAGCAGATTTCCCATTAGGAAGCAGCAATTCTAGAACCAGAACTTGAAACTTTTCAGACCCACCAAGGGAACCCAACCATAGGAGATCAGAAAACATGATTACGATTTACAAGTTATTCCTCCGCACTGTGGCCCCGATGGAATCAATTTCAGCAAAGCACAGCAATGCATAAAAGTCATTCAAAATAATACAAGTGCAGAAAATCTTAAGTAAAATTTAGAAAAATCTTAAGAAAATGTTGTAAGTACTCAGGAGGTCAGGCAGTATCCGTGGAGAGAAACACAGTTAACGTATCAGGTTCACGAGCTTCTGTCCAAGGTATGGTAAAGGGACAAAGGTAGATCCGCAATTAGTTGGAGACTGGGAGTGTTAGGATTAGGGTGGAGATAGGTGGTGACTGACAAACAGTATGTGGCAGTGAAGGAGCTGGAGAGAGATACAAAAACAATAATTAACTGAAAACTATCAGGGAATAATCTGCAAATTCCTCATATCTCACACGCTCAGATTTCAAAACCCCACCCCCTCTTTTATTGCTCTCATCCTCGTGTTCCACTTGCAAAGAATTAAAGTCCATGTCCACCTTTCCCCCACACATGATGATAGGTAAACATTGTTTTTCTCCCCCCCCGCCCCCAGTGGTCTGCAATCAGTGTGAGAGGTTGCTCATTGGTGATGCACCATGAGGTTTAAAAAAAGAGTTCGGGTGCTTTCCAGCTCTTTTTGGTGGGGTGCTGTCAGCGCTGGGCCAATGAAAGGAAAGGAGGTACATGTAGTGCAGCCATTGTTGGAGTGGGGTGGTGTTGGAGTGGTTTGGCTTTGGCTCAATAGATTTGGGCAAAAAACAGGCGAAGGTTCAAGGTAAGTTTCTAGTAATTTTTTTTTTCCCTGTTAGTACATAACTAGCGTGTTGGAAATGAATCTGGAGGTTGTGGTATGTTCCTTGTTCAAGTTGTGGGAACACTGGGAAACCTCCATTCTCCCTGATAATTACATCTGCACAAAGTGCGGCTCCCTGCAGACCACGGTAAGGAATTGGTGCTGTGCTTTGATGACCTTTGTCTCATGCGGGAAAACAAGATGATACACAGAAGCTGCAGGGAAGTAGTCACCCCTAAGTTGCAAGGGGTAGGTACCTGGGTGACTGTCAGGAGAGGGAAAGAGAATAGGCAGCCAGTGCAGAGTAATCCTCTGGCTGTTTCCTTCCATAATAAGTACTGTTTACTACTTTGGATGCTGCGGGGGGAACGACCTACCAGGGAAGCTGCAGCAGCCAGGCCTCTGGCACTGTCTGGCTCTGTGGCTCGGAAAGGAAATGCAGAGCAGAGGACTGCGATAGTGACAGGGGATTCCATAATTAGAGCAGAAAGCAGACACCCGAGTGGCATGTCGCTTTCCAAGTGTCGGGATCGGGAACGTCTCGAATCAGGCCCACAGCATTCTAAAGTGGGAGATAGAGAGCGGAGCAGAGCCAGAGGTGGTGGCACATATCGGTACCAACCACACAGGGAGGGAAAGGGAGAAGGCACTGAAGAGGAGATATACGGAGTTAGGTGGAAGGCTGAAAAACGGGACTGTTAGAGTGGATTTCTTTTAGGGTAGATGATTTGTTTACACTTATGACTTTGGCCAGCAGACTTCTATTTTAACTGTGTGACAAAGGACTGTGGATCGAGTCCACCACAATGGGCTTCCTAAAAGGTGTGAATACCACATGCTTCTGGTAGTTTGACCTGATGCTGTAGTTTCGAAGGCAGTATCACCTATACATTATAAATATTAATTGTCTTCTATGTTAGCACAGGAAATGCCAAAAAAATGTATCGTAGATTTAACTTACACTCCTAAAGGCTGTGGATACCAACCCAGACATGCTGGCGTCAGAAGGAAAGGATGAAATCCAAAGGTGTGATGTTCGTATGTAGCTTCAAAAGGAAGCACTGTCTAAGTATTGTCTATAACTTTTAAGTAGCGATTGCCTTTGTGTTTAGCATATAAATATCAAGCCCACATTTAGCTAGCAGACCTTTCTGTGGAAAGCGTCTCGAGATGCCTGCTGTACTTTGTTGTGTTGAATAAAGAAGCTGCTTTGTATCTACCAGTGACTGTCTCTCCAGTAATTTCATCCACGCTACAACAGGGACCTCCAGTAACGTCTGGATTGCTGCCTGTGACATGTGCCAGTGATGGCAAGAATAGGATAATTTGGCAAATTAATGCGTGGCTGAAGAATTGGTGCGGGGGTCAGGCTTTCAGATTTCTGGATCACTGGGATCTCTTCTGGGGAGAACAAGACCTGTACAATGGGTTACACCTGGACCCGAGGGGGACCAATATCCTTGTGGTCAGGTTTACTTGAACGGTTGGGGAGGGTTTAAACTAATTTACCAGGGGGGTGGGAACCAGAGTGATACGGCTGAGGTTACTGGTATACAAGTAGGTGCAGTGCCTAGTGAGACTATGAGGAAGGACAGGCAAATGATGGGTCAAAATTGCAGTCAGTCGCATGAGTTAAAGTGTAACGGTGGGGAAATCAAAAAAGTGATGAATACAGGACTATTGTTATATTTAAATGCAGAGTATACGGCACAAGGTAAATGACCTTGTAGCACAGTTAGAGACTGGCAGATGAGACTTGACTGAAAGAAGATCATAGTTGGGAGCTTAACATCCAAGGATATGTGGACAGGTATGTGGAGCTCAGAAAAATAGAGGGTTATAGGTAACCCTATGTAATTTCTACAGTAAGGACATGTTCTGCACAGCTTTGTGGGCTGAAAGGCCTGTATTGTACGTTTTCTATGATACACATTATGTCAAAAAGAAAGGCAAGTTGGCAGTGGGGATGGGATGGCTTTGTTGGTAAAAACTGAAATCAAATCCTTAGACAGGAGTAACATAGGATTGGAAGATGTGGAATCCCTGTAAGTAGAGTTTAAAAAAAACTGCAAGAGTCAAAAGACCCTGATGGAAATTATATACAGGCCTCCAAACAGTAGCTAGGATGTGGGCTGCACATTGCAATGGGAAATAGAAAATGCATGACAAGTAGGCAATGTTACAATAGTCATGGAGGATTTCAATATGTAGATAGATCAGGAAATTGAGGTTGGTGCTGCATCCCAAGAGAGGGAATTTGTAGAATGCCTACAAGATGGCTTTTTTAGAATAGCTTGTGATTAGCAATTCTGGATTGGGTGTTATGTAATGATCCAGATTTGATTAAGGATCTTAACGTAAAGGAGAACTTAGGGGGCAGTGAACATAATGTGATAGAATTCACCCTAAAATTTGACGGAGAAGTTAAAGTCAAGTGTATCAGTATTACAGTGGAGTAAAGGGAATTACAGAGGCATGAGAGAGGAGCTGGCCAAAGCTGGTTGGAAGGAGACACTAGCAGGGATGATGGCAGAGCAGCAATGGCTGGAATTTCTGGGAGTAATTTGGAAGGCGCAGGATAGATACATAACAAAGAAAAGGATTGGGAAGGTAGGATGATATGACCACAGCTGATAAGAGAAGTCAAAGTCAACATAAAAGCCAAAGAGAGGGCATATAATAGAGCAAAGATTAGTGGGAAGTCGGAGGATTGGGAAGCTTTTGGGATCTTACAGAAGGCATCTAAAAAAGTCACGGAGAGAAAAAAAATGAAAAATGAAGGTAGGTTACACGATTATACAAAAGAGGATACAAGAAGTCTCTTTCAGATATATAAATAGTAAAAGAGAGACAAGAATGAACTTTGGACAACTGGAAAATGATGCTGGAGAGGTAGTAATGAGGGACTAAGAAAAGGACAAACTTAATAAGTACTTTGTGTCAGTCTTCACTGTGGAAAACACTAGCGGAATGCCAGAAATGTGAGTATCAGGGTACCAAGAAGTGGCAGAAGGAATATAGTGTAGGGAAATACATGGTCATGCGCTTTGGCAGAAGGAATAAAGGCACAGACTATTTTCTAAATGGAGAGAAAATTCAAATATTCGAGGTGCAAATAGACTTGGGAGTATTCGTGCAGGATTCCATAAAGATTAACTTGCGGGTTGGGTTGGGTTGGTGGTAAGGAAGGTAAATGCAATGTTAGCATTCATTTCGAGAGGACTAGCATGCAAAAGCAGGGATGTAATACTGTGGATTTATAAGGTATTGATCAGACCACATTTGAAGTATTGTGAGCAGTTTTGGGTCCTTCATCAAAGGTGGTGTGTGCTGGCATTGGAGAGGGTCCAGAGGAGGTTTGCGAGAATGATCCAGGAATCAGAGGGTTAATATATGTGGAGGCTTTGAAGGCCTTGGGCCGGAGTTTAGAAGAATGAGAGGGGAGGGGGGAGAATTTCTGAAACCTATCGAATATTGAAAGGCCTACATCGAATGCATGTAGAGAGGATCTAGGGTGAGCTGCCAGTCCTGCCCGCTGTGGCTTTCTTCTGCCAGGTCATGCCCCCAACATTATCCGAAGTGGTATACCCATTACTGAGGGAGATGGCTACAGGGGTATTCTGCATTAACTGCTATCCCCTTCTCTCTGACGGTCACCCAGTTTCCCCATGACCTGCATCTTGGATGCAACTCCCTCCCTGAGTGTCCTGTCTATCAACCTCTCAGCCTCCCAAATGATCCGGAGTTCATCCAGTTCCAGCTCCAACTCCTTAACAATGTATGTTAGAAAAGGCAGCTGGATGCATTCCTTGCAGGTGAAGTCATCAGGAACACTGGAAGTCTCCCGGCCTTCCCACATCCCTGTAAGAGGAGTGTCCCACTACCCTGTCTGACATCCCCACTGCTCTAAATGTACAAGAAAAAAAATCAATAAATAACAGGAAAAAAATCTACCTACAGCCTACGTCTCTTCTCGCTGAAACCTCACTGAACTGAAGCCTCAATTCCCCACTCTTAACACTGGTCCACTCAAACAATGGCCGCTCTATTTAAACCAAACTTTTTTTATTGGACCTAGCCAAGTGCCTAATTATGCATGATCCAATTATGCACAAACCTCAGGAACTGTGGTGCACAAAATGTGCTGACTGCCACTGCTCACTTTTAAACTTTCCCTCCCTCTTCACAATCTGATGTCTCCTTGAGAACTGACTGCCCCACTCCCTTCTTTTTTTTGTGGTAGAGGGCAATACACTGTAGACATTTAAGAGACACGGATGGAGAGTTTTAGGCTCTGTAGTTAGATTGATTGTGAAGTACATTTATATAGGTTGACACATCATGGGTGAACTACTGCGTTGTGCAGTTAAAGTGGATAAATCCATGGGGCCTGACCAAATGCATCGTAGGACATTGTGGCGGCCAAGGAAGAAATTACAGGAGCCCTGGCAGAGATATTTATATCATCTTTAGCCAGTGGTGAGGTTCTGGAAGACTGGAGTGGTTAACATGGTGCTTTTATTCAAGAAGGACTAAAACTACAGATCAGTAAGAGTAATATCAATGTTGGTGAAGAAACAAGGATCTACCAGCACTTGGAAACGCAATGACTGATTACATATAGTCAGTATGGCTTTGTGTTGGAAATCGTGTCTCACCAACTTGATGGAGTTTTGTGAAGAGATGACCATGAAAATTGATGAGGGAAAGCAGTGGAGGTCATCTACATGGATTGGAAGGACTTTGTCTGTGTCTTACAGAGTTGGCTGGTTCATATGGGAAGTAGAGTGCGATAGCCAACTGGATACAGAATTCATTTGGCAGCAGGAGTCTGAGTGTGGTAGTGGATTTGCTTTTCAGATCGGAGGCCTGTGACCAGTGGTGTACCACAGGGATTGCTGCAGTTCAGCATTTTGGATGACAGCATAGTGGCCTGGTTAGCAAGTTTGTGGACGGCACCAAAATTGGTGCTATGATGGACAATAAAGATTGTCAAAGACTGCAACAGCATCAAGATCAACCAGGGAAGTGGGCCAAGGAATGGCAGATGCAGTTTAACTCTGACAAGTGTGAAGTGATGCATTTTAGAAAATTTAACCAGGCTGGGACTTGCGCAGCAAATGGTAGGGCTCTGGGGAGATCTAGGGATATAGGTACACAGTTCTCCAAAAGTGGCAATACAGGTAGACAAGATGGTGAAAACATTGTTTGGAACATTTACCTTCATGGATCAGGATACTGAATACGGGAGTAGGGGTGTCATGTTACAGCTTTACAAGTCATTGGTGAGGCCACTCTTGCAGTTCTGTGTGTCACCTAGACATAGGAAGGGACATTTTCTCCTGGATCTTGGGAGGATGATGGAAGATCTTATAGAGCAGAAGTTCCCAACCTGGGGTCCACAGACCCCTTGGTTAATGGTAGGGATCCAGGGCATATAAAAGGTTGGGAACTCCTCTTATAGAGGCTTATAAAAGTCACAAGACACATTGATAAAATGAATGGTTGCAATCTTTTCCCCAGGGTCAGGAGAGTAAAACAAGAGGGCAAATGGGTTGAGGTGAGAGGGGAAATACTTCAAAACCCAAATGGCAGATTTTTCCCCATACAGAGGGTGGTGGGTATATCAAAGGTTTCAAAGGTTCGAGCTGCCACAGGAATTGGCAGAGACAATTACGGTCACTATGTTTCAGACACTTGGGTAGTTACACAGGTAAGAAAGGCTCAGAGGGACACGGGCTAAACCCAGGCATACGAAACTGAGGCGGGCAACTAATTGGGCATGGATGTGAGGGCACATTTTGTTGCTATATAACTCTAACGCACTTGGTTTATCATTTAAACAACATTCTCATAACTAGTTAAACAACTTTACCTGCTTTTTCAGGTGTACAATTTTCAGTGCTAGAGCGACCAACACTAAAAGGCAGCCAACGGTAACCAGGATGTACTGAAGATATTGAAATACGATTGGCAACACCACCATGAAATAGTAAAAAGTGTTGACAGCTGGGCCATCAATGCACACACTCTGCAGGAAGAGGGGATGGAATTACATTGGCATGGTATTCTAGGAGGATGGAAAATGGAGACACAGAGATTCAGGACAATTTGATGGATTTGGTGTTTAATGTTGTCTCCTTAAGAGAAAACAAACACATGCTGACCATCTCCATTCAAGTAGAACCCCAAGCTCCCAGTCACTTGCTACGTTTGGTTTTCACCCAAGCTCCACGATGATCGATCCCTCGCTTACTCAGTTCCACAAAACCCAACCTTCTCACAATGATCAATTCTTCACTCACTCACAGTCCCACAAAACCCAACCTTCTCACAATGATCAATTCTTCACTCACTCACAGTCCCACAAAACCCAACCTTCTCACAATGATCTATCCCCCACTCACTCAGTCCCACAAAACCCAACCTTCTCACAATGATCAATTCTTCACTCACTCACAGTCCCACAAAACCCAACCTTCTCACAATGATCAATTCTTCACTCACAGTCCCACAAAACCCTGCCTGAGTTCAAGGTTTGACACTGCCCTGTCACCCAAGCAAACTGTAACCGTCGGGATTCTTGTTTGCAATTTATTTCAGATATTTTTTTCTGCATGTAAGAAATGGTTGATGATGGTCATCCACCTGAAATGTTTTCATCTCTGTAGATGCAGGTTGACCTGCTGGATATTTCCCAAATTCAACATTCTCCCCCCACCCGAGTTCCAGTCTGTTCTCTGTTCCCATTCACCTATTACTTGTCAGCTCCAAAAGTACTGTGTCTCTGGAACAGCTTCCACCTCCAGTTCAGAACACAAGACCAAAATTCGGCCATTTGGCCCACTGATCATCCTCTGCCGTTAACTCATGACTGAATTATTTTTCTCTCCCAACCCCATTCTCTTGTCTTCTCCCCTTAAACTTTGACACCCTTACCAATCAACCTTCATTTTAAACATACTCAAATACTTGGCCTACAAGCATCTGTGGCAATGAATACCAGATTCACCATTCTCTGGTTAAAGAAATTCTTCTTCACTGGTCTAAAGAGGCTGTGGCCTCTAGTCCTGGACTCTCCCACTATAGGAAGCATCCTCTCAACTCCATTATGTCCAGGCTTTCAATATTCAATGAGAGATCGTTCCTCATCCTGCTAAACTCCAGTGAGTCGAGGCCCAGGGCCATTAAATGCCCCCCATTTGTTAAACTTTCATTCCCACGATCATTCTCCTGAACACGAAAATTGGAGGAGAGGCAGGTAATTAGATTAGATTCAACTTTATTGTCATTGTGCCGAGTACAGATACAAAGCCAATGAAATGCAATTAGCATCTGACCAGAAGTGCAAAAGAATAGTATTATTTACAAAATAACTGCAAATAAAAAGTTAGTGCTACAGCACACAAATATAAAAGTACTGAGACAGTACAATACGGGTGCAATACTGCTTAGCGCTGTGATGTGAGGTTCAGCAGGCTCACAGCCTCAGGGAAGAAGCTCTTCCTGTGTCTGCTGGTGTGGGAGCGGAGGCTCCTGTAGTGCCTACCAGATGGGAGGAGAGTAAAAAGTCCATAGTTAGGGTGAGATGCATCCTTGATAATGCTTTTTGCCCTGCGTAATGTTAAGGAAGCGGGGAGTCTGTAGAGCTTACACAGATTAGGGGAATGGGCAAAGTGGTGGCAGATGGAATACAGAGTAGAGAAGTGTATGGTCATGCACTTTGGTAGGAGGAGTAAAGGTTTCAATTATTTTCTAAACAAGGAGCGAATTCAGAGATGAGGTGCAAAGGGTCTTGGGAGTTCTTGTGCAGGATTCCTTAAAAGTTAATTTGCAATGAGTCAGTCGTAAGGAAGGTAAAAATAATGTTACATTCAAGAGTACTAGAATATAAAGGCAAGGATATAATGCCTTTATAAAGCATTGATCAGATCACACTTGGAGTATTGTAAGCAAGTTTGAGTCCTTATCTAAGAAAGGATGTGCCAGCATTTGAGGGAGTCCGGAAGAGGTTCATGAGAATAATCCCAGAAATGAAAGGGTTAACGTATGAGCAGCGTTTGATATCTCTGGGCCTGTACTTGCTGGAGTTTAAAAAGAATGAGGGGAGATCTCATTGAAACCTATCGAACACTGAAAAGTCTCAATAGAGCGGAGCCTCAGTGTAGAAGGATGTCCCTTTAGAACAGAGATGAGGAGGAATGTCTTTAGCCAGAGGGTGTGAATCTGTGGAATTCATTGCCAAAGGCAGCTGAGGAGGCCACATTATTGGGTATAATAAATCAGCCATATTTAATGACAGTGAATCTTGATGGGCTGAATGGCCTAATTCTGTTCCAATGTCCCCATTCCACAGAAACCCTCCAGCCCACTCAACCTTTCCTCATAAAACATGTCCTCTAATCCAGGGAGCATCCTGGTAAATCTCCTCTGCACCCTCTCTAAAACTTCCATGTTTTTCTTACAATGAGGCAACTAGAACTGAACACAACACTCTTAGTGTAGTCCAACCTGAGTTTTATAATGTTGTAACATTACTTCGTGGCTCTTGGACACAATCCCTGGACTAATCAAAGCCAACACACCATACACCTCTCTCACAGTGGTGTCTGAAAAGAGGATGCTGTCCAAGTTGCATGCCATCTTGGACAATGTCTCCCATCCACTACATAATGTACTGGGTGGGCACAGGAGTACATTCAGCCAGAGACTCATTCCACCGAGATGCAGCACAGAGTGTCATAGGAAGTCATTCCTGCCTGTGGCCATCAAACTTTACAACTCCTCCCTTGGAGGGTCAGACACCCTGAGCCAATAGGCTGGTCCTGAACTTATTTCATAATTTACTGGCATAATTTACATATTACTATTTAACTATTTATGGTTCTATTACTATTTATTATTTATGGTGCAACTGTAACAAAAACCAATTTCCCCCGGGATCAATAAAGTATGACTATGACTATGAACAACCCTATCAACTTGCGAGGCAACTTTGAGGGATCCATGGACTTGGACTCCAAGATCCTTCTGTTCATCCACAATAAGAAACTTACCATCAACCTTGTACTCCACCTTCAAAGTTGATCTTCCAAAGTGTATCACTTCACACCTTTCCAAATTGTACTCCATTTGCCGTTCCTCAGTCGAGCTCTGTATCCTATCTATATCCTGTTAAAAATGGATATAGACAGGATACAACTTTCTACACTAGTTCTTCGGCCTTGTACTACCTCCCTGGCAACAAAAATGTCTTTAAATTTACTGCCTTTTATCTTGTCATCCTACAAGAGTAAGAATGGCCTAAAGAGAAGAAACAGGAAGAAAAAATGCATTTTGTATGGGGATCAAAAAAGGAAATAAGTGTAAAATTAATCGGTAGGTGTAGATGAACATTTTCTAAGGACGGTAGAGGCATAGACCCTCATTGCCTGCTTATGTAAAAGAACCGGGAGGAGGGAATTGGATGAGCTACTCTACCACCCTGGATGGAGACTGCGTACCTCCTCCCCAGAGCCAGTGAGGGCCAATTACCTGCAGATTTAGTGTGAATAACTTCCAACCCCGTCCCCATTTATAATACTACAGTGAAGCCAGTGTCCGTGTATGTTTTAAACCAAAAGCTTTTGACTTACCTCTTCAAACCAAAGCAAAGGCAACAGCACAGGCCGAATATTCCCAGTCTCCCTTTGGAAAGAAAATGCGCATTATGCAGATAAGGCTTCACAACTGGCTGCATCCCCTGCAACAGTAGACTCCAGAGATGGAAGAGAATAGAACTGGAAGGTATAGGCTATTCATTACCCCCCCCCCACCCCCATACCTCTGCTATTCTATATCATGGCCAAACGTTGTACCTCAATTGCTCTAACCTGTTCTCATGTGATTTCCTTAGTATTCAAAAACCTATCACCAGCACCACCTTGGGTAGAATACTGAGTGAACCGCTACAGCATTCTGTAGGTTCACCATACGGCTAGTACAGAGTTCTTCACTTCGGTTGGAATGGTTGACCCCTTATTATGAGAGCATGATCCCTAGTTCCAGGTGACCCAACAACACCTCTCCATTCATCTCCACCTGCCACCATCTAACAACTCCACTCTCACTCCCCTCCCCTATCTGGTAATATGTGCCCATCTTTTTTCACCCACTCTCAGTGCACCAATCACCTCAGGCTATCTTACCGCTACACTCTCTATATTCTGACCAACTCCCTCCCTCCCCTTTCAGTCCAATCACCTCAGGCTGTCCTACTACAACCATGTCTTTCTAGTCTGACCATCTCCCTTCTCCACTCAGTCCACCAATCACCTCAGATTGCCTTACCACTACCACTCTCTATACCAGACATCTCTCTCTCCACTCTCAGTCCACCAATCACCTCAGGCGGTTTACCACTACCCCTCTCCCTTGACTGACCATCTCCATTCTTCACTCAGACCAGATGCAGAGTTCTGACCACAAGTCTTGACAACTGATACTTCTCGACCACAGGGTTCCTCCAGCATTTCTACTCTATTGCATCTCCAAAGATATACCCTGGAAATCTCAAAAGAATCTTTTACATTTTTACTGTTGCCTTCCATCATCTGAACTTAAGAAAGTACAAGGCCAGACTCTTTCATCTGTTGCCAGGGGACACTCCTCTCAAGCCCGAATTCAACCTGGAGAATTAACCCCTTTATCACCAGGCCAGGAGGCCAGAGTGGAAGTAAGCAGACTGTCAGCCAGCCCCAACAACGCATCCACTGCAAACTAAAGACCGCGCAAGGGGTGTGACTGAAGTGTGTGTCTCCCATTGCCCTAAGCACAAACACATTACCACAACAGTTCAGGAAGTATAACAGTGTTCAGGAAGCAGTTGAAGATGTTCCTATGAACCGGCAAGTTCAGCCAGTTCACTAACTTCCTTTGAGATGACCATCATACTCACATTATCCCTGGCACTGCTTTCACAAATAGGTTCAGTTGCAATTTAATGGAGACATTCAAAGGGATTCCTGTTAACTGAAAGCAACAAGCAGAATTAATCTTAATCTGCAGTTTATTCTGACAGAAAACAGTTCTCTAAAACTGAGAACATTAAGTACCAGAAACACATATTTGAAACCATAACTATCCAGATATCATCATCACCCCAAACCCAATTGAACAGTGAGAAAAGGTTTTTCAGCTTCAGAATATGGTAAACATTTTCACATTACAGGTATAGAAGAAAAGCTTTCCTCACTGTCCACTACACCCCTTACTTGGTGTCATCCGCAAACTTGTGGATTTAGTTAACCATATCATCCAGATCGTTGATATAGATGACAAGCAACAGACCCAGCATCAGTCCCTGTGGCATTCCTCTAGTCACAGGCCTCCAGTCCGAGACTACCACTCTCTGGCTTCTCCCACAAAGCCAATCTTTAATTCAATTTACTACCTCATCTTGAATGCCAAGCAAATGAACCTTCTTGACCAACCTCCCATGCAGGACCTTGTCAAATGCCTTGCTGAAGTCCATGTAGACAACATCCACTGCCTTGCCTTCAGCAACATTCCTGAAAACTTCCTCAAAAAACTCTAAGATTGGTAAGACACAACCTACCATGCACAAAGTCATGCTGACTATCCTTAGTCAGTCCATGTTTATCCAAATTCTCATATCCAGTCCCTGAGAATACCTTCCAATAACTTTCACACGACTAATGTCAGCCAAATTTGTGACACTACAGTTGACAGTGACACACAGAGCAGGGGAAGTCTAGGTTAAGTGATAATGGTGGAGGATTCGTTAGTGAGAGAAATAAACAGGCATTTCTGTGGTCAAAATGGAGGTTCCAAGATGGCCCATTGCGTCCCTGGTGCCAAGATCAGGAAGGTTTCGGAGCATGTACAGAATATTCCAAACGGGCAGAGAGATCAGCCAAAGGTGATAGCACATCATTTAGAAAGAAGGAAGTGGATCTGCAGAGTGAAGTCAGTCAGAGGTTAAAAAAACTGGACCTCTAGGTCATGACCTTGGAATTATCTTTACACCATGTGCCAGTGAGGGTAAAAACAGGGAAAAGAACATTAAGAACTTAGATTCAGAATCAGGTTTAATATCACAAGCAATGTCGTGTTCATAGGTTTGTTCATGCTACCCCTTAATGGGTGGGCGGGTGGGTTTGGAGTCTATAGTTGCGTGGCAAGTGGGAGAGTGACCAGAATGTGAAGGATAAATCAGTGAGTCCAGTGGGCAGACACACCGGTCAGAGAGCGGGGGATGCTAATGGGCTCATCGGTGTTTAATATGAGGAGCTTCACCAGCAAGTCAGAGTTAGACAGTGGACCAGAACCGGCATCAAGTTTAATATCACTGACGTACTGAACATTGTGAAATGTGTTGTTTTGCGGCAACACTACGTTGCAATACATAATGATAAAAAACTATAAATTACAATATGTATGCGTAAAAAAGAAAATCTAATTAAATTAGTGTAAAAAAAAGAGGAAAATAGTGAGGTTCATTGTCTATTCAGAAATCTGATGGCGGAGGGAAAGAAGCTGTTCCTGAATCATTGAGTGCATGTCTTTAGGCTCCTGTACCTCCTCCCTGATGCTAGCAATGGCATGTCCTGAGTAATGGGGGCCGTTAATGAGGGAGGCAGCTTTTTTGAGGCATCACCTTTTAAAGTTGACCTGGATACTGGAAAGACTAGGGCCCACCACGGTGCAGCTGGCAGAGTTTAGAACTCACGGCAGATTTTTCCAATCTGTGCAGTGGCCCCTCCATACCAGGTGGTGATGCAACCAGTTACAATGCTCTCCATGGTACATTGGTAGAAATTTGAGAGCATCTTTGATGACATACTAAATCTCCTCAAACTCCTAATTAAATATAGCCACTGTGTGCCTCCTTTGGGAACATCAATATATTGGGGCCCAGGATAGATCCTCAGAGATTTTGACACCCAGGAACTTGAAACTGCTCACCCTTTCCACTACTGATCCCTCAATGAGGACTGGAGTGTTCTCTCAACTTCCCCTTCACGATGACGGCAATCAATTCTTTGGTTTTACCGACATTGAGCACAAGGCTGTTGCTGTAACACCACTCAGCCAGCTGACCTCTCGCTCCTGGCCGCCGCCTATCTGAAATTCTGCCAACGATAGTTGCATCGTCAGCAAATTTACAGATGATGCTTGAGCTGCACAGTCGCGGGTGCAGAGGGAAAAGCACACATCCCTGAGGTGTGCCAGTGGTCATGTTATTTCCAATCTGCAGAGACTGTGGTCTCCAGTGAGGAGGTCAAGGATCCAGTTGCAGAGGGAGGTACAGAGGCCCAGCTTTTGGAGCTTGCTGATTATACCAAGGGTATTATGATATTGCTGCAACTATGGAAACATAGTTGAGGGAAAGGCAGGACTGGCAGCTCGGCGTTTCACAGTATACAAGTTTCAGGCACGACACAAGGCATTACAAAGGAGAAGGGAGCAGAGAACATCACAGCAGTATGCAGAGAAGATACCCTGGACGGGACATCCGTCGACAGGCAGAACTCCACAACAGGAGGGACTTCCACTTTGCTAGTATTGTCCTGCATAATGACTTGGGTGAAAGATGAGTGGGTTAGTAAGTTTGCTGATAACTCAGAGTTTTCAGCTGTGGATAGTGTAGAAGACCAAAAGATATAGCAGAATACAGACCAGCTACAGATGTGGGCAAAGGGGGAAAAAACAGATTGTGTTTAACCCAAGCAAGTGTGAGGTGTTGCACTTTGGGAGATCTAATTAAAGGGGATGACCCTCAACAGCATTGATCTGTGCAGGGATCTTGGGGTCCAAGTCATAGCTCCCTGAAAAGTGGCTACACAAGTAGACAAGCTGGTAAAAAACGAACAAGGTATGCTTGCCTTCATCAGTCGGGACATTAACCAGGAAGTCATGTAGCGGCTGTATTAAACTTTGGTTAGGCCACATCTGGAGTACTGTGTGCAGTTCTGGATGTCCCATTACAGGAAAATTTGTGGAGTCTTTGGAAAGAGTGCAGAAGAGGTTCACCATGATGTGGCCTGGATTAAAGAGTATGAGCTACAAGGAGAGGCTGAACAAAGTTGGGTTGTTTTCTCTGGAGTGTCAGACGCTGAGGGGAGAACTGATTGAAGGATACAAGATTATGAAAGGAGGTCCCAGGCTTTTAGGTGTACCCTCCACGCCATAATGCCAGCTTTGAATTAGATTTGCCAACTTGCCCACAGCCCCTTGGACTCGAAGCTTCTGGGCCAGTCGCCACGCGGCCCCGTGAAGAAGACCTCACTGAAGGTTACGTAAACCACATCTACTGCACTACTCTCATTGACATCTTTAGTTACCTCTTCAACAAAGATCAGTCAAATGGACTTGCAGCTTGAGTGGTGGTGACAAAGGCAAATGTGATGTTAGCATTCATTTCAAGACGACTAAAACTTAAAAGCAAGGATGTAATGTTGAGGCTCAATAAGGCACTGGAGAGGCCTCACTTGGACTACTGAGAGCAGTCTTGGGCCCCTTATCTAAGAAAGAATGTGTTAACATTTGAGAGGGTTCAAAAGAAGTTCATGGAAATGATTCCAGGATTGAAAGGCTTATCATATGAGGAGCATTTTGATGGCTCTGGCCCTGTACTCACCAGAATACAGAATGAATGGGGATCTCATTGAAACCTAAAGAACATTGAAAGGTCTCAATAGAGTGGATGTGGAGAGAAAGTTTCCTATAGTGGAGAGTTTTAGACCAGAGGACACAGTCTCAAAATAGAGGGGCACCCTTTTAGAACGGAGATGAGGAGGAATTTCTTGAGCCAAAGGATGGCGAATCTGTGGAATTTGTAGCCACAGGCAACTGTGGAGGCAGTCATTAGATCTATTTAAGGATGAAGTTGATAGATTCTTGATTAATCAGGACATGAAAGGATACGGGGAGAAGGCAGGAGATTGGGACTGAAAGGGAAAATGGATCTGCCATGATGAAATAGTGGAGCCAACTCAATGGGCCAAATGGCCTAATTCTGCTCCTATATCTTCTAGACAGGCATAGATTATGTAGAGTATGTCTAACCCATTTGATAGATCTTCATTGAAGAGGCAACTAAAGATGTCAGTCAGAACAGTGCAGTAGATGTGGTTTACATGACCTTCAGTGAGGTCTTTGACAAGGAGCCACATGGCGACTGGCCCAAAAACTTAAGAGCCCAAGTTGGCAAATTTAATCCAAAACTGGCAACATGCTGGTGGAGACCTGTGACCACTGGAGTACCACAAGGACCCTTGCTGCTCATTACATACTGTCTATTAAAGAGACGTGATCAGTAATTTGACGGATTGCATGAAAACTGGTCACTCAGTAGTGAGCAAGGTAGTCTTAAGCTGCAGGACAAAACTGAAAATAAACAAGAGAAAATATGCAGGTGCTGGAAATCCAAGCAACAAATACAAAATGTCAGCAGGCCAGGCAGCATCTAGGGAAAAGAGTACAGTGGACATTTCGGGCCAAGACCCTTTGGCAGGGCAAAACTGATCAAGTTTTAAGATGGGTAGGCCAATGGTCAATGCAATGTCATTTGATAAGTGAATTTTGGAGGAATAAAGATATCCTCCCGGAGTAGATCCTGCACAATCTACAAATGTATCTTCATGAGCAAAACCTTTGCTATCAGCGAGGCAATGGTTCAGGTTTTCAGATGGCTTGAGGAGCGTTTCCAGTATTTTCAGTTTTCGCTGCAGATTTTCAGTGTACATGGCTACGTACAACAATGGAAACATTTTCAATAAATTATTTTGTTTGATATTTCAATCATACTAATACACCAAGTTATAGTGCTTCAAAGAGGAAAGCTACATCTCGGCTGTGAAGTGTACGTAACACAACTTGTCGGCAAATAGAATTAAGTTAATTTTCCATCTGAATCATCATTGAATTAGATCTTACCGGGTGGATGTCAACGAACAGTGCGTGGTCTTTCTCACTGGGGTGTAGCCCGTCCACAGCCTCCCACAGTGCAGGGTCGCCGTTGTAGAAGTGAGGATGCGAAATGAAGACTTGAGAATCTGAAAAACAAAATGAAAAGGCATAACCCAAAGGCTCACTTAACCAGAGCAGACCTACAAAATGCATCACTGACTACCACGTGCATATGATCAGTTAGGTTCCTCAAGGATGTTATAGCCAGGGTGGTGATGGGGACAAGCTCTCACTATCTATTAAATGCACCGAATGGTGTGTGTCTCAAATACCCTCTGACAACCAAGTCCAGCTCCTGGCCTTCATGTGCAGCTTAGTGACTTACATTTCTATTGATCGGAGAAGGGTCAAAGGTGAGTTACTGCTGCCTTAAAACCGGTTGCTTTAAACAAGCTCATCAGCACACCTAGAGAGAAAAATGATCTCAAACCTCCACTCCACTCATGGGGAAGGCTTTGGGAGTAAACCCAGAGGGAAAAATCCGGAGCTGGAATCCCTAAGGCAGTCCTACATTGAGTTCAATGCTGACTGGCAACTCCTGCGATGCTGCTGGTGTCAAACTGTATCAGTCTCCGCCGTTCCTTTGGGTTCATCAGCTATGTGGAGAGGGGGGAACAGCTCACTCTCCATATCGTACTGCCCTGGCCTGAGTACCTAGACAGCTAGGACACAACATCCATGGTCGAGCCTGACCAACGGAGGCCTCAGAGATGATCAGTTAAGGAAAGAAAAGGTTATAAAGAGATATACAAATAAGGTGTGTATTTGGACCAAATCTATTGTGTACAGAAATTAATAAACCAAAACAAATTGGCTCCACTTGGAATTATTTTACAAGCAGAGTCAGTGGCAATAGTTTAAAGTACAATTATTAAAATGGTTGTCGTGATGTGTCGAAAGCGGTAGTGCTTGTCGCTCTCACTTTCAGCTTCCACCGCTTGCTGGCAGTCCTGCGAAAAGGATGCGCAAGTCTCTCCCTGCTAGTACAAGCCTCTCCAGCAGCAAGCCTCACGTAGTGTCTCCCCACGGGCGACACACGGAAACTGAACTCAGGCTGAACTACAGAGGACGGGGAGGAGGTCTGGCCCCTGCACTCGTGGCACGCAGGCCCACCAGTGTGTGGACGTGCCCTGGTGCTCGTGAACCAGGTCCCCAGCATTGGGTAAATGGCCCCACTGCCTTGTGGGCAGCTTTGGGAGAGACGATGGCTACGGGAGTAAAAGCCAGACAGCAAACCCGGAGTGGAGCCCCTAAGGCGGCTGGACGTCTTTAAACATCCTTCCAGCAGCTCCTGCAGCCAAGCTTGTGCCAAACGTATCCTTGGACTACACTGGTGAGGCCGAGAGGGGAATCTTGACGACTGGGCATCTCAGGATCTCCATACCTTCCACCCAGGGTGTGATGATGATCATTACCCATTGTCCTTCGAAACAGATGGACACCAACCACAACCACATTTATTAACAGTATGTATACAGTACAAAACCTTGAGATTTGTCTTCTTACAGGCAGCCACAAAACCAAGAAACCCAATAGAACCCACCTTTAAAAAAAGACCATCAAACACCTGATGTGCAGAGAGGAAAAAAACAAAACAAATAGCAAACTGAAGTTTCATGAAATTGATTCTGCAGACACAAAGCCAAGCCTCACTGAGACCGATTCAGAGTAGGTCCTCTGGACCTTCAGTTCTACAACCACGTTTCACCAATGCTACCCGAGCCCATTTTATTCATCTCCCATTCTCACGTCCCATTCTCAGACTCCTCCAATCCTCCATCCACCACAGCCAATTTTCAGAGACAATGTACCTATTAACCCATCTCTGTGACATGAAAGGAAATTGGAGACACAAGAATACTTGACAACTCACGGGAAGAATGGAGATACAAGAGATTCTACAGGTAATTTTTTATATCTCAATCAAATCTACCCTTATTCTCTTACACTCCAGAGAATGAAGTCCCAACTTATTCCACCTTTTGTTATAAACATCCTTGCAAGTTTCCCCTGCACCCTTGCAAGGAGTTGGGGAAGAAAATTACAGAGGGATGCAACAACTTTGCAGGATGCAGGCAGGTTAGGCACAGGACACAGGACCAAATGGGGGTGGTATAGATGTTGGTGTAGCTGCCTTTCAGTTCCAAGGATCTGGGTTCACTCCTGATTTCTAGTGCAGTCTATGTGGAGTTTGCACCTTCTCCCTGTGCAACACACACAAAAAATGTTGGAAGAACTCAGCAGGTCAGGCAGCGTCTGTGGAGGGGAATAAAATATGGAATGAAGGGTCTCAGCCCAAAACATCAACTGTTTACTTCTCTCCACAAATAAGACCATAAGACATCAGAACAGAATTTGCCTTTCTTACCACTATTTCAGCTTGCAACTTAGCCTTTAGGGAATCTTATACGAGGACCCCTTTTGCGCTTCTGAGTTCTGAATTTGCTCCTGTTTAGAAAACAGTCAACACCTTCACTTCTAACAAAGTGCATGACCATATAACTGTCCTACACTGGATTCCCTTTGACACTTCTTTGCTCATTCTCCTAATATTGCCCTTCTGCACACTCCCTGCCCCTCCACCTACCTCACTAGGTCAGATGCTGCCCGACCTGCTGAGTTCCTCCAGCATCGTGCACGCATTGCACAGGGAGAACGTGCAAACTCCACATAGACAGCACCAGAGGTCAGGAGTGATATCAGATCCTTGAAAGGCAGCAGCCCCAACACCATGCCACCCCCATTTGGGCCTGGGCCCTGCACCCCTCTGTAATTTTCTTCTCCAACCCCTTCAAAGTATAGAGAAAACTTACAAGGGTGTTATTCATCCTTTCTCTACAAGCTAGGACTTTATTCCGTGGAGAGTAAGAGAATAAGGGTAGATTTGATAGCGATATATACAAAATTATGAGGTGTATAGATAGGGTAAATGTAAGGAACATACATCAAAGTTGCTGGTGAACGCAGCAGGCCAAGCAGCATCTATAGGAAGAGGTGCAGTCGAAGTTTCAGGCCGAGACCCTTCGTCAGGACTAACTGAAGGAAGAGTGAGTAAGGGATTTGAAAGTTAGAGGGGGAGGGGGAGATGCAAAATGATAGGAGAAGACAGGAGGGGGAGGGATAGAGCCGAGAGCTGGACAGGTGATTGGCAAAAGGGGATATGAGAGGATCATGGGACAGGAGGTCCAGGAAGAAAGACAAGGGGGGGGGAGTGGCCCAGAGGATGGGCAAGAGGTATATTCAGAGGGACAGAGGGAGAAAAAGGAGAGCGAGAGAAAGAATGTGTGTATAAAAATGAGTAACAGATGGGGTACGAGGGGCAGGTGGGGCCTTAGCGGAAGTTAGAGAAGTCGATGTTCATGCCATCAGGTTGGAGGCTACCCAGACGGAATATAAGGTGTTGTTCCTCCAACCTGAGTGTGGCTTCATCTTTACAGTAGAGGAGGCCGTGGATAGACATGTCAGAATGGGAATGGGATGTGGAATTAAAATGTGTGGCCACTGGGAGATCCTGCTTTCTCTGGGAGCACCGATGTGGCCTTTTATATATTGGTGAGACCCGACGCAGACTGGGAGACCGCTTTGCTGAACATCTACGCTCTGCCCGCCAGAGAAAGCAGGATCTCCCAGTGGCCACACATTTTAATTCCACATCCCATTCCCATTCTGACATGTCTATCCACAGCCTCCTCTACTGTAAAGATGAAGCCACACTCAGGTTGGAGGAACAACACCTTATATTCCGTCTGGGTAGCCTCCAACCTGATGGTATGAACATCGACTTCTCTAACTTCCGCTAAGGCCTCACCTCCCCCTCGTACCCCATCTGTTACTCATTTTTATGCACACATTCTTTCTCTCACTCTCCTTTTTCTCCCTCTGTCCCTCTGAATATACCTCTTGCCCATCCTCTGGGCCACCCCCCCCCCTTGTCTTTCTTCCCGGACCTCCTGTCCCATGATCCTCTCGTATCCCCTTTTGCCTATCACCTGTCCAGCTCTCGGCTCTATCCCTCCCCCTCCTGTCTTCTCCTATCATTTTGCATCTCCCCCTCCAGCTTTCAAATCCCTTACTCACTCTTCCTTCAGTTAGTCCTGACGAAGGGTCTCGGCCTGAAACGTCGACTGCACCTCTTCCTATAGATGCTGCTTGGCCTGCTGCGTTCACCAGCAACTTTGATGTATGTTGCTTGAATTTCCAGCATCTGCAGAATTCCTGTTGTTTAGGGTAAATGTAAGCTGGCTTTCTCCCCTCAGGTCAGGTGAGAGTAGAACTAGAGGTCATAGGTTTAGGGTGAAAGGTGAAATATTTAAGGGGGATTTGAGGGGAAGCTTCGCGAGCCCATTTCCATGATGTACTGCTCTTTGGCCTTGATGAAGGCCTAGACACCAAGGTACTCACTGTGCCTGCATGTGCTGACATTCAAAACCCCAGACTCCCTGCACGGGCAGAAGCCTTGGTTGGGGGGGTACACCGTTCCGTTGGCAAACATGGTCTTTGGGGCGATGTAGCGGAAAGATGGGATATCAAATGTCCAACCGGATTTCTCATACACTAGTTCCAGTGTTCTGTTCATTTAAAAAAAAGGCATATTAATGATGTTGCTGTAAAATCTATCCATAATAATCTTTGGCCTTAACAGTCACATACTTACAGATACAGGTCACAACATTTCAGCAGTCAACCTGACTGTCTTCCTCAGGTACAAGTCAGTCAAATGATGTCCCCCTTATATACCCTCTCGAGAGAGAGCCGGGCATGGGGATTGCTGAACACTACCTATCATGCTCATGTAGGCCAAGGTTTGATGAGGCCAACATCCTTGGCAAGGAAGAGAATGCTTGCAAGAGAAAGATTAGGAAATCACTGCAGATGGAGCATGCAGAGGATCTAAATGTAGGTTCTAAGAGTATAGAGATAGCTCTAATCTGGGACCAGACATTCCTAAAGAGAGTTTGGCCTTTAAAATAAAAACAATCAGAACAAGACCAATTCAAACTAGCCAATCAGGAATAGGTAATTCAGATCCAGCCAATCAGGATCAAACATTAATCCCCATTCGTGCCCTGCTAACTCTAGAGGGTATATAAAGGAGTGTCCCTAGAGGGACGTCCTTTGACTAACTTGTGCCCGAGGAAGACAGTTGGGTTTACTGTGAAACATTGCAGTCAGTATCTGGAAGTATGTGACTGTGAAGGATAAAGGATAGTATGGATAGATTTGATGACCAGTCACAAAGCTTCCATAGTCAGTTGCTGCAAAATGTCTTTATGCAAATCAGAGTAAACAGTCTTCTCACAGTAGATACATCCAAACTCTCAACACTATCAAGAAGATATTCTTTAGCGTTTCCACCAGATTAGGGTAGTCCAAAATTCTGGGGCACAGTTTTAGGGTGAGAAGACTATGAAAGGGCCTGAGGAACAACTTTTTTTTTACCCACACAGAGGGTATGAGTATACAGAACAGGCTTCCAAAGCAAGTGTTTGAAACAGGGATAATAGTGTCTAGGATAGATACATTGAGGGATGGGACTTAGAGGGATAAGGAACAAACGTAAAAGGTCGACTTCTTTGTAACATCTGTGAAAGAGTTTAAACTATCTTTAATGTCTCTTTTTTCCCCTTTTCAAGGTGGCTAGTCCTGTTGGAGTCTGATCTACAGCTACAGTTCTTCAGGGTGGTGGGTTCCCACTCTCAGAGCTGGCGTTAGTGATATCTCCGGGAATAGTCAGGAAGATGTTTGCCCTGTGAACGACCTGATTCCGCGCTAGTGTCACCGACTGAAGCATTGCAGGAGATTGGAAATCTAGACAGAGGATATGACTATCAGAGGCCCCTGCACTTGGGCGATTGCTCGATGGTGAGAGACTTTGCTGCCAATTCGTGAGTCGGGTGGGGGAAGAGAGAAACACAAAGCAACGCTGCAGACTAACATCGAAACAGCAAGCTGTTTGCTGTGGCAGGAGCAATACCCCCCCCCCCCATTATGTGCCTGTGTCATGTCGAAGAGTTGGGATGGACACTAGATCATGGTCTCTCTGGGGGTCTGCTATTGCCTGCATGGTGGGTAGTGAGGGGCTAATGCTTTTGCCGAGGTAGGTGCTTGTGTGGGGGAGAGGGATTCTAACATCTTTCTGTTATTCACTCTTTGGGGTTCTTCTGTTTCAAGGATGTCTGCAAAGAGTAAGAGATCCAGGCTGGATATTGTATACATTCTCTGATATTAAACAGAAGCATTGAATTGGAATTGGCATTGTGGGCAGCATGGACACTGTGGGCCAAAAGGCCTGTATCCCTGTTGTAATTGCTCTCCGGTGCTATAAGAGATGTTTGGACAGGTCGGGTCACATCTGCAATATTGTCTAAGTCTGGTCACCACACTGCAGGGAGGATGTGGTAGTAAGATTGTGGAACAGATTAGTATAGATGTTGCCTGCATTGGAAGGCTGTACAAGGAGAGTTTGAACAAGCTGGGTGGATTTGGCCTCAGTGGGATGCTAAGGGATGACCTTACTGAGGTTTATAAGATTGAGGAACATACAAGTAGATGGTCAGTCTCTTCCTGAGGGTCGGAGGTCTAAAACCAGAGAGCTTAAGGTGAGAGGGGTGAAATAAAAGGGAGATCTGATGGTTGTTATTCCACATAGGAGGTAGTGGATATCTTAGAACAAAACAAAAATGATGGTTGAACATCAGACTTTTGGGCCAGTACTTGGGTAGGAAAGGTATAGACCAAAGCTTTTTTATCCCATGGACCAATACCATTAAGCAAGAGGTCCATGGATCCTAGTTTGGGAACCCCTGCATGGATATGGGTTTAATGCAGGCAAACGGGTACGTGTAAATAGGCATGGGGTCATTGGGCTGAAGGACCCATTTACACAGAGTACAGCTTACAGACTGATTAACCCATGCAAATATCACAAACCAGTGCCACTGATATGTCCCATATACATGGTCTGATCTGATCATACACTCCTCTCAGAGAGTGAGTTCCAGGCGCCCCTGCAACCTAACAGCACACAGGAGAAATTTCTGAATAGTTTGCTACTTGAAACTACCGACAGGCTGAAATGCATAACAGGACCTCCTTCCACCAGATGGCAAAGAGGTGGCGGGTGTCGGGAAGGGTGTGGTCATGCACTTTGGCTGAAGGAATAAACTCCCAGGCTATTTTCTAAATGGGAAGAAAATTCAAACATCCTTAGTGCAAAGGGACCTGGGAGTCCTCGTGCAGGAATCCCCAAAAGTTAACTTGCAGATCGAGTCAGTGGTGAGGAAGGCAAATGCATTCATTTCCAGAAGACTAGAATACAAGAGCAAGAATGTAATGCTGAGGCTTTAGAAGGTACTGGTGAGGCCTCACTTGGAGTATTGAGAGCAGTTTTGGGCCCATTATCTAAGAACGGATGTGCTGACATTGGAGAGGGTTCAGGTGACGTTCACAAGAATGCTTGCAGGAATGAAAGGGTTATTGCATGAGGAGCATTTGACGGTTCTGGGCCCGTACTCACTAGAGTTTAGGGGGAAAGGGGAAGACAGCATCTAGGATCCGAGGCACAGCCTCAGAATAAAGGAATGTCCATTTAGAACAGAGATGAGGAGGGTTTTCTTAGGCCAGAGGGTGGTGAATCTGGGGAATTTGTTGCCATAGGCATCTGGAGACCAGGTCTATTGGGTGCATTTAAGCTGGAGGTTGATAGGTTCTTGATTAGTCAGGGCATGGAGATGGGGGGAGAGAAACTGCAGGCAGAAGGCAGGAGAATGGGGTTGAGAGGGAAATGGATCAGCCATGATGAAATGTTGGAGCAGACAACAGGCCGAGTTTTTCTCTCTATCTTATGGGATAGAACAACAAGGTGGGAAACAGGACTGAGTTTCATGGTTTTCTTCTTCCAATTTCCAGGATACAAGCGTTTTCCTCAACCTGCCGCAGTCCTGTATTTACATGGATCCACCAGCCACAGAGAACTGGCGAGTCGCTGACGTACACTGTTCAAGGAGGGAAGAAAGGATAATCCTGCAAACTATAGACCAGTGAGTCTCATATTAGCCATCGGGAAGTTAATGGAGACAATGGTTAGGGATAGGATTTGAGCATTTGGAAAACCATAGCCCATCTATTTATTTATTTGAGATAGAGCGTGGAGTAGGCCTTCCTGGCCCTTCGAGCCACACCACCACACAATTCACCAAGTTAATCCTAGCCTAATCACAGGACAGTTTACAGTGATCAAATAATCCACTTTGGGCTGTGGGAGGAAACCAGAGCACCCAGAGGAAACCCATGTATTCACGGGAGAACAGAAACTCCTTACAGACAGTGGTGGGAAATGAACCCAGGGTACCAGTACTGTAAAGGCGAGAGGAGAAGATGGTGGCCCGCCTGCACGTGCGCAGCCCTCCGGTGAAAAATGATATTGTATCTGTTAAATAGGGGCCGTGGACAATTCTGATTTGACGCAGAATGGATGTGAAAGCACAGAGGAACATCTGGAGAAATTTCTGAAACGCCCGTTCACTGCTGTCGTTACTGTGTGGTCAGGAATCTTTCGGAGGGTAGGCCTCAAAATCCCCGGCCTTGCCTGCTTTTGGCGACCGAGAAGGAGGTCGAACCGTTCGGACAGAGATGGCGCTCAGTACTCGGTGTCGGAGAGCTGATCAGAGCTCGAAGTTTTCAGATGACTCAGAGTCAGATTGCGGTCGGCGTGGCAGGGAGAGTTTTTCTTCCCTCTCCCGTCTGCGTGAGATGTGGGACATTTCAGAAACTTTAAACTTTACTGTGCTCACGGACTTCTTCATCAAGTTATGGTATTGTTGCACTGTTGTAACTATAAGTTATAATTATGTGGTTTTGTCAGTTTTTTCAGTCTTGGTCTGTCCTGTGTTTTGTGATATCACACCGGCGGAAATAATGTATCATTTCTTAATACATGCATTACTAAATGACAATAAAAGAGGACTACGTGTCTTCATAATCTAATCAGTATGCTACCGTGTCTCCCAATTAGGGAAAGCCAACAGGGTTCTGAGTGAAGCAAGTCATGTTTTTATTAACTTGATTATTTTTCCCTTGAGCCAGGGACAAAGGCAATCAATAAATGTGGATGTTGTCTGTATGGATTTAGTAAGGTGCGTGACAAGGTCTCGGTGAATGTTATTCAGAACTGGCTTGCCTATTAAGGCAGAGGGTAGTGATCGATGAGACTCATTCTGGCTGGAGGTCTGTATCTAGTTGTGTTCTACAGGGATCGCCCCAATAAAAAATGCAAGTGGATGGGTTAGTAGGGTCACAGGCTGCTGGTGTTTTGAATAGTGCAGAACAGTGCCAGGTTACAGGTCAGTCACTAACATGGGCAAGGAGATGGACAGTGAAACTTAACCCAGCCAAATGGGAGCTGTTGCAAATTAGGAGATCAAATGTAAAGGGAAAGCCAAGATTATTAAGTGTTGATGTATAGAGAGATGTTGGGCTGCATCTGGCTGTGCAGGGTGATGGGGTGAAGGTGCCCTATGGTATGCTTGCTTTTATTAGTCAGGGTATTGTGTTTAAGTGTTGGCGCGTGGCCAAGTGGTTAAGGCATTCGTCTAGTGATTTGAAGGTCGCTAGTTCGAGCCTTGGCTGAGGCAGCATGTTGTGTCCTTGAGCAAGGCACTTAACCACACATTGCTCTACAACAACACCGGTGCCAAGCTGTATTGGCCCTAGTGCCCTTCCCTTGGACAACATCGGTGGCGTGGAGAGGTGAGACTTGCAGCATGGGCAACTGCCGGTCTTCCATACAACCTTGCCCAGGCCTGCGCCCTGGAAACCTTCCAAGGCGCAAATCCATGGTCTCATGAGACTAATGGATGCCAATATATAAAAAAAATTGTGTTTAAGTCAGTAAGTTATGTTGCAGCTTTATAACATTCTAGTTAGGCCACATCTGGAGTACTGCATACAGTTCTGGTCACCTCATTATAGGATGTTGAGGCTTTGGAGAGGATGCAGAAAAGGTTCACCAGGATGCTGCCTGGCTCAGAGGGCGTGTGCCACGAGGAGAGGTTGAATGAGTTTGGGCCGTTTTCTCTGGAGCAGGGGAGGCGGAGAGGTGAGCTGACAAAGGTTTATAGGATTATGAGAGGTGTAGATAAGAGCAGGAGGCAGCATCTTCCACCTCCCCCCCCCCCAGAGGATGTGCATTTAAAGTGGGAGGGGATAAATTTAAGGAGATGTATGGAGCAAGTGTTTTTTTCAAAACAGTGGTGGGTGCCTGGAATGCGCTGGCATAGACAGTGGTACATAAAAATACAATAGAGGCATTCAAGAGGCTCTTGGCATGAACGTGCAGAGAATGGATGAATATGGACATTATGCAGGCAGAAGGGATTGGTTCAGTTAGGCGTTTAATTAGTACAATACCTCGTGGGCTGAAGGCTTGTTCCTGTGCTATGTCCTATCTGACCAGCAATGTGTCGCGCCCTACAGGTAGGCCAGAGACAACATACTTCACAGCAGCAAAGGTATGATTATGATCAGTTGTGCTCAGTCTCCTACCTACAAGATTCTGGGCTGTAAAAGGTTAATGAATCTGATGGAGTTATGAACGGAGGCCACATTTCACCGGCTGTTCCATTAATCATGTTGCACTGTTCAGTGTGCCAGTAGTTTACCTGGATCAAGAGGGAAAGAGTCTGCATTTAGTAAAACATTTCCTGGTTTTGTACTGCACTCGTATACCCGTCAGCTCCTCACTACGACCTACCTAGCCAAACTAGACTGGGGGGGTGGGGAATGCTGAGCAGGAACAAGACATGGGATGAAGTAGTCTGCCAGCAAGAGCAGGTTTAGTAATCAGTAATCAGGGCAGCTGGGACACAGTAAAGGGAAGGAAAGGAATACCCAGTTAAACAGCATCAACTTCAATGCTCAGGGTATACAGGTTAGAGGATGAACTCAAGAGCATGGATTGGCTCTGAGGGCTGGGGATGTTGAGCTGTAACAAACACAGCTGAGAAAAGCAGGGCAGGCAGCTCAGTGTTTCAGCACAGACACCACAGGCATAGCAGGGCTCCAGTGTAGTGAGGGAAGGGAACACATATCAGCAGTACTTAGAGATGACATTCCGGGGGGATCGTCCAGAGAGGTCAAATTGGGGGGGGGGGAAGAAATGTATTTGAAAAAAAAAATAAATCGCTAATGGGACTGTACTATAGTCAGTGGAAATCTGTGGTGTGTAAAAATTATACAGTTGCGTTGGTAGGAATTTGCAAGTCCCCAGTATTAACTGGGCCAACCAGAACCAGAGTGTAGTCAAATCAAGTTTGTCATTTAACTACATACATGTATATGGAAATGAGTCAACATTTCTTTGAATCGGGGGGAAAAGCACATAACACATGATAACTTATGAAAGTATGGATAAAAGCTACAGATGAATTACACAAAAGTGCATTATATTAAATGTTGTAGGGTACGGAACAGGTTAACCAGCGACACTTTGAATATGATGTGGCAGGGAGTTCAGAAGCCTAACGGCCTGATGGAAGAAGCTGTTTCCCATCCTGACCGTTCTTGTTTTTCTACATCAGCGTCTCCTGCCTGATGGTAGAGTCTCAAAGAGGATGGATGGGCAGTTGCTGATAAATGTCCCCGATGGGTGGTAGGGAGACCCCCCATGACCCCCTCAGCTGTTCTCACGGTCCTTTGTAGTAAGGGACTGGATGGGAGGAATTTATGAAATGTGTCCAGGAATGTTTCCCGAGTCAATCTCAAGGGCCTGACTCAGGAAAGTGCAAAACTAAAGCTCCTCTTAGCAGAAGCAGGGCAAGTAACGTTGGCTCTAGTTCTATTAGTTTGAAGATAGCCATGGGAAAGGATGGACACACATTAGACCACCGTGCAGGTGCTTCAGCCCATGATGTTATGATGACATTTAACCCCTAAATTCAATCTAACCCTTCATTCCTACATAATCCTCCATTTTTCTGTCATTCATGTGCCAATCTAAGTTTCTTAAATGCCACTAATGTATCTGCCTCTACCACAGTCCCTGGCAGGTAATTCCACACACCTACTCTCAATGTAAAGAACTTGCCTCTAACAACCCCTCTGCACTTTCCTCTGGTTACCTTAAAATTATGCTCCAATTAGCCATTTCCACCCTGGGGAAAAGATCTGGCTATTCACTGTCTCAAATTAATTTGTACACCTCCAAATTACCTCTCATCTTTCTTCATTCCAAAGAGAAGCCTTAGCTCGCTCAACCTGTCTTCGTAAGACATGTTCTCTAATTCAGGCAGCATCCTGGTAAATCTTCTCTGCACCCTCTCTAAACCTTCCAAATGAGGCAACCAGAACTGAACACAATCCTCCAAATGTGGGGGAATCAGACTCAAACTCAATCCCCTGACTAATGAAGGCCATCACACAGTACACCTTAATTTGCACAGCAAATTTGAGGGATCTATGGACGTGTACCCCAAAATCCCTCTGTCCCTCCACACTAAGAATCATGCCATTAATCCCGTATTCTCCCTTCAAATTTGACCTTCCAGAATGGATCACTTTAGCAGGTTGAACTCCATCTGCCACTTCTCAGTCCAGCTCCACATCCTGTCAATGTCTTGTTGTAACCTACAACAACCCTCTATACACTATCTGCAAGTCCACCAGCCCTTATGTCATCTGCAAACTTTCAAATTATATATTTTTAAAAATCAACAGCAGGGGTCCCAGAACAAACCCAAGCAGAACACCCCTGCTCACTGACCTCTGGGCAGAATACGAACCAACTACTACCACCCTCTGGCCATCCCGATATTTGTGTTCCACTCAGATAACAAATCATTCAGGCTAAATGGGTTGCTGGACTCCAAAAGTGAGAAAGCAAATCTTGGAATTCAACCCAAGAGGATGTAACGCAAAATAAAATATAAAATTTCCCCATTACAATGACGTGAGATAATGGATGGATGAGCTGTCTACTCTCCTGCACTATAATACGTCTGATCTGATCTGCCAAGCTCCTATTCCCCAGCTCTTTCACAAAATCCTGACATTTATCTCCTCTTCCAGTCACATCTAAATGGTAAAAGAGGGGCACTGGTATTACTTTCCATTTGAATAAAAAAGAATTTGAAAAAAAACTGGCCAATGACACAGCAAGAATACTCTAACAAATCCATCATTTACAAACCTCTTTTAAACCATTCCAATTATCCACCATGTGAACTTTGGTGATATTATCAACTCCTGTATAAACTGTGAACAACCCTGAATCTGAGTTGTTCATCTGTAAAGAAATGAGAAAATTGACATTACGTTTTCATGCCAAGATGAAGGTCTACAGTTCAAGTATTTTAGGTTCTTAAAGTTACAAAATAATTAATAATATATAGAGAAAAGCTGTCTGTCTGGTCCATCCAGTGCATCACACCTGGCAATTTCTGCTGGATCTAGTTAAGCACCAATCTAACAGGATAGAGTTGGCCTCCTGGAGGACCAGCGTGTCATCTGTGGGCAAAGCCATGGGAGGTGGAGGAGATTTTGAGTGAACATTCATCTCCACTTACTGAAGAAATGGCAAATGGAATTTAACTTGGACAAGTGTAAGATGATGCATTTTGAGAAGTTAAACCAGGGGAGGACATACGTGGTCAATGACATGCACCGTGAGGATTGTCGTTCTGCTTGGTCTCTGTTCTACAAGCACATAGTTCCCTTAAAGTGACACCACAGGTAGACAGTAAGATGGCAGTGTATCAGTCCAAACAATGGTGTCCTTTACGTGTTTCTTATGAATGTCAAACACTGCTCGATATTAAGAACACAAAAAAAAAATGCAGGTCTACCATGCTCACAAATTGCTGGATTGCGATGGAGTTTCACGGTATGGGCCTGTTAGGTACCATGTCGTCACCTGCTACAGCCACCCATGCAAAGGAGATGTCATGCATAGCCCAAATGGTGCAAATTGTTTTGGACATTTTTTTCTTGTGATTGCAAGACCCTGTTGTACGTTGATAACTTAGAACACTGCATGTCCAATTTGTTGGTTCATTGCAAAGACTGATGGTGGGGAAGCTGAATGACCTCGGTTGTTTCACGGATCAGCAACTCGCGCTGTGCGGTCGCCCATAGCAACTGCCTGGGGGAGGAGATACCAGAGGGGTGACAGGCTCAGTGGATGACAAGCTGGATTGCGTCTGGTGCAGGTTGATGGGAGTAGGCAGTTTAAATGGTTCGGCACAAACTAGATAGGCCAAAGGGCCTATTTCTGTGCTGTACTTTTCTATGACTATGTGAGGGAAAGCCATTTTTGACTAATCTCTCTGAATTGTTCTAAGTGGCAGATTCGACCACAGGCACTGTTTAATTGTCTGGATTAAATATACAAACCTCAGCAAACAACCCAAACTTTCCTTTAAATGGGAGCATGCCTGGAAACATTCGATTAAGAAAATCAATGAATGAATCATCATATCCCCACATTATCTCCTTCACAGTCTTCTTAATAAATGGAGTCTCTTTAAAGGCTTTCAGGGCTGTGCTGAACACAACTTTCAAAGGATAGGGCAAGTCTTCAACCATTAAAGCTGCACCCTGAAATTAAATAGAAATATTTCAACTGTGTATATTTAAAATACTTTATGCATTGTATTCAAACCATTCATTCCTGACTTTTTCTTCTACGATAAATGCCTCCTGATCCTGAACACAAGTGAGTACTGGTCCTCAGTGAAACACCTGTAAAACTGATGAACTAGACAGGGGCACAAATGACATCCCAGAAATATTCGCAAGTTAGGACTGGAAAAAAGGAGCTTTGGAAAATTACTCAGGGGAGAGGTCACATACAAATTACTAGATCTGCAGGATGAGAAGTCCCCAGGTTCTAACAAACACCCTCTTCCTCACCAAACCTCTCATTTCTCACCTTAAGCCTCTTCGCCTGGTCTTAGATACCTCTGTTTTAAGAAAGTTTCTTACCAGCAATGAGAATCCGTAACTTATTATAATGTGGAAAGTTTGAAGGAGAGGGCTGTTAGAAACCACTCAATGTAAACACAAGGAAGGAGGGAAACAGACAGAATAGCTAAACAAATTATTCGACTACGATTCCCAACAAAAGCCTACTAGAACACACACTGTTATAAAATACAAGCTACACCATCATAACCTCATGACATTTGCAGCCTTGCTCCTCATTCCAGACATAGAATACTAGCGTGAAGTTCATACCTACCAAGGTAATCATGTTGGGGAAAACCAGCTCATCGCTTTCGTTTCCAGCTGACCCTTCAGGGTAGAAATAGTATCGTCGATATTCACGGTACGAGACCGTGTAATTGTTGTGAAAGGTTATGTTACTTTTCTGTCGGTATTCTCTGTAAAGCAAAACTAAAAATTAATACTGACACCAATTATAACAAAGCAACTTGTAACAAAAGATAAAATGCTAATTAAATGTGCAATTTCATAAACACATGCATGGGTGAAGGACATAGTGGCAAGACCATGATCATCCACTTCCTTGAGGTAGTTACTCTCCTTCTCTTGATGGTGACCAGGAGAAGAGCTGGGCAGAGTTCCAGAAGTTGGACACAGAGACAAAGGAATGGCAACATCTATGGCAAGATGATAGATGTCCCATTGTGCTTCCACGATACTAGTTGGGAGCTGCCCACTGACTAATGGACAGCCCTGCAGCAGTATATTCAGAGGACGATGGCCAACTTCATTAATAACTTTTGACATCCAGGGTTTCTTGAACTTGCTGTCCATTCCAAACACACTTTCGGGAATGCACTGGCCCTGAGCTTTCACTATTTCACTTCTGAAGGACTCCTGTGTGTCAAGTGTAGACTTGCCTGCAAGTTGCTATTCCCAATCTACTTTTACCATGTCCAGGAGGTATAAGACTCTTCTTCACTCCGCTAAAACCTGCAGGTCACTCTTGAGAAAGGTTTAACGCTGACTTAGGCTCCCCCCAGATCAGGGTCATGTGAAGCCCTGGTGATGGTGTGAAGGGGTAGGTAAATAGGGGTATAGACTGAGAACAATCATTAATTAATGATCAATCACCTTGTGGGTGCCTTAGTTTACTGTTTTGGACAGTCAGAAAGAATCTTTACCCTGCAACCGGTGACGTACTAGTCATTGTTCTCTAGAGACAGGCAAAGGCTCAAATAAGGAAATATCTGATCTTGCAGAAGCAGTTCAAGGTATAGCTAAATATGGGAAGTATAGTGTAGGGGCTAGAATGTTCTGGAGAAAAGGGGAAGGGTCCGAATGAGGATCCGATGAGCTAGCTTTAACTTGAAATAATTATAACTAACTGACCAATGATTATTTTACATCTAATTGTATCTTAGCATGTGATTAAAATGATTCTAATATTATCTAAACTTGTAATGGTAAGATTTCCTGCTACCTGATCAACGTTATAAATTGTGGAGAATTGTGTAATTCGGGGGCAGTGTCTGGACTGGCTCTTTTGGGAGATCAGCCTGTAACTTCTCCCACAGCATGCTATGAGTAAAGAACAAAGGTTTGAAAAAGAATTACGTGGGTTAGTGTTTTTGTGGTACTTTGTCTTTGCATCGGTCGGTCCAGTATGACAATTTGGCAAGCCAAAGCCAGGAGTCCAAAAACGAGGGTCTCGTGAGACAGTGTCAGTGGTCGACTCGGTGGCGGTGACCTGAGACAGCTGGGCCCACAAGGTAAGATTTACCTTGACCTCTCTCATTAATTGCCCACCTTGACGATCCCCTCATCTGGCGGACTCCTTCCGAAACCTGAGTTGAGGATTGTCCGAGTACCACAGTTAAAAGAGGGGTTACAGTCCCCGACGAAGTATTGTGAGTATTAAAGCCTGCCGGTGCTAACAAATTGGGCAGCGGATTATTGGTAGTGATCTATTACATTTTCTTTGAGTGTGTTACAGCAAATTGGTCAGCAGGTTAGTGGCAGCAACCTATTACATTTTGGAGCTGGTAACCATTCTAACTGGCGTGGGGGGGGGGGGCCGAGGCGTGTAACGCAGTAAATTGATCAGCACGGGGCAGAGCAGACGTTGGCCAAACACGGGAAGTGGCTCTCCCCTGCAATCTATCCAAATGCTGTAAATACATTTTGGGGTACACTTGTGACAATTTGCCTGTCTCAGCATCCTGCCTTAGACCGGTTGTTAAGAGGGGAAATCCCCCACGCAAAGTTCAGGACCCTGAAGTGGGAGTGAGAAAAGGAGGCGGCTGACCCACCCGATTAGGGAGCATGGGGCAAACATTAGATAATTCTGTAAATAACACGCCATTGTTTAAACTTTGTAAAGATGACCCAGAGAGAGAGAATGATTACTGAATTATCAGCATGCCTAAATAAGAAATTGGAGAGTGAAATTTGGCCTCTGGGTGGGACCTGGGATTTGGATAAATGTCTAAAGGCAGAAGAAGCAATTTGGAAGCGTAACACCGGATGAAAATGGAAGGTTTTAATGTCCAATTGGAGAAAAACAGCCGAGGAATTAAATCACAGATCTAAGCAAAGTAGTTGGGAGCATAACGCACGTCGCAGAGGGGTTAGTGTTAAGTAACAATGAAGGAAACTCGAAACTGTGGGAGATATTAAATGGACTGTGTGAGGATCACGATAAGAATAAGGAAGAACAGGATAGGGAAAAAAAGAGATAGGTGGGCTAAGGATAGACGGAAGGATGATGATGAAGCCGGGAAAAGTAAAACTGAGGTACCTCTTGACCTGTCTGGACTGTCCATGCTCTTTAATGATAATGAGACTGAGGAGGAGGAGGTATGGCACAGTCCCGTTGCCCGCAGTCGACCCCAACCCACGGCACCACCACCCCCACATAACGTTACTGCTGCCCAAGCCCAGGCAGCTCCGAATTCACCGTCCCCAAGCCCAATATCCTCCCCAACCAGGGGAGAACTTTGGTGACGGGGGAGTAATAGGCGCCAGGCTAGGAGGCGACAAAACCTTTTGGTGGGAGATGGCCCACTGATAGACCCTGAGACGGATACCGATTATGACTCGAGTACTGAAAATGATGATTCTGAAGACTCGAGACCCAGAGGGAGAGGGATCCCGGGGTAATTTCCAAACAGGACCGTTCCCAACCCTAGGGTAGGACAGCCGAACCAGGCGGCTACTATGCAGGTTTATGCTCCTTAGAAGCCCCAAGAAATGTGTATGATCATGAATCAGGCCCCGAACAGGAAAAATGATCCCAAGGGTTATATGGTTGGTACAGCCCAAATGTTTCAGGTGACTCCCCAGGATCTTTTTAGCTTGTGCTGCATGGCCATTACGACCAGTGACCAGGAGAAATGGAAAGAAGCTATAGGGGATCATGCCAATTGGGAGTCCTTTTCCACCGCAACCCTGCCCGCAGAACGGGTGGATAAGATAACAAAGGCTCTAAAGAAGGCTTTGCAGCGCCCCGTAGACATCGCTAAGGTCCTTGAGCGCCACCTAAAGGCGGGAGAAGATGGTTGCGATTTTTGGGAACGCTTCTGCTCCCTTTATGCAACCTACACTGGAGATGCCGCCTATAATGCCGGGAATACTTCGCCCCAGTTTAATTCGATGATATTGCAGTGCCTCCCCGAGGATGTGTCCAAGGCTATTAGAACGGATATGGACCGGCCCAATAGGAATAAGCAGGCCATGAAGAGGGCAGTTGAGCATTTTTGGAGTCATGTAGGGATTCCAAGCCAACCAGAGTAAAGCATGAAATTGTGCAGCCTATGCATCCGGTGGTCCCTAATCCCGCTACGATTTTAAGCAACATTCCACCGGACTCCCAAGTTTTTACTATAGTCAATCTGCAGCCTGTGTGTTGGTTTTGCAATACTCCTCGCTCCTGAGTCACAGAACCTTTTTACATTTACCTTTCAAGACCAGCAGTACACCTGGACTAGCTTACCCCCAAGGACTTGTGCACTCCCCCACCATTTTCTCGCAGATATTGCATAGGCAGCTTAGAGATTTACAGTTTCCCGGGGGCTCTACGGTAAAACAGTACGTAGATGACCTCCTACTGGCAAGCCCGTCAGAAACCTCAACCGTGCAGGACACCGATACGCTTCTGAATGGTCTGCATTCGTGGGGATATGTGATCTGACCCCGAAAAGTGAGCAGAGCCCAACGGCAAGTGAGACTTCTAGGAACCCTTTTGAGTGCAACCGAAAGGCAGCTCACCCCAGAAAGGGTAACCCCAATCCTTGTGATGCCCCTGCCATCTGCGCCGAAAGCCATGCGTGCTTTCCTTGGGCTGGTAAACTTCTGCAGACAGTGGATTCCCAATGTTGCTCTGTATACAAAACATTTGAGCCCTCTGGCTTCCAGTTCACTTACGGGGCCCCTGGAGCTAACTGAGCAACCGAGAGAGGCTTTTGAGGAATTGAAGAAATCGCTCTCGAGGGCACCTGCTCTCGGCCGCCCAATCTGTGACCGTCCGTTCCAGCTTTCTGAGAAGGTTTTGGATGGCTGCACCACTGCAGTGCTCACTCAGACTCATGGGGACAGACGCAGGCCTGTTGCCTATTATTCCACTAAGTTAGACCCCGTAGCGCAGGGATTACCCCCTGTTCGCAGATGCTCCTGGCCATTTACTCCCTAGTTATGGCTGCTTCCAACATCACCCTCCAACAGCCAGTGACAGCGTATTCGTCCCACACCATTGTAGCGCTGCTGACCACCCACCAAACCCAGCATCTGACTCAGGCCAGACTAAACTGTTATGAAATAGCATTACTTAATAACCCACTCCTCACCTTTGCATACTGTGATAACCTCAACCCCGCTATATAGAGACGGCACCTGTTGAGTTGACTGAGCCTCCTCATGACTGTCTGCTATGGAACCACTTCCTCACCTCCTCCGGGACTCCCATCCAGAATGCCATGTGTGTAAGGAACCTCCTTCAGGCCATACTCCTCCCCGAAAAATTAGCCATTATTAAATGTTCGGCTCATCTAAAAGACAAATCTGCAGTGACTGAGGGAAATAACAGGGCCAATCTGGCTGCCAAGCAGGCTGTGCAGGAGGCGACCGCTATAGTCTTAACTGCAGAACAATTGGCCTTCACCCTGACTAAAACACCACGCGCGCCGGGCACTCCAGACAGGGCTACAGTTCAAAAACTCCAGGGGGATGCCCCGATTCAGAAAAACAACTCTGGAAGACACACGGGTGTACGCATTTGGTGTCCACAGGCCTCTGGCATACCCCAGTTGGCCAAGTTTGTATTCCTGATGCATTGCTGCCTATGTTGCTCGATTGCTTGCATACGGACACCCACCTCGGCAAGGGGGGAATGAGTGATATTTTACTCCGCACATGGTGGCACCCCAGGCTGGAGGAGGCTGCTGCAGTAAAAATACAAGCCTGTTTGATTTGCCAAAAGACAAACGCGAGAAAGGGAGCAAAGTGTGCCCCAGGGAAAACCCCCTTGCCAAGTGGCCCTTTTGAATGTATTCAGCTTGATTTTATCGAACTACCATGCGACCCCATGGAACGCTGACATGTAGCCTCCCACCCAAATTGATCTAAATGTCCTGGGGGCCGAATTGCAGAAGTACTTTCCCCAACTAATATCCCCTCTGAAGTTTCTTCACTCCCAGGTACAGAATACCCGAAAGGAGCCTGGAGGTCAGGGAACGGAGTGGCCGGAGTTGAAAATTGGAGATTCGGTATTGATCAGGGATTGGGAGCGTCCCAAGCTTGTATCCCTGTGGGAAGGGCCATTCCAGATACTACTGCAAACCCCAACGGCCGTTAAGGTTCGAGGGCACTGCCGCTGGATCCATCTAAGTGATTGCAAACGATGGGCTCCGCAGGTGGACGAAAGACTATCACTGGACTTTTCACTATCATAACTACCTCCGCGGTATTAAGCCTGGAGGACAATTTAGTTTATAAGACTCATATGCGTCCGCATGGTAACCGTACTGCATGTTATCCTTTGGTCAAATCTGTCGAAGCATTGTTTGTTGCTAACCCGTCAGGGCTAATTTGGGCGGAACATGATCTAATAGTGGAGGATAGATCGGGGCAGAATGTAGGGGGATGAGAGGAAAGCTTAAAAGGGGGGCTATGGGAAAGTTCCTCAAGAGAGTGGTGAGACTACTGGCGAGGGCATTGGGGATTATCCCTCCTGTTTTGCAGGGGAAGGAGAGGGATGTGTCTTTGCCAGGGTTCCCAGGGAGATACCTTGCCTGAAGAAACATTGTCCGGACCGCCGATGTAGGATAGACCAGGGAATATTCTCTTGCGAACAATGCATGCCCCTCTTTAAGGGAACTCAGTATGTGTGTGGATATTGCAATGGGACTCGTGTCGGCAGGTTCAGAGAGTTTGAATAATCCTCCCTGTATCCACAGGAGCACTTGTGGTATGATAAAATAGTGAGTTACAAAAATACTTGCTACAGGGCCAGGAGAGGATATGTGTTATTGTTTAATGGCATTTACAGCTACCACCGCTCTGTCTAACCTCCTTGCAGTAGGAACGATTGGACCATTTTCTGTTCCCTGCCCTCAGGTTGCCCAGGTTCAATGGCGACTGAGAGCTCGAGCCGTGGGTAAGGAATTCTGTACTGGTTGGAGGAATCCCGTTACTCTTCTCTGGGCTATGGGTTTCTGAGCACTCTGTCTCGCTCTGGGGAGTTCCGCAGGAACCACAGCTGCAAAGAACAGCAACTTCCTCATTTGTGGGCTGGGGAAACAGTACGGTGGAAGGTCTGGAGGCCGTTAACAGAGAATTGGAGTTGCGACTCAACGCACAGCAGACCAGGTACGCTGTGGATTGTCAGTTGGCCCAACAGGGAGGGGTATGCGCCATAGCCGGAGACAAGTGTATCACCCATGTTACTGACGAATCATACAACGTGACCCATGCCACTCAGTCTATTAAGAAACAATTGGATGATTTCAGGCAGGGTTCAGGGAAGGGGGATGACTGGTTAGGGTGGTTGCAGGGAGGATCATGGGGGTCCTATTTGCTGCATGGGCTGATTATCCTCATTGTTATAATTATTGCTTGCCGTGTGATAATGACCTGCCTGAATGCTGGCTGCCGACTTTGCACGGAGACACTGATGGCGCTCTGCACGACACCCATTTGATTGGTCACCATGGTATGATGAAAAGGGGGAATGATAGTGTGAAAGGATAGGTAAATAGGAGTATAGACTAAGAACAATGATTAATTAATGATCAATCACCTTGTGGGTGCCTTAGTTTACTGTTTTGGACAGTCAGAAAGAATCTTTACCCAGCAACCGGTGACATACTAGTCATTGTTCTCTAGAGACAGGCAAAGGCTCAAATAAGGAAATATCTGATCTTGCAGAAGCAGTTCAAGGTATAGCTAAATATGGGAAGTATAGTGTAAGGGCTAGAATGTTCTGGGGAAAAGGGGAAGGTGTCCGAATGAGGAACTGATGGGCTAGCTTTGGCTTAAAATAATTATAACTAACTAACCAATGATTATTTTACATCTGGATTGCATCTTAGCATGTGATTGAAATGATTCTAATATTATCTAAACTTGTAATGGTAAGATTTCCTGCTACCTGATCAACGTTATAAATTGTGGAGAATTGTGTAATTCGGGGGCAGTGTCTGGACTGGCTCTTTTGGGAGACCAGTCTGTAACTTCCCCCGTAGCATGCTGTGAGTAAAGAATAAAGATCTGAAAAAGAATTACGTCTGTTAGTGTTTTTGTGGTACTTTGTCTTTGCATCGGTCGGTCCAGTATGACAATGGGAACATGCACCAGCTGCTCCTGTGACAAGTCCTGGTTATGTGACCACTGATGCCAGGCGGGCAATCTCTGAACCAAGATATCCTTGTACACAAACCTCTCAAAGCTGATATCCTGCGTTGCACATGAAGTGCATGGTCTTGTGACTAATAAAATTAACGTTCATCCGAAGGAACCGGGCGGACATTACTCACAATCAGCAATCCAATAAATTTCGACAGCAAAAGCCGAGTAAATAGTAAAATTGGCCATTACGTTACGGGACATAATTAGGAATAAGCATAGAAGGAATGGGTCAACAACAACCCGAGTTTCCATCTACCAATCTGTCAACCCTACAGCGTGGCAACAGTGGACCATTCTGACCACGGCTAGTCCCATTTCTCTGCATTCGCCTTCCTCTGCTGGCCTTGCACCTTGTCCAACTGCACCGTACTCCCCGACTGTAACACTACATTCTGCAATCTTGTTATTATCATGATGGAATTGTGCATGGCGTGATCCGCCTGGGTGGCGCACGGGACTACCTTCAGGCAGCAGGGTAGCGGCGTGGTCAGTGCAACACTTCACACCACCGGCCGAAAGGCCGGGTTCAATTCCGCAGCCCTGAGGAGTTTGCACAATCTCCGCTCTGCAGTGTGGCCTTCCCCTGGGTGTTCAAGCTGCCTCCCACCTTCCAAACAAAAAAAAAGGACAAACAGGTTAGGGTCAGTGAGGTGAGCACCGGAAACGTGGTGACACTTGTGGGCTGCCCAGCACTAACCCCGCTGATTTGATTTGATGCAAACAATGCATGTCACAAAACCACAAGACATGGGAGCAGAATTAAGCCATTCTGCCCAGAGTCTGCTTCACAATTCCATCGTGGCTGATTTAATTTCCTTCTCAACCCCACCCATTACCTTCTCCCAGTGACCTATCACGCCATAGCTAATGGTTCCCATTCCCCTGCCAAATTAGTTTAAACCCTCCCCAACAGCTCTAGCAAGCCTGCCTGCTTTTCCACTGCATACTTTGGTGCGCAAATATAGCTAATCTTTAAGCTTGCCAGCATTACCGAGGGCCATTCTGAAGATGACCCACTCCTCCAAACTGTTTCCTGTTACACAATTCCCAACCCCATATTCACGCAGTCCATTTGACAAAGATCTTTCTGAATACAAAAACTACATCTCCCAACTCAACTGTCCATGTGTTACATCCCCAAACAACCGTACCAACTTTCCCTCCACGATCCCGCGCCGAGCCTGCTGGATTATCCCGTGATGCTTTTTTAATGTTCTGCTATTATCTTAATAGTTTCGGCACATTTGTAATGTCACATATTGGATTAACTAGAAATCCAATTCCTTCCTTCGTCGTTGTCCAGCGTCTGCAGAAATCTGCTTCTGATCCCGTTCCTACCCAAATAGTGGCATAACATTCGCAGATTTTGCAGTCCTCTGACCTCTCCAGAGAACTGGAAAATAAGTTGGATTACAATCCACGGATCCACTTTCTCTGAACGTCTAACAACGGCAATCAGGTCCAAAATCGGGATCAATGCACTTTGTGCCAAAATGAGATCCCTTGGCTTTGGTGAGCATCTATCACAATGTCACGAGAAAACAAATGGTCATTGATGATTTGTGCAAGGAGAGCCCCATTAGTGGGATGGGAATTGGCTCCACCTGATTCAGGAAACTTGAAACCATACATGGATCTGTTCTCTTTTTGACCAAAATCAGTTCTCTCTCATCCTGGAAGCAGTTCAACACTCACCATATGGGACTCCATACCATTGGGCATTCCTATTCATTCTCCCAATTAAAATTTTCCCACATTACACTTTTTCTCCTCCTCCACTTCCCCAACCCAACCCTGCTTCGAAAACCCTCTGGCTAATTTCTAATCCAGCCTATACAAGCAGGAAGTACAATGTGTCAAAGTGGGACAGAGTCTCAGCTTGCCAAGTTGTTGAGAAACACTGCATGAACTTCCTCAATTCCATCTCTACCTTCCATACATTGTCATTCTCTGCTGCATTTTGATTCCCCTTTATCTGCATAGTGTCACGTGAATCGAATGTCATCCTGCACCTGTCTATTAAGAATCAATGCAATCTCCGGTTAAAGACTTCCAGTTTAAGACGGTGTTACTGAACGCATGTAACAGCTCCTGGTAGGTGAAAAGGCAAGGAATTTGACTATAAACATGACTAATAACACCTTTTCTGAAGTATGTGGAGGCGGAGTAAAGGCAAGATGGCGCTAAACGGCAACTCCTTTGTTTGCATCTTCAGAAACAGCTCGATTTCCATCTTCGATATTTCTTTTTTTCCCCCTTTTCAAGGTTCTTTTGAAGACCCTGACCTGAAGTTACACTGACTTCAGTTCTTTGTGGAAATGGGACCCGCTGTCAGGGCCTCACGACCGGCGGCTTTTTCCATATGCCAAGGACGAGGCCTGGAAGACTAGCGTGCCTTCAGGGTGCCGGATTTTCGTGGCTCTGGAGACGGGCTGATTCAAGGCCTGTGCCCCTGACTGAGGCCTCGTGGGAGAACACAGAACATTGGGAGCAGTGGTGTCACTGCTGGCTGTGTGTCCAGAGACCCGAGCTCTCCGGGTGCAGAGCTTGGAACTGTCATTCACTCTTTGGGGCACTCCTCTGTTTTTGTGAATGTTTACAAAGAAGAAGAATTTCAGGCTGTGTATTGCATATATTTCTGACATTAAATGTACCTATTGAACCTAAATTATCACCGCAAACAATGAAGAAGCAAAGGTAAAGGAAGTTTGGGGGACGAGATGTACTGGTGCGTTGCAGAATCGACGTGGATGGAGTGAGCTATTGGGCGAGGAGACATCTGAGGCAGAGAAGTTTTGATGTCGGGGTGCGAGGTTAGATCGCTCTGGGGGCCAAGTGGGTAGGTGGCGTGGTCTAGGCCCGGAGCCTTTCCCCGAGTCCTAGTGCGAGGTAGGATGTGCTGCTTGGACAATTTAAACTCCCGGAAGACAGAGTGTTGGGACTAGAGGCAACAGCCAATTTCGCTTGTCCTCCTGCGATATTCACTCCTCTCTCCAAGGCACGGAGCCTATGAAGACCACCCCAGCTGCTGTGCTCTGTGCCTGTTAATATGATGGACTGGTACCGAGGCTGCTCCAGGATTCAGATCTCAGAACGCATTTTGGGTCGGAATATTGTTGCTCGCTTCTATTGCTTGCTTGGTTTGTGGTTTTCTCCCTTTCTCTGCACAGCGGGTGTTGGCCTTTATTTTATTTTGTTTTAAATGAGGTGCTTTGGTTTCTTGCCATCTTGTTTCTACATACATTATGAAGTTATATACATGCATATAGTTAAATAGACAAACTTGACTTGAAGCTGAAACTTTGAATCTGCATTAGACTGATCAGATACATGCTTCTCACATAATATCTTCAGGCAATGCAACAAATTAATTACTGAGCCACAGAGATTCAAGCTGTGTTCAAGTTTATTGATGCACAACCTGACCGATCAAGCATTCTGACTTTTGTTTGCAAGTTTAAAAAAAAAATACAGACTTAAGCTATTAAATAGTCGCACTTTGCTGTCTGGTAAAGCTACTGGGGGAAAAAAAACACAAACCAACAAGCTAGCTATTTGCAATGATTTAACTTTAGCAAATCTCAATGGCTTCACAGCCTTTGCCAGGTTTACCTTGTTAGTAGTCTCCCTTTTCATTCACCTGTTCTCTGATGCTCTCAACTGCAAAAACCTCATCATTACCTTCAGACCCCCCTCAACTGCAAAAAAAAACCTCAACATTCTAATGTTTGAATTCCAGGGAGAGTCAACGTTAATCAAAAGTGATTTGCCATTAAAAATTGTGCAGAATTTGGTTAGCTGGCTAATCATTTGCTTCTATTACATTTATCCTTGTATAATGCTCTGGACTTTTTACTGAAGTATCACTGTTCTTTTCTTCAAAACAAAAATCCTTATTGGCTGACACTACCTCACCAATTGTTTCAGCATCTATCGGTGAAATTAAACAACTTTATTTTCAGCACCAAAATGTCACAAGTGTTGAAAATCTGATGTATGAAAACAGAACAAGGAGGGAAGGAGAAACTTAACCAGTTGGGAAGCACCTGCAAACACTTCAGTTCAAAGATTTCCCAATCAAAAAAGCGCATCACTTATCCTGCAAGGTACACTGCTATAAAGGGGTACGACTGTTGTCCACATTTAATTTCTGTACGTGATAAAGATGCTAATTTACTATAAAGTTTCACAAATCTAAAACCCCCCGAATTTAAATGAATGAAAGGCACGTACCGGTAAACATAAGGCCCTCGCTGTGCCAGAGCAGGTTTCTCACCACGAAGAAATTCCTGCGGATTTTTAACCTCAAAGAAGTAGACGGACATGTAGAACGGGACAGGGATATCTCGCCACATGGTATAAGCCAGACCACTCGCAGGATCAATCTGAATGTTCTACGCATGATTTTAAAAAAAGATAATAAAATACCACCTGATAATATTAGTCAAATTGAATAACATTCTCCAAATACTTTGTAACCATTTCAATTTATCCAATTTTGCAGAGAACAACTAAAAATAACAGTAAACACAAGAGATTCTGGAAATTCAAAGCAACACACACACAGTCCTGGAGAAACTCAGCAGGTCAGGCAGCATCTATGGAAACAGTCCATGTTTTAGGCCGAGACCCTTCCTCAGGACTGGAAAGGAAGGGGAAAGATGCCGGAATAAAAAGGTGGTGGGAGGGGAAGGAAGCTAGCTGGAAGGTGATCGGTGAAGCCAGGTGGGTGGGAAAGGTCAAGGCTGGAGAGGAAGGAATCTGATAGAAGAGGAGAATGGACCATGGGAGGAAGGGAACCCAAAGGGAGGTGACGAGCAGTAAGAGGCCAGAGTGGGAAAAACAAGAGAAAGGGAAGGGAAGGGAAAAAATTTCCGGAAGGTAAAATCGATATCCTTGCCATCAGGTTGGAGGTTACGCAGATGGAATACAAGACGTTGCTCTTCAACCCTGAGGGTGGCTCATCTTGGGACAAGAGGAGGCTGCGGACATTGACTGACTTGTCGGAATGGGAATCAAAATTAAAATGTTTGTCCACTGGGAAGTTCCGCTCCATCTGCCAAATGCAGAGGTGCTCGACAAAGGGGGTCCCCATTCTCCTATAGTATTGGGAGAACGAGTTACTAAACAGTATCCCTGCAGAGACCGGAACATTCAAGATTTTGTAGTGTTGGAATGCTTTGCCATTCCGAGAGACACTACCATCAGTGCAAAGTACTGGTGTTCCCCAGTTAACACTGTAAGGTCAAAGGGAGCTGTTGTTGGGCCTTTGAAGACCATTAAGATGGTTAAGTCTCAAGGGCCTGATGGGATATACCCCAGGTTATTGGGAGACGAGAGATGAGATTGCTCAGACTTTGACCAAGATCATTGTGAAATCTCTAGTTACAGGTGAACCCCTGTTGTTCCTTTGCTCAAGATGAGAGGTCAGGAAAGTATAACCAATGAGTCTTACATTAGTGGTAGGGAAATTACAGAGAGGATTCTTAGAGTTAAGATTTATGAGCATTTGGAAAAGCATAAAATTGTGAGAAACAGATAGGGTAGACCATCGGCATCTTTTTCCCAGTGTTGAAATGTCTAACACTGGAGAACATGCATTCGTGTTGAGAGGGGGAAAATTCAAAGGAGAAGTCTCTCAATTTTGTAAACTTGTGTCAGGTCTCCCTTCAACTTCTGGTTATGTACCAGACAAGAAAAACTCAACCCAAATTTGTCCAACGTCTACTTCATGCATTGCCTCTAATTCAGGCAGCTTCCTGCTAAACCTTTTGTGCATAAAGGCGGCAAGCATGCTGTGTGCATTATTTGCCACCCTAGCTACTTCCTGTGAGCTAAGGACTTGGATCCCAAGATCCCTCTATATATCAATGCTGTTAAGAGTCCTGTGATTGACTCTATACTTTCCGCTTACATTTGATCTCCCAAAGAGCAACAGCTTACAATTGGCAGATAAAGTCTTTTTGCCATTTCTCTGCCCATATCTAAATCCTGCAGTAAACTTTAAAAGCCCTGTACACTGTACAAGGTTTTACCTACCTTTGTGCGTTTCAAACTTATTAACCCACGCACGCACATTTTCATCCAAGTCGTTAGAGCATCACGAGAGGCCCGGCACCAATCCCTACCGAACATCACTGGTCACAGACCTCCAGCCAAGATAACACCCTACCACCACTCCCACCTGCCTTCTCTTGGCAAGCCAATACTGAATCCAGTCACATGCATCTTAGTCGTCTAGATTAGTCTACCCTGAGGGATCTTGTCAAATGCTTTACTAAATTCCATGTCATCAGCATCAGCATGCACTGCCTGTCAACCGTCATCTTGGACACCGCATCAAAAAAAAATTCAGTCAGGTTTCTAACACGACCTGCTCTGCAAACGTCTTGCTGACTTTTTGATATAAAGAAAAAATTGTCATTAAGTCACAAAGGGACTCCAAAAACTCCATCTATGATCTAGCTTTTAAGAGGGTGAGACAGAAATGGAAAAGGGATTTGGAAATGGATTCCACTGGAAACACTGCTTTAAGCCAGGTGCATACATTTTGTTCTGCCTTTGTTATTAAATCCAACAGCCTCTTTTTAAAAAAAAAATGATGCTCAGAGATGCTTACGGGTGGCAGGGTGGAGATATGTCTATCAAAGGATGTCTAAAGCATGTCTTCCCTCTGCAAGCCTGCAGGTCACCCTTGGGCAAGGTATAGCACCTGCTTAGCCCATTCTGATCAGGGTCACTGAACCCGTGGGAGCAGGTGGTGGACGGTCGTTTGAGCAGTTGGTGCACAGCACAAGCCCTGGCTATGAGACCACTGACACCAGGCAATCTCTGAAGAGTATTGACAATGGCTGGGATCGCCCGTCTTGTAAAGACACTGCCCAGGAGGTGGCAATGACAAACCACTTCTGAAGAAACATTTGCCGAGCAATCACAGTCATGAAACCATGATTGCCTACGTCATACGACACGGCACATAACGATGATGATGCCTAGAGGACATTTGGACTGATAGATAGGATTGAGACCAAATCCAGCAAATGAGATTAGCGTAGATCAGCATCAGTCAGTGGGGGCAGAAAAGGTTTGGTGTCTCTGTCATACAATTCTATGAGTTTCTACTTGAAAACATTTCTCTTACTTTCTGGCCTTCCTTATCTGCAGTTCCTTGTTCTGGAATTCAGAACAACTGAGAACAGTCTGCTTCTAGCTCTCTCAACTTCTCTGGAATACTTGAGCTCAGCATTGCTTGACTGGTGTCAAACCTGGTTCAATGAATTGGTCCAATACACATTTTATACACAAAGACTGCACAGCAAGCAGTGTATGATGAGAAGGAACAAGCTACCTCTGTAGGCAATAAAAACAAAGTGCTAGAAATATTGATTTCCAGATATTGAGCATCTTCGTTCTGCTTTCCACAAAAATCTAGGCTAACACTGGCCTCTAGTGGATTAGACAAGAACTGCACCTGTCCAAAAACCATTCGAGTCCTCTCTACTCTCAAATGACCAGAAATTATCCCATAGCAAAAATGAAGAATGGGTCATTCAAAAGGTCCTGTTTCAATAGAATACAACTTATTCAACATACCGTACATATAAACATTCACTGCATACAGTCTGATATTAAATGAACCTAAAATACAAGATTGAGGGGAGATTTGATAGAGGTATACAAAATTATGAGGGCAAAAGGTAGGGTATATGCAAGCAGGCTTTTTACCACTGAGGTTGGGTGGGACTGCAACTAGAGATCATTCACTAGTCCTCAGAGGAATCATAGGAGGTGAGAGTGAGCACTTTCAAGTTCCTGGGTGTCAGTATCTCTGAGGATCTAACCTGGACCCAACATATTGATGCACCTACAAAGAAGGCAAGACAGTGGCTACATTTCATTAGGAGTTTGAGGAGATTTGGCTGATCAGCTAAAACACTCAAAAGTTTCTACAAAGATACTGTGGAGAGCATTCTGCCTGGTGTCATTACTGTCTAATATGGGAGGGGGCTGCAGTGGCTACTGCACAGGATCAAAGTAAGTTGCATAAAATTGTAAAATCACTCAGCTCCATCATGGGTACCAGCCTCTAATATCCAAGACGTCTTCAAGCAGTGTGGCCTTAGGAAGACAGTGTCCGTCATTAACGATCCCCACCACCCAGGGCATGCCCTCTTCTCACTGTTACCATCAGGGAGGAGGTACAGAAGCCTGAAGGCACACACTCAGTGACTCAGGAACAGCTTCTTCCCCTCTGCCATCTGATTTCTAATTGGACATTCAACACATAAACACTATCTCAGTAGTGTTTTAGGTTTTTTTTTTACATTACTTATTTTAACTTAACTATTTAACAAGATTATTTACATACATATATTATATACACATACATACATATACTATTTATCATGTATTTCATTGTCTCTCTCTCTCTCTGGTTATCCATCCCATAGGATGATGATGGTTCCTTTCAGTCAGTTAGTGGGGTGGGACACCCCACTCTTCAGAAAGGAACAGCGTGTGCATGAATGGATTTCAGGTGAGTAGGGGGTTGCACAGGTCCGGACCCACCCTCTCGACATCCCCTCCCTGATCCAGCGGCATGGTGGGGTCCAAGACAGCTGGGGGATGTTCTATTGCAGTGAATGGCCAGACCAAGCTTCGATGTAAGGGATGCCCTTTCCGCGCTTCACGGCACGTTTGCTAGATGGCCGTTCACCCTACGAGAGGGTTCATCCGCCCTTTGACAGGTGTTGTTTTTCGTCCTGCAGGCTGTCTAGCCACCCTCCTCACCAGGCAAGCCCGGTGGGGGAGCCGGTTTAGTCGCCGACCACCCGACCATGCGACAGGTAGCACTGGGTTACATGGTACCAGTAGCACTCAGATGAGTTGATGGAATGAAGGAATAGGTAAATAGGGGGAAAAACAGAGGACAATGATTAATTAATGATCAATCACCTTGTAAGCACCTTAGCTTACTGCTTTGGACAAGTTTGGACAAGTCAGAAAGATGATTCACTCTGCAACGGGTGACGTACTAGTCATTATTGTCTAAAGCTAGGCAAGGGCTCAAATAAGGAACTATCTGATCTTGCAGAAGCAGCTCAAGGTATACCTAAATATGGGAAGTATAGTGCAGGGGCTAGAATGTTCTGGAGAAAAGGGGAGGGGTCCAAATAAGGAACTAATGGGTTAACTTTGGCTTAAAATAATTATAACTAACTGACCAATGATTATTTTACATCTAATTGTATCTTAGCATGTGATTGAAATGATTCTAATATTATCTAAACTTGTAATGGTAAGATTTCCTGCTACCTGATCAATGTTATAAATTGTGGAGAATTGTGTAATTCGGGGGCAGTTTCTGGACTGGCTCTTTTGGGAGATCAGTCTGTAACTTCCCCCATAGCATGCTATGAGCAGAGAATAAAGGTTTGAAAAGAATTACGTGTGTCAGTGTATTTGTGGTACAATTGCTATTACATCGGGTCCGATCGAGTACGACAATTTGGCGAGCCGAGCCCGGAGTCCAAAACGAGGTATCTTCGTGAGACGGTGTCAGCGGTCGAATCTGTGGCAGTGACCTGAGATAGGTGGGCCCACAAGGTAAGAGTCACCTTGAACCTCTCTCACTAATTGTCCTCCCTGACAATCCCCTCGTCTAGGGGGTAGTCCTCTGACGGACCCCTTCGAAACCTGAGTTGAGGATCGCCCGAGTACCACAGTTTAAAAAAGGGGTTAGAAGTCCCCGACAAGGTATAAGGTAAGGTAAGGGGCTGGAGTCCCCGATGAAGTATTGTGAGTATTAAGGCCTGCCGGTGTTAACAAATTGGGCAGCGGATTATTGGTAGTGATCTATTACATTTTCTTTGAGTGTGTTACAGCAAATTGGTCAGCGGGTTAGTGGCAGCAACCTATTACATTTTGGAGCTGGTAACCATTCTAACTGGCGGGGGGGGGGGGGCCAGGGCGTGTAACGCAGTAAATTAACCAGCACAGGGCAGAGCAGACGTTTGGCCAAACACAGGGGAAGTGGCTCTCCCCTGCAATCTAACCGGATGCTGTAAATACATTTTGGGGTATACTTGTGACAATTTGCCTGTCTCAGCACCCTGCCTTAGACCGGTTGTTAAGAGGGGAAATCCCCCACGCGAAGGTCAGGACCCTGAAGTGGGAGTGAGAAAAGGAGGCGGCTGACCCACCCGATTAGGGAGCATGGGGCAAACGTTAGATAATTCTGTAAATAACACGCCATTGTTTAAACTTTGTAAGGATGATCCAGAAAGAGAGAATGATTACCGAAGGCTATCAGCATGCCTAAATAAGAAATTGGGCAGTGAAATTTGGCCTCTGGGTGGGACCTGGGATTTGGATAAATGTCAAAAGGCAGAAGCAGCAATTTGGAAGCGCAACACCAGATGAAAATGGAAGGTTTTAAAGTCCAGTTGGAGAAAAACAGCCGAGGAATTAAATCACAGATCTAAGCAAAGTAGTTGGGAGCATAACGCACGTTGCAGAGGGATTAGTGTTAAGTAACAATGAAGGAAATTCGAAACCGTGGGAGATATTAAAAGGATTGTGTGAGGATCACAATAAGAATAAGGAAGAACAGGATAGGGAAAAAAAGAGATAGCTGGGCTAAGGATAGACAGAAGGATGATGATGAAGCTGGGAAAAGTACAACTGAGGTACCTCTTGACCTGCCTGGACTGTCCATGCTCTTTAATGATAATGAGACTGAGGAGGAGGAGGTATGGCACATTCCCGTTAAACCTCCTACAGGCCATACTCCTCCCTGAAAAATTAGCCATTATTAAATGTTCGGCTCATCTAAAAGACGAATCTGCAGTGACTAAAGGAAATAACAGGGCCGATTTGGCAGCCAAGCAGGCTGCACTAGAAGAGACTTTTATAGTTTTAACTGCCGAGTAACTGGCCTTCACCCTGACTAAAACACCACGCGCGCCGGGCACTCCAGACAGGGCTACAGTTCAAAAACTCCAGGGGGACGCCCCGATTCAGAAAAACAACTCTGGAAGACACACGGGTGTACGCATTCGGTGTCCACAGGCCTCTGGCATACCCCAGTTGGCCAAGTTTGCATTCCTGATGCATTGCTGCCTATGTTGCTCGATTGCTTGCATACGGACACCCACCTCGGCAAGGGGGGAATGAGTGCTATTTTACTCCGCACATGGTGGCACCCCAGGCTGGAGGAGGCTGCTGCAGCAACAATACAAGCCTGTTTGATTTGCCAAAAGACAAACGCGAGAAAGGGAGCAAAGTGTGCCCCAGGGAAAACCCCCTTGCCAAGTGACCCTTTTGAATGTATTCAGCTTGATTTTATCGAACTACCACGCGTGTACTGTTACAAGTATTGTTTAGTGACTGTAGATGTGCTCAGTAAATGGATTGAAGCCTTTCCGACCACCAATAATAAAGCTCTATGGAGGTAAGGTTGGTGCTTACAGAGATTTTACCGAGATTCGGAGTGCCCAGACAAATAAGTTCGGGTAATGGCCCCTACTTTGTAGGAAATATAAATAAAGAGCTTTGGGAGGTGCTGCGCGTCGAACAGCAGTTTCATTGCCTTTACCACCCGAAGGCTGCAGGAATAGTGGAACGGGCCAACGGCACCCTGATAAACAAGCTGTCTGAGTTAACGTCCGAAACCGGACTGAGTTGGCTGGAGGTCCTTCCGCTGGCCTTATACCATATGAGAATTACCCCACATTCCACTACAGGGGTATCTGCAGCTGAACTTGTTTATGGGCGCCCTGGAAGGACCCCGTGGGGCACTGACATGCAGCCTCCCACCCAAATTGATCTAAGTGTCATGGGGGACGAATTGTAGAATTACTTTCGCCAACATCCTCTCTAAAGTTTCTTCACTCCCAGGTGCAGAATACCCTTAAGGAACCTGGAGGCCAGGAAAAGGAGTGGCGAGAATTGAAAACTGGAGATTCGGTCCTGATCAGGGATTGGGAGCGTCCCAAGCTTGTATCCCAGTGGGAAGGGCCATTCCAGATACTATTGCAAACTCCAACAGCCGTTAAGGTTCAAGGGCATAATCGCTGGATCCATCTAAGTGATTGCAAACGATGGGCTCCACAGGTGGACTAAAGACTATTATTGAACTTTTCGCTGTTATGATTGCCCCCGTGGCATTAAACCTGAAGGACAATTTATTTTATAAAGCTCACATGAGTTTGCATGGGAACCGTACTGCATGTTATCCTTTGGTACAATCTGTAGAAGCATTGTTTGTTGCTAACCCATCGGGGCTAAATTGGGCAGAAAATGACTTAATAGTGGAGGATAGATCAGGGGCAGGATGTAAGGGGGATCAGGGGAAAGTGTCTTTGGAGAGTAGGGGATGAGAATGCGGGTAAGGACATTGGGAATTATCCCTTCTGTTTTGCGGGAGAAGGGGAGGGGTGCGTCCTTGCCAGGGTACTCCGGGAGATACCCTGCCTGAAGAAACATTGTCTAGACTGCCGATGTAGGATGAGCAAGGGAATATTCTCTTGCGAATGTACCCACGAACTATGCGTGCCCCTCTCTAAGGGAACTCAGTATGTGTGTGGATATTGCAATGGAACTCGTGTGTCGGCAGGTTCAAAGACTTTTGAATAATCCTCCCTATATCTACAGAAGCACTTGTGGTATGATAAAATAGTGAGTTACAAAAATACTGGCTACAGGGCCAAGAGAGGATGTGCGTTATTGTTTAATGGCACCTATACCACCAGCAGTGGAAACGATCGGACCACTTTCTGTTCCCTGCCCTCAGGCTGCCCACGTTCAACGGCGACTGAGAGCTCGAGCAGTGAGTAAAGAATTCTGTGCTGACTGGAGGAATCCCGTTACTCTGGACTCTTCTGTGGGCTATGGGTTCCTGAGCACTCTCTCTCTAGGGAGTTCGGCAGGAACCGTGGCCACGATGAACCACAACTGCATCATTTGTGGGCTGGCGGCATTGGGGAACAGTACGGTGGAAGGTCTGGAGGCTGTTAACAGAGAATTGGTGGAGTTGTGACTCTACGCACAGCAGACCAGGTACGCTGTGGATTATCAGTTGGCCCAATAGGGAGGGGTGCGCGCAATAGTCGGAGACAAAAGTATCACCCAAGTTACTGATGGATCAGACAACGTGGCCCATGCCATTCAGCCTATTAAGAAACAATTGGATGATTTCAGGCAGGGTTCAGGGAAGGGGGATGACTGGTTAGGGTGGTTGCAGGGAGGATCATGGGGGTCTCATTTGCTGCATGGGCTGATTATTCTCATTGTTATAATTATTGCTTGCCGTGTGATAATGACCTGCCTGAATGCTGGCTGCCGGCTTTGCACAGAGAGACTGATGATGCTTTGCTCGGTCCCTGTTGAATTGTTTATCATAAGGTGATAAAAAGGGGGGGAATGGTGGAATGAAGGGATAGGTAAATGGGGGGAAAACAGAGGACAATGATTAATTAATGATCAATCACCTTGTAAGCACCTTAGCTTACTGCTTTGGACAAGTTTGGACAAGTCAGAAAGAAGCTCCACTCTACAATGGGTAACGTACGAGTCGTTATTGTCTAAAGATAGGTAAGGGCTCAAATAAGGAACTATCTGATCTTGCAGAAGCAGCTGAAGGTATAGCTAAATATGGGAAGTATAGTGTAGGGGCTAGAATGTTCTGGAGAAAAGGGGAAGGGTCCGAATGAGGATCCGATGAGCTAGCTTTGACTTGAAATAATTATAACTAACCAATGATCATCTTGTATCTAATTGTATCTTAGCATGTGATTGAAATGATTCTAATATTGTCTACACTTGTAATGGTAAGATTTCCTGCTACCTGATCAATGTTATAAATTGTGGAGAATTGTGTAATTCGGGGACAGTTTCTGGACTGACTCTTTTGGGAGATCAGTCTGTAACTACCCATGCTATGGGTAGAGAATAAAGGTTTGAAAAGAATTACGTCTGTCAGTGTATTTGTGGTACAATTGCTATTGCATCAGGTCTGACGTCAGAATGACCTGACAGAACCGCTGCTGTAAAGTTAACAAATTTCCCAACATACTCCAGTGATAATATACCCAATTCTGATTAAGAGTGAAAGGTGAAATGTTTAAGGGGAACTTGAGGGGAAACTTCTTCACTCAGAGGGTGGTGAGAGTGTAGAACGAGCTGCCAGCACAATTGGTGGATGTGAGGTCGATTTCAACATTGAAGAGAGGCTTGGATAGGTCCATGGATGGGAGGGGAATGGAGGGCTATGGTCCCGGTGCAGGTCGAAGGGACTAGTCAGATTAACGGCTTGGCACAGTCTAAACTGGTAGAAGGACCTGTTTCTGTGCTGTGACTTTCTGATTGTATCCTCAACATATCTTCCTAAAGTGTAATAAAACATAGGAAATTATCTGTATGCTTCTGATAGACAATACACTTCACAATTCTCAAGCAGCTGTAATGTCAGCTCCAGCACTTCCTCTTTCCAATTATTGCCCATTTGTGTGAGAAACCCGTGCCTGGTCCATTCTAATGTGCAGTTACAGCTGAAGAATCATGAGGAATGGCCAACACTATTGCCTCTTCCCCCACCCCATGCCAGACCCATTTTCAATATTTCCACATTAGATCTAATGAGCAAAGAAATAGCAGATGGAATACGGTGTTGGGGAATGTATGGCCATGCACTTTGGCAGAAGAAATAAAAGTGCAGACTATTTTCTAAATGACAGAAAATTCAAAAATCTGAGGTGTGTGCACACAGGGACTTAGGAGTCTTCATGCAGGAATCCTACAGGTTAACTTGCAGGTTGATTTGGTGGTGAGGAAGGCAGATGCGATGTTAGCATTCATTTCAAGTGGACTAGAATACAAAAGCAAGGATGGAACATTGAGGCACTGGTAATCCCTCACTTGGAGTATTTTACTTTATACTTCATTGTCGCCAAACAATTGATACTAGAACGTACAATCATCACAGCAATATTTGATTCTGCGCTTTCCGCTCCCTGGATTACAAATATTAAAAATAGTAAAAATTAGTAAATATTAAAAATTTAAATTATAAATCATAAATAGAAAATAGAAAAATGGAAAGTAAGGTAGTGCAAAAAAACCGAGAGGAAGGTCCGGATATTTTTTGTTGGTACAGCCCAAATCCGGGTCAGGATCCGTTCAGTAGTCTTATCACAGTTGGAAAGAAGCTGTTCCCAAATCTGGCCGTATGAGCCTTCAAGCTCCTGAGCCTTCTCCTGGAGGGAAGAGGGACGAAAAGAGTGTTGGCTGGGTGGGTCGTGTCCTTGATTATCCTGGCAGCACTGCTCCGACAGCGTGCAGTGTAGTGAGTCCACGGACATAAGATTGGTTTGTATGATGTGCTGCACCATGTTCATGATCTTCTGCAGCTTCTTTTGGTCTTGGACAGGACAACTTCCATACCAGGTTGTGATGCACCTTAGAAGAATGCTTTCTACGGTGCATCTATAAAAATCAGTGAGGGTTTTAGAGGACAGACCAAATTTTTTCAGTTTTCTCAGGAAGTAAAGGAGCTGGTGGGCCTTCTTGGCAGTGGACTCTGCTTGGTTGGACCAAGTCAGGTCATTTGTGATATTGACCCCGAGGAACTTAAAGCTTTTGACCTGTTCCACTTGCACACCACCGATGTAAATTGGGTCGTGCGGTCCGCTACTCCTTCTGAAGTCAACAACCAATTCCTTCATCTTGCTGACGTTGAGGGATAGGTTATTGTCTTCGCACCATGCCACCAGGTTCTTAATTCCCTCTCTGTACTCAAACTCATCATTACCCAAGATACGGCCTACAATCGTTATGTCATCAGCAAACTTATATATTGAGTTTGATGGAAACTTGGCTACACAACCATGGGTGTACAGTGAGTACAGCAGGGGGCTGAGTACACAGCGTTGTGGGGCACCGGTGCTCAGAGTGATTGTAGAGGAGAGCTTGTCCCCTATTTTTACAGCCTGGGTCCAGTCTGTGAGGAAGTTGAAGATCCAGCTGCAGATCTAGTGCTAAGGCCCAGGTTCCGGAGCTTAGGAATCAGTTTATTTGGAATGATGGTATTAAAGGCAGAGCTGAAGTCAATTGTGAGCAGTCTTAAGCCCTTTAACTAAGAAAGGATGCGCAGACATTAGGGAGGGTTCACAAAAATGATTCCACAATTGAAAGGCTTGTCATATGAATGTATCATGGGTCTGGGCCTGTACTGAATGGAACTCAGAGGAATGAGTTTGGATTCATTGAAATTTATGGCTTTGATGGAGTGGATGTGGAGGGGATGTTTCCCAGGGTGAGAGAATATAGGACCAAAGGACACAGCCTCAGAATAGAGTGACATCCACCCAGAATGGAGACGAGGAGGAATTTCTTTAGCCAGACAGTCATGAATCTGTGGAATTCATTGCCATAAGCAGCTGTGGAGGCTAAGGTTAATAGATTCTTGATTAGTCAGGGCATGAAGGGATACGGGGAGAAGGCAGGCGATTGGGGCCGAGAGGGAAAATGGATCAGCCATGATGAAATGGCAGAGCAGACCCAGTGAGCCAAATGGCCTAATTCTGCTGCTAGATCTTATGGTCTTATCTGTCTATTTCTCAGTGTGCTGCCTCTCAGAAATAAGAAAATACATGAGAATCACAAGGAATGGCGAATAATATATTCCCCCCCAAATGTCAGATCTATTTTGGCTCTATTGCTCAGTATCCTGCCCCTCAGCAATATTAAAATCAGCTTGAAAACACACCCGACACAACCACAGATTTTCAAAATTACCAAGATTATAGAATGCAGTAACTTTGACTAGCTAAACTGAGAGGCTGTATCAAACACTTTACAACGTTATCATATCCTGAACACCAAGACATGGAGAAACTTTGCCCTTTAACCGAGGACCATACCAGGAATGATGGGGAAGGTTCCCTGTCCCATTTGATACACAAGGAACTCACCAGCAAACACCTCAGACTCCTCAGAACCTTCAACGAAGTTCGTTACTTACCAAAGAATGTATAAATTAGACATCTTGAGGATTGTTTGCTTGCAGACAGTCACAAAGCAAGAAACCCGAGGAAACCAATTTTAAAAAAAAGACCATTACCACTGCACAGAGAAAGAGGGAAAAGGCACACAGCATGCAAGCAATAGGAGCCAACGACAGCATTCCGAACCAGACTGAGCCCACAGATCCGCTCCCTGGATAAGCTGGAGTAGGCCTAAGCCCCCATCTCAGGTCATGATATTAGCAGGGCAAAGCTCACTGCTGACAGCCGCCAGAGAGAGGAATGAACATCACAGGAGAGCAACCATAACCAGTCCAACCCACGCCTCCAGTCCATCTGGACCTGAGTTTAAATTGTGTAAGCACGATTGGGCCGTACAGCTCGAAGCAGTGTCTGATCTCAGCAAATCGACCCAGCACTTGGAGCGATCCAACCTCGCACCCGGGCTAGGTGGACGGACATCGAAACTCTTCCGTATCGATACCAGCTCCATCTGCGACCCCGTCTCAAACACACCGCCCCTCAGCTTCGCGATGCACCCACACGGCCCATTCTTCAAATCAGCTTCACCTTCGCTTGCTTCTTCACTGTCTGCGGTGATACTTGACCACAATTTACCCCAGAAAAGGTGTTAGTAATGACAAGGTACAGCTCCCCAAAACCTTTTGATAGCATGTTCATGACAACTAAATTTAAAAATAAATTACATGGGTACAGTGGGGGATTTCTAGGCTCCCCCAGGAACTGACTTTTAAAAAAAAATCTACAGCCCACAATGTTGTGCCAACCATATAACCTACTTTAGAAACTGCCTGGAATTTCCCTACCACAGAGCCCTCTTTTGCAAGGCTCCATGTACCTATCTAAGAGTCTCTTAGAAGAGCCTATTGTATCCGTCTCTACCACCGTCACTGGCAGTGCATTCCACACACCCACCACTCTGTGTGAAAAACTCACCCCTGACATCCCCTCTGTACCCACTTCCAGACAGCTTAAAACTGTGCCCCCTCATGTTAGCCATTTCAGCCCTGGGGAAAAAGTCTCTGGCTATCCCCACGATCAATGACTCATACATAGACAGTAATAATCATGTCTTAATTTGAATTTGTTCACCCTCTTGGAAACACCTGATGTTTGTATAGGTTTGTGTAACAAGCATTTGTTTAAAAAAAAAAGGGGGGGTGAAAAGCAGTTGGAGGAGGGACGGACAGAAATAGTGACACAAGCCAGGAGGTGAAGGTGGAGGCGAAGGGCTGCAGACGCGGAACTGAACGGGAAATATTGTAGATGGAGCACAGAACAAAATGGGGGGGCAGGGTGGGAAGGGCAAGGGGAACCAGTGAGAAGAGTGATGGGCGGAGGGGAAAGAAACTGGCTCATTACGGGGCTGGTGTCAATGAAGAAGTGGAGATGAAGATGATTCGAAGGATGGGCTGTGCAGGTGCATCACAAAGCCAAGGTGTTCGAGACGGGGTCGCAGACCGAGCTGGTACCACTGTCGCTGTTGGAGTGAACGATCTGGAGAGGAGTCGATATGGAAGAGTTTCGATATCTGCCCACGTAACCCGGGCGTGAGGTCAGATCACTCCAAGCGCCGAGCAGATTTGGTGAGATCAGGAACGACTTCGGGCTACGCGGCCCAGGTGTGTCGCTGCATCAGGACCCAGGTCCCAGGTGCTCAGACAACTTAAACGCCGGCTCAGATAGGTTAGAAATCCCGAGTGTTGGGGCTGGAGAAATCAAGAGGGCTAAAAGGCTGCATGAGTAGACAAGCTGAAGGAGATTCCCAAGGGACTCTACAGACATGTTAAGAGCAAAAGGATTGCAAGGTACAAAATTAGTCCTCTGGAAAATCAGAACGGTAATCCATGTGTGGGAGCCAAACGAGATCTTGAGTCTTTATTTGCATCTGTATTTACTCAGGAGACGGACACAAAGTCTACAGAAGTGAGAGAATGGGATTGACTTTGTGGACCTTATACAGGGGAGAAGGTGTTTGCTGTCCTGAGATAAATCCTCAGGTGTTCCCTCAGACCCTGTGGGAGGCAAGTGCAGAAGTTGCTGGGGTCCGAGCAGAGATTTAGATCATCCTTAGTGACAGGAGGTACCAGAGGATTGGAAGATAGCTAATGTTGTTCTGTTGTTTAAGAAAGGCTCTAAAAATAAACCAAAGAAATAACAGGCCAGTAAGCCTGACATCAGTTATGGGAAAATTATTGGAACTTATTCTAAGGGACTGGATATATGAGAATTTGGATAGACATGGATTGATCAGTGATCGTCAGCAAGGCTTTGTGCATGGTAGGTCATGTCTAACCAATCTCAGAGTTTTTCAAAGTAGTTACCAGGAAAGCTGATGAAGGCAAGGCTGGGGATGTTGTCTACATGGACCTTAGCAAGGCATTTGACAAGGACCCGCATCAGAAGTTGGTCAAGTTCAGTCACTTGGTTTTCAAAATGAGGTAGTAAATTGGATTAGAGATTGGCTTTGTGGGAAAAGTCAGAGAGTGGCAGTAGATGGTTGCCTCTCTGACAGGAAGCCTGTGACTTGGGTTCTGTGACGAGTGCACAGGGATCCCCTATTGTTTGTCATCTATATGAATGATCTGGATGATAATGTGGTTATCTGGATCAACAAATTTGCAGATGACAAGATCACTATAATGGCTTGCAGTGGGATCAGGGCCAGCTGGAAAAATGGGCTGAAAAATGGCAGATGGAATTTAATGCAGACAAGTGTGAGGCTTTGCACTTCGGCAGGACCAGCCAGGGTAGGTCTTAGACAGTAGGGCACCAAGGAGTGTGGGATCTGGGAATACAGGCCCATAATTCATTGAAATTAGCACCATAGGTAAGTGGAGTCCTAAAGAAAGGTTTAGGCACCTAGGCCTTCATAACTCAAAGTACTGAGTACTGGAGATAGGATATTATGTTGAAGTTGTATAAGACTTCAGTGAGGCCTAATTTGGGGTATTGTGTTTGTATTTTGGTCACCTACCTACAGGAAATATGTAAATAAGGTTGAAAGAGTACAGAGAAAATTTACAAGGATGGTGTGGGGTGTGGAGGAGCTGAGTTTTTGAGAAAGATTGAATAGGCTAGGACTGTATTCTTTAGAGTGTAGAAGATTGAGGGGAGATTTGACAGGAGGTATACAAAAATTATGGGTGGTATAGAAAGGGTAAATACAAACAGGCTTTTTCCAAAGTTGGGCGAAATGACAACTAGAGGTCAAGGGTTAAGGGTGAAAGGTGAGGGAACTTCTTCCCTCGGAGTTATGAGAGTGTGGAATGAGCTGCCAAAGCAGGTGTTGCATGCGAGCTCAATTTCAGCAATTAAGATGGGAGGAGGCAGTTTGAATGATTTGGCACGGACCAGATAGCCCAAAGGGCCTTCTCTATGACTAATTTATCCCAGCCCATCAGAAAGAAGTAAACAGGCGTTCCCAGTGCCTCAGCAATCAATGTAGTGTATATAGATTTTAGCAAGGCATTTGACAAGGTACCCCATGCAAGGCTTATTGAGAAAGTAAGGAGGCATGGGATCCAAGGAGACATTGTTTTGTGGATCCAGAACTGGCTTGCCCACAGAAGGCAAAGAGTGGTTGTTGACGGGTCATATTCTGCATGGAGGTCTGTCACCAGTGGTGTGCCTCAGGGATCTGTTCTGGGACCCTTACTCTTCGTGATTTTTATAATTGACCTGAATGAGGAAGTGGAGGATGGGTTAGTAAGTTTGCTGATGACAGAAAGGTTGGGGGTATCGTGGATAGTGTGGAGGGCTATCAGAGGTTACAGCAGGACATTGATAGGATGCAAAACTGGGCTGAGAAGTGGCAGATGGAGTTCAACCCAGATAAGTGTGAAGTGGTTCATTTTGGTAGGTCAAATATGATGGCAGAATATAGTATTAATGGTCAGACTCTTGGCAGTGTGGAGGATCAGAGGGATTTTGGGGTCCGAGTCCATAGGACACTCAAAGCTGCTGCACAGGTTGACTCTGTGGTTAAGAAGGCATACGGTGCATTGGTCTTCATCAATCGTGGGATTGAGTTTAGGAGCCGAGAAGTAAAGTTGCAGCTATATAGGACACTGGTCAGACCCCACTTGGAGTACTGTGCTCAGTTCTGGTCCCCTCACTACAGGAAGGAAATGGAAACTATAGAAAGGATGCAGAGGAGATTTACAAAGATGTTGCCTGGATTGGGGAGCATACCTTATGAGAATAGGTTGAGTGAACTCGGTCTTTTCTCCTTGCAGTGACGGAGAATGAGAGGTGACCTGATAGAGGTGTATAAGATGATGAGAGGCATTGATCGTGTGGATAGTCAGAGGCTTTTTCACAGGGCTGAAATGGTTGCCACAAGAGGACACCGGTTTAAGGTGCTGGGGAGTAGGTACAGAGGAGATGTCAGGGGTAAGTTTTTTTACACAGAGAGTGGTGAGTGTGTGGAATGGGCTGCCGGCAACGGTGGTGGAGGCGGATACGATAGGGTCTTTTAAGAGACTTTTGAATAGGTACATGGAGCTTAGAAAAATAGAGGGCTATAGGGAAGCCTAGTAATTTCTAAGGTAGGGACATGTTCGGCACTCACAAACCCCGAGCGTTATTGAAGGCTTTTTTGAAAAATTGTGCGGACCCTTGGAGAGATGGCAAAGAGCGAAAATAAAAAATAAGGAAAGTTAGGTAGCAGAACAACTAGACTTGGTAAACAATGACCACATTGAAGCCAGAAGCATTCACGTTGACAGTACAAGTTAAGCCAGAAATGAAAACTAAACCAATTACCCGCAGCAAGCAGCGAACTCCCACAGAAACTAAGCACAACGCTTTCGGGGGGAAAGAAGCTGAATAAAATTACAAATTAAAATCTGGAACTTAAGATGAACCGAGAGAAGACCCGACAGCAAAGCTCACCGCCCTCACCTAGCGCTGTAGGAGGAGCGGAGTAACGAGGAAAGCCTGGCACCAGCGACAGTGAGGGGCAGACTGGCCACAGTCAGAGCCCGGGGCCGGGACCAGGCATTCATATTCCACAGCGCTCCACTAACCACTATCCGGAAAAGCGGCAGAATCTGCGTTAATCTAGCGGGGATATGACATTCAGCTCCCTCCTGTCACTAGGCTCCTGCTCCCAAGCTTTATCCATGCCCAGACCTGCCCCACCCCCAGGACTCCAGGCAAAAACCTCACCCTCCCTGCACCACCTGCCCTGCAAATATCAGCTGCCATCGCAGGGTGAGAGAAACAACCCCATGGGGGGGATTGAATCACTGGGCCAGGTGGACAATGGAATAGTTGGGAGGAACTTTTCTATGGGTCTAATTTATCCCAGTCCATCAGAAAGGAGTAAACAGGAGTTCCCAGTGCCTCAGGAAACTTCATACTGTTTTCCTTTAACTAGTACACATCCTTAAAGTTGCTATAGCCAGGGGTGGTAATGGGGACAAGCTCCCACTACCTATTAAATGTTCCCAATGGTGTGCATCTCAAATAGCCTCTGACAACCAGCTCCAGCTCCATGTAGTTTAGCTACTAAGCCAGACGGAACTGTTTCTACTGAAGGGGCAAAGACCGGTTACTGGTACCTTAACAACAATCGCTTGGGGCAGATGGGACTGTTAGCCGTGGTTGGCAGCTCATCTGTGAGGAAAACTCTGATCTCAAACCTCCGCTGCCTTCCACTCATGGGGGAGGCTTTGGGAGTAAACCCCGAGGGAAAAATCTGGAGCTGGAGTCTCTAAGGCAGTCCTACGTTGAGTTCAATGCTGACTGGCAACTCCTGCGATGCTGCTGGTACCAAACTGTATCGGTCTCTGCCATTCCTTTAGGTTCATCAGATGGAGAGGGGGAGCTTGCTACACAGGCAACACTTTGCTCTCCATATTGTACTGTCCAGGCTTGCGTATCTAGACAGCTAGGACACAATATCCATCGTCAACTCTGACCGACGGAGACCCTCACCTCACACGTCAATGCTCACAAACCATGAAGGTTAATTAGAAAATAGAACATTAAAGAGTACAGCACAGAAACAGGCCATTCGGCCCACAAAGCTGTGCTGATCCAGCTAAAACGCAAATCAAAAACATTCAAACACTACTCCCTCCTCCCTGGTCTGTGTCCATGTCCCTCAGTCTTCCTTACACCCACGTGGCTATCCCAGCATCTTAAAAGCCTCTAATGTATTTGTCTCCAGGACTCTACACCGTACTCCAGAAGTGGCCTAACCAGAGTTTTATAAATTTGCAACATAACCCCTCTGCATCTGAACTCAATGCCTCGACTAATAAAAGCTATAAACCTTCTTCGCCACTTTCAAGGACGTGTGAACTTGGATCCCGAGGTCTCCCCGCTCAGTAACACCTTTAAGGCCCTGTTACTCTGAACAGTGCAGAGTCCTTGTATTTGTCCAACCGAAGTGCGACACCTCACATTTATCTGGGTTAAACTCCATCTGCTATTTCTCAGCCGGTATCTACAACTGATCTGTATCACGCTGTATTTTTGCCAGTCTTCCCCACTATCCACAACTCCACCAATCTTGGTATCATCGCAAACTTACTGACCCACCCATCTACATTTCCATCCAGGTCATTTATCAGCATTACAAACAGCAAAAGCCCCAGCACAGATCCTTAAGGAACGCCACTAATTGTAGTCCTCCAGACTTGGTCCTCCTAGACTTAGCACACAATGACTGCGCTGATGCCGGGAGCAATTCGCGTTGCCAGCATAAAAGCAAATTAAACCAGAAGTGAACACTCATCCAAATTCCTACATCGAGCAGCGAACTCTTACTCAGGTAAACATAGCGCTTTCACCGGGAAAGAAACTGAATAAGATTACAGACATTAAATTCCAGAATTTAAAACGAACAGAGAGAGGGCTCACAGCAAAACTCACCGCTTTCACCTGGCTCTGTATAACGTACGGAATCGCGAGGAGAAGCCCGGTGCCGACGGTAACGAGCAACAGACCGGCCACAGCTAGAGCCCGGGGCCGGTTCACGGCGTTCATTTTCCACAGCGCCCCGCTAATCGCTGTCCGGAGAACAACCTATTAACCTATTGGGGGAAACGACATTCAGATCACTACGGTCACTAGGCTCCCGCTCCCGAACTTTATCAATGCCCAGACCGGCCCCACCCCCAGGACTCCAGGCAAAAACCCTCCCCCCGCCCCCCCACAGGCCAGGAGATGTAGGTGGAGGCAAGCGGTGCATGCAAATTCGATTTCAACGTTTAAAATGGGAGTCGGCAGTTTAAACGGTTTAGCACAGACGATATGGGCCGAAGGGCCTGTTTTTGTGCTGTACTCTTCTGACTCTTAATTTACCCTAGCCCATCAGAAAGGAGTAAACAGGAGGTCCCAATGCCTCAGTAAACTTCATATTGTTTTCCATTAACTAGTACATACCGAACCTGACAAACCCTGGGGGTTAATAGAGTACAGCACAGTAACAAGCTATTCACCCCACAATGTTGTGCCGAACCAGTTTTTAAAAAAAAAACAAATCAAAAACAGCCAAACACTAATCCCTCCTACCCACAGCATGTCCATATCACTCGTCCTTACATCCACATGCCTATCCAAACGTCTCTTAAAAGCTCTAGTATATTCGCCTCTACATCACACCAGCAGCGCATCCACCATTGAGTAAAAAAAACTGACTCTCACATCCCCTTTGAACCAACCCCCTCTCAGCGTCATTGTCTGCCCTCTGCTATTAAAACAGTTCAATCCCGGGAAACAGCAACTCTGTCCACTCTATGCCCCATAATCTTGTAAACCTCTATCAGATCTCCCCTCAGTGTCCGGTGCTCCAGAGAAAAACAACCCAGGCTTATCCAGTCTCTCGTGATAGCACATGCCCTCTAAACCAGGCAGCATCCTGAATAAACCTCTTCCGCACCCTCTCCAAAGCCTCAACATCCTTCCTACAGTGACTAGAACTGCACACAATACTCCAGATGTGGCCTAACCAGAGTTTTACAAGTTTGCAACATAACCAAGCCACATCTGAACTCAATGCCTCGACTAATAAAACCAAGCATTCTATAAACCAGCTTCGCCACCTTATCCACCCGTTGTCGCCACTTTCAAGGACGTGTGAACTTGGATCCCGAGGTCTCCCCGCTCAGTAACACCTTTAAGGCCCTGTTACTCTGAACAGTGCAGAGTCCTTGTATTTGTCCAACCGAAGTGCGACACCTCACATTTATCTGGGTTAAACTCCATCTGCTATTTCTCAGCCGGTATCTACAACTGATCTGTATCACGCTGTATTTTTGCCAGTCTTCCCCACTATCCACAACTCCACCAATCTTGGTATCACCGCAAACTCACTGACCCACCCATCTACATTTCCATCCAGGTCATTTATCTACATTACAAACAGCAAAGGCCACAGCACAAATCCTTACGGAACACCACTAATTGTAGTCCTCCAGACTTGGTCCTCCTAGACCTAGGATGCAATGACCGCGCTGATGCCGGGAGCAATTCGCGTTGCCAGCATAAAAGCAAATTAAGCCAGAAATGAACATTAATCTAAATTCCTACATCGAGCAGCAAACTCTTACTCGGGTAAGTATAGAGTTTTCACGGGGAGAGAAGCTGAATAAGATTACAGACATTAAAATCTAGAATTTAAAACGAACTGAGAGAAGGCTCACAGCAAAACTCACCGCCTTCACCTGGGGCTATACAATGAGCGGAGTAACAAGCACAAGGCCGGTGCCGGCGGCAGCGAACAACAGACCGGCCACAGCCAGGGGCCGGGGCCGGGGCCGGGGCCGGGCGTTCATAGTCCGCAGTGCTCTACGAACCACTACCCGAAAAATCCGCAGAATTTGCGTTAATCTGTCGGGGAAAACAGGCGGCTCTCTACCACCACTAGGCTCTTTGCTCCCAAACTTTATCAATGACCAGAACCGCCAGGACTGCAGGCTAAAGCCTCACCCTCCACCCTCCACCCTGCCAATGTCAGCTACCATCTCGGGTTAAGAGAAAGCTTGACCCCATGGGCCAGCTGGGAAGGCGGTAGGAGGGAGTGATATTAGAGGTCGGTGCACCTCGGGTGAGCGGGGGGGGGGAGAGATATGCGAGCCCTGAAAGTGAGGAAATTTTGTGGGGTAGGGGGCTGCCCCCGGGGTAAGAGAAAGCTAACTGGGTGAACGGGAATCCGCTGAGCCCACCGGATTTGTTCACGTGACATCAGGTCATGTGTGAGACCATGTGACACCAGCTTGATTTCTCGTTAATGTGCTGTGTGCGGCTGGAATGTCCCGGAGTCGAGATTCTCCTTCTCCTTTGTCTGCTGGTTTCTACGATACCTGAATACTCCTCCTCTTTCTTCGGGAAGACAATAAAATAAAACCTTTTTAGGCATTGACCTAGCACAGTTCACTTCAGCTACGTTTTACAATATTTTTTTTAAGTATCAGGTTTAATTCAGCTCAGTCCTGAAGAAGGGGTTCTGCCCGATACGCCGACTGTTTATTCTTTTCAATAGATACTGCCCGACCTGTCTTCCTCCAGCAGTTTTGTGTGCTGTCGTGAAATTTGTTGTTTTGCAAGACAGCAAGAGTTTAAAAATACACTTGGACTAAGATGTTAACTGTCCTGTGCTATCACCAGTGGGATCATCAGTTGATCTGCCACCTCTCAAGGAGTTTCGGCCCGCTTATGATCAAGACTCCTTAGAGGTATAAAAAATTATAAACTCCAATAAGTCTTGCTGAGCAGAGAAACCTTGGGATCCAAGTTCATAGCTTCTTGAAAGTGGCTACACAGATTGATGAGGTGGTTCAGAAGGCTTATGGAGTGCTTGCTTTCATTAGTCGAGGTACTGAGTTCAAATGTGGAGGGGCTATGTTGCAATTTTATAAAAGTCTGGTTAGGCCACATCTGTAGTACTGCATACAGTTCTGGTTGTCGGATAGGAAGGATGTTGAAGCTGGAGAGGGCGCAGAAGAGATATACCAGGGCGCTGCCTGGTTTAGAGGGCATATGCTATCAGGAGAGGCTGAATAAACTTGAGTTGGTTTCTCTGGAGTGCTGGAGACTGAGGGGAGATCTGATAGAGGTTTACAAGATTATGAGAGGCATAGAGTAGACAGGGAGTATCTGAGTCCTGACAAAGGATCTCAGCCCAAAACATCGACCGCACCTCTTCCTAGCGATGCTGCCTGGCCTGCTGCATTCCACCAGCATTTTGTGTGTGTTGCTTGAATTTCCAGCAACTGCAGATTTCCTCGTGTATCTTGTTTCCTAGGGTTGAATTGTCTAAAACCCGAGGGCATGTATTCAAGTGAGAGGGGATAGGTTCAAGGGGAATGTGAGGGGAAAATCTTTTACTCAGAGAGTAGTGGATGCCTGGAACGCGCTGCCTGGTGTTGTGGTAGAGGTAAATACATTAGAGGCTTTTCAGAGACATTTAGATAGGCACCTGGATGTAAGGAAGATGGAGGGATACGGACATCATGGTGTGGGTCGTGTTCAGGTGTTTTTGATTTGCTTTTTAGCTGGTTCAGCACAACATTGTGGGCCGAATGGCCTGTTCCTGTGCTGTCCTGTTCTATGCTCTACATTCTAATGTTCTAAATACTGATAAAGTTGGGGGGAATAAAGAAAGTTTGACAGATGATCCTCAACTTATTCTTTGTGTGAATTATTAAGACCAGAGAAAGGGAGGCATGGAAGCGTACTGCTTAGTGTAACACTATTATGGCGCCCGCAATCACCGGTCAGGGCTCAATTACCACCACTGCCTGTGAGGAGTTTGTACATTCTCTCTGAGACCATGTGATCTCCCTACAGGTGCTCAGTCCCCTCCCACGTTCTAAAGATGTAGGGTTCGGTTTAGTGAGCTGTGGCTATGTTAAGTTGGCGAGGGAAACATGGTGACACTCATGGACTGCCCAGCACAATCACAGCAATTTGATTTGACACAAACAACTCATTTCACTCCATGTATTAATGTACGTCTGACAGACGAAGATAATCTTTTCTCCTTTTCTCAGCTCCTCCATCTCTGCCGTATCTGCTCTTTTCATTCCAGAACAACTGAGATGCCCTCCTTCAAAGAAAGGGGCTTGCCTTCCTCCATCATCAATGCTACCCTCACCCACGTCTTGCATTTCATGCCCGTCTGCCCTCACCCCATCCTCCCGCTGCCCTACAGGGATAGGATTCCTCTTGTCCTCACCCACAACCCCACAAGCCTCCACATCCAGTACATAATTCTCCATAACTTACAGCATCTCCATCAGGATCCCACCACCAAACACATCTTTCCCTTCCCCCGCCCCCCACCTCACGTTCTGCTTTCCACAGGGATCGTTCCCCACGCAATTCCCTTGTCCACTCACCCCTCCTCACTGATCTTCCTCCTGGCACTTATCCTTGCACGCAGAACAAGTGCTAGACCTGCCCCTCCATCTCCGCCCTCACCCCCATTCAGGGCCACAAACGGTCCTTCCAGGTGAGGCAACGCTCCAGCTGTGAGTCTGGTGGGATCCCCTCCAACGCAGATTGGGAGACCACTTCGCCGAGCACCTTCGCTCTATCCACCAGAAAAAGCAGAATTTCCAGGTGGCCACCGATTTCAGTTCTACTTCCTGTTTCCACTCCAACATATCAGTCCACAAAGATGAAGCCACACTCAGGTTGGAGAAGCAACTCCTTATATTCCATCTGGGTAGCCTCCAACCTGATGGCATGAACATTGATTTCTTGAACTTCCAGTAATTTCGCACCGTCCTCTCCTTCTCCACTCCCCACTCTCATTTCCCCCTCTCACCTTATCTCCTTACTTACCTATCACCTCCCTCTGGTGCTCCTCCCCCTTCCCTTCCTTCCATGGTCCTCTATCCCCTCCTATCAGTGTGGGGGGGCGTTCTCAGTATTGTTAACTGTTGATAATAAAACGGCTTCTCTGTAGTGTTATAACGAAATGGCTTCTCTGTAATGTTAACTGATGAGGTAATGTTTCTCCGTAGCTGCGATGTTTGGGTTATAACTACAGATAACGGGGAACTAACCAATGGAAGTCATGTTATTCTATCTTGTATCTGTGGTAACCAGAGTTAGTGCACGGGCTTTTAGTCGAGGAGAAGAGGAAGGACGCGTGTGGAGCGCTCTGGCAGATCACCAGGGGTGGTCCCAGCTGAGGGTCGACGGAGTTCAGAGAAGATCGATTGGTGGGAAGGAGACCTGGTTCCTTGAGCTCCAACAAATCTACTTGTGCACAGACTGATTAAAATTAACTGCTGTGGCACCTTTTTCCTTACTATTTTGCTTTTCTACTAACCACATCACCAAATAAGAGTTATAAAGTGTAATCATTTAATCGCATATTGTGTACTGTCTGCTGTTTTACATCATGGGTTTGTACTAGAGCGCATTACACAGCATCTACACAAACATTAGACACAGTTTGGCGGGCAGATGGCAGCTTCCCCTAGAAGAATGTGAGTTGATCGAGCCAGGTGTTACATTTGTGGGGGCTCGTCCGGGATTGGATTCTGTGGATGCTGTGTGATCGCCCTGTTTAAAGTAGTGTTGCTATGGTGACAGCCGCATTTTAGCGCTGGTGCCGGGCTGAAAGTTTGCCAGTGAGTAATGCGTGCGTGTTGAGTGGGGTAGAGGTTCATACCCCAGATGAAGTGTTACTTCGAGGTTTGAGTATGGTTAAAGCTGTTGACAAAGTTGAAATCGTATTGCGCAAATTTGATTTTGAGACGAGAACAGACCTAGTGCTGGTGCAGACAAGCATGGACGTACGAGGGGCGGAGTTGCCAGAGCTTATTGGCATCCCAGGGGAGGCGGGACCATGGTGTCTGAAAACTGTCAGGGAGGGAGGGGCCGGAGCTCAGCGAGCGGAGTTGCCAGCGGATGAGGGCGGAGATCTTAGGGAACGAATTCTCTCGTTACTGAGGGATGAGGGGAAAGAGCGGTCAGATTTGGAAAACTTGATTAGTTTCCGTCCCCTAGCAAAAGGCGAGAGTTCTGAGTTGGCATCTGCCATTACCTCCCTGGCGAGAAAGGCAGAGGGGCCCCACCAGAAGATAAGAATTTTCTCTGGGATAACGCCCACCCCCAAAGGTGTAGAGGATTATGGGACATGGGTAGAGCAAACGTCCCTTGATGAATATCCGGAGGCCTTGGAAAGTGCTTTTGGGTTGACTGGGAGCTCCTCGGGGAGTTTAAAAATGCACGTCAGGAGAAGGGTGAGAAGCTATCCACGTACCTTTCTCGACTAGACTAAATGGGCTGCGGCTCCGGGGGGGGTCGTTCGGGCAGCTGAGGTGGATCAGTTAAGGATGGACCAGGTAACTAGAGGTGCCCAGGCTGAGGACAGGATTGCTTGGAGTCTCTGGCAGTCCTATAAAACATGCCCCCCTCCATCGTTCATTCAGCTGATCAGAGAGGTGCGGGGGGATGAGAACGTGTTGGGGCTGGGGGAGGACTTGTCAGCAGGGTACAATCCTCAGTTGTAGCCCCTTGTGGTGAAGTGATCGGAGCCAGCTCCACCGGGAACTGGTAAAGGAGGTGGTGGCAGAGCTGAGAAATGAGAAGTCGCGGGGGTTCAGAGTGGGTGTGGACCCTTCGTATGAAAGGACTTGTAGGGAGGGCCCCCCCTCAGGGGACGGACCACGCAGAGGGCTGCGATTGGCAGGGGGGAACCGCGAGAAGAGGGGCGGCTGGTAGCGCGTGCTATAACTGTGGGAAAGAGGGACACTTCCGGCGGGAATGTGAGCAGCAGGGAGCCCCTCAGCGGGTGACTCCCCGGGCATCCAAGCAGGGAGAGGTGTCGGGAAACTTAGAGGAGATCCAGTGAGGGAACGGCCTGGTGTCTCTGGGGGAACATGTTCCCAGCGATGTACCAAGGAACCCCCGAAAGCAAAAGACCCAATTCCAGAAGGATTAGTGGGACCCCGCTCCAGCGTGTCGCTACGGATAGAGGGAATCTATGCTAAAGCCCTACTCGACACCAGGTCGCAGGTCATGTTACTATACCGTTCGTTTTACAACCAGTATTTAAAGCATTTGCCCTTGACCCCATTCAGTGCGCTGGAGATTTGGGCCATCAGTGTTGGTGATTATTCGTATGATGGGTATTTGTCAGTGAGACTGGAGTTTTCAGAAGTCTATGTGGGAGTGTGCGAAGTTCTGGAGACGTTAGTGCTGGTTTGTCCAGACCCGGCTGAGACAGGGGGTGCTTCAATTCTGGTGCGGAGGCTCATGGGGGCCCGTAAAGAGAAGGCAGGCAGGAACATTTTGGGGAACCTGACTGTGCACCCACTGTTTTGAGCCGCTTTTGAAGATGTGCGGGGCTGCACTGGGCCGGATACTGAATTTGAACAAGGGACTGTGTGGTGCACCCAGTCAAAGCCTTATGCATCCCCAATAGTAGTGGCCTGGAAGAAAAACAGAAACGTACGTATGTGTGTGGACTATAGGACTCTGAACAGGTGCACCATCCCTGACCAGTATACGGTCCCAAGGGTCGAAGACGCGTTGGCCTGTCTGAGCGGGGTGAAGTAGTTTAGTGTGCTGGACTTGAGGAGTGGATATTACCAGATCCCAATGAGTGAGGCCAGTAAAGAGAAGACGGCACTTATATGCCCTCTGGGATTTTTCCAGTTCGAAAGGATGCCCCAGGGCATATCAGGAGCCCCTACCACCTTCCAGAGGGTCATGGAGAAGACAGTGGGGGATACGAACTTGCTTGAAGTGTTGGTGTATTTGGACCCACCTTGGAAGAACACGAAGCGAGGCTACTGAAGGTGCTAAACCGACTGAAGGAGGAAGGGTTAAAACTTTCCTTGGACAAGTGCCAGTTCTGCAAGACGTCTGTTAGCTAGGTTGGGCACATAATCTCACAGACTGGAGTAGCTACAGACTCAGCTAAAATAGAAGCGGTGACCACATGGCCGAAGTCCTAGACCATGAGCGCTCTGCGCTCGTTCTTGAGGTTCTACGGTTATTATCGGAGATTTGTGAAGGGCTACGCCAAAGGTTACCCTCCCTTGGGGAAGAAAAGGAAAGGGAAAAGGAGACGGGAGGTTGGAGAATATCTCAACCCGGCAGAGCCCTTCGGACAGAGGTGGGATGCAAAATGTGAGGAGGCGTTGAAATCGCTGAAAGAGTTGCTGACCCAGGCACCAGTGCTGGCTTTTGCGGACCCCCAATTGTCCTTTGTACTGCACACCAATGCCAGCCAAGAGGGGTTAGGGGGCATCCTGTATCAGGATTAGGGCACTGGGTTGAGGCTGGTGGCGTTTATAAGCCAGAGTTTGTCGCCCTCGGAGAGAAACTATCCCACCCACAAGTTGGAATTTCTGGCGTTGAAATGGGCGGTGGCGGATAAGCTGAGAGACTATCTCTACGGGGCCAAGTTTGAGGTGTGGATGGACAGCAACCCGCTCACTTACATCCTGACCTCGGCAAAACTGGATGCCACAGGCCATCGGTGGTTGGCAGCCTTGTCTGCATATGATTTCAGCCTGAAGTACCGGCCGGGGAGCTGGAACGTCGATGCAGATGCTTTGTCCTGATGGATGCATGAGGGACTGGACATGGACGAGGAGTGGGAGAGCGTTCCTGCCTCTAGTTTGCTATCACCATGAAGGCCGAGAAGAAGAAGAGGCCGGATCATGCAGTGGACCCATTGGGGGCTTCTGATGACGCCCTACCCACAGTTTACTGTAACCTGACTGCTATGAGGACTGGGCAGCTGCCAGAATTGAGTCCAGGGGAAGAGGCCGCTGCTCAGCGTGATGACCGGGCATTGGCACCATTTGGTACGCAGTGGAAAAGGGGGATATGGCGCGGGCAGAGAAGATGAAACCCGCTTCGGTGCTACCATTACTGAGAGAATGGCCTCGGTTGAAGTTGAAGAACCAAATTTTATAACGGGTCACATCACCCCTGGACTGACCTCAGTGTTGGCAGTTGGTCCTGCCTGAGAAGTATCGGAAGATTGCGATGAAGAAATTGCATGATTTGGGGGTGGAGAAGACCTATGGATTGCTCAAAGACAGGTTTTACTGGCCCAGAACGAAGTCGGAGGTTGAAGAGTACTGCAAGTCGTGCATTCGCTGCATACGCCGGAAGACACTGCTTGTGCAGGCCGCTCCTCTGTCCCACTTGCAGAGTTCAGGGCCCCTGGACCTGGTGTGTATGGATTTCCTGTCCATAGAACCCGACACCAGCAACACGGCGAATGTCTTAGTCATCACAGACCGCTACTAGATATGCTCAGGCTTTTCCTACCAAGGACCAGAGGGCAACTACGCTGGCAAAAGTGCTATGGGAGAAGTATTTCATTTATTATGGCCTTCCCTGGTGGATACATAGCGATCAGGGACGGGACTTCGAGAGCAGACTCATCTATGAGTTACTGGGCCTGCTGGGAATTGAGAAACCCAGGACCATGCCTTATCACCCGCAGGGCGATCCTCAGCCTGCGAGGTTTAATCAGACCTTGCTGGACATGCTCGGGACCCTGGAGATCAGTATGAAGAGCAGTTGGAGTCAACATATTGGGCATCTGGTTCACTGTTACAGCTGTACACACAATGAAGCTACTGCGTATTTGCCCTGTTATCTGATGTTTGGGCGCGAGGCGAGGTTGCCCTTTGACCTCTGTTTCGGGACCGACACGGGTGGCGTACGGCCGAAGCCTTATCTGAAGTATGTGTCTGATATGAGGAGAGAGCTGAAAAGGGTTTATGAATTGGCTGGGATCGCGGCCGCCAAGCAGAATTGAGGAAGTAAGAGGAGGTATGACCAGAAAGTGAAGTTCTCCCAACTCCCCCCAGGAGACCGAGTCCTCATAAGGAATTTGGGACTACAGTACTTGGAAAGCACAAGTTGGCTGACCCCTGGGCGGCCACACACTATGTGGTGGAGGGTCAGATGCCAAACCTACCAGTTTTCCGGGTGAGACCAGAGGAGGGGAAGGGACCTGTCAAGATTCTCCATCGGAACCACCTGTTGCCCCCGGGACAAGAGGTGCGGGTAGACCGAGAGCCCGACTTGGGGCCTACACCTGGTACGAGGACTCTGTGAGCACACGGGGTGACGGAAGAGCCCACCCTGGAAGAGACTGGGCCGGGCCCAGCCCCTGTGAGGAATACTGACTCGGAGGATGATGATTCGAATGAGTGGTACGTGCTGCCATTCGCTAACTCCCCCGTGATGGAGGAAGAGACTCCTGGCCCTTCTCCCACTGAGTCAGGCGAGGTGAGGGGGGCTATTGGTGGGCAACAGGGAGTGCAGCAGGACTCTGAAGGAGAGGGAGGGAGGCCTGAACCTGAGGCAGGGGGCTCCGAGTTGCAGAGGGGTTTGAGTGACAGATCACCAGCGGTTTCGCCAGGTAGCCCCAAAGTGTCCCTAGTAGTGTCTGAGCCGGAAGAGTTAGAAGAGGGGGTATGGAGGTCTCAGAGAATAAGGAACCCCCCCCCCGCCCCCGGATAGGTTGGCCTGTGTAGTGCCTGGGGAACAACGTGTGATCTCTACTGTTTTGGGGAGCTATGTCACTGCTTTCTGCACTTGGATTAGGCTCTGTGTTTTGCAGGAAGGGTTGGCAAATTATCTGAGCGTCATGAGGGCATGACTAAATTCAGTGGAGGAGAATGTAGGGGGATTTTCAGTGATGTTAACTGCTAATAATAAAATGGCTTCTCTGGAGTGTTATAATAAAATGACTTCTCTGTAATGTTAACGGATGAGGTAATATTTCTCTGTAGCTGCGATGTTTGGGTTATAACTACAGATAATGGGGAACTAACCAATGGAAACCTGGTTCCGTGAGCTCCAACAAATTTACTTGTGCACTGACTGATTAAAATTAACTGCAGTGGCGCCTTTTTCTTAACTATTTTGCTTTTCTACTAACCACATCACCAAAAAAGAGTTATGGAGTATAATTATTTAATCGCATATTGTGTACTGTCTGATGTTTTACATTGTGGGTGCGTACCGGAGTGCATTACACAGCATCTACGCAAACGTGAGACACAGTTTGGCGGGCAGACGGCAGCTCCCCCCAGACGAACATGAGTTGATCGAGCCAAGTGTTACATCAGGTTCCCCCTTCTCCAGCCTTTTATCTCTTCCATCAATCAACTTCACGGCTCTTTACTTCAACCCTCTCCCTCTCCCAGTTTCACCTATCACCTACCACCTTGTACTTCTTCCTCCCCTCCCCCCACCTTCTTACCCTGACTTCCTTTCCAGTCCTGATGAAGGGTCCCGGCCCAAAGTGTTGAATGTTCACTCGTCTCTGTAGATGCTGCCCGGCCTGCTGAGTTCCTCCAGCAGTTTGTGTATGTTGCTTTGGATATCCAGCATCTGCAGATTTTCTTGTGTTGCTGAAAGCAAAAACTTTTTCTCTCTTTAAAAAGTACGATGATATTGGGTGCTAGAACACAATATTCACTTGAGACCTTGGAGTTTCCCATAAGGAAATGAAATTATGATAGTAAAACAATGGAAACGATGGAGCTGTGTTCTGTGCTCAGTTTCCACTATTTGCCTGACACATCCTCTCCCTCCAAAAACTGTCCTTTCTGCGTACATGAAGTGTTTTTCTCAGAAGTAAACATTTTGTTTACTACCTGCCACACACTTATCAGTTGTTAATTATTTCTAATTTTTCCATCCTCCTGCCCAACCACAAAATGCTGCAGGACAAATATTTTTACTGTTACATCTTGTCAAGGTCAGCTGAGTTCACGCACGGACCAAAAGATGAGAAGACTACCATTCAATGACTGTGAAAGATGTTTCATAAGTTTAAACAATGTAACATTCTGAAAGCTGAGTGATATGAAATCTCGGATAGTCAAAGAACGTGAGACCCAATGTGCATATCTAACGATACACAGCTAAATGCATGTTACTTAAGGGGGTAAAGAATTGCCCTTTGAAAGAGTTCAATTTACAGAAGTTACAATTCATTATTTCAGTTGTTCCATGCCTCAGGGATTTTCATCCATGAAATGAAAATTCTATAAATGGTCTATATTTTCTGTATTTTGTGAATGAGATTGTGTGATTGGCTTTGACAGAGTTTATAGGAATAAACTGTGGCAGAAAGGCAATAAACCACATTTAAAGAGTTGTACGCAAGGCTGTGGAAATGCATAAAAGTGTGGATAATTGGTGAGCACTTTCAAAAGGATTAGCTCAGATACAAATGGTGTCTTTTTCTGAATAAATGCTGAGATACCAGTTACATTTTCTTGTTGGGACTAATGGATTCCTTTCTATTTTATGTTTCAGATGGCTGTGGGCTGCCAATGAATTTCCTATCGATTCTAAAACATAATTTTGTCAGGAGAAACTAACCAGACTAAGTCCTGCAAGGTGAATATACAGGAACTTAAGAATATAAGCAACACACATCAAAGTTGCTGGTGAATGCAGCAGGCAAGGCAGCATCTCTAGGAAGAGGTACAGTCGACGTCTCGGGCCGATGTTCTTAGAGATGCTGCCTGGCCTGCTGCGTTCACCAGCAACTTTGATGTGTGTTGCTTGAATTTCCAGCATCTGCAGAATTCCTCATGTTTACAAACTTAAGAATATAGTCAGGTTTTCCAAAGGCCAAATTTCCACCTGTAGTGTTGTCTACCTATCAGCCTGAGCCCATCTAAAGTACTGTGCAATACTCTCTGGCACATATACATAGCTATGTCAGGATTTTATGTATTGCACTGTTCCGCTGCCACACAAAAGAAAACACGTTTCTTGATATATGTGAGTAATGATAAACCTGATTTTGATATAAGTTTCTATTGCGGACTGGGAGTCTGAAAGGGGCAGAGAGAGGGAATCATGTTTGGGAAAAGGGAAAGGGAGCGGGAAGCTCCAGAGGGATATTCTGTGATGATCAATAAACCAATTGTTTGGAATCAAATGACCTTGCCCGGTGTCTCAGGGCTGGGTGTGTCTGCACCCACACCACACCCCCAGCCCCGAGGTACTCTTTCCCTACCGTCTGTCCCACACCCCTCCTGCAGTGCTCCACCCTCCCTCGCCATTCCAAAACATCCTTCGCTCCTGCCAGATTTACAAACTCACTCTCCACTCCACGTTGATGAGTACAGTCCTGTGCAAAAGTCTTAGGTGCCCGTGGATGTGCACAAAGTATTTATGTTTTCTCTGACTTTCCTCTGTTCAGGATATTTTCATCAGCAGGTGCATAGTAAGGGCCCAGAGGATCATCAGGAACTCCAGTCACCCCAACCACAAACTGTTTCAGCTGCTACCATCTGGCAAATGGTACCACAGCACTAAGACCAGGACCAACAGGCTATGGGACAGCTTCTTTCATCAGGCCATCATGATTTATCAATACATATTGATCAGATTGCATATCTGACTACATACATGTATACAAACCAGTTATGTTTACAATTTTAGTGACTGGTCAATATCCTCCCACAATTCCCCTTCTTACTGCTTGTACATTGCAACAGAGATGCAACATAAAGATTTTCACTTCCTTGGATGTAAGAAATAAAATAAATACCAATGCAAATACAATACAAATACAATCTGACATTGAAATTAAGTGTAGTCCCTGTGGAACCCAGGACAGCATAAGCTCAAAAGGCCCAATGAACAGTGTACGGTCAATGGCAGGACCCTGAACTGTGCTGATGTCGAGGGATCTTGGGGTGCAGGTCCTTTGTTCTCTGAACGAGACAGCACAGGTTGATATGATGGTAAAGGCATGCTTGCCTTTATTAGAAGAGAGATGGAGTTATATGAGGCAAGGCTTCAAAGGTACAACATCAAATACACATTGACACGGGGGACTTAGCAGGGCTTTAACTCTACAAATTGTGAAAGTTCTGATTCATTGATGTTCTGAAGCTTCTGCTTGACCAAAACGACTAGTCATCCAACTCAGGATCTTGGAAAGGTTATACTACTGATCTACTTTCTCCCTAATATCCTAATCTTGAGCTTCCTGCTGGAATCGCAAACGACACAAAAGTTGGTGGTGTTGTTGATCGTGTAGAAGATCGTGGTCACAATGGAACGTAGATAGGATGAAGAGAGTGTGAAGTACTGTAACTTACTTTGGAAGGTTGAACTTGAAGGTAGAGTACCAGGTGAATGGCAGAATTTTTAGCGGTGTGAAAGAACAGAGGAATCTTGGAGTCCAAGTCCATTTATTCTTCAAAGTTGCTATGCAAAATGATAGGATAGTTAAGAAGCTATATAGTGCGTTGGCCTTCATTTGTAAGGGAATTCAGTTCAAGAGCCATGATCAGCTCTGGTCAGACCACACTTGGAGTATTGCGTTTAGATCTGGCCAACTCATTATAGGAAGGATGTGGAAGGTTGAGCGAGGGCGCAGAGCAGATTTACCAGGATGCTGCCTGGATTAGAGAACGTGTTTTATGAGGGGAGTTTGGGTGAGCTGGGGCTTTTCCATTTGCAGTGAAGAGGATGAGAAGTGACTTGATAGAGGTGTATAAGATTATGAGAGGCATAGATGGAGTGGACAGACAGCACCTTTTTCCTAGGGTGGAAAAGGCAAATATCAGAGGACATCCTTTTAAGATTAGTGGAAGAAAGTCTAGGGGTGATGAGAGTCTACGTGCTTTGCCAGGGTGGTGGTTGAGGCTGATACACTAGGGACACTTAAGAGATTCTTAGATATGCACATGGATGTAAGGAAAATGGATGGTTATGTGGGAGGGAGTGGTTATATTGATAGAGCAGTAGATTAAAAGGTTAGCACAATACATGCTGTTCTATTGACAGTAAACATGGAAATGTCTGACAAAGCACCTCCGTATTGAAATGTTAGCTCTTTCTCTTCCCACAGAAGCGGCCTGACGTATTCAGCATTTCCTGTTTCTCTGTGCTAAATTGTCAGAAAGTGCTGATATTGCATGGTATGTCACACAGCTCTCACAGAGAGAGCAGCGAAACTGATGTCTCATGTTGATAATGGTCCCAGCTTTCCCTTCCACTATCTACACTGTCGAGCCACCTCAATATTCTACCTGTTTCAATACGATCACCACTCATCTGGAAGAGAATCAATTTCAGTAATTTGTATCACTGAATAGAACAAAATATTGACTACAAGTGAAGCACGTTTCCACCTAAAGGCTTAATGAAATCAGATTTCGTTGGAACTTTCAATTCATAATTGGACGTCTGCACAAAGAGACTAAATTGTTAGCTATTGGGGAATTGCAGAGGTATGAAAATAAATTTGGCATTCCAAAAATTCAATGGTTTCCCTCTGCAGGAAGACTCGACAATACAAAATTGGAAACAAACTTGCCTTGACCACTGCATAGAAGTGAATATTACTGAAGTTTAAAAATAAAGAGTTGCTGAGAGTTAGGAGATAATTTTAGGTTTTCAATGGTTAAGAAGAGGAGCTCCAGGGATTTTGTCGTAGTGCAAGACATATTTCATGTGTTCAATACTGTTTCCAAGGACAAAGCTGTGTACCCGAGAAGAATAGCGTGTATCAATTGATTTGTCTGTGGAAGCATTTGTTACTACATAGTCTCAAGGTTGCTTTGTTAAACATTACTTTTTACATATATAATGATGTGATATGGACCACAGAGCCTGAGGCTTTTTAAAAATTGGTACCTCAAACTCTTTAAATAATATTTTCCTAGATTTCATTACTTTTCAAAATGGACAACTTGTATGGGTCATGCTTAAATATTACTAACCCCTTGGTAAATTTCATTATATTTAGTTAGGCTAATCAATTTTAGACCAAAATTCAATTGAGCAAGAGGAAAAGTACGGACAGAATCAGATACTTACCACTGATTGAATGAAAGCTCAAAATGGATGTCTTCCAAATCACTCACTATACCAGATAAGATATCAGATAATGAAGAACTCAGCAATGGCTGCTGCCACACATGATCAAGGCGTTGATGTGGTGTGTGCACACTTACACAAAATAGATGCAAGTGATGAAAATCCTCAAAGGCCAAGAAAGTTGAATCAATTCTGCTGATCAAGTTGATTATATGTGGATGTAAAGGACAGTGCATAAGTAAAGCAAAATTAAACATTTGCCTATTTTCCACTAACTTGCTCGCTTTCTTTATGATATCATCTCAATTCTTTGCACATGCTACTAAATTAGTAATCTTGCTTCAAGAAAATTGCTGATCCACCGATTTGAGTGTCTAGCTTCAGACGTAGACAGATCACACAACTAAAGTAGTAAAACAGGTTGCAACTATTACAACTATTAAGAGCAGGAGCAGGCAATGCAGACCTTGTTTATAATCCAGTATACATACATTTTGAGGGAAAGCATTCCAAAGATTTACAATCCTTTTAAAGATTTTGTTTAAAGTTCTAAATAGCCTATGACCTATTCTAAGACCATAGACACAAGAGATTCTCCACATGCTGAAAATCTTGACCAACACACACACACACACACGCACGAACAATGGTAGAGGAGCTCAGCAAATTCAGGGAGTATCTATGGAAGGAAATAAACAATCAACATTTCAGAGAAAGACCATTTATCCCAAGACCATAAGTAGAAAAAAATAGTCTCTTTTTTTTTTAATCTTTCTGTAAAATTACCTCAGATTTCTTCTAAATTCCAGTTAGTATACTTCAATCCTAGAAGTAATATGGAGGTACATGGAGCTTAGAAAAATAGGGGGCTATGTGGTAGGGAAATTCTAGGCAGTCTCTAGAGTAGGTTACATGGTTGGCACAACATTGTGGGCCGAAGGACCTGTAATGTGCTGTAAATTTCTATGTTCATCTTGCTCAGTTCTGATAAGTACTGGTCCAATCTATTCAATCTCATAAGACAACCTTGTCATCTTTGGCATCAGCCTTGTGGCCTTTCTGAACTGCCTCCATCTCTAAATACGGAAACCGAAACACTAAATAAGAAATAGGAAATAGGAGCAGAAGTAGGCCAAGGCTGATCTGGCCATGGACTCATCTCCTACCTGCCTTTTCCCCATAACCCTTAGTTCCCCTACTACATAAAAAACTATCCAACCTTGTCTTAAATATATTTTCTGAGGTAGTCCCCACTGCTTCATTGGGCAGAGAATTCCACAGATTCACCACCTTCTGGGAAAAGCAGTTCCTCCTCATTTCCATCCGAGATCTACTTCCCAAATCATGAGGTTATGCCTCCTAGTTCTATTCTCACCTACCAGTGGAAGTAACTTTCCTGCCTCTGTCTTATCTATCCCTTTCATAATTTTATATGCTTCTATAAGATCTCCTCTCATTCTTCTACATAGTAACCAAGAATGATCTCACCAAGATCTTTTACAGTAATAAGATTTCCATACTTTTATATGCCATCCCATTTGCAATAAAACTTATGATTTCATTTGTATTCTGAATTATTTGGTAGATCTGTATCTGGCTTTTATTTCCCACTGCAATGCAGCCTCACTCCTGCTCTCAACAATACTCTGCTCTCTAATCTTCCTATCAAATGGATAAACTTGTATTTTTTCAACATCTGCAAGATGTTTGCTCATTCAGTAACAGACATCCCACCCTGCAAAAACTCATTTCAGGGAGGTAGCACCATCAATTTGTGGGAGACTCCCGGAACTTCCGGGAGAGGTGGGATGTCTGCGATAGAGTAGCTCCTTAGCAGCTAGCCAGCTAGTTTAAATAACGTGAGCTATGCTAGTGAACGAATGACACCTGTTAAACTCACCTCAACATGTTACAGTCTTAACCCACCATGGGCAATAGAAAAGCCACTGTTGCAAACAGTGCAGCCAGCAACACTGTCATTATTTTTGACCCCTGTTAGGCAGGGGTACACTTTAGTGTAGTCTGGGGTGACATACGTTTTACATTTTCTTTGGAACACTCTGCCACTCTGACTTTTTTTTGAACTCTCTCGCTCTTGCTCTTGCTCTCTCTCTATCGCGTGCTCTCTCACTCGTGGTCACTCTCACTCGCGCTTGCTTTCTTGCTCTCGCTCTCGCACGCTTGCTTTCTTGCTCTTGCGCTCGCTCTCTCGCGTGTTCTCTCACGCTCACTCTCAAAAAAATCAGTTTCCGGGACATTGTATATAATTTGCGGGCATCAGGGAGCCACTATTAATTTGCAGGAGACTCCCGGAACTTCCGGGAGAGGTGGGATGTCTGCAGTAAACCAAATGATATGGCTACGATTTGTATAGCTTCAAACCAGTCTGGTCTCCACTGAGCCTGTCATACTGAAAATGATTAAATGGTCTATTTTCTGATGAGAGGTGAATCAATCCTCTGTGCATTGGAGGTTGTGCTGCACTTTATTGAGTTGCCCTAGGAAATACTCCGCTCCTTTGTTCAAAAAAGGGAGTATCTGCACCTACAGGCCAGTCACTTAAACTGATATCGGGAAAGTTTTTAGAAGCATTGATCTTGGCCAGGATGAATAGTCATCTGGAGGAAAATTGATTAATTAAGGTAAGGCCACATTAAGGTAACAGAACTTAACCAATCTGTTAGAATTTTTTGATGAGGTAATAGATGGAGTTAATGGGGTAAGGTGTTTCTGTCGAACATCAGGGGCAGCAGAGATTTATTTGCTAAATTGAACCATAAATGAACTGCGAGAGCATGGATCCGAAGTTGGCTGAGTAACCAGCATCCAAGAGTCACGATGACAAAGTTAATTTATGACTTTCCTCTAGCATCAGTGTTTGGGCACTGCTATTTTCAATCTCCGTTAATAACCTACACTTGAGGATGTAAGCCACAGTTTTTAAATTTGAAGAAGGGACAAATTTCTTAGTAATATGAATTGTGTATAGATGGTGAGAGATTGTGGCAGGATATAAATTGGCAGGTGAAATGTAATGGTGGTCAAATGAAAGGAGAAGTAAATACTTTAATAGCATTGAAATACAAAGGGGATCAACTGCATATTTCACTGAAAAAGAAAGAACCAAAATGAGGTTTATTATGACTGACATGTGTCCATAAGACCCTAAGACATAGGAGCAGAATTAGGCCATTCAGCCCATCGAGTCTGCTCTTCCATTCAATCATGGCAGATCCCAAATCCCACTCAACCCCATACACCTGCCTTCTCGCCATAACCTTTGATACCCTGACCGATCAGGAAACTATAAATTTTCATTTTAAATGCACCCACGGTCTTGGCCTCCACAGCTCTCTGTGGCAGAGCATTCTACAGAGTCACTACTCTCTGGGTAAAAAAATCCCTCTGTTCTAAAGGGTCGCCCCTCCGTTTCGAGGCTGTGCCCTCTAGTTCTGGACACCCCCAGAACATCCTCTCCACATCCACCTTATCAAGTCCATTCAACATTCAGCAGGTTTCAATGAGATTCCCCCACCCCCACATTCTTTTAAATTCCAGTGAGTACAGGCCCAGAGCTGCCAAACGCGCCCCATATGTTAACCCCTTCATTCCTGGAATCATCCTTGTGAACCTCCTCTGGACTCTCTCCAATGACAACACATCCTTTCTGAGATATTGGGCCATAAACTGTTGACAATACTCCAAGTGCGGCCTGACGAGTGTCTTATAAAGGCTCAGCATTCTCTCCTTGCTTTTATATTCTATTCCCCTTGAAATGAATGCCAACATTGCATTTGCCTTCTTTACCACAGACTCAACCTGTAAATTAACCTTCTGGGAGTCTTGCACGCGGGCTCCTAAGTCCCTTCACATCTCTGATGTTTGAATTTTCTCTCCATTTGGATAATAGTCTGCTCTTTTGTTCCTTTTACCAAAATGCATTATCATACATGTCCCAACACTGTATTCCATCTGTCACCTTTTTGTCCATTCTTCCAATTTGTCCAAGTCCTTCTGCAATCACATTGCTTCCTCAGCACTACCTACCCCTCCACTTATCTTTGTATCATCTGCAAACTTTGCCACAAAGCCATCAATTCCATGAACTAAATCACTGACAAACAATGTGAAAAGTCGTGGTCCCAATACTGATCCCTGAGGAACACCACTAGTCACTGGCAGCCAATCAGAAAAAGCCCCCTCGATTCCCACTCACTGCCTCCTGCCTGTCAGCCATTCCTCTATCCATGCCAGCATCTTTCCTGTAACGCCACAGGATTTTATCTTGTTAAGCAGCCTCATGTGTGGCACCTTATCAAATGCCTTCCGAAAATCCAAGTAAATAACATCTCCTGTCTCTCCTTTGTCCACCCTGCTTGCTACTCCCTCAAAGAACTTTAACAGATCTGTCAGGCAAGATTTCCCTTAACAAAAACCATGCTAAGTTTGACTTATTTTGATCACAATATGATTGAGTTCAACTTCAAAATTTGGTAGGGAGAAAGTAAAGTCTGATGTAGCAGTATTTCAGTGGAGTAAGGGAAATTACAGTGGTATGAGAGAGGAGTTGGCCAAGGTAAATTGGAAGGAGCTGCTGGCAGGGATGTCAGCAGAGCTGCAATGGCGTGCATTTCTGGGAAAGATGAAGAAGATGCAGGACATGTGTGTTCCAAAAATGAAGAAATATTCAAATAGCAGAATAGTACAACTGTGGCTGACAAGGGAAGTCAAAGCTAACATAAAAAGCAAAAGAGAGGGCATAAAACAAAGCAAAAATTAGTGGGAAGATAAAGGATTGGGAAGTTTTTATGAACCTACAGAGAACAACTAAACGAATCATTAGAAGGGAAATGATGAAATATGAAAGCAAACTAGCAAATAATATCAAAGTAGATAGTAAAAGTTTTTTCAAGTATGTAAAAAATAAAAGAGAGATGATAGTGGATATAGGACCACTAGAAAATGAGGCAGGAGAAATAATAACGGGGGACAAGGAAATGGCAGATGAACGAAATGAGTATTTTGCATCAGTCTTCTCTGTGAAAGACACTAGCAGTATGCCTGATGTAGTGTGTGAAGGAATAAAAGTGAGTGCAGTTACTATTACAAGAGAGAAGGTGCTCAAAAAGCTGAAAGACCTAAAGGTATGTAAGTCACCCGGACCAGATGAACTGCATCCTTGGGTTCTGAAAGAGGTAGCATTAGAGATTGCGGCAGCATTAGCCATGATCTTTCAAAAATCACTGAACTCTGGCATGGTGCTAGAGGACTGGAAAATTACAAATGTCACTCCACTCTTTAAGAAAAGAGGAAAGTAGCAGAAAGGAAATTACAGACCAATTAGCCTGACGTCAGAGGTTGGGAAGATGTTAGAGTCAATTGTTAAGAATGAGGTGACAGAGTACTTGGTGACACAGGACAAGGTCAGCATAGTTTCCCTCAGGAAAAATCCTGCCTGATGAACCTGTTGGAATTCTTTGAGGAGATTACAAGTAGGATAGATAAAGGGGATAAAGTAGATGCTGTATATTTGGACTTTCAGAAGGCCTTTTACAAGGTGCCACACATGAGACTGTTTACTAAGTTAAGAGCCCATTGTATTACAGGAAAGTTACTAACATGGTTAAAGCATTGGCTGATTGGAAGGATGCAGAGGTTGGGAATAAAAGGATCCTTGTCTGGTTGGCTGCCAATGACTCGTGGTGTTCCACAGGGGTTGGAGTTGGGACCATTTCTTTTTATGCTGTATGTCAATGACTTAGATGATGGAATAGGTTACTTTGTTGCCAAGTTTGCAGATGATTCGAAGATTGGTGGAGGGACAGGTAGTGTTGAGGAAACAGGTAGCATGCAAAAGGACTTGGACAGATTGGGAGAATGGGCAAGAAAGTGGCAAATGAAATACAATGTTGGAAAATGCATGGTCATACACTTTTGAAGTAGAAATAAATGTGTGGACTATTTTCTAAATAGGGAGAAAATCCAGGAATCTGAGATGCAGAGGGACTTGGGAGTCCTTGTGCAGAACACCCTGAAGGTTAACTTGTGGGTTGAGTCTGTGGTGAGGAAGGCAAATGCCATGTTAGCATTCATTTCAAGAGGTTCTGAATACAAAGCAGGGATGTGATGCTGAGGCTTTATAAGGTGCTGGTGAGGCCTCACCTTGACTATTGTGAACAGTTTTGGGCTCCTCATCCTAGAAGAGATGTGCTGGCATTGGAGAGAGTCCAAAGGAGGTTCACAAGGATGATTCCAGGAATGAAAGGGTTATCATATGAGGAACTTTTGATGGCTCTGGGTCTGTACTCACTGGAATGGGGGGGGGGGAGGGAGGGATCTCATTGAAACCTTTCGAATGTTGAAAGGCCTAGACAGAGTAGAAGTAGAAAGTAGATGTTTCCCATGAACGGCAGACCAGACTTGATGGGTCAAATGGCCTAATTCTGCTCCTATGACTTATGGTCTTATTTTGTCATTAGTCTCCAAGTACCCCAAAACCTCATTTTCACAACCACTGAGATTAGGCTAACTGGCCTATAATTTCCATTCTTTTGCCTTCCTCCCTTCTTAAAGAGTGGAGTGACATTTGCAATTTTCCTGTCCTCCGGAACTAGGCCAGATTCAAGTGTTTCTTGAAGGATCATAACCAATGCATCTGCTATCTCTTCAGCAATCTCTTTCAGAACTCTGGATGTAGTCCATCTGGTCCAGGTGACTTATCCACCTTAAGACCTTTCAGTTTGTCCAGCACTTTTCCCTTTGTAATAGCAATGGCACTCACTCCTGCTCCCTGACACTCACGGACCTCTGGCACACTGCTAATGTCTTCCGCAGTGAAGACTGAAGCAAAATACCCATTAAGTTCATCTGCCATTTCTTTATCCCCCATAACTACAACATCTGCATCATTTTCCAGTGGTCCAATATCAACGCTCACTTCCCTTTTACACCTAACCTAACTGAAAAAACTTTTGGTATCCTGCTTTATATTATTGGCTAGTTTGCCCTCATATTTCATCTTTTCCCTTCTTATAGCTTTTTCAGTTGTCTTTTTTTGGATTTTAAAAGCTTCCCAATCATCCAACATCTCACTCGCTTTTGCTACCTTGTATGCCCTTTCCTTGGCTTTTACGCAGTCCTTAACTTCCTTTGTCAGCTACAGTTGCCTACTCCTGCCATTAGAGAACATCTTCTTCTGTGAGACATATCTATCCTGCGCCTTGTGAACTATTCCCAGAAATTTCAGCCATCTCTGCTCTGCCATCATTCCTGCCAGTATCCCCCTCCAATCCACTTGGACAAGCTCCTCACTCATGCCTGTGTGATTCCCTCTCAAATTGCAGTAAGAATTCAATGATATTATGATCATTGTCTCCTATCTTAAGCTCCCTAATAAGATCTGGGTTATTACACAACATCCAATCTAAGGTAGCCTTTTCCTGAGTAGGCTTAAGCACAAGCTGCTCTAAAAAGCCATCTCATAGGCATTCAACAAATTCCCTCAGCCACAACTTAATGATGCCCATAACGTCATACTGACCAATCTCTAATTGCTCCATGAGTTCAGCCATCTTATTCCGAATGCTATGTGCATTTAAATATAGCACTTTCAGTTCTGCATTCTTCACCCTTTTAAATTTTGCCTCTGTGGTACAACTTAACTCTTTGCACTGTCTGCATTTGTAACCAATCATTGGCTTGCCCTTCCTTATATTCATAAAACATCCACCATCTACTTAGCAACCTACTGGCTCATCCTCAGCTCTATCACACTGGTTCCTACCCCCCTGCCATATCAGTTTAAACCACCCCCAACAGCTTTAGCAAACCTGCATGCAAGGATATTGGTTCCTCTCAGATTCAAGTGCAAACCATCTCCTTTGGACAGGTCACACCTGCCCCAGAAGAGGTCCCAATGATCCAGAAATCTGAATCCCTACCCCCTGCTCCAATCCCTCAGCCACACATTTATCCTCCACTTTATTCTATTCCTATACTCACTGTCATGTGGCACAGGCAGCAATCCCGAGATTAATTCCCCTGAGGTCCTGATTCTCAACTTCCTTCCTAACTCCATGTAATCTGTTTTGAAGACCCCCTCCCTTTTTCTACCTATGTCACTGATATATCCCGACTTCTGGCCACTCACCCTCCTATTTTAGGACATTGTGGATGCGTTCAGAAACATCACGAACCCTGGTACCTGGAAGACAAACTACCATCTGTGCTTCTTATTCGCACCCACAGAATCGCCTACCTACCCCCCTAACTATCGAGACCCCTATTACTGCTGCCATTGTCTTCAGTTCCCTATACTTCTGAGTCACAGGGCCAGACTCAGTGCCTGAGGCGCGGCCACCATAGCTTCGTCCAGATAGGTCATTTCCCGACTCCCCCCGCCAACAGTTCTCAAAATGGAGTACTTATTGTTGAGGGGGACGGCCACAGGGGTGCTCTCCACTACCTGACGTTTTCCCTTCCTTCACTTGACAGTCACCCAATCACCCACTACATGCCAGAGTTCTGAAAGAGGTAGCTGAAGAGATTGTGAAGGCATTAGAATCACTAGATTCTGGAATGGTTCTGGAAGACTGGGAAACTGCAAATGTCAGTCCACTCCAAGAAGAGAGGGAGTCAGAAAGAAGGAAATTTAGGTCAGTTAGCCTGACAGTGGTTGGGAAGATGTTGGAGTCCATTATTAAGGGTGAGGTTTCAAGGTACAAGGAGGCATATGATAACATAGACCAAATTCGGCATGATTTCCTTAAGGGGAAATCTTGCCTGATTAGTCTGTTAGAATTCTTTGAGAAAATAACAGGCAGGATAGACAAAGGAGAGTCAGTGGATGTTGTGTACTTGGATCTTCAGAAGGCCTTTGACAAGGTGTCACACATGAAGCTGCTTAACAAGGGCCGGCTGGTGGCGCAACGACGTCGGTGCCGGACCCAGGAGCGGAGGTTCCCGGATTTGAAACTAGTCGGGTCTGCTCCCGAGTACGCTTCCCATCCGTGCCGGGTTGAGTGTCACGATCGCAACTCGACCTCGTAAAATAAAGGGAAAATACTGCGAAAGTGTCTGTGTGGGGAGTGGCGCGCCACACAGTCTCTCCCTCGCTCTGCGCCTTGTAAAAGCCATGAAAAAGACATCATCACGGACGCACGCACGGACACACAGACGCGCAGGCATGCGCCAAAAAAAAAGCTGCTTAACAAGAGTATTACAGCTGCTTTCCCGTAGTATTACAGGAAAGATATTGGCATGAATAGAAGATAGGCTGACTGGCAGGAGGCAAAGTGTGAAAATAAAGGGGGCCTTGGTTGCCAGTGACTAGTGGTGTTCCACATGGGGTCTGTACTGGGACCACTCCTTCTCACGTTATATGTCAATGATTTGGATGATGGAATTGATGGCTTTGTAGCCAAGTTTGCGGACGATACAAAAATAGATGGAGGGGCAGGTGGTGTTGAAGAAGCAGGAAACCAGCAGAAGGACTTGGACAGATTGAGAGAGCAGGTAAAGAAATGGCAGAAGGAGTATAGTGTAAGGAAGTGAATCATCATGCACTTTGGTAGACGGAATAAAGGCATAGACTATTTTCTAAGTGGGAAGAAAATTCAAAAATTAGAGGTGTCGAGAGACTTGGGAATCCTTGTGCAGGACTCCCTTAAGGTTAACTTGCAGGTTGAGCTGGTGGAAAAGAAGGCAAACACAATGTTAGCATTCATTTTGAGAGGTCTAGAATATAAGAGCAAGGATGTGATGCTGAGGCTTTATCAGGCATTGGTCAGATCACACTTGGAGTATTGTGAGCAGTTTAGGATCCCTTTTCTAAGAAAAGGTGTGCTGCCATTGGAGAAGGTCCAGGAAGATTCACAAGAATGATTCCGGGAAGGAAAGGGTTAACTTATGAGGAGCGTTTGATGGCTCTGGGCCTGTACTCACTGGAGTTCAGAAGAATAAGGGGGATGTCATTGAAACCTATTGAATATTAAAAGACTTAGATATAGTGAATGTGGAGAGGTTGTTTCCTGTTGTGGCTGAGTCTAGGACCAGAGGGCACAGCCTCAGAATAGAGGGACATCGATTTAGAACGGAGGTGAGGAGGAATTTCTTCAGCCAGAGAGTGGTGAATCTGTGGAATTCCTTGCCACAGATGGCTACGGAGGCCAAGTCACTGGGTATATTTGAAATAGAGGTTGATAAGTTCTTGAGTAGTCAGGGTGTCAAAGGTTATGGGGAAAAAAGCAGGAGAATGGGTTGAGAGGGATAATAAATCAGCCATGATGGAATGGCAGAGTAGACTCGATGGGCCGCATGGCCTGCTCCGGCTCCTGAGTCTTATGGTCACTTGGTCTTATTATATCTCAGGAAGTATCAATGTGTCTAGGACCATCCCCCAGTGAGGGTCATTGTGTGTGGGACATGTCCCTCAGTGAGGGTCAGTGTGTGTGTCAGACCTGTCCCTCAGTGAGGGTCAGTGTGTGTGTGGGACCATCCCTCAGTGAGGGTCAGTGTGTGTGTCAGACCTGTCTCTCAGTGAGGGTCAGTGTGTGTGTCAGACCTGTCTCTCAGTGAGGGTCAGTATGTGTGTGGGACCATCCCTCAGTGAGGGTCAGTGTGTGTGTCAGACCTGTCCCTCAGTGAGGGTCAGTGTGTGTGTGGAACCATCCCTCAGTGAGGGTCAGTGTGTGTGTGGGACCATCCCCCAGTGAGGGTCAGTGTGTCTGTCGGACCATCCCCCAGTGAGGGTCAGTGTGTCTGTTGGACCTGTCCCTCAGTGAGGGTCAGTGTGTCTGTCGGACCATCCCCCAGTGAGGGGCAGTGTGTCTGTCGGACCATCCCCCAGTGAGGGGCAGTGTGTCTGTTGGACCTGTCCCTCAGTGAGGGTCAGTGTGTCTGTCGGCCATCCCCCAGTGAGGGTCAGTGTGTCTGTTGGACCTGTCTCTCAGTGAGGGTCAGTGTGTGTGTGTGTCAGACCCGTCCCTGAGTGAGGGTCAGTGTGTGTGTGGGAGCTGTGCCCCAGTGAGAGAGTGTGAGGGTGTGTGTGTTTGTCTGTGTCTGTATGTGTGAGAGACTGTACCCTCACTGACAACCAGTATCTGTCAGACTATAGTGCACTGACATACGGTATCGATGCAACCACTACTGTATGAGGAGAAGATAATTAACTCTGAAGAGGATGTTTTGCATTCAGTTGGTTGCTGCCAGCAACAGTACAAACATATGAGGAGCCGTATACTGGGGTTGCAATTACGACGCTGGACAAGAGGCCGTGCTGTGTAATGAGAGGCCGTGCTCTGTAACGAGAGGCCGTGCTGTGTAATGAGAGGCCGTGCTCTGTAATGAGAGGCTGTGCTCTGTAACGAGAGGCCGTGCTCTGGGACACAAGGTTGTTTCCCACTATGCTCATGTGAGTCATAGAATAAATGTGGATTTTTACTAACATACCAATCTTGGGGAAAATAATGACCCTGAAACTAGCAGATTGTCAGCAAATGTAATCGGGTTCACTGTTTCATTCAGGTCTATGTGTTAGTCAAGTGTCCTCAACACAGAGGCAACAGGATAGACAATAAATGCCGGTGAATCCACATCCCCTGATATGATGATATGATGATATGAGAGCTTCTACCCTCAACAGCATGGACCCCCACTGAGCCCCTTGAGCGAGTGGGTGAGCTCTTACAGAACCTGTGTCTGAGCTGGCCAGCGTAATCCTCTAACTGTGTAAACTGCGCTGTCAGCACTTCCCCCACGCATTCCTCGGCAGGTCAGCCAGCAGTTTCCCATCCAGCCTGTGCCATCCAGACGGCCTCCACACATGGTTCTCTGAACCAGAGCCAAACACACAGCGAAGCTATACTTATACACACACACACACACACACACACACACACACACACACACACACACACAAACACACACACACACACACACACACCACACACAAACACACACACACACACACACACACGCACGCACCACACACACACACACACACACACCACACACACACACACACACACACACACACAAACACACACACACCACACACACGCACAACACACACACACACACACACCACACACACACACAAACACACACACACATATACACCACATACACACACACACACACCACACACACACACACACACACACACACACACTCACGCACACACACACACCACATACACACACACACACACACACACACACACACACACCACACGCACACACACACCACATACACACACACACTCACACTCGCACTCACACACCACATACACACACGCACACACCACATACACACACACACACACACACACGCACAAAAACACACAGTAAGTACACAAAGACTGCAGCTGTCTCTCTTACAAACCCTCACACACACAATTCTATGTAAATCTAGGCAATACATGCATCAGTGACTTCTGGCTGGTGGATAATGAAACAAGGAAAACAACAAAGTACTTTATTAATCACACTTTTTCTAACAAACAATCATCACAAGTAATAGTTTGTAACTTCTCTTTGGTAATTCAGTGTGGCAGAACTGAGGCAGCGGGCCGGACGCTGAGAATGTGGAAGTGGATGAAAGATCAGGCACAGGCCGAATCAAAGCTGTAAGGTACAACACGACATGATCGAGCATGATGTGTGGACAAAGATTTACCGGCCGCATTGAAGCAGTGAAGTCCAGCATATTAGAGCACTAAACCTGTTGTTCGGACTGAGAGTTAAGAGCTGGGCCAGATTGAAAATGTCGGGGGTCAAGCCCCGAGGCGAGGTATGGGCTGATTCAGATCGCTGCGCAAAGCGGCAGAACCCAATATACGGATGGAGAGTTAAGCACTGGGCCAGATTGAAAAGGTCAAGATGTTGGAAAGGTCAGGGTGTCTGGGCCCGAGTAAGGTACAGGCTGATTAAGATCGCTGCTCCACGATGTTTACTCATCTCTAGGTGACCTTCGTTTCAGACGCCCTATTTGCTTACAGTTACTGTTTGCATGATGTTTGTTTCCCCATTGCACGTTGGGCGTTTGACGGTCTTTTTTATGGGTTATCTTATTCTTTTATTTTCTTATGGACATGATGTAGTTTTTTAATTCTCTGCATGTTAGGTGTTAGACAGGCTTTTTAAAAAATAAAACATAGCAAACCTTCAGCCCACAAAGCTGTGCCAAACATGTCCTTACCTTACAATTACCTAGGGTTACCTATAGCCCTCTATTTTTCTAAACTCCATGTACCTATCCAGGAGCCTCTTAAAAGACCCTATTGTATCCACCTCCACCACCGCCGCAGGTAGTCCATTCCACGCACTACACCACTCTCTGCGTAAAAAACTTACCCCTGACATCTCCTCTATACCTACTTCCAAGCACCTTAAAACTATGCCCTTTCGTGCTAGCCATTTCAGCCCTGGGAAAAAGCCTCTGACTATCCACACGATCAATGTCTCTCATTATCTTGTACACCTCTGTCAGGTCACCTCTCATCCTCCGTCGCTCAAAGGAGAAAAGGCCGAGTTCACTCAACCTATTCTCGTAAGGCATGCTCCCCAATCCAGGCAACATCCTTGTAAATCTCCTCTGCACCCTTTCTATAGTTTCCACATCCTTCCTGTAGTGAGGTGACGAGAACTGAGCACAGTACTCCAAGTGGGGTCTGACCAGGGTCCTATATAGCTGCAACATTACCTCTCGGCTCCTAAACTCCATCCCACTGTTGATGAAGGCCAATGCACCGTATACCTTCTTAACCACAGAGTCAACCTACATAGCAGCTTTGAGCATCCTATAGACTCGAACCCCATGATCCCTCTGATCCTCCACACTGCCAAGAGCCTTACCATTAATACTATATTCTGCCATCATATCTGACCTACCAAAATGAACCACCTCACACTTACCTGGGTTGAACTCCATCTGCCACTTCTCAGCCCAGTTTTGCATCCTACCAATGTCCTGCTGTAACCTCTGACAGCCCTCCACACTATCCACAACACCCCCAACCTTTGTGTCATCAGCAAATTTACTAACCCATCCCTCCACTTCCTCATCCAGGTCATTTATAAAAATCACGCAGAGTAGGGGTCCCAGAACAGATCCCTGAGGCACACCACTGGTCACTGACCTCCATGCAGAATATGACCCATCTACAACCACACCTTGCCTTCTGTGGGCAAGCCAGTTCTGGATCCACAAAGCAATGACCCCTTGGATCCCAAGGCTCCTTACTTTCTCAATAGGCCTTGCATGGGCTACCTTATCAAATGCCTTGCTGAAATCCATATACACTACATCTATGGCTCTTCCTTCATCAATGTGTTTAGTTACATCCTCAAAAAATTCATTCAGGCTCTTAAGGCACGACCTGTCTTTGATAAAGCAATACTGACTGTTCCTAATCATATTATGCCTCTCCAAATGTTCATAGATCCTGCCTCTCAGGATCTTCTCCATCAACTTACCAACCACTGAAGTAAGACTCACTGGGTATCTCTACTCCCTTTCTTGAATAGTGGAACAACATCTGCAACCCTCCAATCCTCCAGAACTTCAACTGTCCTCATTGGTGATGCAAAAATTATCGCCAGAGGCTCAGCAATCTCCTCTCTCACTTCCCACAGTAGCCTGGGGTACATCTCATCTGGTCCCGGTGACTTATCCAACTTGATGCTTTCCAAAAGCTCCAGCACATCCTCTTCCTTAATATCTACACGCTCAAGCTTTTCAGTCCGCTGCAAATCATCCCTACAATAGCAAAGATCCTTTTCTGTAGTGAATACTAAAGCAAAGTATTCATTAAGTACCTCTATATGGAAAGTTAAGTTAAAGTTAAGTTAAGAATACTGAAGCAAAGTATCCATTAATAACCTCTGCTATCTCCTCCGGTTCCATACACACTTTTCCACCTTCACACTTGATCGGTCCTATTCTCTCACATCTAATCCTCTTGCTCTTCACATACTTATAGAATGCCTTGGGGTTTTCCTTAATCCTGTCTGCCAAGGCCTTCTCATGGCCCCTTCTGGCTCTCCTAATTTCATTCTTAAGCTCCTTCCTGCTAGCTTTATAATCTTCCAGGTCTCTATCATTACCTAGTTTTTTGAACCTTTTGTGAGCTCTTTCCTCCTTGACTAGATTTACAACAACCTTTGTACATCACGGTTCCTGTACTTCACCATCCTTTCCCTGTCTCATTGGAACGTACCTATGCAGAACGCCACGCAAATATCCCCTGAACATTTGCCACATTTCTTTGGTACGTTTCCCTGAGAACATCTGTTTCCAACTTATGCTTCCAAGTTCCTGCCTGATAGCCTCATATTTTCCCTTATTTCAATTAAACATTCCCTAACTTGTCTGTTCCTATCCCTCTCCAATGCTATGGTAAAGGAGATACAATTGTGATCAGTATCTCCAAAATGCTCTCCCACTGACAAACCTGACACCTGACCAGGTTCATTTCCCAATACCAAATCAAGTACAGCCTCTCCTCTTGTAGGCTTATCTACATATTGTGTCAGGAAACCTTCCTGAACACACCAAACAAACTCCACCCCATCCAAACCCCTCACTTTCGGGGGATGCCAATCAATACTTGGGAAATTAAAATCTCCCACCACAACAATCCTGTTATTATTACACCTTTGCAGAATCTGGCTCCCTATCTGCTCTTCGATGTCCCTGTTACTATTGAGTGGTCTATAAAAAACACCCAGTAGAGTTATTGACCCTTTCCTGTTTCTGACTTCCACCCACGGAAACTCAGTAGACAATCCCTCCATGATTTCCTCCTTTTCTGCAGCCGTGACACTATCTCTGATCAGCAGTGCCACGTCCCCACCTCTTTTGCCTCCCTCCCTGTCCTTTCTGAAACATCTGAAGCCTGGCACTCGAAGTAACTGTTCCTGCCCCTGCACCATCCAAGTCTCTGTAATGGTCACAACATTATAGCTCCAAGTGCTATTCCATGCTCTAAGTTCATCCGCTTTGTTCATAATACCCCTTGCATTAAAATAGACACATGTCAAACCATCGGTCGAAGCACGTCCCTTCTCTATCACCTGCCTATCCTCCCTCCGCCACTGTCTCCAAGCTTCCTCTATTTGTGAGCCAACCTCCCTTTCCTCCGTCATATCAGTTCAGTTCCCATCCCCCAGCAATTCTAGTTTAAGCTCTCTCCAGTAGCCTTAGCAAACCTCCCCACCAGGATATTGGTCCTCCTGGGATTCAAGTGCAACCCGTCCTTTTTCTACAGGTCACACCTACCCCAAAAGAGGTCCCAATGATCCAGAAATCTGAATCCCTGCCCCCTGCTCCAATCCCTCAGCCACGCATTTATCCTCCACCTCATTCTATTCCTATACTCACTGTCACGTGGCACAGGCAGTAATCCTGAGATTACTACCTTTGAGGTCCTGCTTCTCAACTTCCTTCCTGACTCCCTGTAGTCTGCTTTCAGGGCCTCCTCCCTTTTCCTACCTATGTTGTTGGTACCAATATGTACCGCGACCTCTGGCTGTTCTCCTTCCCACTTCAAGATATTGTGGACATGATCAGAAACATCCTGGACCCTGGCACCTGGGAGACAAACTGCCATCCGTGTTTCTTTCCTGCGCCCACAGAATCGCCTCTCTGACTCCTTAACTATAGAGTCCCCTATCACTGCTGTCATCCTCTTCCTTTCCCTACCCTTCTGAGCCACAGGGCCAGACTCTGTGCCAGAGGCGCAACCACTGTTGCTTCCCCCTGGTAGGCTGTTCCCCCCCCCCCCCAACAGTACTCAAGCAGGAATACTTATTGTTAAGGAGGGCAGCCACTGGGGTACTCTAGCATCTGCCCTTCCCTCTCTTATCTGTCTCCTCCCCAGGCCCCTGTGTGACTACTTGCCTGTAGTTCCTCTCTATCACCTCCTCACTCTCCCTGACCAGACGAAGGTCATCGAGCTGCAGCTCCAGTTCCCTAATGCGGTCCCTAAGGAGCTGTAGCTCGACACACCTGGTGCGGATGTGGTTGTCCAGGAGGCCGGGAGTCTCCAGGACTTCCCACATCTGACACTGAGCACAGAAAACTGGCTTCACACACATCCTTTCTGTCTGTATTCTACACAGATAACCTACCTCGCCTCGACCCTTTATCGTCAAAGCCCCATTGAGCCAAAGCCTTCCTACTCTGTCTCCCCCTACTCTGACACCCGCTGTTTAAATCTGTCTTCTTTTTAAACTCTTCTTGCTGTTCTCACTGTCTGACGTCCACACACTTGCGCAGTCATGCCCCGTTCAAACCGCTGAAGAAATATATATGGAGTTTGGTTTTGGATTTCTTTGTTTTTTGGTTCCCTGTTAGGAGATGAATCTCAGGGTTGTATAATGCATGCACACTTTGATAATAAATGTACTTTGAATTAATACACATGCATATATACATGGACCTAAGTATGTAGATATATTTGCCAGGAGCTGTAACCCGAGACAAACTGGTACACATGCTTGTAATTGTGAATGATTTTATGATTAAGATTTAAGATTAGCTTTTTTTGCCACACGTACATTGAAAAGTACACTGAAATGCATCATTTGTTTCAATGCCCAACACAGTCTGAGGATATGCCAAGGGTAGCCCACAAGTGTCACCACGCTTCTGGCGTCAAATGACTATGTCCACAGCTTACTAAACCTAACCAGTACGCCTTTGGACTGTGGGAGGAAACTGGAGCACCCGGAGGAAACCCGCGCAGTCACGGGGAGAACGTACAAACTCCTTACAGACAGCGGCAGGAATTGAACCCGGGTCACTGGCGCTGTAAAGTGATTGCGTTAACCACTATGCTCCCATGGCGCCCGTTGCAGAGGGATCTCAGCAAAGACACCAGCTGTGCTCAACCGATGCTATTAAATCACCTCAAGAAGATGCCTCCTTAAACGTATTTATTAAAACAAACTCAAGCATGGTCCATACAAGCAGGACTCACATTTTAACTCTTTCATATGAACATATGAGCAAGGAGCAGTAGAGAAGTCAGCCCCATGACCATGCTCTGCCATTTCAGAAGACCTCAATTAATCAGATAGAAATTTTGCATTCCCATCTATTTATAGTAACTTTCCAACTCCCTAAGGTCTTAAGACATAGGAGCAGAATTAGGCCCATCAGTCTGGTCCACTATTCCATCATGTGATCTGTTTTCCCTCTCAACCCCATTCTTCTGCCTTCTCCCTGTAACCTTTGACACCTGACTAATCAAGAACCTATCAACCTCCACTTTAAATAAACACAATGACTTAGCTTCCACAGCCATCTGTGGCCTTCTGAAAATCCAAGTAAGTGACATCCACTGTCTGTCCTTTGTCCACCCTGCCTGTTACTTCCTCGAAGAATTCTAACAGATTTGTCAGGCGAGATTTCCCTTCACCGAAACCACGCTGACTTTGACTTATTTTATCACTAGTCTCCAAGTAACCCGAAATCTCATCCTTAATAATAGACTCCAGCACTTTCCCGACCACTGAGGTTAGGCTAACTGGCCTATAGTTTCCTTTCTTTTGCCTTCTTCCCTTCTTAAAGAGTGGAATGACATTTGCACTTTTCCAGTCCTCTGGGACCATGCCAGAATCAAGTGATTCGTGAAAGATCATGACCAATGCATTTGCTATCTCTTCAGCAACCTCTTTCAGAACTCTGGGATGTAGTCCGTCTGGTCCAGGTAACCTATTCACCTTAAGACTTCTTAGTTTGCCCAGCACTTTTCCCTTTGTAATAGCAATGGCACTCACTCCTGCTCCCTGAAACTCACGGACCCCTGGCACACTGTCGGTGTCTTCCACAGTGAAGACTGATGCAAAGTATTTATTAAGTTCATCCATCATTTCTTTGTCTCCCATTATTACATTGCCAGTATCATTTTCCGGTGGTCCAATATCAATTCTCACCTCCCTTTTACTCTTCATATAACTGAAAAAATGTTAGTATCCAGCTTCATATTATTAGTCTTTCCCTGAGTAGGCTCAAGCACAATCTGCTCTAAAAAACCATCTCACAGGCATTCAACAAGTTCCCTCTCTTACAATCAGACACCAACCTGATTTTCCCAATCTCATTATGTATGGAAGTCCCCCATTACAATTGTGACATTTCTCTTATCACATGCTCTTTGCAGCTCCCTTTGCAATCTCAACCCCAGATCTTGGCTACTATTTGGAGGTATATATATGATTCGGATAATGTTTGTTTTACCTTTGCAGTTTCTTCACCCACAAAGATTCGACATTCTCTGACCCTATGTTACCTCTTTCTAAAGATTTATTGCTCTCTTACCAACAGAGCCAAACCACTGCCTATGCCTTCTGCCTGTCCTTTTCATACAAAATATATCCTTTGATATTAAGCTCCCAACTATGATCTTCTTTCAGCCACAATATTATATTGACCAATCTATAATTGAGCCATGACTTCACCCACCTTATTCCAAATACTACACACATTTAAATACACATAAAAATTGCTAGTGAATGCAGCAGGCCAGGCAGCATCTCTAGGAAGAGGTACAGTCGACGTTTCGGGCCGAGACCCTTCGTTAGGACTAACTGAAGGAAGAGCTAGTAAGAGATTTGAAAGTGGGAGGGGGAGGGGGAGATCCGAAATGATAGGAGAGTCCAGGAGGGGGAGGGGTGGATCTAAAAGCTGGAAAGTTGATTTAAGTACAGTTCCTTCAGTCCTGCAATTTTTGCCCGTTTGAATTTTGCTTCTGTGCTTCAATTTAACTCTTTGCACTGTCTGCATTTGTATCCAATCATTGGCTTGTCCTTCTTTACATTCATATTACCCCCATTATCTACTTGTAAATCTGTTGGCTCATTCTCAGCTCTATCACATTGGTTTCCATCCTCCTACCATATTAGTTTAAACAACTCCCAACAGCTCTAGCAAACCTACCTGCGAGGATATTAGTCCCTTTCAGATTCAAGTGCAACATGTCCCTTTTGTACAGGTCACACCTGCCCCAGAAGATGTCCAATGATCCAGAAATCTGAATCCCTGCCCCCTGCTCCAATTCTTCACCCACGCATTTATCTGCCACCACATTCTATTCCTATCCATGCTGTCGGGTGGCACAGGCAGCAATCCCAAGATTACTACCCTTGAGGTCCTGCTTCTCAACTTGTTCTTCCTAGCTCCGTGTATTCTGTTTTAATGATCTCCTCCCTTTTCCTACCTATGTCGTTGGCACCAATATGTACCACCAACTCTGGTTCCTCACCCTCCCTTTTCAGGATATTGCAGACGCTTTCAGAAACATCGTGGACCCTGGCACCTGGGAGGCCACTTTTTCACGTCCACAGAATCACCTATCTGTCCCCCTAACTATAGAGTCCCCTGTTACTGCTGCCATCCTCTTCAATTCTCTACCTTTCTGAGCCATAGAGCCAGACTCAGTGCCAGAGGAATGGCCGCTGATGCTTCCCCCAGGTAGGTCCTACCCCCCACCAACAGTACTCAAAATGGAGTATATTTCCTAGACTGGTCAAGGAACACTGGGGCTGTCTACAAGAACTCTACAGTCTACAGAGCTGTCTCTATTTCCTGAGGAGACTGAGGTCCTTTAACATCTGCCGGACGATGCTGAGGATGTTCTATGAGTCTGTGGTGGCCAGTGCTATCATGTTTGCTGTTGTGTGCTGGGGCAGCAGGCTGAGGGTAGCAGACACCAACAGAATCAACAAACTCATTCGTAAGGCCAGTGATGTTGTGGGGATGGAACTGGACTCTCTGACGGTGGTGTCTGAAAAGAGGATGCTGTCTAAGTTGCAAGCCATCTTGGACAATGTCTCCCATCCACTACATAATGTACTGGGTGGGCACAGGAGTACATTCAGCCAGAGACTCATTCCACCGAGATGCAACACAGAGCGTCATAGGAAGTCATTCCTGCCTGTGGCCATCAAACTTTACAACTCCTCCCTTGGAAGGTCAGACACCCTGAGCCAATAGGCTGGTCCTGGACTTATTTCATAATTTACTGGCAGAATTTACATTTTACTATTTAACTATTTATGGTTCTATGACTATTTATTATTTATGGTGCAACTGTAACGAAAACCAATTTCCCCCGGGATCAATAAAGTATGACTATGACTATGACTACTTATTGTTGAGGGAAACCGCCACCGGGTGATCTCCACTATTTTATATTTCCCCCTCCTTCTCTTGACAGTCGACATTTATCCATCTCCTGAAGGTTGTTGCTTTGTGGCAGCAATACATTCAAGACATAAAAATTATTAAAAGTTACAAAAAAAAGTAGTGCGAAATACTCATCATTGTCCATTCAGAAATCTGATGGCAGAGGGTAAGAAGCATTGAGCATTGGTCTTCAGGTTCCTGTACCTCCTCCCTAATGGTAGTGACAGAAAGAGGGCTTGCCCTGGATGCTGAGGGTCATTAGTGGATGCTGCCTTCTTGAGGCACTGCCTCATTGGGAAGGGAGGGAGGAGAAGATGGCCGCACAGCCGTTCTGAATTATATCGTATGTGTTAACTAGGGGGCCGTGCACAATCCTGATTTGATGAAGACAGCCGTGAGAAGCACAGAGGAACACCTGGAGAAACCTCTGAAATGCCCGCTTCGCTGCCGCTGCTACTGTGCGATCGAGAATCTCCGGAGACGAAGGCCCCAAATCCTTGGCTTTGCCTATTGCCCGTTACCGGGGCCGGGGTCGAAGCACTCAGCAGAGATGGTGCTCAGTGCTCGGAGGCTCAGAGATTTCGGACGGACTTGGAGTCGGACTGTGGTCGGATGCTTCCAGGATGCTGCATCGGCAAGTTTGCGGCGCTGGAGGTTCACCGTCTGCGTGAGATGATGGGACTTATGAGAGACTTTGAGACTTTTACTGTGCCATGGTCTGTTCTTATCAAATTACGGTATTGTTTTGCACTGTTGTAACTTTATAATTATGTGGTTTTTGTCAGTTTTTAAGTCGGTTTGTCATGTGTTTCTGTGATATCATTCTGGAGGAACATTGTATCATTTCTTAATGCATGCATTACTGAATGACAGTGAAAGAGAACTGCACATCCTCATAATCTAATCTAATCATTGTGGTATCCTTGATGATGGGGGTGGGGGTAAGGGTTGTGCCTATACTGGAACTACAACTCTCTGCTACACACAAGTTAGACAGAAGGTGCAGGCCTGCTTTGATTGGTAGGGGACTGAGTATGAGACTAAGGAAGACATGCTTCAGCTATATAAGACTTCAGATGTGTGTTGGCGTGTGCCGAAGTGGTTAAGGCATTGGTCTAGTGATCTGAAGGTCGCTAGTTCGAGCCTCAGCTGAGGCAGCATGTTGTGTCCTTGAGCAAGGCACTTAACCACACATTGCTCTGCGACAACACTGGTGCCAAGCTGTATTGGCCCTAGTGCCCTTCCCTTGGACAACATCGGTGGCGTGGAGAGGTGAGACTTGCAGCATGGGCAACTGCCGGTCTTCCATACAACCTTGCTCAGGCCCGCGCCCTGGAAACCTTCCAAGGTGCAAATCCATGGTCTCACGAGACTAACGGATAAATAAGACTTCAGTCAGATCACACAGAGCACAACGCCCATTTCCGGTTGCTCCATAAGAGAAAGGGTTGTGGAGACGGTGCAGAGATGTTTATCGGGATGCTGCCTAGTATGAGCCACCAGGAGAGGCTGGATAAACTTGAGTTGTTATCCCTGGAGAGCTGGAGGCCGAGGGGAGACTTGGTAGAGGTTTTTTTTAATTACATGAGGCATAGATAGAGTAGACAGTCAGAATTCTTTCCCAGGGTAGAAAACTTGAACACAAAAGGACATGCTTTTGAGGTTGGGGGTGGGGGGAGGGAGAGGTTCAAGTGTTTTTTCACACAGAGTGGTAAGTGCCTTGAATGTATTATCGGGGTGGCAGAGGAAGCAGGTGGTTCAGGGGTGTTTTAGAGGCTTTTAGATAGACATATCTATGTGTAGGGAAAGGGGAAAAAGCCAGAATAAGAAGCTTGGAGGGGTGGGGGAGGAAGACAAGCTGGCAGCTGATAGCTGAAGCCAGGAGAAGGGGAAGGTGGGTGGGGGAGGGGTAGTGAAGTAAGAAGGTGGGAGGTAAAAGGTGGAAAAGGTAAAAGGCTGAAGGAGGAACTTGATAGGAGAGGAGGGTGAACCATGGGAGAAAAGGAAGGAGGAGGGGCACCAGAAGGAAATGATGGGCAGGTGAGAAGAGAAGGGGAGAATTCCTCCTCATCTCCATTCTATAAGGACACCCATCTGTTCTGAGGCTATGTCCGTTGGTCTTAGAATCTCTCACCATTGGAAATATCCACTCTATCAAGGCCTTTCGCCATTCAATACGTTTCAATGAGGTCACACCTCATTCTTCTGAATTCCAGTGAATACAGGCCCAGAGTCATCAAACACTCTTCGTATGACAAGCCATTCAATCCTAGATTCATTTTCATGAATCTCCTTTGAACCCTCTCCAGTTTCAGCACATCCTTTCTGTAATAGCGGGCCCAGAACTGCTCACAATTCTCCAAGTGAGGCCTCACCAGTGCTTTATAAAGTCTCTACATTGTATCCTTGCTCTTATATTCTAGTCCTCTTGAAATGAATGCTAACATTGCATTTGCCTTCCTCACCACAGACTCAACCTGCAAATTAACCTTTAGGGAATCCTGCACCAGGACTCCCAAGTCCCCTTGCACCTCAGTTTTTTGTATTTTCTCTCCTTTTAGAAAATAGTTAACCCCTTCATTTCTTCATCCAAAGTGCATGACCATACACTTCCGACACTGTGTTCCATCTGCCACTCCGTTGCCCATTCTCCTAATCTGTCTAAGTCCTTCTGTTGCCTCTTTACTTCCTCAAAACTACCTGCCCCTCCACCTGTCTTCATATCATCTGCAAACTTTGCACAAAGCCATTAATTTTATTATCCAAATCATTGACATATAATGATAAAAGGATCGGTCTATCAGACCTCTGTGGAACAGCAATAGTCACCGGCAGCCAACTAGAAAAGGCTCCCTTAATTCCCTCTCTTTGCCTCCTGCCATGGCAATTCCATGAACTCTCAGCTTGTTAAGCAGCCTTGTGTGTGACACCTTGTCAATTGCCTTCTGAAAATTCAAGTACACAACATCAACCAATTCTCCTTTGTCTATCCTGCTTCATATTTCTTCAAAGAATTCCAACAGATTTGTCAGGCAAGATTTTCCCTTGCGTAAACCATGCTGACTACGACCTTTTTTTATCATATGCCTCCAAGTACCCTGAGACCTCATTGTTAACAATCGACTCCAACAGCTTCCCAACTAGTGAGGTCAGACTAACTGGCCTATAGTTTCCTCTCTTCTGCCTGAGTGGAGTGACATTTGCAATTTTCCAGTCTTCTGGAACCATTCCAGAATCTAGTGATTCTTGAAGGATCATTACTAATGCTTCCACAATCTCTTCAACTGCCTCTTTCAAAACCCTGGGGTGTATACCATCTGGTCCAGGTGACTTATCTTCTGTACCTTCAGACCTTTCAGTTTCCCAATAACCTTCTACCTAGAATGGTAATTTCACACATTTCATGACCCCTGACACCCGGAACTTCCACCATACTACTGGTGTCATCCACAGTGAAGACCGATACAAAATACTTTTTCAGTTCAGCCGCCATTTCATTGCCCTCATTACTACCTCTCCAGCATCATTTTCCTGTGGTCTGATGTCCACTTTCACCTCTCTTTTACACTTTATGTATCTGAAGAAATTTTTGGTAACATTACCGGCCAGCTTACTTTCATATCCCATCTTTACTTTCTTTATGACTTTTTAGCTCCCTTCTGTTGGTTTTTAAAAGCTTACCAATCCTCTATCTTCCCACTAATTTTTGCTCTATTATATGCCCTCTCTTTTGCTTTTTTGTTGGCTTTGACTTCTCTTGTTAGCCACAGTTGTATCATCTTACCTTTAGAATACTTCCTCCTCTTGGGAATGTATATATCCTGTTCTTTCCTAATTGCTTTCAGAAATTCCAGTCATTGCTGCTCTGCCATCATCCCTGCCAGCGTCCTTTTCCAATCAATTCTGACCAGCTCCTCTCCCTTGCCTCTGTAATTCCCTTGACTCCACTGTAATACTGATACATCTGACTTTAGCTTCTCTTTCTCAAATTTCAGGGTGAATTCGATCATATTGTGAACACTTGTCCCTAAGGGTTTTTTATGTATCTTAAGCTCTCTAAAAGGAGATGGCCACTGGGAAATCTTGCATGCTGTAGACAGAGCAAAAGTACACTGTAAAGCAGTCCCCCAGTCTATGTCGAGTCAGACCAATGTAGAGCAGGCTACAACCCACCCATCAATTTCCAGCTTTTACAACTTCTCTCCTCACCACCCCCCCATACCTTTTTTGATAAGTTGAGAATGCGTTTAATAAGACAAAGATGATTCTGGTGGAGACACAGAGTGTAAAAGAAGGGAAATCACACTGAATCTTTGTAAATCACTTGTCCAGCTCAGCAAGAGTGCTTAGTCTTTGTCATCTCATTGTAGAAAGCATGAAAAGAAGGTTTGCAAGGATGGGCTTTGAGAAACAGGGACAGCTTTGTACACAGATGTTAAGGGGAAATTTGCCAGAAGAATATAAAATGATAAGAGTTTGCTTTTGTCAGTGGAAGGATGGAGTTACAGAATTAGAGAAATGCAAACCCTTCAGTCCAACTTCTTCATGTCAACCTTGGTTCTCACCAAGCTAATCCTATTTGCCTGCATTTGGCCCATATCTCTCTAAACCCTTCCTATCCAAATGCCTTTTCATTGCTGTTATTACATCCGCCCCAACCACTTTCTCTGGGAATTCCGAGCACATATATAAGGTATAGGAGCAGAATTAAGCCATTTGTCCCATCGAGTCTGTGCTGCCATTTCATCATGCTGATCCATTTTCCCTCCCAGCCCCAGTCTTCTGCCTTCTCCCTGTAGTCCATCAGCATCTGCCTTAAACATATCTAAAGACTTTGCCTCACCACATGTAGCGATGAATTCCAGATTCAGTGCTCCCTGGCTAAAGGAGGTCCCTCCACTCGGAGGTTATGTCCTCTGGTCTTAGACTCCTCCACCATAGGAAACAGCCTCTCCACATCCACTCCACTGAGGCCTTTCAACATTCGATAGGTTTCAATGAGGCACCCTCCTCCCCTCATTCTTCTAAATTCCAGTAAGAGAGGCCCAGAGCCAGACACTCCTCATATGTTAGCATTCATTTTGAGAGGAAAAGAATAAAAAGGCAAGGATGTAATGTTGAGGTTTTATAAAGCACTGTTGAGGCCTCACTTGGAGCATCGTGAGCCCAAAACTGCTCACAATACTCCAAGTGAGGCCTCGTCAATGCTTCATAAAACCTCAACATTACATCCTTTGCCTTTATATTCTAGCCCTCTTGAAATAAATGCTAACATTACATTTGCCTTCCTCACCATCGACAGGAACTGTAAATGAACCTTTAGGGAATCTTGCACAAGGACTCCCAAGTCCCTTTGCACCACCTCTACATGAAAAAGTTGCCCCTCAGGTCCCTTTTAAGTCTTTCACCTCTCACTGTAAACCTATGCTCTCTTGTTTTTAGTTCCCAGAAGTTAAGTAATAAATGAAAGTTTTTGCGCTATGTGTGGTCACAATCCAAATAATAAGGTACAATGGCCAAGTCTGCTTGATCTCTCTTCACAAAACAAACATCTAACTAACAAGAATCAATTTGGTGAGCCTTCATGATTTTTAGTTGGGGAGAACAAACCTGCAAAGTAACAATATTCCAAGTGTAGTATCACCAGTGACTTATACAATTTTCTTACAACTTTACTTTGGTACTTAATTCCTCTTGCAATGACCTACAACATGTCTATGGACTTTGAATCGGCTGCAGTGATGCCTGGTGTTGTGAACATCGGTTCTGAATGCTGTTTTCTTGCTTTATTGTTCAGATGATTGTTTTCTCTCTCTCTCTCTGCACATTGGGTGGTTGACAGTCTTTTGTTTTTAATGGCTCTATCTGAGTTCTTTGTTTCATATCTGTTTGTAAGAAGGCAAATCGCGAGGTTGTATAAAGTATACATATCGTACATTGATAAGTGTACTTTGATCTGCTTTCCAAATTGCTGAACATGCATGTTAACTTGTGGTATTTATTTGTCAGACCCAGATCTTTCTAAATGCTAACACAACAAACTCTCATTATCTAAATCCTTTGAATTTATGTCCATATTTTACCACCTGGTGGGACCAGAACAGTTTCTGCACTCTGTTGGCACCCACTGCTTCCCCTTTATAACCTCAAAAAATGCTGACAGATTTATCATTTGCCTTCCTTAAATCCATGTTACTCAATCCAGCACTCTGCATATATTCTAGCATTTCTCCTAAACTGATGTTAGGACAATTGGTCTACAGTCATCCATTTCCTTTCTCTTGTCTGTCATTAAATACAGTATTCTGATGAGTGAGAACCATTCTAAGATTTGTGGACTTTTGGAAGAGGTAAACAAAATACCAAAACGCATAACCATGTACTACTGAAATCCATCTGTAAATCCCTCTGCTGACACCACAGCAGTATGCCTGAAACTGGAGAGTGCAGGGGGCAGAAAGTGAGTTTAGTCACTGTTGCAAAGAAGGTGCTTGGGAAACTGGAAGTTCTGAAGGCAGCTAAGTCATTTGGATCAGATGGACTACGCCCCAGGATCCTGAAAGGTAGCTGAATAGATTGTGGAGGAATTAAGTAGGGATATTTCAATATCACCAGAGGACTGGAAAATTGTTAGTGTCACTTCACTCTAAAAGGGGAGGGAGGCAAAGGACAGGAAATTATGGGCCAGTTAGCCAGACTTCAGTGTTTGGGAAGATGTTGGACTCCATTATCCAGGATGTTTCTCTGCACTTGGAGGTACATGTTAAGATAGGTGAAAGTTTCCTCAAGGGGAAATCTTGCCCAACAAATCTGTTGGAATTCTGAAGAAGTAATGGGCAAGACAGACAAAGAAGAGTAAGTGGATGTTGTTAACTTGGATTTTCAAAAGGCTCTTGATAAGGTGCATATGAGGTAACGGGAGCCAATGGCATTGCAGATGCATGGATTGAAGATTGGCATGAGGCAAAATGTCTGGATAAAGGGGGCCTTTTTTGCTTGGCTGCCAGTGATTAGAGGTGCCCCGCTGGGGTGTGTGTTGGGACCGCTTCTTTTCACATTATACCTGGATGATGGAATTCTTGGCATTGTGGATGATTCATGTGGGTGGAGGGACAGGTTATGTTGAGGAAGCAGTGAGTCTGCAGAGGGACTTGGACAGATTGGGAGAACGGGCAAAGAAGTGCAGATGGAATATAGTGTAGGGAAATATACGGTAATGAACTTTGGTATTAGGAATACAAGAATGTTATCAGGAATTGAGGACCTGAGTTATAGAGAAAGGCTGAATAGGTTAGGACAATATTCCCTACAGTGGAGAAAAATGGGGGGGGGGGGTGGCCAGCGCAAGTGATGGATGCAATATTGATTTCAACATTAGAGAAATTTGGATGTACATGGATGGGTGGGGCTTGGAGGGCTATGGTCTGGATGCAGGTTGATGGGCCTAGGCAGATTAATAGGTTGGTACGAACTAGAAAGGCTGAAGGGCCTGATTGTGTACTGTAGTGTTCTATTACTCCACGAATAAAGACATACACTATTTTGATACCATTGTTGGCAGAATCTCAAACTGTAACAAGAGGGCATACAGAAGTGAGACATACCAGCTAAGTGTTGTAGCAATAACCTTGCACTCGTTAAGACCAAAAAGTTGATTTGTCGACTTCAGAAAGGGTAACACAAGGGAACACAAACCAATCCTCAGAGGGCTCAGAAGTGGAGAGTGTGAGCAATTTCAAGTTCCAGGATATATGGATGCCGCTATATTTCATTAGGAGCTTGAGAAGATTTGGTTTGTCACCCAAAACTTGAAAACTTCTAAAGATGTACTGTGGAGAGTATTCTGACTGGCTGCATCACTGTCTGGTATGGGGGCTGTTGCTCAGGATTGAAGTTAGCTGCAGAGTTGTAAAATTAGTTCCATCATGGGTTCTAGCCTCCACTGTATCTGTCATCTTCAAGGAGCGGTGCCTCAGAAAGGACCTCCATCACTTTTCTCATTACCACCATCACAAAGGAGGTGCAGAAGCCTGAAGGTACACACTCATAGTGATTCAGAAACAGCTTCTTCCCCTCTGCCATCTGTTTTCTGCATGGACTTTGCACCCATGAACACCTATTATTTTTACATTACTTATTTTAACTGTTTTATATCTACACAGTGTTTTATGTATTGTGTTGCACTGTACTGCTGCCGCAAATTTTACAAATTTCACAAATTTCACCACATAAGCCAGTGATATCAAACCAGATTTTGAATTCAGCAATCAGAGGTACTAAGAGACATGGAAGACCTATTGCTGGCTTCTTTTAAGGTTAACTTGCAGTCAGTAGAAAGGAAAGCAGATGCAATTTTAGCATCCGTTTCATGAAGATGACAACATAAAAGGATGCAAATCTGAAAGTTTATGAGGCATTAGTCAAACCACACTTGGGAGTATTGAGTTTTGGGTCCCTTGTCTGGCATTTGAGAGGGTGCAGAAGACAGAATAATCATCTCAGAAATGAAAGGGTTAATGTGAGGAGTGTTTTATGGCCCTGGGCCTGTGCTCATAGTAGGCTTAATCCAGGTTAAAATTCATGACATCCTCGGTTGCTGTTTAACCAAACTCTCTGCCAGAGAACACAGTGCTGGCTGTTATTCTGAATGGAGGCTTGTCACCAGTAGCATTCTACAGGGACTTCTTACTTGACTGATGAAATTCGTGACTGGCTGTACAGCAAATTTACAAGTGACGTGAACGTGTAGATAGTGAAAAAGGTTCTCAATGTAGCAGGAAATGTTTTGTTGGAGATGGCATTTAATCCAGACAACTGTGAACAGTTGCAGTTTGACGTCAAGTAGTAAATGGCTGATCTATGAAAATTTCCAGATACAGTACTGAAAGTAGCAGGGGTTCTGGATTGAATTAGTATTAGCTCTGAGATTGTACATATTAACCACTCCCTGTGCAGCACTGAGGGTTTATCTCAAATTAGAGCAAAAAGCTATGAAGCAGCTCTTTCCCAGTGTGCAAATATTAAAAGTAGAGGGCCTTGTTTAACAGGCAAGCTTAAGGAAATTAATTTTTCAATGGATAGACAGACACCACCTGAGTTGTGTTAGGGCTTTATTCCCTACATGAGGATGATAGGATAAAGCAACACAGAATTGAGGGCTATGGTTAATTATAGAAACTATAACAAGAACTGCAAGACACATTCATTTTCAACATTCAATGCTTGAATAGGTATAGGACTGAGAAGTATGGAAGGCTATGGTCTGGGTGCAAATTAAGGGGACTAGGCAGTATAGCTTAACGCCCTAGCTGACCAGGGATGGAGGAATATATACACCATATGCACTTCTGGTGTCAGCACTATGGACCAAAAGGCTACTTGCCTGCATCATACCATGTTAATTTGTGGAATTATTGAAGGCTAAGTGGTGATTATTCCAACTCTAGGAATCCAAACTTTTACTTGAGGAAATTGTGTGTACAAATACTGCAAGGTTATAAACTACTAAATGCACATTTCCAATGACCTCTTCCATAGCTCAGCATATTAGGCTTTCGCTGGCTCGTTACATTTCCAGATGATAGCCTAGCCCACAGCACAGTATTGACAAACCTTGAACTTTTAATAGCTGGTATTTTAAATAAAGCAGGAATGTTAAAGCCAGTTGTTGCAACCATGAACTTAAATGCATTTCAAAACCCACCTCCTTTGTGTTGTGCAAGTAATCAAAGCAGTAACTCCACCCAGTGAACAACTTACATGTGAATTATGCAGCTTTTATTTATCAGGTGCAGGTTTTTCCATTGGAGTTCAAAGATGAAATATTTCACAGGATTGTCTGAACTTTATTTGCTTCTAGCCAACTAACGCATGCTCTGAATCTGTAATCTGAAAATTTACATCCATCAGGTTGTTACTACTGCAATGACAGAACAATTAATCATTTGCAACTCTTCAAATCTTTGAGCATTGGGCATCAAACAGCACCCTTGCTTACAACCTTCCCACTGTAATCTTAATTCAATGATGGCTGCATTAAGGCATACAAAACAATCAAGTTTTGTTAGTTTACTACAATCCCACTTCCATTTGTTAATTATCTTAAGATTCAAAGAACATGTGACCATACAATAAGCTTGCAACAATTTTATTTTGAATGACATGGGAAGACACAAATCAAAAATTTAAGCTAGAGGCAAGAACACTACCCACAAAGAAAAGGAAAGCCAATTACAACAGTTTAACAATTGCCCCCCCTCAGACGCAGCACCAAGTGCAGGGTTGATTCTTTCTGGATGTTGTAGTCAGACAGGGTACGGCCATCTTCCAGTTGCTTGCCTGCAAAGATCAAACGCTGTTGATCAGGTGGGATCCCCTCCTTATCCTGAATCTTGGCTTTGACATTCTCAATTGTGTCACTGGGCTCCACTTCAAGAGTGATTGTTTTGCCTGTCAGGGTCTTCACAAAGATCTGCATGCCACCTCTCAAACGAAGAACTAAGTGCAGAGTAGATTCTTTCTGGATGTTGTAGTCTGACAGGGTGCGGCCATCTTCCAGTTGCTTGCCTGCGAAGATCAAACGCTGTTGGTCTGGTGGGATCCCCTCCTTATCCTGAATCTTGGCCTTGACATTTTCAATGGTGTCACTGGGCTCCACTTCAAGGGTGATTGTTTTGCCTGTCAAGGTCTTCACAAAGATCTGCATGCCACCTCTCAGACGCAGCACCAAGTGCAGGGTCGACTCCTTTTGGATATTGTAGTCAGACAGGGTACGGCCATCTTCCAGTTGCTTGCCTGCGAAGATCAAACGCTGTTGGTCTGGTGGGATCCCCTCCTTATCCTGAATCTTGGCCTTGACATTTTCAATGGTGTCACTGGGCTCCACTTCAAGAGTGATGGTCTTGCCAGTCAGGGTCTTCACAAAGATCTGCATGCCACCCCTCAGACGCAGCACCAAGTGCAGAGTGGATTCTTTCTGGATGTTGTAGTCAGACAGGGTACGGCCATCTTCCAGTTGCTTGCCTGCAAAGATCAAACGCTGTTGGTCTGGTGGGATCCCCTCCTTATCCTGAATCTTGGCTTTGACATTCTCGATTGTGTCACTGGGCTCCACCTCAAGAGTGATGGTCTTGCCAGTCAGGGTCTTCACAAAGATCTGCATGCCACCTCTCAGACGCAGCACCAAGTGCAGGGTTGACTCCTTCTGGATGTTGTAGTCAGAGAGTGTGCGCCCTTCTTCCAGCTGTTTACCAGCAAAGATCAAACGCTGCTGATCAGGTGGGATCCCTTCTTTATCCTGTATTTTGGCCTTGACATTCTCGATTGTGTCACTGGGCTCCACCTCAAGAGTGATGGTCTTGCCAGTCAGGGTTTTCACAAAGATCTGCATGCTCTGCAAAACAAAAACAAGTAGTCAAACCTACAAGCTACTAACTTAAATCAATTTTCCACAGCAACCTCAATTCACCCATTTTCCATTAAAAAGTTAACTTTACCCTGGTGCACCATCTACCCCGAGAACACCCAGTATCAGCAAGACCTTACTGCAGGTTTCACCCAAAAACACATTGGACTACATAGAGTTGATGCTGCAGCTGTTAAAGGCGACTCACCAACATCAGGAGTCAGAGTGAAACTGAGGCAACAGCAGCGGAAACGCAAACCCCGCCCACTGTGACGCACATCAACGTAAACATGCGGCCCCACCCACCCGCCGGGCAAATAACGCGATAACTTCCTTAAACTGCTGCGTCACCACGAGCAGCCATTTTAAAACCAATTTATTGTCGAATTCTTTCTTGTATTTGAGAAGATCAGGAATTAAATGTGACTTTTAACTACTGACAGTTTGTAAACGTTCGGATAAGGCACAAAACTAAACCTGTTTGATATAACCCCTGTGAATTACGCCGGCCAGTCACCCACCGGCCTCCAGCCGCTCCAAATTAACTGCGTTCGACTTTCCCGCCCCCCCTCCCCAAAAACAACAATTTACACCGGCGATGCCGCCACTATTAACATCATACAGTGGCACTTACCGCACCGCCGTATCCGTCCCCCAATCTCCAACAACTTACACCAGCATCTCCCCCACCCGCGTATATCCCACTACCTCATGTCGTCAACTCCCCTCCCACCACTGGCTGTTCGCGTAACAATCGTCCCCCCACCCCAATACAACGGTATTCAACAACATACATCAACACGTACAGTACGGCAAATGGGTGTTCGAATCGACAGAAAAATCCGTAACCGCTCCCCGTCCGTCAATGGCCGCTGAGCCCTGCGTCGCGCCTTTTATAGCGTTCGCGCCCTCCGTCCGGAACTACTTGCAGCGCACTACTACCACAGACAGCGGCATCCGTCCGCGCTTCACCTTTTTTTAAAAAAACTTGTTTGTCCTCTAATTTCCTCGATAACGGACAGATGTTTAACTTTCAAGTCTTTCTCTATATATATATATGCCCGACATCGTTGACTTAAAAGGTAGATTTATGACAGTGCCTTTGTGGCGCTAGGTGTCGGGTGCTGCGGTCGAGTATTCTAGAGACTGCGGCGCGGCGGGAGGCGCTAGGGATTATGGGATGTGTGGGGTAGAGGGGAGAAAATAAGGGAGGAGTAGTTGGAAGAAAATGGGGGGGTGGAAGAAAATGGGAAGGGGTGATTAGAAGAAAATGGGGGTGGAGGGAGGGGAGGGGAGGGGGAAGAAATGTGGAGGAGGAGGTGGAACTGCTCACAATTATCCAAGTGAGGCCTTACTAATGCCTTATATACGCTCTGCATTACCTCCTTGCTTTTATGTTCTAGTCTAGATGTTCCCAAGCTTTCTTATGTCATGGACCCCAGGTTGGGAATTTCTGTCCAGTCCTCTTGAAATGAATGCTAACATTGCATTTGCCTTCCTCACCACTGATTCAACATGCAAATTAACCTTTAGGGAATCCTGCATGAGGACTCCCAAATCTCTTTGCACCTTGGATTTTTGAATTTTCTTGCAGATTCGAAAATAGGCCTTTTATTCCTTCTACCAAAGTGTACGACCATAAACTAACCAACACTGTATTCCATCTGCCTCCTCTTTGCCTATTCTAATCTGTCCAAATCCTACAACAGCCTCTATGTTTCCTCAAGACTACCTGTCCCTCCACCTATCTTCGTATCATCAGCACACTTGGCCGCAAAGCCATATATTTCATCATCCAAATCATTATACAACGTAAAAAAAAGCAGTCTCAACACAGAACCCTGTGGAACACCATTAGTCACTGGCAGCTAATCAGAAAAAAGTCCCTTTATTCCCACTCTTTGCTCTTTGCCAATCAGCCAATGCTTTATCCATGCTAGTATCTTTCCTATAATACCCTGGGCTCTTAATTTGTTTGGCAGCCCTATGAGTGGCACCTTGTCAAAGGCCTTCTGAAAATCCAAATACACAACGTCCACCAATTTTCCGTTGTCTATCCTACTTGTTATTTCTTCAAAGAATTCCAATGTATTTGTCAGGCAATATTTTCCCTTAAGGAAGCCACGCTAACTTTGGCCTATTTTGTCATAAGCTTCCGAGTATCTTGAAACCATATCCTTGGCAATCAACTCCAACATCTTCCTAACCGCTGAGATCAGACTAACTGACCTATAATTTCCTTTCTTTTGCCTCTCTCTCTTCTTGAAGAGTGGAGTGACATTTTCCACTTTCCAGTCTTCGAACCATGCCAGAATCTTTTAATTTTTGAAAGATCATGGATAATGCCTCTACAATCTCTTCAGATACCTCTCTCAGAACCCTGGGTGTAGTCCATCTGGTCTAGGTGATCTTTCTACCTTCAGACCTTTCAGTTTTCCAAGCACAATCTCCCTAGCAATAGCAACTGTACTCACATCTGTTTCTTGACACTCTTGAAATTTCCAGCATGCTACAAGTGTCTTCCACAGTGAAGAATGATGCAAAATACTTATTCAATTTGTTAGCTATTTCCTTGTTCCCCATTACAAGCCATGGTGGCAGGGCCTCAGGCACTGAGTCTGACCCTGTGGGGCAGAAGGGTGGGACGGAGAAGAGGAGAGCTGTCGTCATTGGAGATTCTATAGTCAGGGGAGCAGACAGGAGGTTTTGTGGACGTGAGAAGGACACCCACATGGTTTGTTGCCTCCCGGGTGCCAGGGTCCGGGATGTCTCAGACCGGGTGCATGATATCCTGGTATGAGAGGGAAAGCAACCAGAAGTCGTGATACATGTTGGCATCAACGACATAGGCAGGCAGAGGGATGAGGTCCTGAAGTGTGAGTTTCGGGAACTAGGCAGAAGGCTGAAGAACAGGACCTCAAGGGTGGCGTTCTCAGGATTGCTGCCAGTGCTACGTGATAGTGATGGTAAGAATTAGAGGAGATGGCAGTTGAATGCATGGCTGAGGAGTTGGTGCAGGAGGCAGGGTTTTAGATTTTTGGATCATTGGAATCTCTTCTAGGGAAGGTGGGACCTGTACAGATTGGATGGGTTGCACCTGAACTCGAGGGGGAACAATATCCTTGCAGGTAGGTTTGCTAGCACGGTTTGGGAGGGTTTAAACTAATTTGCAAGGGGGATGGGACCCGGAGCGATAGAACAGTGAAAGAAGTGCATGTAGTAAAGCCAGATCTAACATATAGAGAGGGTTTGAGGAAAGAGAAGCAGAATAAATGGTGTAAAGGTAGTAAGGTAGAAGGGCTAAAGTGGATGCACTTCAATGCAAGAAGCATCAGGAACAAAGGTGATGAACTGAGAGCTCGGATACATACATGGAATTATGATGTAGTGGCCATTACAGAGACTTGGCTGGCACCAGGGCAGGAATGGATTCTCAATATTCCTGGATTTCAGTGCTTTGTAACTGGTGCAACTGTAACGAAAACCAATTTCCCCCGAGATCAATAAAGTATGACTATGACTTTAAAAGGGATAGAGAGGGGGGAAAAGGGGAGGAGGGGTGGCATTACTGGTCAGGGATACTATTACAGCTACAGAAAGGGTGGGTAATGTAGCAGGATCCTCTTTTGAGTCAGTATGCGTGGAAGTCAGGAACAGGAAGGGAGCAGTTACTCTATTGGGAGTGTTCTATAGGCCCCCTGGTAGCAGCAGAGATACCGAGGAGCAGATTGGGCGGCAGATTTTGGAAAGGTGCAAAAATAACAGGGTTGTTATCATGGGTGACTTTAACTTCCCTAATATTGATTGGCACCTGATTAGTTCCAAGGGCTTAGACAGGGCAGAGTTTGTTAAGTGTGTCCAGGACAGATTCCTGTCACAGTATGTGGACAGGCCGACCAGGGGGAATGCCATACTAGATCTAGTATTAGGTAATGAACCGGATCAGGTCACAGATCTCTCAGTGGGTGAGCATCTGGGGGACAGTGACCACCGCTCCCTGGGCTTTAGCATTATCATGGAAAAGGATAGAATCAGAGAGGACAAGAAAATTTTTAATTGGGGAAGGGCAAACTATGAGGCTGTAAGGCTAGAACTTGCAGGTATGAATTGGGATGATGTTTTTGCAGGAAAATGTACCATGGACATGCGGTCGATGTTTAGGGATCTCTTGCAGGATGTTAGGAATAAATTTGTCCCGGTGAGAAAGATAAACAATGGTAAGGTGAAGGAACCATGGGTGACAAGTGAGGTGGAAAATCTAGTCAGGTGGAAGAAGGCAGCATACATGAGGTTTAGGAAGCAAGGATCAGATGGGTCTATTGAGGAATATAGGGTAGCAAGAAAGGAGCTTGAGAAGGGGCTGAGAAGAGCAAGAAGGGGACGTGAGAAGGCCTTGGCGAGTAGGGTAAAGGAAAACCCCAAAGCATTCTTCAATTATGTGAAGAAAAAAAGGATGACAGGAGTGAAGGTAGGACCCATTAGAGATTAAGGTGGGAAGATGTGCCTGGAGGCTGTGGAAGTGAGCAAGGTCCTCAATGAATACTTCTCTTTGGTATTCACCAATGAAAGGGAACTTGATGACGGTGAGAACAATATGAGTAAGGTTGATGTTCTGGAGCATGTTGATATTAAGGGAGAGGAGGTGTTAGAGTTGTTAAAATACATTAGGGTGGATAAGTCCCCGGAGCCTGACGGAATATTCCCCAGGCTGCTCCACGAGGCGAGGGAAGAGATTGCTGAGCCTCTGGCTAGGATCTTTATGTCCTCGTTGTCCACGGGAATGGTACCGGAGGATTGGAGGGAGGCAAATGTTATCCCCTTGTTCAAAAAAGGTAGTAGGGATAGTCCGGGTAATTATAGACCAGTGAGCCTTACGTCTGTGGTGGGAAAGCTGTTGGAAAAGATTCTTAGAGATAGGATCTATGGGCATGTCGAGAATCATGGTCTGATCAGGGACAGTCAGCATGGCTTTGTGAAGGGCAGATTGTGTCTAACAAGCCTGATAAAGTTCTTTGAGGAGGTGACCAGGCATATAGATGAGGGTAATGCATTTTATGTGATCTACATGGATTTTAGTAAGGCATTTGACAAGGTTCCACACAGTAGGCTTATTCAGAAAGTCAGAAGGCATGGGATCCAGGGAAGTTTGGCCAGGTGGATTCAGAATTGGCTTGCCTGCAGAAGGCAGAGGGTGGTGGTGGAGGGAGTACATTCAGATTGGAGGATTGTGACTAGTGGTGTCCCACAAGGATCGGTTCTGAGACCTCTACTTTTCGTGATTTTTATTAACAATCTGGATGTGGGAGTAGAAGAGTGGGTTGACAAGTTTTCAGATGACGCAAAGGTTGGTGGTGTTGTCGATAGTGTAGAGGATTGTTGAAGATTGCAGAGGGACATTGATAGGATGCAGAAGTGGGCTGAGAAGTGGGAGATAGAGTTCAACCCGGAGAAGTGTGAGGTGGTGCACTTTGGAAGGACAAACTCCAAGGCAGAGTACAAAGTAAATGGAGGATACTTGATAGTGTGGAGGAGCAGAGAGATCTGGGGGTACATGTCCACAAATCCCTGAAAGTTGCCTCACCGGTAGATAGGGTAGTTAAGAAAGCTAATGGGGTGTTAGCTTTCATAAGTCGAGGGACAGAGTTTAAGAGTCACGAGGTAATGATGCAGCTCTATAAAATTCTGGTTAGGCCACACTTGGAGTACTGTGTCCAGTTCTGGTCGCCTCACAATAGGAAGGATGTGGAAGCATTGGAAAGGGTACAGAGGAGATTTACCAGGATGCTGCCTGGTTTGGAGAGTATGGATTATGATCAGAGATTAAGGGAGCTAGGGCTTTACTCTTTGGAGAGGAGGAGGATGAGAGGAGACATGATAGAGGTGTACAAGATAATAAGAGGAATAGATAGAGTGGATAGCCGGCACCTCTTCCCCAGGGCACCACTGCTCAATACAAGAGGACATGGCTTTAAGGTAAGGGATGGGAAGTTCAAGGGGGATATTAGAGGAAGGTTTTTAACTCAGAGAGTGGTTGGTGTGTGGAATGCACTGCCTGAGTCAGTGGTGGAGGCAGATGCACTGGAGAAATTTAAGAGACTACTAGACAGGTATATGGAGGAATTTAAGGTGGGGGGTTATATGGGAGGCAGGGTTTGAGGGCAGAACATTGTGGGCCGAAGGGCCTGTACTGTGCTGTACTATTCTATGTTCTATTACTATCTCTCCAGTGTAATTTTCCAGTGGTCCAAAATCTACTCTCACCTCTCTTTTTACTCTTTACATATCTGAAAAAAAATTTGGTATCATTTTTGCTGTTATTTGCTGGCTTAAAATACATCTATTATCAAAGAATGTAGAATTTATACAACCTTAAGATTGTTTGCTCACAGGTGGCCACAAGGCAAGAAAACCCAAAAGAACCCAATTAAGCAAAATAAAATAAAAAATAAAAGACCAGTTCGGATATGCAAGCGAAAGAACAAAAACACAAACTATGTAAACAATTGAAGCAAACAACAACAATCTGAACCAAACACTGAGTCCTCAGATACGACCCCCAGAGCAGGCCCAAAGCCTTGCTTACCAGTTCATCATATTAGCAGGCACAGAGCACAGCAGCTGGGGCAGTCTTCATAACCTCAGCACCATGGAGAGAGAGAGAGAGAGAGAGAGGAGTGACCATCACGGAGAATGAGCGAAATCTGCCCTCGCCCCAGATCCCAACACCCCGTCTTTTCAGTCTGTCTGGGCCAGTGTCTAAATTGACCAAACAACAGAGCAGTGAAAGATTCCAGTGCCTGGACAGAGGAGTGAACGCGGTGGAGAGCGAGCTAAATTGGCTCTCGTCTCCAATCTGGGCCGGCGTTTAAACTGTTAAAACAGCGTATTGTACCTCACACTAGGACCTGGGCATCAATGCTGCAAAAGGCTCTAGGCCTTGACCATGCCACTCAGCGACTGGGTGGGCCCAGATTTTGTCACCTAGCCCAAAGCCACTCTCAAGCTCTTCAAATCAGTTTGGCACCCAGAGCGATCCAACCTTGCACCCAGTCTGGTTGTACAGGCACTGAATCTCCTCTGCCCATATTTATAGACATTCATATTTCATCTCCCCCCCCCCCATGGGTTTTTAATGGTCCTTCTGTTGGATTTTTTTTTTAAATTCCCTATTTTCTAATTTCCATTAAGTTTGGCTCTTTTATATGTTCTATCTTTTACTTTTATATTTGCTTTGACTTCCCTTGTCAGTCACAGTTACCTCATCTTGCCTTTAGAATACTTGTTCTTCTATCTATCCCACACCTTCCAAATTGCTCCCAAAAACTCCAGCCACTGTTGCTCTGCCATCATCCCTGCTAGTGTTCCCTTCCAATCAATTTGGTCAACTCCCCTCTCACGCCTCTGTAATTCCCTTTGCTCCACTGTAATACTGATACATCTGACTTTAGTTTCTCCCACTCAAATTGTAGGGTGAATTCTATCACATTATGATCACTGTTTCCTAAAGGTTCCTTTACCTTAAGCTCCCTAATCATATTCAGTTCATTATACAACACCCAATACTGTACAGAATTGCTGATCCTCTGGTAGGCTCAACCACAAGCTGCTCTAAAAAGCCGTCTCAGAGGTATTCCATAAATTCGTTCTCTTGGGTTCCAGTATCAACTTGATTTTCCCAATATACCTGCATATTGAAATCCCCCATGACAAATGTAACATTACCTTTTTGACATGCTTTTTCAATCCCCTGCTGTAATTTGTAGACCACATTCTGGCTACCATTCAGGGGCCTGCAAATAACTCCCATTTGTGACTTTATATAATTTCTTAACTCTACCCACAAGGATTTTACATCTTCCAATCCTATGTCACTTTTTTCTAAAGATTTGATTTCATTTTTTACCAGCAGAGCCATTCCTCCTCCTCAGCCTACCTGCCTGTCCTTGTGTATCCTTGGATATTAAGCTCCTAACTACAATCATCTTTCAGCCATGACACTGTGATACCCACAGCACCATACTTGCTAATCTCTAAATGCGCTACAGGATCATCTCCTTATTTTGTATACTGCGTGCATTCAGATATACCACCTTCAGTCTTGTGTTTGTCACCCTTTTCAATATCATTCCCCTTTTATACGAACTGCAATTTTGCCCTATCATTTGCCTGTCCTTCCCGACAGTCTCACTATACACTACCTCTGCCTGTGAACCAACATACCTATCGTCAGCCCTATCACTCTGGTTCCCATCCCCTGCCAAATTAGTTTAAAACCTCCCCAACAGCTCCAGCAAACCTGCAATTGGTCCCCCTTGGGTTCAGATGTAGCCTGTCTCTTTCGTACGGGTCATACCTTCCCCAGAGTAGATTCTAATAATCCAGAAATCTGAAGCCCTGTCCCTTGCACCAGTTGGTCAGCCATGCATTCATCTGTCAAATCATCCTGTTCTTGCCCTCACCGGCATGTGGCAGAGGGAGCAAACCAGAGATTGTTACCCTGGAGGTCAGCTTTCAACCTTGCGCTCTAAATTCTCTCTTGAGGACCCCCTCTTCTTTTCCTTCCTATGTCATTGGTATCAATATGTACCAAGATATCTGGCTGCTCACCCTCATGTCGTGGACATGGTCTGAGATGTCCCTAACTCTGACACCTAGGAGACAGCATTCCATCTGGAACACTCACAACATGCTGGAGGAACTCAGCAGGTCAGGCAGCATCCGTGGAAACGATCAGTCAACGTTTCGGGCCGGAACCCTGCGTCAGGACTGAAGAGGGAAGGGACAGAGGCCCTATAAAGAGGGTGGGAAGGAGAAGGCTGGTAGGTGCCAGGTGAAAAGCAGGTAGTTTCATTTGTTTGTGTATATGTACAGTCGGATGACAATAAACTTGAACTTGAAATATCTCAGCCTTTCCACCCCAAATATCACCAATAACCTGCTCACCAAATTCCACCACATCAATTCACAGTCTCACCGAAATAAGTCCTAATTTTTCTACACGGCAGTCTGCTACCAATCTTCAATTCAAGGACATATTTTGCATCTTGCTTAATCAGGTTTCCCTGCAGTGCAGGGTCTTTGAAGGTGCCCTTGGTCTCATCTGTCCCAGAAATGGACAGTGTAGTTGCTGAATTATTGGCGAAGGCGTTACAGAAACCACTGTGATCCTGATTCTACCCACTGGAACTTCCTGCAGCAAACTGGATTTAAGCCCGAGGGCTGTGGTGAGTGGAAGGGCAGGAGGAACTGGGCGAGTGCCTTCTTCAGGAGAGGCAGAGAGGGTGGAGTTATCCGAAGTTGCACAGACACCTGGGCTTTCGGCAAAGTCATCACCCCAAAACTAATATCAAAGTCATTTTATTATCACAGGACATAGGTATCACTATACACTACCTTGAGGTCATTTTCTTTCTACTTTCTACTTTCTACTTTATTGTCGCCAAACAATTGGTACTAGAATGTACAATCATCACAGCGATATTTGATTCTGCGCTTCCCACTCCCTGGATTACAAATATTAAATATTAAAAATAGTAAAATTAGTAAATATTAAAAATTTAAATTATAAATCATAAATAGAAAATAGAAAAATGGAAAGCAAGGTAGCGCAAAAAAACCGAGAGGCAGGTCCGGATATTTGGAAGGTACGGCCCAGATCCAGGTCAGGATCTGTTCAGCAGTCTTATCACAGTTGGAAAGAAGCTGTTCCCAAATCTGGCCGTATGAGTCTTCAAGCTCCTGAACCTTCTCCCGGAGGGAAGAGGAACGAAAAGTGTCTTGGCTGGGTGGGTCGTGTCCTTGATTATCCTGGCAGCACTGCTCCGACAGCGTGCAGTGTAAAGTGAGTCCAAGGATGGAAGATTGGTTTGTGTGATGTGCTGCACCGTGTTCACGATCTTCTGCAGCTTCTGTCGGTCTTGGACAGGACAACTTCCATACCAGGTTGTGATGCACCCTAGAAGAATGCTTTCTACGGTGCATCTATAAAAATCAGTGAGGGTTTTAGGGGATAGGCCAAATTTTTTTAGTTTTCTCAGGAAGTAAAGGCGCTGGTGGGCCTTCTTGGCAGTGAACTCTGCTTGGTTGGACCAAGTCAGGTCATTTGTGATATTGACCCCGAGGAACTTAAAGCTTTTGACCTGTTCCATTTGTGCACCACCGACGTAAATTGGGTCGTGCGGTCCGCTACTCCTTCTGAAGTCAACAACCAATTCCTTCGTCTTGCTGACGTTGAGGGATAGGTTATTGTCTTTGCACCATGCCACCAGGTTCTTAATTTCCTCTCTGTACTCAAACTCATCATTACCCAAGATACGGCCTACAATTCTTGTGTCATCAGCAAACTTATATATTGAGTTTGATGGAAACTTGGCTACACAATCATGGGTGTACAGTGAGTACAGCAGGGGGCTGAGTACACAGCCTTGTGGGGCACCGGTGCTCAGAGTGATTGTAGAGGAGAGCCTGTCCCCTATTTTTACAGCCTGGGTCCTGTCTGTGAGGAAGTTGAAGATCCAGCTGCAGATCTGAGTGCTAAGGCCCAAGTTCCGGAGCTTAGGAATCAGTTTATTTGGAATGATGGTATTAAAGGCAGAACTGTAGTCAATGAAAAGGAGCTTTACGTATGCGTCTTTATTCTCCAGGTGTTCTAAGGAGGAATGTAGGGCCAGAGAGATGGCATCTGCCATTGACCTGTTGCGCCGGTAGGCAAATTGCAAAGCGTCGAGGTTGACCGGTAGGCTGTGGTTGATGTGTGCCATAACCAATCTCTCGAAGCACTTCATAGCAATTGATGTCAGAGCCACAGGTCGATAGTCATTCAGGCATGCCACCTTGCTCTTCTTCGGCACTGGGATTATCGTTGCCTTCTTAAAACACGAGGGGATCTTAGACTGAAGCAAGGAGCAGTTGAAGATGTCAGCAAACACTCCAGCTAGCTCACTTGCACAGGCCCGGAGAACCCGTCCTGGGACGCCATCTGGGCCCGTCGCCTTCCTTGGATTTATCTTCAGGAAGGCCCTTCTAACGTCCTCCTCGGTGACGATGAATCTCGATGCCACTAGGTCCGGTTCATCCGGAGGGAGTGGGACGCTCCTCTTCTGTTCGAATCTTGCGTAGAATACATTAAGTTCGTCAGGAAGAGAAGCGCCACAGTTATTGATATTCCCAGCCTTTTCTTTGCGCCCAGTGATCTCATTTAGACCCTGCCATAGTCTACTGGCATCCCCCTGGTTAGCCTGGGCTTCCAACTTGGCTCGATATTGCCTCTTGGCGCCCTTAATGTCTTTCCAGAGATCACGCCTGGATTCCGTGTAGCGACTGGTATCCCGGACCTAAAAGCCGCAGCTCTAGCCTACAAAAGGGACTTGACCTCATAATTCATCCAAGGTTTCCGGATCGTCTTGAGAGACACACAGTCCTCTGTGCATTTCCAAATAAAGTCCGTGACAGCTGAGGCATACTCATCGAGGTTAGCTGCCGAGTCCTTGAATACTAACCAGTCCACCGATTCAAAGCAGTCACGGAGGACCTCATCCGTTTCCTCTGTCCAACACAATACCACTTTTGACACCGTGACCTCCCGCTTCAGTTTCTGTTTGTAAGCCGGGAGGAGGAGTACGGCCTGATGGTCCGATTTTCCGAAGTGAGGTCGTGGGACGGAACGGTAGGCATCCTTGACTGCTGTGTAGCAGTGGTCAAGTATATTCGGGCCTCTAGTGGGGCAGGAGGCATGTTGGTATAACTTTGGCAGCACCTTTCTGAGGTTGGCCTTTATAGGAAAAGTACAGATATCCAATAGAATTTATGGAAACTATACATAGACAAAGACTGAAAATAAGACAAATTGTGCAAATAAACAAGTACGTTAAAGACTGAGAACAGGAATTGTAGAGCCCTTGAAAGTGAGTCCATAGTTTTTGGGATCAGTTCGGAGTTGCGGTGAGTGAAGTTATCCACGCTGGTTCAGGAGCCTGAGGGTTGAGGAGTAATAACTGTTCCTGAACCTGGTGGTGTGGGATCCTAGGGTCAGTTCAGGGTTGTGGTGAGTGAAGTTATTCACGCCGGTTCAGGACCATTGGGTCTGGTGATGGCATTCCGGAATAACCCTCACTTTGATCAGTTTGCCCCAGGAGCCAGAATCTGTTCCCTCACAGGGTCCGTCCTCCTCACCCTGAGGTCCAGTTGGGCAGTGTCCAGCAGTGTGTGGTCATGTTGGAATGAAGGTAGGCTTGTCTTTAAAGGTCAGGTGACTTGGCATTCTCCTGGGGCTCCCGAACCAGCCCGACGGCAGTGAAACGTAAGGGTGTTTGCGGACGGTTTGTGAGGCCAGGAAAGGGTTAACCTGGACCACCATCCACTGCTACTTTTCCAGTAGCTTCCTGGAGATCAGGCAGCCCCGAGCAACAGGAGCTGGGAACAAACCTCAGCCTGGGGAGCCTCCTCCCCACCTGCCCGAGGTCCAAGCAGAACGGAGATTGTCCGGGGGTGTGAGCAGCTCGTAGGGCGCGGTAACCCCTCCCGAGTCCAGGGAGGAGCTGGACTGCCTCCGCGAGGATCATCCACTCGTGAGGGTGGAGCTCAGAGCAGCTGTTCGATGGTCCGACCCCGTCAGAGTGTCACCCCGTCACTCAGGCACCAGTGGGGAGCAGTGTGTCACCGAGAGAGACAGAGAGACCCAGGAGGGGTCCCAGCGTATGTGCAGAGCCCCGGACTCGGGATGTACTGCCTGCCTGGAGACACACTGATGTAAGCCCGCCCTGTGTCCAGAACTGGACAATGTCCATTGTACCCTCCACTCTGCGAGCCAGGTGACCATGTCCACGTCCAGTGGCCCGGAGCCCACTGGTGCTGTACGTGATCCTGCATCCGGGTGCCGGGGCATCTGAGGGGTCCAAGGTCCGCAGCAGCGAGCCTGGAGAAGGCCGGGCACCCAGGACCCCAGCTCATTCAGATGCTGCGTGCAGGAGATCCGTGGGCACGTTCCTGGCATCCTGGGACGTCGGGATGACTCTCCCCGAGTGTGTATGGTGGGAGTGTATCCACCAGCGGAGGGTCCTGCTCAGGGCCAATCCAACCCGCATTGCGAGCAACATGGGGGCGGGGGGAAGAGGGTCCTCACTACCGCTGGTAGTGGCCCACCCCATCTGGGTGAACAAGGCAGCATCAGTGCTGGGGAAAGTGAAGCTGTCGGAGGTGAATAGTTGCAAAATCTGGCCCCTCGTTCCTAATCCGGAATGACAGGCCAGCGAGGCGCAAAGGATATTGAGGTCCAGCACGGCCTCGGAGAGGGTGGTGGAGGGGTCGGGGATGGAGATAATGGCTACTAGTGAGTCATGTCCCTGCTCCGTGAGTGCCAGTGAGGGATCTCTGAATGTTTTGCTGTAGCAGCCCGCGACGTGCAGGAGGCCCCGAGGTGGAAGGGGAGGTGAAGTGGTGACCGGGACGAGGGACTTCGCTCTTTCACCGAGGGTCTCACAGCCTGTTGCAGCAGTGGGCTCTCTCAGAAGGTGGTCCTCGCTCCGGCATCAGTTTCTGCCTCAGCTTACCGGGAAGACCTGAGCTGCTGGAGGGAGCGGATCAGGAGGGAACATTGGAGGGTGAATGGAGGGACTTCAGTTCCAGACTTGTATTGCCCTTGTGTTCAACACATCAGCCGAAACTACCGGATCGTGACCGACTCAGGCTCCCACTGGGCTTCCAAAGGCAGGCAGCCCTTGGGAAGGTTCCTGTGGGTGAGCCAGCGAGGAGGGGAGGTTGAGGGGGAATCCCTAGGGACAGGAATGAGGGCAGCTATCCAGCTCCGAGCTCACAACTGCAGGGCCGAAGGAGTTTGACCCTCACCGTGAGGCCCTGTCACTCGAGGAAGGTGCGGCTGGGGCCCATACATCCTCCCTGGGTCCCAGGAACACAGATGCCCCCCCCCCGTAAGATTTGTGCTGAGTAGCTATGGGAGGGGAGCCACTCGCAACATGGAGCCCCTGAGTGGGCTGCGGTCCAAGATGGTGCCCCCCCCGCAAATGAGCTGGCGCCAACCAACAGTCAGGGTCCCGGGGCTCGCCGGTCAGCATGATGTGTGCCCCTGGGGAAGGGCTCACCAACAGTAGCTGTTGGCTAGGCAGAGACTCCTTTCTCTGTTCTGGGGGGTTCTCGGTATCAGTGTGTGTACCAGGGTTTACTTGGCCATGTGGCCTGGGAGGGCGGTGACTGGTTACCGAGTTGTCCTAACCTGGCCCTCCCACCCTGCACCACCGGCTGGAACCACTGGGGGAGCCTCTGAGACACTCTTTGCTTCCGTACCAGGGTGGTCACCCAGCTGCCATTGACCGCACGGGCTGGGCCCTCTCCAGAGCCCCTGCAGAAACTCCGAGCCTGGAGCTGGAGCAGGAAAAGTTCCTGTCGCCGATGCGGGAACACGGAGACTGGACGTAAGGATCCCACCCGGGGGAGAACCCGTTGTCGAATTTCACCAAGAAACTATCAGCTTCAAGCAGAACTGGTCAGGATGACAAACACCCATTGGCACACGGAAATGGCAACTTCTAAAATTAGAAGTAAATCAACGTCAAAACAAATGCAGAGGTGGAAGGGTGATGTCTCAGACCCCAGGATGGACGGGACGGAAATGATCCTGAGGGTGGAGAGGTGCTTTTACACCGATTCAGTTTATTTGTGTCTGTTGATGGTGCAGATGGGACACAGAGGAACTTACTTGAGGAGCATCATCAGGATCTGCTGCCTCGGGCTTGTATCTTGGACTGGTCGCTGGTGTCTTCATCGCTGGCTCATATGGTGAAAGCCTCAGTTTTCCTGCACACCACCCAGATGCCAGTTTCCAGCAGCCATGTCCCTCTGGGAGAAGAAAGAGCAGGTGTAGGTTCATCGGCTTACAGTTAGACAACGACAGGACCATTTACACTTAGGGTCACAGATTTACACAGCATGGGAACCCGTCCACACCTTCTTCACCCCACTGTCTACCTGTGCAGGCTCTTTCAGGGAACTCTGTACCTGTATCCCTCGGTGTCTCCGTTCTACAACTCTCCCAGGGCTCTGTCATTCACTCTGTGTGTTCTGCTCTGGTTCAACGTCCCAAATCGATCACCTCACACTTGTCCCACCTGCCATTCCTTGGCCCATTTCCCATCTGGTCTGCATCCCATTGTAACCTTAGACAACCCTCACTTTCACCACTCCGCAATTTCAGTGTCATCCACAAAACTAATTATACCACACCCACATCCTCCTCCAAGTCATTAACAGGTGACAAACTGCAGACTGTTTACACTTATAGATTCAGACGGAGTGTGAATCACTGCCTGAATATTAAATGTGACAGGTTCCCTGGTCTGTGGTTTGACAATGGGCACCATCTGACATCACTCAAAGATCTTTGACATCACCCCTGGTTGGATGATCTGGGAGCATCTCCTTAGCAACAGTCAGGAACAACAAGGACAGTGGATCGTTGCTAAGGAACTGCTCCCAGCTCATGGGTAATTACTTCTCCAAGCAGTAATTACCCACATTTACCCCAGGCGGATCCCCAAAACTCAACAACTTAGCTATCTTCCCTCCCAAAGACAATCACTCTAATCATTGTCCCCTGAAGGAATGGAAGTAATCAGTACTTTGTCTCACTGTAGCAGACTTGATGGGCCAAATGGCCTTCCTGCTCCTCTATCTTATGATCTTGCCCCTTATCACACTGCACCTTTCATCATGCATTGTTACTGGTTTACCTCGTTCTCTCTCAGTGCTCTGTGTGATGATGTAGGCACAGTATACAAGACAAGCTTTTCCCTATACCTTGGCACAGGAGGTGATAATAAACCAATTCTAATTCCGATACCGACCTCCAGGGCAGGGTGGGTGCACAGGTTTACTGGGTTGGTGGGTGACTGAGGGTTTTGTGGTGAGCAGCTACAGAAATTGGTTATTAATCTAGTATACTACTAAAACTCTCATGCTCTTTGTTTGTGACCTCCGGTTAGTGCAAACGGTGCATTACAGTGCCACTTTTTTTGGCTGCATTGAATTAAAATGTGCTAACTTACTGAATGGAGGCAAAGTTCAGGGTTATATATTTGTATAAAATTGCTCATTCACAAAAATCAACAGGCTGGCTTTCAACCCGAGACCCGATCGGCCATCATGGAAATCGGGACGCGACAGCCCGACCCATGCGCACGGCCAGTCTCAGCAACGACACCTACCAGAGCAAAAGGGCAGGGCAGCTCTATTTCGAGGGGTCACATTCTGCTAATCACCATCAGCATGTGCAGGACTGGGACAGATCTAACAGCCACCCATCAATAAGAGATAATTAAATCTTATTGTAATGACGTACTTCCAGACACCCATAAAACCCTTTACTGCAGTCAAAGGACAGCGGTGACTATATCACGTCCATTTACGAGAGCGCCAACCACATCAACAAGAATAATCAGCATCCTTTGGTGTTAGTGCTTCGTATCTTCTATCCAGCATTAGGGTAAAAAAAAATGGTCAGCCTAATTATGCCGCGTGGAAAGGGAAGGAGGAGATTATGATCAAGAGATGACGTCAAACGTCGTCGGGAAACTGCAAGGAGAGGGAGAGAACAAGAATCGGATGAAGCCAGGGCCGCATTACTCCAGGATCAAAGAGTCAGGACAAAAGAAATGAGAGAAGAAGAGACAGAGGAGGAGAGGCATGCATATCTCCAGGATCAGAGACAAACAACAAACAGCAGAAGAGCTGAAGAGACGGGGGATGAAAGGACTGCACGTCTCCAGAATGACAATGAGAGGCACGAGGATGGTAGATAAAGTGATGTCATCAAAAGTGTCCTTCATTAAATATCGCTGTGATGATTGTACATTCTAGTATCAATTGTTTGGCGACAATAAAGTAAAATATAAGTATAAGATGAGGAGCAGCTATATTTGCCTTGCTACGTGTCGTTCTTCTTTAATAAACTGAGGTTTTCTTCAATTTCCAAAGCAAAGCGATACCAATAGCATTCAGGAAAATTTAATGTTCATTCTGGTCACATCAGACTGCACCACCCTTCTCTCAAAGGGTGCCCCAATGGGTCACCCCGTTGTCTAGTTTATTTAGAGATACGGTGTGTACAGGCCCTTCTGGGGCCAATGAGCACCCCCCCCACACACACACACCATCAACCCACCAATTTATTTATTTAATTTATTTATTGAGCTACTGCGCAGAGTCAGCCCCCGGGCCACGCTGTCCAGCAATCCCCAGGTTTAACCCTGGCCTAATTCCAGGACAATTTACAATGACCAATTAACCTACCAACTGGGCTGTGGGAGGAAACCAGAGCACCCGGAGGAAACCCACGCGGTCACGGGGAGAACATACAAACACCATACTGTCAGCGATGGGAATTCCACTCTGGGCCTGACGAAAGAACAAAAATGCAGTGGGGGTGGGATTAGTCCGGGTGGGCTGGTGCAGACCCAATGGGCTGAATGGCCTGTTTCCTTGCTGGATCAGTACAAGGAGTCTATGAGAAGAATGAAATATGGATTCACTATTCGCAACAGGTGAGGTGTTGGCAGACTGGAGGGTTGCAGACATGCCTTGATGTAAAGGCTCATTTATACTTGTGTGTGCTAGCTTACGCTGCAGCCTACGCACGTGGGCTACGCCGTTGTGAGCATTTATACTTGTGCGTTGGTGTGTCTGCGTCGCTCTGCAATTCACCGCCAAAACGCTAGTTGGCGGTGGGGTTTCTATGCACTGTGTTGAGTTTCTTCGTGTTGAAACTCAACACGAAGAAACTCAAACTTCAAACAATGGCGACTGAAACTGAAGGAGGGTGAATTTTCTGTGTTTGTCCGGCCACTGAGAGACATGGGCGAGGAAATGCATTTCAAATATTTTCGGATGACGGCAGGTAGATTTGACGATTTGGTTCATCGTCTCCAACCATTTATTTTGCATCAGTGTACACACAGTATACTCAGAGACTGGCAATCACCATTCGAGTTTTAGCTTCAGGTGGAAGTCAACAGACTGTAGCAGCCAGCTACAAACTGGCGTCAAGCACAGGGTCCTCCATAATTTCGGAGGTCTGTAAAGCTTTATGGAAAGCATTGCAGCCAGAGTTCCTTCCTTGCCCTTCAGTCGCCCAATGGGAAGCTATTGCAGTGTAGGAGGAAATGCGACGCTACCAAGCGGACCAATCACAGTTGTGCAAGGTACTACGCGATGTGTGGCTACATTTTTGGGGAGTTGCGCGTCAGGCTAGGTGTAGGGTACGGTGTACGGTTCGCGGCTACGCTGTACTTACGGCGTCGATTTGACGCACAAGTATAAATTGGCCTTAAGAGTGGCAGCTAATAAAGTGCTGGGAATTATAGAACACTCCATCGAACTCTGTGGCAGGTACGTTCCAGAGAGGCAACAGGAGCAGGGCAGGAGATGTGCTTTATATGGGCTCCAGTCAGGTACCACGTCAGGTAGACTGATCTGGAAGTACAGAACACAAGGGATCCAGCGATAGCTGACTAATCGGATGCACAGTTGGCTCGATGGCAGAAAGCAGACGGTGAAGGGAGAAGGCTACTTCTCTGACTGGAGACCCCTAGCCAGCGCTGAGCCATCGAGGTTGATCACAGAACACGTTGTCAGATGTCACCTATAGCAATGATTTGGATGAGAATGTACGTGGTGAGGTTGGTAAGTTTGCAGATGATACTGAAATAGGTGATGTGGTGGACAGTGTAGAAGATCATCAGAAACCACAGGGCAACCTTGGTCAGATGAGTGCATGGGGCTAGGAATAGCAAGTGCTGTTTGCTTCGGATAAGTCTGGGATGTGGCATTTTGGAAAGTCAAATCCAGGTTGGAATTTTATAGTGAATGGTAAAGCCCTGGGGAGTGTTACAAGGCAGAGAAATCTTAGACTACACGTGCATGACTTAGTGAAACTTGGAGTTAAAGGTTGGCAGAGTGGTAAAGAAGGATTCAGCACACTTGCCTACATAAATTAGAGCATTAAGGAGAAATGTTTGGAGGTTATGGTGCAATTGCTTAGGACGCTGGTGAGGCCACACTTGAAGTTTCATAAACACAAGAGATTCTGCAGATGCGGAAGTCCAGAGCAACGCACACAACACGTTGGACCTCAGCAGCTCGAGCAGCGTCTATGGAGGGGGATAAATGGTTGACACTTTGGGCCGAGATCCTTCGTCAGGACTGGAAAGGAGGGGAGAGAAGCCAGAATAAGAAGTTGGGGAGGAGGGGGGAAGGGGTACAAGCTGGAAGGTGATCATTTATCCCCCTCCATAGATGCTGCCCGACCGACTGAGTTCCTCCAGCACTTTGTGAGTGATGCTTGGAGTACCACGCTCGGTTTTGTTTGCCCTGCTACAGGAAAGAGCACAGCTGAGATCTGTGAGGATGTTGCCGGGACTTGAGGGACTGAGTTATGGGAGGAGATCGGAGAGGCTGGGACTTTATTCCTTCAAGTGAGAGGTGATCTCATACAGGTGTACACAACAACGAGGGGCATTGAACGGGGATTGCACACTGTTTCGTTCTAGAGGTCGGGAATTAAGAATTAGAGGGCACGGGTTTAAAGTGAGAGGGAAAAGACAAAATAAGAACTTGAGGGGCAATTCAGCGAGTGGAATGTACTGTACATGAAATGAGCCACCAGAGGTAGTGAGTGCTGAGGCAGGTACCCAATAACAACTTGTACCTTTTAAACATTTTAAAACCGAGATTGGAAAGGTTTAGCGGGTCGGGGGCCAAACGATGACAAATGGGTCGAGGTTGGATGGGGTGTCTTGGTCAGCCGGGCCCGAGGGCCTGCATTCCATGTGGAATGAAATATGGCTGGGTATGGCCTGATCAAAGTCCCAGTGTGGCTACTAATGAAGTGGCAGGAGCCAACACCAGCGCTGCTGCCTGCAGTCTGACACCCCGTCCCAACCCTATCCCCTGAACACAGTCCGTACCATCACCAAAGTGGAAGGGACGTCTTTAAAGGAGGTTAGTACTCAGAGGGGGTTATGACTGCACGGTCAAACGCCCGAGCAATCACATTGTCAAGTTCACTGATGACACGACAGTGGTAAAACTCATTACCAACAACGATGAGATGGTGCGGAGGGAAATATTAGAAGTTAAAGATTTTACTCAACAAGGGGTTAATATTGGCCCTCTGAGTACGGGACCCAGTTTGCAGCTTAGTGTAGTATGGGGATGGCCTTGGCTTTCAGCAGAGACGACTCTTAGACTAAATACTTGCAGTTGCTTATCTTCTAAGAATTAGACTCAAGGATAAGAGACAGCATGTTTGTTAATACAACGTTGTACTCAGGACCGAGTTTTTAATTTTTGGCTGTTGCTAAGGGTATAGTTTATCACAAGAGAACTGTAGTGAACCTGGCTTATCTTTTCTAATTCATAAGGTTAATCGAACGGCTTTTGCTTTTGCAATTGATTTGTAATGTATAAAAGGAGCTGTGCTCTCTGTATTACTGGGAGTTCGAAACCACTGTTAGAGGTTCAACTCCCCACAATATCGTCAATAAAGCTCTCTTCACTTCAGCCCCTGTGTCTAATTTACTTGCGATCAACTTTAATTGAATTTCCTTAGCGAATTAATTTCCCTAACAGATGGCCTACGGAGAGGAAGTGGAAGAGCTCGAGGTTAAGTGCTGGGCAAATAGCCTCTTCCCCAATGTCAACGAGACAAAGGAGATGGTTATCAACTTCAGGAGAACTCCTTTTACATCGGTGACACAGCAGGGGAAATTGCGAGCAGTCTCAAACTCCCTGTAGTGCACATCTCACACGATCTCTCATGGTCCTATACAGTCAAGAAAGCTCACCAGCACCTCCACGTTCTGAGGAGGCTGGAGAGAGCTGGGCTTTGCACATCTATACTCACATCATTCTACAGACGCGCAGTAGAGAGCATCCTGACGAGCTGCATCACTGCGCCACACGGAAACTGCGCAGCGACGGACAGGACAGGACTACTACGGGTCGTCAAAACTACCCAACGCATCGCTGGCACCAGCCTACCTGCCAACAAGGACATATATACAGAAACACACATCAAAGTCGCTGGTGAACGCAGCAGGCCAGGCAGCAGCTTTGATGCGTGTTGCTTGAATTTCCAGCATCTGCAGAATTTCTGTTGTTTGCATATATACAGAAAGGTGCCGGAAAAGGGCCAGAAACATCATGAAGGATCCTACCCACCCTGCCCATGGACTTTTGTCCCACTCCCATCAGGGAGGAGGCTACGTAACATCCACACCAGGACCACCAGACTCAAAAACAGTTACTTTCCCCAAGCAGTAAGGCTGATCAACACCTCCACCCACTAACTCCACCACTACTTCATTATTGCCTGTCAGTCACCTTATGTACAGCCCAGTGTCATTTTATGGACATACAATCAACCTATCTTATGTATTTCTATTTATTGTGTTTTGATCATTATTATTGTGTTCTTTATCTTTATTGTGGTTTTTTTTCATGCTGCATTGGATCTGGAGTAACAGGTATTTTGTTCTCCTTTACACTGTACACATTAAACAATCTGGATTCTTGAAACAATTGGTGTAAATCATTGTTAACCTTCCCAAACGTTCAATCCCAACAAAAACCAGGAAAGGTTCTCAAACAAGGGGCTCGTCTTTGTCGTGCAGTGTAGGCAGGTAAGACAGTGCCAGCAACTAGAATTTGTTTATTATTGTCACATGTACCGCGGAACAGTGAAAAACTTGCCTTTCACACTGAGCATAAGACCATAAGACATTGGAGCAAAATTAGACCATTCGGCCCATTGAGTCTCTACTATTCCATCGTGACTGATTTATTATCCCTCTCAACCCCGTTCTCCTGCCTTTTCCCCGTAGCCTTTGATGTCCTGACGAATCATGAACCTATCAACCTCTGCTTTAAATATGACTTGGCCTCCAGGTCAATTCGTCACAACGGTAACATTGAGGTAGCACAAAATGAAACAACAAAATGCATGATGAAGTGTAACAGGTGCAGACAAAGTGTATCACAGTTAGACAATAAAGTGAAAATTGTAAGACAAGGGACCATTTTATAGTCGTATGACAGCAGAGTAAAAGCTGTTCTTGAGTCTGTTGGTATATGCTTACAGTCCTTTGTACTTTCTGCCTGATGAGATGTGGGAAAATGTCAGAGATGTCATTATGCTTCCCTGAGGTCTGATGGAAAAACACTAAGAGATAATTTATAACTAAGGAAGGCAGCCACATCTGTGGGGAGAACGTAAAGCAATTGGAAAGTAAGTGGTTGTTGGAGACAGAGGACTGGCCATGAGACTCTCAAAACACCTGGACCCATCCCTCTCTCCACCTTGGGGCCTTGTCATTGCAGGGGAACACCACCAGGTGGGAGTGTTGTCCACAGGGGACCTGCCATTGCAGCTGAACACCACCAGGTGGGAGTGTTGTCCACAGGGGAAGGGGATGCCAAGTGGAAGTATTGTCCATGGGGGAGGGAGGCACCTGTCATTTTGGCATTAGCATTAGTGGTCATACAAATATAGGAAACTACAGCACAGAAACAGGCCCTTCGGCACATCTAGTCCATGAAGAACCATTAATTTGACTAGCCCTATCGACCTGCACCCGGACAATAGCATAAGAACATCAAAAGTAGGAGCAGGAGTAGGCCATCCGGCCCATCGAGCCTGCCCCGCCATTCAAAAGATGGTGGCTGATCTGTCCGTAAACTCAGCTCTATCTACCTGCCTTTTCTCCATAACCCTTAATTCCCTTACCATGTAAAAACCTATCTAACTGCTTCTTAAATATATTTAGTGAGGAAGCCTCAACTGCTTCCCTGGGCAGAGAATTCCACAGATTCACCACTCTCTGGGAAAAACAGTTTCTCCTCATCTCCGTCCTAAATCTTCTCCCCTGAATCTTGAGGCAATGTCCCCTAGTTCTAGTCTCACCTAGCAATGGAAACAACTTTCCTACTTCTATCTTATCTATCCCTTTCAAAATTTTGTATGTTTCTATAAGATTCCCTCTCATTCTTCTGAAGCCCAGAGAGTATAGTCCCAGGCAACTCAATCTCTCCTTCATCTCTGGAATCAACCTGGTGAACCTCCTCTGCACTGCCTGCAAAGCCAGTATCTCCTTCCTCAAGTATGGAGATCAGAACTGCACACAGTACTCTAGGTGCGGCCTCACCAGTACCCTGTATAGTTACAGTATGACCTCCCTGCTCTTGAATTCAATCCCTCTAGCAATGAAGGCCAACATCCCATTTGCCTTCTTAATAACCTGTTGTACCCGCAAGCCAACTTTTGTGATTCATGAACAAACACTCCCAAGTCCCTCTGCACAGCAGCATGCTGTAATCTTTCACCATTTAAATAATAATCTGCTCTTCTATTATTCCTTCCAAAGTGGATGATCTCGCATTTACCAACATTGCATTCCATCTGCCAGACCTTGACCCACTCACTTAACCTATCTATATCCCTCTGCAGACTCTCCACATCTTCTGTACAATTTGCTTTTCCACTCAGTTTAGTGTTATCAGCAAACTTTGCTACGCTACACTCATTCCCCTCTTCCACCCTGATTTGCCTCAGGACAGCAAACACCTCCTCCTCTGTAATCTGTACAGGGTCTATGACTTCACTGCTGCTTTGCCTCACTTCTATAGACTCTGTGTCTGTCTCCTGAGTAAACACAGATGCAAAAAATTCCACTTAAAATCTCCCCCATCTCTTTCAGCTCCACACATACATCACCACTCTGATCTTTCAGAGGACCAGTTTTGCCCCTTGCTATCCTTTTTCTCTTAATATATCTGTAGAATCCCATGGGGTTCTCCTTCACCTCGCATGCTGGAGCAACATCATGCCTTTTTTAACCTTCCTGATTCCCTTCTTAAGTGACGTCTTGCATTTCTTATACTCCTCAAGTACTTTGTTTTCTCCTTCCTGCCAATACCTGCCAAGCACCTCCTTTTTTACTCAATATCTCTTGAAAACCAAGGTTCCCTAAACCTTTTATGCTTGCATTTAATTCTGACAGAATCATAGAAACTATATACTCTGAATTTTTCACTTTTGAAGGCCTCCCACTTACCAAGTACACCTTTGCCAGAAAAAAGTCTGTCCCAATCTACACAGGAAGATTATACAGTTTAACACGTGGCTAAGGAGGGAGGCCACCAGATTTTTAGATCATTGGATTCTCTTCCAGGGAAGGTGGAACCTATGCAGAAGGGACGGTTTGCACCTGAACTGGAAGGGGACTAATATCCTAATGGGAAAGTTTGCTACTAATTCACGGTGGGGTTTAAACTGGAGTTGCAGGGGGATGAGAACCAGAGTGTCAGAACAGTTAGTGGAGAGGTTGTGGAGACAGATGTTGATATGACCTCAGACAAAATCAGGAATCAAAAGGTTGAATATGGTGTGACTAGTGTCCTGAGCTGTGAATATTTCAAGTATCATCGGAAAAGCTGGCGAGCTCAGGGTATGGATCAATGCCTGGAATTATGACATTGTAGCCATTAGTGAGACTTGGTAGCAGGAGGGGCTCAATATTCTCCAAAGGAGGAGGAGAAGATGGCGGCGCGACTCAGCGCGCGTGGCCTCTCCGGTGAATGATATCTGTTATCTGTCAAGTAGGGGACCGTGCACAATTCTGATTTGATGGAGACAGACATGAGAGCACGGAGGAACATCTGGTGAAACTTCTGAAATGTCTGCTTCGCTGCCGCTGCTACTGTGTGATCCGAAATCTCCGGAGGGGAAGGTCCCGAGTCCTCGGTTTTGCTTGTTGCTCGGCGGCCGGGGCGGGGTCGAAGCGCTCGGCAGAGAAGGCGCTCGGTGTGGGAGGGCTGGTCGGAGGCTCCAAGTTTTCAGATGGACTCAGAGTTTGCTGCGGTCGGGTGCTTCCAATGCATCAGCAAGTTTGCGGCGCTTCCGTCTGCGTGAGATGATGGGGCTGTCGGGACTTGAGACTTTTTTTACCGTGCCCATGGTCTGCTGTTTATCAAATTATGGTTTTGCTTTGCACTGTTGTAACTATATGTTATAATTATGTGGTTTTGTCAGTTTTAGTCTTGGTCTGTCCTGTGTTTCTGTGATATCTTTCTGGAGGAACATTGTATCATTTTTTAAGGCATGCATTTCTAAGTGACAATAAACGAGGACTGAGTGTCCTCATAATCTAATATTCTGGGGTTCCAGTGTTTTAGACATGACAGGGTGGATGGATTAAGGAAAGAGGGGTGGCATTACTAGCCAGGGAAAGTGTCACAGCAGTGCTCCGTCAGGTCAGACTGGAGAACTTGCCTAGTGAGGTGTTATGAGTGGAACTGAGAAATAAGAAATGTATGACCATGTTAATGGGGCTATATTACGGACCACTCCACAGTCCTAGGGACTTAGGGGAAGAAACTTGTTGAGAGATCACAGACTGTTGCAAGAAACATAAAGATGTTACAGTAGGTGACTTGTTTCACATAATAACTGGGACTCCCAAACTTTAAAAGGGCTGGATGGGAATGTTTCCCAGATGTGTTCAGGAAAGTTTCCTTCATCAGGACTTGGAAGCCCCAACTAGAGCAAGCATGTGATACTGGATCTGCCATTAGGGAATGAGACAGGGCAGGTGACAGAAGTTTGTGTCGGGAAACACTTCGCATCCAGTGACCACAGTGCCATTAGTTTCAAAGTAAATATACAAAAGGTAGGTCTGGTCCGCAGGTTGAGATTCTAAATTGGAGAAAGGCCAATTTTGATGCTATCAGAAATGATCTGGCAAGTGTCGATTGGGACAGGTTGTTTTCTGGCAAGTGTGAGGTCTTCGAAAGGGAAATCTTAAGAGTACCAAGCTTGTATGTGCCTAAAAGAATAAAAGGTAAAAGTACCCGGTTAGAGAACCTTGGTTTTCAAAAGATGTTGAGGCCCTGGCTAAGAGACAGACAGGAGAGATCTTAAATAAATATTTTTGCATCTGTATTTACTCAGGAGACAGACAGAGAGTCTATAGTAGTGAGGCAGGGCAGCATCGACTTCATGGACACTGTACAGCTTACAGAGGAGGAGATGTTTGCTATCCTGAGGCAAATCAGCATGGATAAATCCTCAGGGCCCGACAAGGAGTTCCTTCAGACCCTCCGAAAGGCAACTGCAGAAATTGCCTGGGCCCTAGCAGAGATACTTAAACCATCCTTAGTGATAGGTACCAGAGGATTGGAGGATAGCCAATGTTGTTCTGTTTAAAAAATGCTCTAGACATAAACCAGGAAATTATAGGCCGGTGAGTCTGACATCAGTTGTGGGAAAGTCATTGGACTGTATCCTAAGTGACCGGATAAAATAAAAGGTGATTGATAAGTTTGTGGCCTAAGGTAGAAGGAGTCAATTTTAGAAAACCTAGCACATTTATTTTTCAACATAGTCCCCTCCTACATTTACACACTTAGTCCAGCGGTCGTGGAGCATACGGATCCCTTCTTTGTAGAAGTCGGCGTCTTGGACCTCCAGAAAGTGGTCCACAGCAGGGGTGATTGATAAGTTCGTGGCCTAGGGTAGAAGGAGATGAGTTATTAACTTCAAACTTTCTGCATTTTCACTCAAAGAGTTGAACTGCACGTGCATGTAACGAGAGCTGTATAACTCATCTCCTTCTATCTGTAACTGTGCTGCAAGTTTATCCACATTATTCCATATACTGCGCACATTCAAATATAACACCTTCTGCCCTGTATTCACCCTTTTCGATTTTGTCTGCCATTTATGTTACAACTCACCCTGTTGACTGCATTTTGTCCTATCAACAGACACTCCTTACTACACATTGTATCCCATCCCATCTCCTGTACTCAATACAGGAAGGGCAATGTGTCAAAAGTTGTCTTTATAACCCTATCTTCTTGTGATGCCACTTTCAATGAATTATATACCTGTATTCCCAGATCTCTTTGTCCTATCACACTCCTCAGTGCCCTATCATTCACTGTGTAAGACCTACCCTGGTTGGTCCTACAGAAGTGCAACACCTCACACTTGCCTGCAGCAAATTCCATCTGCCATTTTTTAACCCATTTTTCCAGCTGATCCAGATCCCTCCGCAAGCCTTGATAGCCTTCCTTGCTGTCCACTGCACCCCCAGTCTCGGTGTGATCTGCAAATCTGCTGATCCTGTTAACCACATTATCATCCAGACACAAATATTGTAAGAATTTCAGATTGTGACGAGAAGGTGTACAGGAATGAGATAGATCAGCTGGTTGAGAGGTGCAGCAACAACAAACTTGCACTCAACATCAGTAAGACCGAGGAACTGATTGTAGACTTCAGGAAGGGGAAGACAAGAGATCACACACCAGTCCTCGTCGAGCGATCAGCAGTGGAAAGAGTGAGCAGTTTCAAGTTACTGGGTGTCAACGTCTCTGAAGACCTATCCTGGGTCCAACATATTGATGCAAATACAAAGAACGCACAGAGCGGCTGTATTTCATTGGGGTTTGAGGAAACTTGGTCTGTCACCAAAGCCTCTCACAACTTTCTATTGAAGAAAGAAATTCTTCTGGAAGATCAGAATGGTAATCTATGTGTGGAACCAAAAGAGATGGAGGAGATCTTAAAGGGGGGGATCTTGAATGGATTTTTTGTATCTGTCGGGAACCAGACTCAAAATCTATGGAAGTGAGGCAAAGCAGCAGTGTGGTCATGGACCCTATACAGATTACAGAGGAGGGGATGTTTGCTGTCTTGAAGCAAATTAGGGTGGAAAAATCCCCAGGGCCTGACAAAGTGTTCCCTGGGACACTGTGGGAGTCAGATGCAGAAATTGCAGGGTCCCTAGAAGAGATATTTAAATCATACATAACAATAGGTGAGGTGCCGGAGAATTGGAGGATAACTAATTTTGTTCCACTGTTTAAAAAAGGCTCTAAAAATAAACCAAGAAATTATAGGCTGGTGAGCCTGACATCAGTAGTGGGAAAGTTACTGGAAGGTATTCTAAAGGACTGGACATATAAGATAGATACTCATTAGGGATAATCAAAATGGCTTCATGCATGGTATGTCATGTCTAAACAATCTTATAGAGTTTTTTGAGGAAGTTACCAGTAAGGTTGATGAAGGTAAGGCAGTGGATGTTGTCTACATGGACCTTAGCTAGGCATTTGATAAGGTCCTACATGGAAGGTTGGTCAAGAAGGTTCAGTCACTTGGCATTCAAGATGAGGTAGTAAATTGGATTAGACATTGGCATTGTGAGAAAAGCCAGAGAGTGGTAGTAGATGGTTGTCTCTCTGACTGGAGGCCTGTGACTAGTGGTGTGCCGCAGGGATCAGTGCTGGGTCCATGGTTGTTTGTCATCTATATCAACGATCTGGATGATAATGTGGTTAACTAGATCAGCAAATTTGCGGTTGACATCAAGATTGGGGATGTATTGGGCCGTGAGGAAGGCTATCATAGGTTGCAGAGGGATCTGGATCAGCTGGAAAAAGGGGCTGAAAAATGACAGATGGAATTTAATGCAAATAAGTGTGAGGTTTTGCATTTCAGTAGGACCAACCAGTGTGGGTCTTACGCAGTGAACGGTAGGGCACTGAGGAGTGTGGTAGAACAAAGGGATCTGGGAATGCAGGTACGTAATCTGTTGAAAGTGGCGTCACAGGTAGATGGGGTCGTAAGAAAGCTTTTGGCACATTGATCTTCATAATCAAAGTACTGAGGACTAGAGATGGGATGTTATGCTGAAGATGTTTAAGATGTTGCTGAAGCCTAATTTGGAATATTGTGTGCAGCTTTGGTCGTCTACCTACAGGAAACATAAATAAAGCTGAAAGTGTGCAGAGAAAATTTACGAGGATGTTGCCAGGTCTGGAGGACCTGAGTTATAAGGAAAGATTGAACTGGTTAGGACTTTATTCCTTGGAACATAGAAGATTAAGAGGAGATTTGATAGAGACATACAAAATTCTGAGGGGGTATAGATAGGGTAAATGCAAGTGGGCTTGTTCCACCGAGGTTGCATGGGACCACAACTAGAGGGCTAAGGGTGAAAGGTGAGAAGTTTAAGGGGACTTTGAGGAAAAACTTCTTCCCTCAGAAGTTGGTGAGTGTGTGGAACAAGCTGCTGGCACAAGTATTGGATGCGAGCTCGATTTCAATGTTTAGGGTAAATTTGGATAGGTACATGGAAACGGTTGGGGTTTGGAGGGTTTTGTGCAGCTCGATGGGAGTAGGCAGTTTAAATAGTTTAGCAAGCTCTAGATGGGCTGAAGGGCCTGTTTCTGTGCTGTACTCTTCTATGACTCTATGACTCCTGAAGTATGGTACAGAGCATTGGGTCACTGTCCCGTACAGAGGGGCCACTGCACGGGACTGGAAAAAGCTGCAGAACTCAGGAGGCTCCACCATGGGCACCAGCCTCCCCAGCATCTTCAGAAGACAATGCTGCAAAATGGCGGCATCCATCATTGAGGACCCCCAACACCCAGAATGTGCCCTTTTCACATTGCTACCGTCAAGGAGAAGGTCCAAGAGCCCAAAGACACAAACTTAATGTTTTAGGACGAGCTGCTTTCCCTCCACCATCAGATTTCTGAATGAACCCATGTACACTACCTCACTATTTTCTTCTTTTTCTTTGCTCTATTTTGTCTTGTTGTAATTTATTAATCTGGGTAGTGGGTAGTGGCTCCATATGTCACTACTACAGGGCGTGACGACCCTGCCTTACACGAGTCCCGGGCCCAGCTGGCTCCGGCTGACAGTACCTGGTATGGGCCCCTATCCAGGGTCACGGATCCCACTGCCTTGAGGGTATCTTCGGGAGAGGAGAAGGCTAAGGAGTAAATCCCACACAAATCCGGAGTGGAGCCCCTAAGGCGGTTGGATGATGTATCACGTCCCCTCCCGGCAGCTCCTGCAGCCAAGCTGATGCCAAATGTACTGCTTCGCATTCCTTCGGACCACATCCGCGAGGCCGAGAGGGGGACCTTGATGTCTGGGCAGCCCAAGATCTCCATATTTATCGCCCAGGTCTGCGCCCTAGAAAACTGGGTGCATCCATTGTCTGCTTAGACAGATGGAGCCATTACATTACATTATATTAATTTATTAATATGTATTACAATCACTGCTTCGAAACAACAAATTTCACACATATACAGTGATATTAAACCTGATTCTGATTCTAATATTTTCTGCCTGTATTTGCCCAATATCCCTCTGAACCTTTGCTATACTGTACGTGTAGGTACATGCCTAAATGTCTTTTAAATGTTCTCATTATACCTGCCTCTGGCACTTATTCCATTTACCACCTGCTGTATGAACCTGCCCCTGGGTTTCCTTTAAACTTTTCCCCATCCACCTTCAACCAACGTTCTCTAGGTTTATTCTCGCCCACCCTGGGAAATCACTTTGACTTATAAGGTAAGTCGAATAAGTTAAGACACCTTATCTGTGTCCATCATGATTCTATAAAGTCATCCCTCAGTCTCCTATGCTCCTGGCAAAAAAGTTCTGGCTAAGTTTCATATTTAAAGGATTCGGGACAAGAGTAAGAGTCCATAAGTTCATTAGACAGAGGAGCAGGATTAGGGCATTTGGCCCATCGACTCTGGTCTGGCTTTTCATCATGGTTGATCTATTTTCCCTCTCTGAGCCAATCTCCTGCTTTCTCCCGGTATCCCTCGTCACCCAACTAATGAAGAATCTATCAAACTCTGCCTTACATACCTCCAATGACTTGGCCTCCACAGCAATGAATTCCACAGATTCAAAGGTCAAAACTTCATTTATTGTCGAAGTATGTAAGTACAATACAACTCTGAAAATTGTCTGCTCCAGATAGCCATTAAATACAGAAGGACCATGGGCGTCGATGAAAGAAGAGACATCAACTCCCCACCCCCCCCACCAGCTTGAAAAAGAAAAGAAATAGAACTCACAGACTCCAAAATCTACCCCTTCCCCACAGCAAAAAAAGCAATAACAGTCCTTAATCCCCCATGCATAGAAAAAGAATAGTGACAGTAACAGTCCCCGACCCCCTCAGATACAGAAAAAAACAGCGACAATATCAACCCCTGACCCCCTCAGACACAGAAAAAATAGCAACAATAACAATCCCTGACCCCCTCACTCACAGAAAAAAAGTGACAATATTAATCCCCAACCCCCTCACTCACAGAAAAAAACAGTAACAGTATCACCAAATCCACAACCCCACCTCTCACACACAAAAAATTAACAGATCACCCACCTGCCTAATCACTGGCTAAAGAAATTCCTCCTTATCTCTGTTCTAAATGGATGTCCCTCTGTTCTGAGACTGTGTCCCCTAGTCTTAGATTCCCCCACCATAGGAAACATGCTCTCCACATCCACTCTATCAAGGCCTTTCACCATTCGATAGGTTTCAATGAGGTCACCCCTCATTCTTCTGAATTCCAGTGAGTACAGGCCCAGAGTCATCAAACACTCCTCATATGACAAGCCTTTCAATCCTGGAGTCATTTTTGTAAACCTTCTTTGAACCCTCTCCAGTTTCAGCACATCCTTTCTTAGATAAGGTGCACAAAACAGCTCACAAAACTCCAAGTGAGGCCTCACCAGTGTCTTAGAAAGCTTCAACATTACACCTCTGCTTTTATATTCTAGTCCTCTCAAAATGAATGCTAACATTGCATTAGCCTTCCTCACCATCTCAATCTACATATTAAATTTTAAGGAATCCTGCACAATGCACAAAACATCATATATGCCAACCTATAACTGTGCTACAAGCTCATCAACCTTATTCCGTACGCTGAGCACATTCAAGTATAATACCTACACTCCTGTATTCACCATTTTCAATTGTCTGCTTTTTACATTGCTACTCATCCTGTTGACTGCAATTTGCCCTTTCCTTGTTAGCTGTCGCACTACACACTGCCTCTATCTCTAAACCATCTGCCTCATCCTCAGAACTATCATTCTGGTTCCTATTCCCTGCCAATTTACTTTAAACCCTCCTGAACAACTCTAGCAAACCTGCCTACAAGGATTTCTGGGAGTCGATATCTCTGAGGACCTAACTAAACTCAACATATTGATGAAGATATAAAGAAGGCAAGACAGCGGCTATATTTCATTAGGAGTTTGTGAGTATTTTTGGTGACATACCAAATCTTCCCAAATTTCTACAGTTGTACCGCATTCTAACTGGCTGCATCGCTGTCTGTTATAGGGGTGGCGGGGGGGGGGGGGATATGGCTCAGGATCAAAGTAAGCTGCAGAGAGTTGTAAACTCACTCAGCTCCATCATGGGCACTAGCCTCCATAGTATCCAGGACATCTTCAAGGAGCAATACCTCAGAAAGGCAGCATCCATCATTAAGGACCCCCATCACCCAGGTCATGCCTTGTTCTCATTGCTACCATCAAGGAGGAGGTACAGGAGCCTGAAGTCACACACTCAGTGATTCAGGTACAGCTTCTTCCCCTCTGCCATCTGATTTCTGAATGGAGATTGAACCCATGAACATTACCTCACTACTTTTTTATTTCTTTTTTTTTTGCATTACTTATCTAATTTAACTATTTAATATATATATAAACCTACTGTAATCCACAGTAATTTTCTCTGTTATCATGTATCGCATTGTACTGCAGCCACAAAGTTCGTGACATACTCCGGTGATGTTAAACCTGATCCTCATTCTGATTCCCTGCCTGGGGATGAACATTGGCCTGGGGATGTGTCACCACTCACTCCCCCCTCTGCACTAACCCCCATGCTTCCAGTGGTTTGAATAATTTGTTAAGCAGAGAGAGCAAACATCCCAGGGCTCCGTCACTGCTCCCGGAAGACCTCCTGGGTCACCATAACCCAGAGTGCAGGTCACCAGCCAGGTCCTCAACACGGTGAGATGAACGGAGGGCATTTTCCCTCATTGAGGAGTCTAGGACCCAGGACGTGCCTTCAGAATAAGAAATAGGCTGCTGAGGATGGAGGTATGCACAATTTCTTCACTTAGTGGAGTTCTCGATCCTAGAGCCTGGAGAAGCTTGTGTACACTCGAAACATGAATGACAGATATCTAAGCATTAAAGGAATTGGGTGTGTAGAGATACAGAATCATGCTGCTCAGAAATAGGCCATTTGGGCCAACTCGTCCATGCTGACCAAAATGCCCAGTTTTTCTGCATTTAATTCTTATCCCCCAAAACCTTTTATGTCCATTAACCTTCTAAGTGTTGTTGTATTTACCTCCACCACTTCCTCTGGCAGCTCGTTCCATACGTGTGTCACCTCCAGTGTGAACAAGTTGCCCTTTGGGTTCCTGTACAACCTCTTCCCTCTCACCTTAAACCTATGTTCTCACTCCTGATTCCCCAGTCCTGCAAAAAAAAGACTCGACGTGTGAATGCATTTAGACAGTGCATTCTCCCTGTATATGCCCCTCGTCATTCCGAAAATCACCCCCCCCCCCGCCATTCTCCCATGCTCAGAGCAATAACATCCAACCCAGTCCCTTAGGTCCCGGTAACACCCTTGTAAATTACTTTTTCCATGTTTCTGGGGAAGTGTAGAGAGGAGAGCTGTGAGCTGTTGCCTGGTGTGTGAAGCTACAGCTATGTGAAAAGCCTGTGTGGGTTGGAGCTACTCCATTTAGATGGTGGAGATTACTGGAGAACAGAAGGACCTCAGTGTACGAGGGTAGGGAGCACATATTTGCCTCCATCACTGCTGGCAGCACATAGCACTCTGCAAAGAAAAAACTGCCCCGTGCATCTCCTTTGAACTCAACTATCTCAATCTAAGTGTAAGCCCTACAGTGTGGGACATGTTGGCTCTCTGAGAAAGCTACTAACTTTACACACTGTTATTTATTTATTTGCTGGGATGCAGTGCGGACTTTTGAGCTGTGCCGTCCAGCAACTCTCGATTTAACCCTAGCCTAATCACGGGATAATTTACAATGACCAATTAAACTACCAATCAGTTTGTCTTTGGACTGTGGGAGGAAAGCAGAGCACCTGGAGGAAATCCGTGTAGTCATAATGTACAAACTCCTTACAGATGATGCTGGGATTTATGCCTGTTATCGTTTTATAAACTTGCATCGGGTCTCTCCTCAGGCTCCGCTCCTCTGGAGAAAAAGAATCCCAAGATTGTTCAACCTCTCCTTATTGCACCAGCCCTTTAATTCAAGTGGTTAAGGCATTTGTCTAGTGATCTGAAGGTTGCTAGTTCGAGCCTCAGCTATGGCAGCGTGTTTGTGCCCTTGAGCAAGGCACTTATTCACACATTGCTCTAGTCTGTGTGAGGAGTGGCGCCCCACACAGACTTCCAATCTGCACCTTGTAAGGCATGAAAATGCCCGACACAGGCCTCTCATGGTCTGAGTCGACCTTCCCTCCCCCTTTAATCCAGGCAACATCCTGGAAAACCTCTTCTGCAGCCTCTCCAAAGCCTCCACATCTTTCCTATAACGAGGCAACCAGAAGTGAATGCAGTACTCCAGATGCAGCCTCACCAGTTTTATAAAGCTGCAACAACTTCCTGAACTTTGAACTCAGTCCCTCCACTAATAGAGGCAAGCATGCCATTTGCCTTCTTTACCGTCCTGTTGACTAGTGCAGCCACTTTCCGAGATGATGATATAGGAGCAGAATTAGGCCATTTCGCCCATTGAGTCTGCTCTGCTGACTTATTATCCCTCTCAACCTCATACCCCTGCCTTCCCCCCACTCCATAACTTCTGATGCCCAAATAATCAAGAACCTATCAACCTCCGCTTTAAATATATCCAATGACTTGACCTCCACAGCTAACTGTGGCAACGAATTCCACAGATTCACCACCTCTGGCTAAAGAAATTCCTCCTCACCTCTGTTCTAAGGGGACGTCCTTCTGAGATCGTACCACATGGTCCTAGACCCCTTCGCAATGGGACGTCACTCAGCACATCCAACCTATCTAGGCCTTTCAATATTCGATAGGGTTCAATGTGACCCCATTATTCTTCTGAACTCCAGTGAGTACAGGCCCAGAACCATCAAATACCTCTCATACATTAACCCCTTCATTCCTGGGCTCATTGTCACGAAACTCTTCCGGACTCTCCAATCCCAGCACATCCTTTCTTAGATAAAGGGCCCAAAACTGCTCACAATACACCAAGCATGATCTGACCAATACCTTAAAAAGCCTCAGCATTGCATCCTTGCTTTTATATTCCAGTCCTCTCAAATGAATATTAACATTGCGTTTGCCTTCCTCACCACCAACTCAACATGGAAGTTAACCTTTAAAGAATCCTGCACAAGGACTCTAATTTATGAATTTTTCTCCCTGTTTACAACAGTATACACCTTTATTCCTTCACCAATGTCCATGACCATACACTTCTCTGCGCTATATTCCAACTGCCTCTTCTTTGCCCGTTCTCCTAACCTAAGTCCTTCTACAGACTCCCTGCTTCCTCAACACTACCTGCCTCTCTACCTATCTTTTTACCGTTCAGAAACTTGGCTGGAAAGCCATCAATTCTGTCATCTGAATCATTGCATATAATATCAAAAGAAGCGGTCCCAATACCAACCCCTGAAGAACACCACTAGTCATCAGCAGCTAATTAGAAAAGATCCCCCTTTTTCCCCATTGTTCACCTCTTGTCAGTCAGCCAATCTTCTATCCATGTTAGTGTCTTTCCTGTAATACCACGGGCTGTAATTCTGTTAATAGCCTTATGTGTAGCACCTTATCAAAGGCCTTCTGAACAATCACTTCTAGTGCCTCTACAGTCTAGCTCTTTCAGAACACTAGGTGTAATCTATCTGGTCCTGGTGATTTATCTGCCTTAAGACCTTTCAGATTCACAAGCACTTTCTCCTCAGTAATGATGCTTACTTCTGTTCCCTGATACCCTCGAAATTCTGGCATACTGCTGGCGTTGTCCACCATGAAGACTGACACAGATACTTATTAAGTCAATCACCACTACTTTGTCCCCCATTACTAACTCACCAATGTCATTTTCCAACAGACTGATGTCCACCCTTGGCTCTTTTTTACTCTTTATATATCTGAAAAACTTTTGATATCCTCTTTTATATTATTGGCTTTATATTTCATCTTTCCTCTCCCAACTGCTGTTTTTTTTAGTTGCATTCTGTTGGTTTTTGAAAACTTCCCAACTTCCTACCAATATTATATGCACGTTTTTTTTTACTTCCCTGTTGCCTCATCCACCCTTTTGTCTTTGGAATATACCAATCCTGTGCTTTCCAAATTGCTTCCAGAAACTCCAGTCATTGCTGTTGTGTAAGTGCCTTTATGCAAAGAAAGCACAACAGTGCCTCTACTTCCTTAGAATTTTGCGAAAATTCAGAGTGACATCTTAAACCTTGATAAACTTCTATGGATGTGTGGTGAGGAGTAGATTGACTGGCTGCATCATGGCCTGGTATGGAACCACTCAGTATAGAAAACTCTAGTGCATACAGCCCAGTCTATCATGGGTAATGCCCACCCCACCATTGAGCATATCTACAAGGAGTGCTACTGCAGGAAAGCAGCATCCATCATCAAGGAACCCCACCATGTTCTCTTCTTGCTGCTGCCATCAAGAAGGTACAGGAGCCTTAGAACCCACAACACCAGGTGCAGGAACAGTTATTATCCCTCAACCATCAGGCTCTTGAACCATAGAAGATAACGTCACTTGCTCCATCACTGAAATGTTCCCACAACCTATGAACTCACTTTCAAGGACTCTTCATCTCATGTTCTCAATATTTATTGCTTTTTCACTTTTTTCTTTTTTTTTGCCTTCCTTGTCAGCCACAGTTGTACCACCCTCCCTTTAGAATATTTCTCTGAACAAAGAACTGAACTTCAAATGGAACACAGTTAATTACTTTCGTCCTCAATTGTAAACCAATTAAAGAAAACAAGAAGTGAATTTTATGTACACAGTGACAAAATTGGCAAACTGTTGGCTAACCAATTGAAGTCTAATTATGCTGAATCTCAAATTAATCAGATTTATAATCAAAATGACCGACTGATACTTGATAATGCGGGGATTAATCAAACCTTCTTTAATTTTTATTCTTCCTTATATCAATCAGAATCAGAATGATTTTTTAGATAACCTAGACTTCCCTGAGATTTCACAGGATATGTCTTCTATGCTAGATACTCCCATTACCACTGATGAGATTAAGAATGTTATTTCCTCTATGAACTTGGGGAAAGCTCCTGGCCCTGATGGGTTTACCGTAGAATTTTATACATGTTTTGCACCTTCATTAATCCCTTGGTTCTGTAGGGTTTTCCAGGCTTCATTAAAACTTGGTAAACTTCCCGAATCTTTCAATAGAGCGTCAATCTCTCTAATATTAAAGAAGGATAAAGATCCTGCTCAATGTGCATCTTATAGACCAATATCTTTATTAAATGTTGATTCTAAAATTTTTTCTAAGTTATTAGCAAACGGATTAGAAAAAGTACTTCCTTTTATTATTTCGGAAGACCAAACGGGTTTTATTAAAGGTCGTTATTCTTTTTATAACATTCGCACACTGTTAAATATTGTTTATACCCCCTCACAAAATGTTCCTGAGTGTGTTATCTCTTTAGATGCTGAGAAAGCTTTTGATAGAGTAGAATGGCCTTACTTATTTAAGGTGCTTGAAATGTTTAATTTTAGCTCGAAATTTATATCCTGGATCAAACTGTTATATCATTCTCCTGTGGCCTCAGTCCGTACTAACTCTCTAAGCTCACCTTTTTTCCCTCTTTTTCAAGGTACTCGACAAGGTTGTCCTCTTAGTCCTTTATTATTTGATATTGCATTAGAACCTCTTGCAATTGCCATTCGAGAATCTCCAAATATTACTGGGATAACTCGGGGCTTAAAGTCCCATAAAATATCACTCTATGCTGATAACTTACTTTTATATATTTCTAATCCTCAAAAATCCATCCCTGCTGTTTTAGAGTTATTAGCACAATTTAGTCTCTTTTCAGATTATAAATTAAATCTTAGTAAGAGTGAACTTTTCCCGATTAATAAACAACTTCCCTTATATCATAACTTTCCGTTTAAATTGATTAATAATTATTTTTCATATCTTGGGATTAAAATTACTTGTAAATACAAAGATTTATTTAAGATTAACTTTTTACCCTTAATTGACCATATTATTCAACTTTCATCTAAATGGTTTCCTTTATATTTAACTTGATTGGTTGTATTAATGCAGTTAAGATGTTTTTTCTGCCAAAATTTCTATATATCTTTCAGGTATTACCGATTTTTGTTCCAAAATCTTTTTTTGATAAAGTTGACTCAAAAATTTCTTCATTTATTTGGCAAAATAAAAACTCGAGACTGGGTAAAATACATTTACAGAAAGCTAAGAGAGATGGAGGTTTAGCATTACCTAACTTTAGATTCTATTATTGGGCAATTAATATTCGACATATGAAATTTTGGTTACTTGACCAGGATATACTATCCATTCCTAAATGGGTAGCATTGGAATTACAATCTGTTCAGGGCTATACACTTGGCTCTATTTTAGGTTCCTCTCTTCCTTTTGATTTGAAACGCCTCAAACAGGTATCTAACCCAATAGTTAAATATACCTTACGTATTTGGTTTCAATTCAGAAAATTTTTTGATCTTAACCAATTTGGGCTAGCGATTCCTATTTTAGCTAATATATTTTTTCCTCCATCTTTTACGGATCGTGCTTTTCAAATTTGGAAGACTAAGGGTATTTCACGGTTTTTGGATTTATTTTTAGATGGTTCCCTTGTGTCTTTTGAACAATTATCTAATAAATATAATTTATCAAGAATACATTTTTTTAGATATCTACAAGTTAGAAATTTCCTAAGTGCTATACTTTCTTCTTTTCCAATGCATCCTCCTACATACATTTTAGATACTATAATTAACCTTAATCCATGTCAGAAAGGTGCATCGGCTATGATTTATAATATTATTATGAAACTTAGGAAAGCTCCATTTGATAAGATTAGGGTAGATTGGGAACAGGAATTGGGGTCTATCATTTCCGTGGATGATTGGGGGCAGATTTTACAATTAGTCAATACTTCCTCTATCTGTGCTAAACATTCCCTAATTCAATTTAAAGTTGTTCATAGAGCACATATGTCCAAAGATAAATTAGCTCGCTTTTATTCTCATATTAATCCTTTTTGTGATAGATGTCCGGGGCAGATAGCCTCTTTAACTCATATGTTTTGGTCTTGTCCTACTCTGGAAACTTTTTGGAGAGACATTTTTAATATTATCTCAAAGGTATTGAATATAGATATCTCTCCTCATCCTATTACTGCTATCTTTGGACTACCTAAAATTTCCAGTAATCTTTCTCCTTCAGCCCGTAGAATGATTGCATTTCTTACTTTAATGGCGAAAAGATGTATCTTACAACATTGGAAAGAGCTTAATGTTCCAACCACCTTATTTTGGTTTTCTCAGACGATATTATGCTTGAATTTGGAGAAAATTAGAAGCAATCTTTATGATTCCTCGCTTAAATTTGAACAGATCTGGAGATCTTTTATTCAATATTTTCATTTAATGTAATTTTTTTTCTCTTTTTTGCTCCATATTTATATACCCTTCTTGTTTTTTTTTACTGTTTTTAATGGAGGTCAGGTTTGAGGACGTGATTTTAAGTTCTTTAACTCTGTTTGGTTTCAAGTTAGCCCATTGGTTTGCTTTGCTTTTAGTTAGTTGCACGGTGGGGTTTTTTTGGGTTTTTTTTTTCCTTTTCTCTATTGATATGTATATATAAAAATTAGTATACTATTATGTTACCTTAGTATGTTATGTTTAAATTACATTGTTTGTACCACTTTTTTTTCTGTATTAATATTTCCTGTAATTTTATTATATTCTAACAGTGTATTAGTGCCTTTATGGCTTACCTTTTTGTATACTTATTCAATAAAAAGATTTAAAAAGAAAGAAAGAATATTTCTCTGGGATGTATCTATCCTGCACCTTCCAAATTACTCCCAGAAACTCCAGCCATTGCTGTTTTGCCATCATTACTGCTAGTGTCCCCTTCCAATCAAACTTTGGCCATATCCTCTCTCATGCCTCTGTAAATCTACTGTAATATTGATACATCTGATTTTAGTTTCTTCCTCTCAAACTGCAGGTGAATTCTGTCATATTACGATCACTGATTCCTAAGTGTTCCTTTACCTTAAGCTCCCTAATCAAATCAAGTTCATTACACAACACACAATCCAGAATTGCCTTTTCCCTAGTGGGCTCGACCACAAGTTGCTCTACACGTCCATCTCATAGGCATTCTATAAATTCCTTCTCTTGGGATCCAGCATCAACCTGATTTTCAGAATCTACGCAGATATTGATATCCCCCATGACTATTGTAACTTGCCTTTTTTACATGCTTTTTTCTACCTCCCATTGCAATTTGTACCCTGGTGTTCATAGGCCTGTATGTAACTCAGGTCCTTCCCCTCCCCCCACCTTTTAACTCTACTCCTCATCTCTTTTTCTCCAGTCCTGCTGAAGGGTCTCAGCCAAAATGTCGGCTGTACTCTTTTCCATAGATGCTGCCTGGCCTGCTGAGTTCCTCCAGCTTTTTGTGTGCGTGTTGCTTGGATTTCCAGCATCTGTAAATTTTCTCTTGTTTGAGATTGATAGCTACTGTACATTACAGCTTGCTCCAATAAGGACCAAGGAAGTGAAGAAATGCATGACTGAAGATGAACCCATTGCTAATCAATGTTGGACAGGCTAAGCCATTTAGTGGCAGATCCATTCCAAAATGACTATAATGGAAACCCATTGAAATGCAAAAAAGGCAGCACAGGAAGGTGTAAAACAAATAAAATAATTTCCAAGAACATATACTGTGAACCCAACAACTGGAAATATGGAAACAAAGTTGGACTTTGTATCATAGGCAAACATACAAGATATTCAAGAGACTCAAGTTCAATGTTCTGGCCAGGAAATGTGGTTCTGGATGGAAAATTGTGGGAGAATAAACAATGATGAAGTATGAGGTATGGTACCAGTCATAGACTAGTAGCTCTAACTACATTTCTTACGACTTTGTCACAGTAGATACACTGGAGAGCAAAAGGTGATCACAGATTCTTCCAGTGGTGATGGAATCCAAAGTTCAGAGCAAAAATGCTTGACACTCCAGAAAAAAATTCTTGGAGCAGTGGAAAAGCAACCAAAATTAAGTTCCTGCCCCAAGTGGTCCAGTTTCACTTACAAGTGCTCTACGTTACATTGCCAAATGCCAAGGATACTCAAATGTACTGGTAATAGTGGACAAGTTTTCAAGAGGGGTGGAAGCTATTCCAGCAGGGAAATCCACTGCCACAGACACAGCAAATACCCTGAGTAAGGACGATGTTCTTCAACAGGAATCGCCCTGTCATATCGGCTCTGATCAAGCAACACATTTCGCTGAGAATGATTGTCAGGAATTATGTTGACAGATGAACATTAAATGGTCTTTTCATTATCCATAGCACCCAGAGTTATTAAGGCAAGTCAAACAAATGAATGGAACCATCAAACAATAACTAATTATAGTGAGAAAGGTGTACCGTAACCTGTGGCTCTTCCTATGGACTTATGCAGTATCAGAGCAACTTCAAACAAGTAAGCTAAATTTAAGTCCATTCCATTTGGTAACAGGGTCTCTGCTGAGAGCCCTCAGTCTCAGAGAGGCTGATATACCCATTATGGCAGACGGTTTAGCTAACCATCGTGTGGAATTAACACAAGCTGCCCAGTCGGCTTTTCAACATGTTTTTGAGTTTAGAGTAATCCAGCAGAAGGAGGAGACACCCTGAATCCTCGTGAGTGGGTCCTGACTAAGAAACCATATAAGGAGCCACTGGGAGCGGGACGGGAAGGTCCTTATCTAGTGTTGTTAGTTATGAACTTTGCGGGAAAAGAACAAGGCAAAAGTAAGTGGATACTCTCCAGCCACTGCAATCGAGCTAAAGTGGTACCCGATCAGAGTAAGTGCTGTGGTTAGCACATGAGTACCTCTGGACCCGGTGCCTACTCTGGTGGGCTACAATCAGTTACTAACAGCCAGAAGACTTCAAGTAGGTCACTAACTACTGGATATCATGAAGGTTATTCTTATATTAGTTGTTGTTATAGTTTTGCCAATTTTTCCTACTAACAATGTGTACTAATATTCACACTAATTTTTTCCAGAGTTTATTTCTTTTTTACTTGGATAAGCATGATCATTATTTAAAATAGTTTAAACTCATGTAAGTGAGACTACTAATCTGCCTAACCATGACATAATCCTATGAATACTTTGCAGAATACTGTGGTTTCTGGTTAATTGGGACACATTGGGACCAATACATTTGGCCCATTTAAGCAGCAGCTACCCAATCAGCTGAAGTTTCAAGGAAATAGTTAAAAAGATATATAAAGACAAACTGAGTTAACAGTAAACAACAGGAATTCTGCAGATGCTGGAAATTCAAGCAACACACATCAAAGTTGCTGGTGAACGCAGCAGGCCAAGCAGCATCTATAGGAAGAGGCGCAGTTGACGTTTCAGGCCGAGACCCTTCGTCAGGACTAACTGAAGGAAGAGTGAGTAAGGGATTTGAAAGCTGGAGGGGGAGGGGGAGATGCAAAATGATAGGAGAAGACAGGAGGGGGAGGGATAGAGCCGAGAGCTGGACAGGTGATAGGCAAAAGGGGATACGAGAGGATCATGGGACAGGAGGTCCGGGAAGAAAGACAAGGGGGGGGTGACCCAGAGGATGGGCAAGAGGTATATTCAGAGGGACAGAGGGAGAAAAAGGAGAGTGAGAGAAAGAATGTGTGCATAAAAATGAGTAACAGATGGGGTACGAGGGGGAGGTGGGGCCTAGCGGAAGTTAGAGAAGTCAATGTTCATGCCATCAGGTTGGAGGCTACCCAGACGGAATATAAGGTGTTGTTCCTCCAACCTGAGTGTGGCTTCATCTTTACAGTAGAGGAGGCCGTGGATAGACATGTCAGAATGGGAATGGGATGTGGAATTAAAATGTGTGGCCACTGGGAGATCCTGCTTTCTCTGGCGGACAGAGCATAGATGTTCAGCAAAGCGGTCTCCCAGTCTGCGTCGGGTCTCACCAATATAAAAAAGGCCACATCGGGAGCACCGGACGCAGTATATCACCCCAGTCGACTCACAGGTGAAGTGATGCCTCACCTGGAAGGACTGTTTGGGGCCCTGAATGTTGGTAAGGGAGGAAGTGTAAGGGCATGTGTAGCACTTGTTCCGCTTACACGGATAAGTGCCAGGAGGGAGATCAGTGGGGAGGGATGGGCGGGACGAATGGACAAGGGAGTTGTGTAGGGAGCGATCCCTGCGGAATGCAGAGAGAGGGGGGGAGGGAAAGATGTGCTTAGTGGTGGGATCCCATTGGAGGTGGCGGAAGTTACGGAGAATAATATGTTGGACCTGAAGGCTGGTGGGGTGGTAGGTGAGGACCAGGGGAACCCTATTCCTAGTGGGGTGGTGGGAGGATGGAGTGAGAGCAGATGTACGTGAAATGGGGGAGATGCGTTTAAGAGCAGAGTTGATAGTGGAGGAAGGGAAGCCCCTTTCTTTAAAAAATGAAGACATCTCCCTCGTCCTAGAATGAAAAGCCTCATCCTGAGAGCAGATGCGGCGGAGACGGAGGAATTGCGAGAAGGGGATGGCGTTTTTGCAAGAGACAGGGTGAGAAGGGGAATAGTCCAGATAGCTGTGAGAGTCAGTAGGCTTATAGTAGACATCAGTGGATAAGCTGTCTCCAGAGACAGACAGAAAGATCTAGAAAGGGGAGGGAGGTGTCGGAAATGGACCAGGTAAACTTGAGGGCAGGGTGAAAGTTGGAGGCAAAGTTAATAAAGTCAACGAGTTCTGCATGCGTGCAGGAAGCAGCGCCAATGCAGTCGTCGATGTAGCGAAGGAAAAGTGGGGGACAGATACCAGAATAGGCATGGAACATAGGTTGTTCCACAAACCCAACAAAAAGGCAGGCATAGCTAGGACCCATACGGGTGCCCATAGCTACACCTTTAGTTTGGAGGAAATGGGAGGAGCAAAAGGAGAAATTATTAAGAGTAAGGACTAATTCCGCTAGACGGAGCAGAGTGGTGGTAGAGGGGAACTGATTAGGTCTGGAATCCAAAAAGAAGCGTAGAGCTTTGAGACCTTCCTGATGGGGGATGGAAGTATATAAGGACTGGACATCCATGGTGAAAATAAAGCAGTGGGGGCCAGGGAACTTAAAATCATCGAAAAGTTTAAGAGCGTGAGAAGTGTCACGAACATAGGTCGGAAGGGATTGAACAAGGGGTGATAAAACAGTGTCGAGGTATGCAGAAACAAGTTCGGTGGGGCAGGAGCAAGCTGAGACAATAGGTCAGCCAGGACAGGCAGGTTTGTGGATCTTGGGTAGGAGGTAGAAACGGGAAGTGTGGGGTGTGGGAACTATAAGGTTGGTAGCAGTGGATGGGAGATCCCCTGAGCGGATAAAGTCATTGATAGTGTGGGAGACAATGGCCTGGTGCTCCTTAGTGGGGTCACGATCGAGGGGTAAATAAGAGGAGGTATCCGCGAGTTGTCGCTGTGCCTCGGCAAGGTAGAGGTCAGTACGCCAGACTACAACAGCACCCCCTTTATCAGCGGGTTTAATAATAATGTTAAGATTAGTGCGGAGGGAGTGGAGAGCAGAGCGTTCCGGAGGAGTGAGGTTGGAATGGGGACAAGGTGCGGTGAAGTCGAGACGGTTGATGTCCCGTCGGCAGTTGGCAATAAAGAGATCCAGAGCAGGTAGAAGACCAGAGCGGGGTGTCCATGAAGAAGAGGAGGGTTGAACAGTTAACAGTTGTGTATTTAAATAAAATACAGGATAAATTAGAACACTACTAATGGTACTACAGTTCTGTAAAATTGTGTATTAATTCCTAATAGTCATTGATGGAGGAAATCATCCAGTGTGTGTAATGAGCAAAATCAACACAGGCTCCTAGTGCAGATAATGGACTGCCCTCTTACAATGCTGTTGACAACTGCATCGCCAAATCTTCATTGTCATTGTAACAGTCAAGATGATCATCAATACTTAAAATTCTTACTTATTCCAAACTTGTGAAATTGTTTCATTTTCACTCCTGGCCCGTTTGTGGCATCTCCAAGCATGGATGCTTGAAACTGCAGTGAGAAAAACAGTTGGGAATTTTCCTGCTGCTTCTTTCTCAGGAACTATCAGTGACAAAAAATCACTGCGTTTTAAACATGAACACTGTTTAAAAACTATTTGCTCTGAGTATGGTGTAGCATCTAACGGCCACACGAGTGTGCGTGACTGACACCAGTTTGGCAACAGCCTCCTAACACAATTAAGCAGCATAGTGTCCCAAACAAATGAAGGGAATCTCAGCAATTTCCCCAAATAAATGGTTGCCCCGACTAACCGATGGTCCAATTAACCAGAATCCACTTTATATCCCTTTGATAGTTTATTACTTAAGAGGTTTTTGATTATTTTATACTTAATGTAGTAGATACTACAAGTTTTTAAACCTGTGATTCTAAATGTGTGATATAGAATCAAAGATGGGTTTGTTGTACCGATTTAATTCTTAGATTAGACTGTTTAATTGTTATTTTCTTTGAAGCTTAACAATTATCTAGCTGCTTGCAACTGTAGTTCTTACAATATGTACATGTAACAGTTTAATATGTTTGCTAGTGGTCACAGCATATATGTGGTTGTTCAGTGTGTCCCCTAGTGGTTACATTTGTGTGATTCTAGAAACTTCACATGGTGAGTACTATTTGAATAGGAATTTTCAGATTGGCTGACTCTTATCTACAAGTCTGAGTGGAATTTTTCTTATCTATGTAGTATAAAAGGGCAATGCCATTTGTTTGCTTACCTCTTAGCAAACCTCTACCACTGTCCATTTCAAATTTCCTTTGTTCTATCAAACAATTGTGAAGCAACACGTTTTGTGCCTCTTCCTGACTTCTGAAAGAACCTTGGATTAAACTATCAGAATCCAACAGCTCCCAACTATGATCTCCTGTCAGTCACAACTCAGTGATACCCACAATGTCGTGCCTGCCAATTTCTAACTGCACTACAAGATCATCAACCCTATTCTGTACACTGTGTGCATTTATATATAACATGTTTAGTCCTGTATTCATCATCCTTTTCGATTTTGCAGACATGTTACACCTCAATTCATCCCAGTGACTGCATTTTTGTTGTATCACTCCTCACAGTCTCACTGTGCACTGCATCTACTGGTAAACCACCCTCAGCTCTGTCACTCCAGTTCTCATCCATTGCCATATTAGTTAAAACCCTCCCCAACCACTGGAGCAAACCCACCCACAAGAATATTGATCCTCCTAAAGTTCAGGTGTAACCCATCCTTTTTGTACAGGTCATACCTTCTCCAGAGGAGATCCCAATGATCCAGAAATTTGAAACCCTGCCCACTGCACAGATTCCTCAGCCACACATTCGTCTGCCAAATTATCCTAGTCTTACCCTCACTGGGATATGGCACAGCCAGCAATCCAGAGATTACTACCCTTCAGGCCCTGCTTTTCAGCCCTTCAGTCTTTACCTAACTCTCTATATTATATCTTCAGGACCTCATTCCTTTTCCTACCTATGTTGTTGGTACCAATATGCACCACAACTTCCCCTGTTCACCCTCCCCCTTGAAAATGCTGTGGACCCTGGCACCTGGGTGGCAACATTAGGGTGTCTCTTTCACGTCCACAGAATCTCCTGTCTATTCCTCTAAATGCACTCTTCATCCCCTTTCCCTACTGAGCCACAGAGCCAGACTCAATGTCAGAGGCCTGGTCACTGCAGCTTGCTCCTGATAGGTTGTCTCCACCCCACACTGACCCCTCCCCATCCCAACGGTATCCAAAGCAGTATATTATTGAGGGCAATGGCCACAGGGGTACTCTGCACTGGGTGCCTATTCCATTTCCCTTTCCTGAGAATCACCCAGCTTAGGGCTAACCTAGAGTCCTGATCTATCATCTCTTCATTCTCCTGTACGAGGCAAAGGTCATCCAGCTGCAGCTCCAGTTCCCTGTCAGGGTTTGTCAGGAGCTGCAGCTGGATGCACCTCCTGCAGATGTAGTTATCAGGGAGACCGGAGGCCTCCCAGAGTTCCCACATCTCACATAAAGAACATACTACTGGACCCATTCACACCTCCCTAGCTATGTACTACTGACAAAGACAGAAACTTACTGGAAACTTACTTCGAGCCTTCTCCTCTTCTCATGTAAGCCTTGAGACAAAGTCACACTGTTACCACAGTGGCCACTCAGCTTAAACCTAACTACTTCTTATTGGCCTTTGACAAACGCCTAATAGATCGCTATGATTGAAGGCCATCAAACAGTCCCGAAAAACCCAGAACTCTTTTTAAACCTCACTCCGCCACTCTAACTAGCAAGTGTTCACTAAGATCGAAGCCCGCTGAGAAAAGGAGCAATGCATTTGGACACCAAGATTTTACCTCTTTTTCAAAATAGATTGACACAAGATCAAAACTGATTATTGACCAGTGAATCTTTTATACAGAATCCGTAATTTTTATTCCACACAATCAGAGAGATAAGATGGCAGTGATTGAGTGTTCAGGGACCAAGAACTGCCGTCAGTGGCCGATTTGCTTCTCTTTCCCCAATAAACAAATGGACAATTGATGTGGGGAGTCTGTGACTCGCTTCACAACCTCTCCCAGTTCCTGGCGAATTCCCGACCCTCTCACCAAATTCCCAACTATGATATCTCAGACGGGAAGGGAGAATAAAGCAAGCCGATACTGGAGAGAGGCTGTTTCACTCCGACAGAGAGTTTGCTACGACAAGGTGGGGGTAGAAGAGTGAGGGGGGGGTCTTTCTGGTTCATATCCATAGGGTTTCTGTCTGAAGGGTTGGTGGTGTGGGGGGTGAGGGTTGGTGGAGGGGGAGTGAGGGTTGGTGGTGTGGGGGTGAGGGTTGGAGGTGTGGGGGGTGAGGGTTGGTGGTGTGGGGGTGAGGGTTGGAGGTGTGGGGGGTGAGGGTTGGTGGTGTGGGGGGTGAGGGTTGGTGGAGGGGGTGAGGGTTGGTGGTGTGGGGGGTGAGGGTTGGAGGTGTGGGGGTGAGGGTTGGAGGTGTGGGGGGTGAGGGTTGGTGGTGTGGGGGTGAGGGTTGGAGATGTGGGGGGTGAGGGTTGGTGGTGTGGGGGTGAGGGTTGGAGGTGTGGGGGGTGAGGGTTGGTGGTGTGGGGGTGAGGGTTGGTGGAGGGGGGGTGAGGGTTGGTGGTGTGGGGAGTGAGGGTTGGTGGAGGGGGGTGAGGGTTGGTGGTGTGGGGGTGAGGGTTGGAGGTGTGGAGGGTGAGGGTTGGAAGTGTGGGGGATGAGGGTTGGAGGTGTGGGGGTGAGGGTTGGTGGTATGGGGGGGTGAGAGTAGGAGGTGTGAGGGGTGAGAGTTGGAGGTGTGGGGGGTGAGAGTTGGTGGTGTGGGGGGTGAGGTTTGGAGGTGTGAGGGGTGAAGGTTGGTGGTGTGGGGGGATTTTGTTTAAGAGACAGCCCCACCTCCTGGTTGAGGAGCTCAGAAGGTAGACTCCTGTCCCTCTTCCCTCTCAGTCTCCCTACCCCAATTCCATCCCAGACACGCCTTGCCCCGACAACAAAAGATGGAACGTCCCACGAGAGTGGGGGCCTCTGAGTCATGGTGGAGTAGGATGGATGGAGGTCGGCTCGATGGTAGTGGAGGAGATTTACCCAGCGTTGCCTATTCCGCCAACATTCACCCTCCCCTGCCTCCCACCACCATGTCCCGTATGCAGTCTGGCTGGGTCGCCCACTGGTTTTCCAGAGTTGTCTGTGGGACCTTCCTGCGTAGTATCAGGGTCCGGTCACTTCCTGAGGTGAGGGGCTGCGCGATCTGGCAGTCGCATCCTGAGGTTATGTTTGAGGGTTAGGGTGGGGATAGAGGAAGGGGGAGAGAGAGAAGGTGGGAGGGACAGAGTAGAGAGGGGAAGGGGGGAGAGATGCAGAATGTGAAAGGTAGGAGGGAGAGGGAAAGGGGAATAAAGAGAGAAATGGGGGAGTAAGGGAAGGATGTAAAGATGGAGAGAAGAGAGAAGGAATAGGGAGGAGAGAAGGAAGGAGGTCGAGAGAGAAGTGAAATGGAAAACATGAACATAAGACGCAGAGGTAGAGAAGGGTGGAGAGAGGGAAGGGCAAGATGAAGCAGAGAAGGAACAGACAAAGGGAAGAAGAGAGGAGAGGTAGAAGCTGTCATACGTGGGGAGAGCTGCGATGACCATTGAGGACAGGGGTGGGGGTTTGGTGATAGAAGGGAGAAGGGAGGAGGAGAGAGGGGAGGGGTTGGGAGACATGAGCTGCCTCAGGAGCATTCACAGTAGTAGGAGCTGATGGAGTTGTCCCAGTTCCCGAAAAATCCCCTGGAAACTTCCTCCAGTCGGAACTGCACTCCAGTACGGAATGTTCTCCGGTGGCCTTCCTTGTTCTTCTTGTCCCACACGGTGAGTTGACATCGGGGTCCCACCACCAGCGAGGAGACACGGTCGTCCCAGTATTTCTGGATGGACGGGACGTCAGCTGGATACTTGACGTCGAAGTAGCCACCGCCACAGCACTGATCGTACAGCGTGTGGCTGTCCCGGTAGAAACGGGCGCACACCCTCACCCCGTTCACGTCTCGCAGGACGCTCGGCTCGGGACACTGGGACAGGGCCCCCACCACACAGAGGGCCCACACAGCCAACGGCAGTCCCACCATGGCGCAAGAGATACACGGAGTTCGCTGGAAATGGGGCTAGGTGTGGGCTGTCCCACTTATATCACCCCAGGCTCTCTCCACCCACAACCCACACACACACACACACACACACACACACACTCACCTTGCAACCAACCACTGCTCCAGCAGGGTCCGACCTTGAACTCCCCTCGCCCTCCCTCCGACTTAAGGCAGTCGTGTCCCACCGTGGGAAAGGGACCGGCTTTCGGGGCGTGCAGACTGTGGGGACGCACCTGTCGATTTCTCAGCAGTTTGTCATGGGACTGGTTAGAGCAAGCTGCACTCTGTATCTGACCTTGGCAGTGTGTAATGGGACAAGGTGGAGGGAAATTCACTCCATGACTAACTCTTTTTATGTTAAAGCGTGTTTATTCCCAGTATAAAACCACAGGGCACAATTTGATCAAAAACTGAAAACATCAAGAACAGAAAGTTACTGATTTCTACTTGTCTCTCATCCCCGCTAAAGGATCAGTCTGTCCACGTCTCCCTCAGGAGAGTACCCAGGTACCCGATGACGACCTCGGGTTAGACATTCACATGTTGCAGAACTGGTTTTGAACATCAGAGAGAGGCATTGTCGACAGCTATCTACACCGCAAACGATGGCGAAATGAACTGAATGCCGGCTGCCTGGACATGATACCTCCATTCCCTGCTTGTAGCTAACAGCGTCTTAACCACTACTATTGTGTCTGTTCTTTCCATCTTCCCTGCAGCCCGTTCCAGGCTCCTATCACTCTGTGAAAATCTTACCCCACAATTCTCTTTAACCTTTTCTCCTCTCACCTTAAATGCATGGCTCCTGGTGTTTGACATTTCTACCCTAAGAAAAAGATTCCAACTGTCTATGTCTCCTATAATTTCAGAGATTTCTATAACTGGGTCCACTGGAAGGTGGTGATGGGTATGGTGAGATTGGTTGTAGAGGTGAGGAACACACAGTTAGCTTGTGGAAAGGCTCTTCAAACAAAGATGGAGGGTGACTGGAAGGGGACAGAGAGTCAACAGGTCAAGTCCAGCACGGTCAGGGCCAGGAAACACACCGGGTTGGTGCTCTTCTTCACTTCGAAGCCCGTCACCCGGGTGACAGCGCCGCTCCTGGTGCAGGCGTGGACGATCATGGACAAGATGGTGGAATCTGGCCGCTGGATCCTGAAGTCCCTGGGGACATAGTCATTGAGAAGTTCCCATTGAGGGCTGAGAGCAACGTGGTGGGACTGGTTGGGTAGGATATTGTGACGGTTAGAGAGGTGGGGAACGGCAGGAGGAAGAACAGGCGAGAGAGTGGAAAGGGGAAGCTGAAAAGAAAAAGGAAGCCAAAGGAGAAGGGGGCGGGGCAGGAGTGAGAGGACTAAAGATTTGGACTCTCCCACAACACAGTTCTTCCCTTTCACTGCCGCCCCCACAATACAGCACTCCCTCCTCACCACCCCTCCCACAGCATGGTGCCCCCTCCACACTCCCCTTCCACAGTGTGGAGTTCCCTCCTCACTGCCTCTCCGACAGCGTAGTGCTGTCTCCTCCTTCCTGTAGTGTGGTATCAGAACTCCAGCTGTGGACTGAACAATTTTTTTTATAAAGTTGTACAATAATTTCCCTACTCTTGTATTCTGTGGCTGAACTTATGAAAGCAAGTCTCCTGTACACAGTCTTCACCACCTTACCTAGCTGTTCCGCCTCTCAGGAATTCTTGTACAACTGGGTCCCTCTATTCTTTAGAATTCCCCACTATTTATTGTGTTTGTGTGTGTCCTATTATTGTACAACAAGGTCCCTCTACTCCTCAATCTCATTTCTCTCTACGATTCACGTTGGGTATCCTCCCCTTGTTCAACAAAGTCCCTCTGCTCCTCAGTATTCCCATCACCCACGGTGGGTGTCTCTCTCCTCAGGTACAACCTACCTGACTGACTTTGTCCAGTACTCCTGTTTCGGTGAGCAATCGATATTTGGAGAATTTGGCAGCAAGACATGTGCTTGGGGCAGATTTCCTGTGAGGTGGAGGATAGCCCTCCTGTACAGGGGCGTCCCTGGGAAAAAGGCTATCTGCTTTCATCCTCTCTATGCTCCTCGTGATCTAAAATACCTCGATCAAATAACACCTGAATCTCCTAAGTTCCAGGGGGTAAAAGTCCTAGTCTTCGCAATCTTTCCCTTTAACTCAGACCCCAAAGTCCAGGCTACATCCTGGTAAATCTTTTCTGCACTATTTCTAGTTTACTAACCTTCTTTCCTCTAACAGAATGACAAAATCAGCACAGAACATTCAAGTGAGGCCCCACCAATGTCTTAAATAACTGCAACGTACTGTGATGAGATTCCTTGATGAAAATGGCTCGGACACATATGCTGGAGTATCCGAGGCTAGGATTGAGACACAGTTTCAAACTGGATTGAGAATCTAAGCACAAAACAAACACTAGACAAAATCACGAGTAGGCTATAATTGAGCACCAAATCTTCTTCTTCTTCTTCTTCTGACTTGTAATGGAGGCTGGCAGTCCAACTTAAAGGTGCATTATCGCCGCCAACTGAACAAGAGTGTGGTGTACAGAATTGGGAAATAAAACCCTTCCAGTTCTTTATCAAATGAAAACTAAATTATCCCAAAAGCCCTATAGATTGTAAATAATGAAAGACAATATTGCAGGGGCGGCGCCAGAGATTTTTTTCTTGCTGGTGCTACGGAGGGGCTGAATTATTCAGTGATGTGCTGCGGGATGCACTGTATGGTAATATGTATTCGCAAGGCCAGACGCGTGGTGTTAAAAAGTCAGTTTCAAGCATTATGTGCCTACTATAAATGCCTCTGTTGATTCACAAGCAACAGCAATTAGATCTAATATAGAAGTGAACTGTTACAGTGTCAACAGCATCAGAGACAACCTGGGCTACACGGAGCATAAACAAAAAAACAAACAGAACATCTGAGTAACAACGAACAACGTGAATCACGCAACGATCCCGCAGTCAGCGTCAAATGCATGCTTTTCAACTGAAAAACACAAAACAAACCCACTGCTATTCGTATTACATAGACAACAATGCCAAAAGATACACCGTTATTAAAGTCAAATAAGGCAAACAACAGATGCAAGGCTTTACCAGGAGTTGGACAACTCGTACTCTGACCATGCAATACCTCAATTAATTCGGCTACTGAATTTAAAACAAAAATCAACAGATTCACCGCTTAAACCAGTAGGCCTAACAGCAGTAAATGTAATATTTTAGGATTTGCAGGAAACATAAGGACTATGAGGTATCCACCACAAAATAATAATAATAATAATCAGCATTAGTCTTGGCCCAAGTTTTTAAAAAATCAACTACACTCACCATTAATGTTTTCAGAGAAGCACAATCCGTCTGTTGTTGTGATTGGTGGCAAAAGCGTCAATGATTTTCTGGATGTCAAGTGCTTTGGTCCTCCGGCTGTTTATGGCCAACAGGGCCAATTTGCTGTTCCGAGCATCGCCGCTGCTATTCCTTAAGTAGTTTTTGACGTGTCTGAGGCAAGAGAAACTCCGTTCGCATGAGGCAGATGTCACAGGCAGAGTCAGTGATATGCAAATTAGTTTGTATAAATTAATAAATGCATCGCGGTAGGGTCTCATTAGAGTTAGAATTTCCACTGTGTCATTCACTGTCTGTCCTTGCTTTTGTTTTGTTTCCACCGAACCTGATGTAGCTCTGCAGTCAGGTTCACTTCAGTCACTCCATAGTATTGGGCCATTGGCCAAAGACAATTCTTGTCTAGGAAGAGCTTGTGTTTGGGATTCAGTGCTGAGACTCCAGTCAGAACACTCCCAGTCTCAACTGAGAACCGTCTTTTCATTTCAGTCAGAAGTCTGTCTATTACTGGATAGAAACAGTGGTTGCGAAGGTCATCAGAGGATGTGACAGGTGTGCATTCAGTTTGGGCCTCAACAACAAAATCATGTAGGCGGCGGGGTGGCTGGGCCTGTCTCCTTTCATGTGGCCTGCTCTGTATACCGGCCTTGACGCACAGGTCCCTAGCTCTTGTCTGAATTTCACTCCATGATTCCTCTCCTCGTTTTACCGAAAGTGCATCGATAACAGACTGAGCCAAGTCCACAGCGGATGAAAGCTCCAAACTGGGAGATTGTAGCTGGTCTGACATGAACTTGGTGACTCGGAATAAATCCTCAAACAGAGTGAGAAATAAAGCAAACTGCTCGTCAATCAGTCCATTTACAGTTCTGGCCTCCGTTTTCCTCCGTGTATTTGCTTGACCCATAATATCCTGTAGTGTAGCTAGAATGGCAGGGAGTGATTTCCTTATGGCCCACAAAGCTGTATACTGCCATGCCCAGTGTGTATCTGACAATTTCTTCAACTCCACGGGCTGTGCAGTCGATTCCAGTTCTCTCTGTTTCTTCATGAAAAGATCATGGGCAACAGAGTTTGAAATTAAGTTGTAAAGCAGCTGCACAGTTTCAAAAAACTCTCCCTCCCGCTTGTGGTACATTGCTCACAACATCCACTAAAACAAGTTTAAGTCCGTGAGCATGGCAGTGTATATATAATGCCTGCGGGACCTCTTTCCTGAACCTCTCTTGTACCCTGTTATTGGACCCGGACATCACTGCCATCCTGTCATAACACTAACCTATACACGTGTTCTTATCAATAACACACTGGGCGAGTGTCTGTTCAATGCTTTTAAGAAGCGACTCTGCATCCAACCCTTCTGCTGGAGTGAAGTGCAAGAATTCTTCAAGCACTGTTTCATTATTCAAATACCGCACCACCACTGATATTTTCTCCTTTTTACTCAAGTCTTTACTTTCATCCACCATGATGGCAAAATGTCCAGCCTCCTTGATTTCTGCACTTATTTGACATCTGACCATATCTGCCATAATACCCATAATTTCATTTTGAATATCGTGATGGGTGTTTTTTGCATTTCCAGGATTGTCCTCTATTTTTTTAGCTACAGTCTTATCAAACTGCCCAATTACACTGAGCAACTCAACAAAGTTTCCCCTATTGCCAGATCCATCATTCTCCCGGTGTCCTCACTGGGCAATGCCTTGGCACGCAGTACAGCGTAGAGACTCAACCACTGCTCTCATATACTCACGATTTTCTCGGACAATCTTTGCATGTCCTTTGTCAAGCATGTTTCCCAATCTTGAACCGTCTTGTTTTCTCAATCTGAATTCGGCCCATGCCTCCATCGCAAACTTATGAGCTGCACTTACATGGTGGGTTTTGAAAGCTGTTGTAGCTTTCCCCCAGTTGGGGTAACCGGTGACAGTGAAGGTAGACTCAGAATGGAACCCATGTCCTCCACACAGGAAACGCCTGCATGCGAAGCAGAATGTAGCATCTTTTGTGATTGAATATTCCAGCCAGGAGTACAGGTCAAACCAGCCACGAATAAAACTCCTTTGCTGATTGCCAAACTGGTGCGAAGGGTACTTTTTCAATGCTGGCCGTTGGGGTCCTTCCTCAGGCTGCTGGCTAACATCACTAACAGTATTCCCACTCGCACTAAGAGTAGCTTCATCCATGTTCTCTTTCGAATTCTGCTCCATTTCTTGTTCCTCTACTTTGCCCTCACACTCCTTCGATGAACTGCTGTCGTCCTCATCCCCACTTAGTTCTTTCTGCATGTCACTTTCAATTAAGACATGCTCAGGCTGGGACACCACTGATTCCTCTGGATGAGGTCGTTTTCTGACTAAAAATCAATCCATTTTTCACGCCGGCCAAAATAATGCACATGCCAGGCCCACGCTCGCTTGTAAAAGCAGAATGTGTGTGTGTGTGGCATCCATTAGTCTCGCGAGACCATGCATCTGCGCCTGGATGTATACTATCAATCTCTCGCGTGAGTGAGAGTGAGTGACATCACCACCTTAAGTGATCTTAGATCAGCTTAACTGATCTGAGGACAGCAACGGCAAGACATTGACATCGAACGAATAAGCAGAAGTGTAGAGTGGATCTGACAGAGTTTATAACTTTATTGCTGCGTGGGTGCTATGGTAATTGGGGCGCTGTTTCACTAGATCAGCTGGAGAAACAAGCTGTATTCAAAACTATACAGAGAAAGCAAAGCAGCTGCAGTTAATTTCTTTGTGGTGCTATGGTGGTGCTATTGCAATTTCTGCTGGGGCTATAGCCCCAGCTAGCACCACCTTAGCGCTGCCCCTGCAATATTGTGAATTAAAGTCACTTCCATAACTTAGTAAAGTTTTTGAATGAAAACTATCAACCCTTCAATGTAGTAGAGAAGCCTGCATTTGATTTATTTCAAGCTTACAGTATATGCTTCACGTTGTAATAGAATGTGTTCAACTGTTTCATAACAATGACAAAACCTACACACCCCAGAGTGATGTTTTCCAACAAGGTATAAGGAATAATTAAGCATACTACGTTCAATTCTAAATTGAGTCTATATAATTCCTTCCCTTTTTGTTTTACCCCCTTCTCCCATCAATCCAACAGTTTGATGTATTATGTAAAGGGGTCTTCCCTTATGCTCATTATCCCACAGGTCCTGCCACAATCCCCTAATTATTAACCTCTCCACCCCCTTTGCTTCTGATTTGCTAAGTGGAAGGTCTATGTCCACAGCTGAACTTATAACAGCTTTTTTGGTCAAACAATCAACCCACTCAATCCCCTCAACACTTCTATGTGCAGGGGCCCATAAGAAGAGAACATGTAGACCAATACTTTGAATATGAAATAAAGTTTGAAGAGCTTCTGACCTACTACTAGAATGACCTGTTTTAAGGCTAATCAAAACCAAAAATGAATCTGAACAAATTACAACTTTACGTGGACAGATTTCCTCCACACACTGTAAGCCCAAACGATGGCAACCAATTCTGCTGTATATACTGATAAACGGTTAGTAAGATGTTTCTTTATTGTTACCTGTAATTCAAGCACAAAAACAGCCACACCAACATTCTCAGTTAAATTTTGATCCATCAGTAAAAATGATTAACATATCACAATAATTTTCCTTAACATAGTGATGAACCAACAGACTCTCAGGCATATCAGGATCCTTGGACTTCAGTAAATTATGTAACCTAAAATCAACTAAAGTCATTGGAAAAGACCAAGGTGGGGTTACCGAGAAAGCTACAGAGGGATACATTATATAATCCAGCAAACTCATATTCCTAGCATGATCCCAGCCAGCCAAAACTAGAAAATCTCTGCTTGTGATGTTCCCAACAGTCTTGCAACCCACTTTTAACATGGTGATCATTTCTCTGCCCCCTGAAATTAATCCAGTTTGTTAACAACAACTTCAACTTCCACAACTGTAAGGGTATTCATCCCATTTCAACCAGTAAAGCTGAATCAGGAGACAACCTTACTGTACCACAACACAGTCTTAAAGCCTGTGCTTGTATCACATCCAAACATTTTAAATTTGAAGATGAAGTTGATCCATAAGCCACACAACCATAATCAAGTACCAATCTAAGTAAACAAATATAAATGGTCATCAGAGATTTTCCTGTAGCACCCCAAGCATACCCACATAGACACCTAAGGAAATTTCATGCTCCTTTATATTTATCGATTATTGTACTGGTATGGTGCTTCCAGGTCAGATTATTATTCAGCCACATGCCGAGAAATCTTACCACTGACACTTCTGAGGAGTTTGACCATATAATTTCAAATCAAATGCAGGTCTTTTGATCCTCTTTATAAAACACATAATCTGTGTTTCAGCTACTGAAAGCTTAAAACCCCATCTATTTGCCCACTGTTTGATCTTATTAGTTGCTGATCGCATCCTGTTAAATTGAAATTTGCATTGAAGATTGCATACTGTTAAATTGAAATTTCTATCTCTAATCCATAAAGCTCCATCATCTGCAAAAATTGATTTGCCCACCCCAGTACCCATCTCAGAGAAAATATCATTAATCATAATATTAAACAATAAAGGGCTACAATTATTGCCTTGTGGGCCCCAGTCTCTATCTCTTAGGAGCCCGAGTATACCTTATCTACCCTTAACCTCCATGGACGGTCCAAATAAAAGACTCAGAAAAAAATTATATAGCCTTCCTCTCACTCCTAATTTCCATAATTTAATCAAAAGACCTTCCCTCCATAACATATCATATGTTTGTTCAATATCAAAAAATACTGCAATTACATCTTTTTTATTTACCCGTGCTTTCCTAATATCATCTTCCAAACATAAAACTGAATCCAATGTCATTCTACCCTTCCGAAATCTGCTCTGATAAAACACTATATCACCTCTCTTTTCCGAAATGTATTTCAACCACTCTGTTACCATATATTCCATAAGTTTACACAAATGGGACGTTAAAGATATTGGTCTATAATTAGAAGGATCCGATGGGAGTTTTCCAGGTTTTAGAATAGGCACTACTACTGCCATTTTCCATGAGGTAGGAAGATGGCCTAAACTCCAAATATGATTCAAAAATTGTTAGTATTATCTCAAGAGTGTTGTCAGCCATATGTTTAAACATACAATAACATATATCATTCTTTCCTGGAGCCGTCTGACCAGTACTATTAATAGCTTTCTTAAATTCATATAAAGAAAACTCAACATCACTAATACCATCATTGCTGCAGCTGGCTTCAACACATCAGGGTATTCATTTAGAGCCTTATACTTACATTGTTTAGCCTCCTCACTTAAGTTACCTTGATTATGAATTGCAACAAATGACTGAGCCAGTAACTCAGGCTTCCCTATCTCAGTAACAATCGTATTACCTCTTTAATCAATACTGGAAAGTTATTAAATCACAAACAACAAACACAAAAAATATTACTGAGCCCTGTGACACACCACTAGACACAGGTCCCCACTCTGCTAAACAACCCTAGACCATCACTCTCTTGTCAGTAAGGGATCACTGATCCCCAGTTGATAATGCGCAGCATATGCCTTCTTATTCTTAACCAGAGTCTCAATATCACTCAACAGCCAGTGTTCCAGAACCTGCCAGACTTGCCCTTCACTCTAATAGGAACAGGCAAGCCCTGAACGCTTGACATCAGATCTTTAAATGCCTCCCAACTTGACAAATGCTCCTTTCCCTGCAAACAATCCCACCCACTCTACCTCAGCAAGATCCTGCTGAATAGCTCCAACGTTTCCTCTGCCCCAGTTCGGAGCGGAGATCTGATCGCCAACTCCACCTCACTCCTCCTGGGCTACCAGGAAAAAGTGGACAGCCGCAAGTAGACTCAGAAGTTGACATGCCGAACCAGTGCAAACTCTACACTGACGGGGTGCCCAACAAACCCCAGCTTGCCCCAACTCAGGATGTTCTCCACCTGGTCCAAACATGCTCCCTCACCAAAATTCGAGATGGTTTTGCCACGATCCGTCGATGTGGCCATGAGCTGGAGGAGTGGTCTGACAAAAACCAATGAGATGTCTGTATATAGTTGAGATGCATTCCCTATTGAATTGGAGTTAGTAACTAAACAGGGAGGAGTGTTGTGAGTTTAACATTTAAGTAATATTGAGTAATTTTGGATATATATGCATGTATTCTTTGATTAAGCATTCTTGTTCCTTTAAATAACTCATTACAGGTTATATGTATAAATACATGAATTGCATATGTCATTACACTACCATGTGATATAGGCACGCCTCACTTAAAGTAAACTTGAAGTTAGACTCATATTTTGGACTCCCATATCTTCCTTTCAATTTTTTTAACGTTTTGAAGTTACGAAACATAACAGGGTTCGTGGACCATTCAGAAATCAGACGGCAGAGGGGAAGAAGCTGTTCTTAAAATGTCAAGTGTGGGTCTTCGGGCTCCTGTGCCTCCTCCCCAATGTAATAACAAGAAGAGGCAGTGGGTGATGAGGATCATTAATGGTACCTACCTGCTTCAAACAGGCTTCAAATGTACAAATGCCTAAGAAGAACATGGTAATCTACCTCAATGACTATCATCCAGTAGCACTTACAACCTCTGTGATGAAGTGTTTTGGTGGTGAAAAGCAACTTGGATCCACTCCAATATGCCGACTGTCACAACAGTTCAACAGCAGATGCCATTTCATTGGCTTTTCACTCGATCCTGGAACATCTGAACAGCGAGGATACATACATCAGGATGCTCTTCATTGACTATAGTTTGGCATTCAATAATCCCCTCAAAACTGATCAATAAGCTTCAAGACCTTGGTCTCAATACCTTCTTGTGCAACTGGATCCTCGATTTCCTCACTTGCAGACCCCAGTCAGTTTGGATTGGCAACTACATCTCCTCTACAATCTCCCTCAGCACAGGGTGCATCAGGAGGCTCTGTGCTTAACTCTCTGCTCTTCTTGCTTTATACTTACGACTGTGAGGCTAAGCACAGTGCCAATGCCATATTTAAGTTTGCTGATGACACCATTGAGACAAATCAGCATAGGAGGGAGAGTGGAATTCTTACTGAGTGGTGCCACAGCAACAACCTCTCACTCAGTGTCAGCAAGACCAAGAAAATGGTAATTGACTTCAGGAGGAGGAAAATGGAGGACCATGAGCCAGTCTTCATTGGAGAATCAGAGGCGAAGAAGGTCAGCAATTTTAAATTGCTCGGTGTCAGCGTTTCAGAGGATCTTTCCTGGGTCCAGCACGTACCTGTAATCACCATTATGAAGAAAGCAGAGCAGTACCTCTTCTTTCTCAGAAGTTTGTGGAGATTTGGCATGACATCTAAAAGTTTGACAAACTTCTATAATATACATGTGTAGCAGTGAGTATATTGACTGGTTGCATCACAGCCTGCTATGGAAACACCAATGCCCTTGAATGGAAAATACGACAAAAATCAATGGATACCAATCACTCCATCACAGTTAAACCCCTCCCCACCATTGAGCACATCTACAAGGAGCACTGTCACAGGAAAGCAGCGTCCATCATCAAGGACCCCCATGACCAAGGCCATGGTCTCTTCTCACTGCTGCCATCAGGAAGAAGGTACAGGAGCCTCAAGACCTGCACCACCAGGTTCAGGGACAATTATTACCCCTCAAACATCAGGCTCTTGAACCGGACAGGGTAGCTTCACTCAACTTTCTTCACTTGCCCCGTCACTGAACTGGACTCACTTGTGTAGGCCTAAGTGTTTAATGCTATTGTGTAATGACTTCGGGATGATACCAGTTGTAGATATTACTACTGGGACAATGTATATCCTGTTCATAGTCTTTCAGTTTCATAGTCTTTTAATTCAGCATATTTCTGGTGTCTTTCACTTACTGATTTCTGTATGCTATGTGTGTTTGGAATGGCTATATCTATTAAGTAATTTGTTCTTGCTTGTTTATCCTGTAATATTATATCCAGGTGAATATTATAGATTGTCCTATTTGTAATAATGGATCAGTTGTTATATAATTTGTCAGACTCTGACTCTAAAGGCTTGTATTAATAGTAAGGTCTGGTGTCTTTTATGAGTTTGTATTTTAAAGAAGTTTTTGGTGAATGATGTTTGCCACTTGATTGTCCGGATGTAAGTAATCAGATTGAGCTAAGCTGCTGAATGATCCCGTAATGTGTAGGATTCCTTCTGGTTTCCCTTGGCATTTTCTGCATTTATTGTCTTGAATTTGTTTGTCTTTTATTATGTATTTTAGATCATTTTTGTGTTAGCCACCTGGTCCGGTATTGCCTCAAGGAACTCCTCTGTTTCTGGGAAGTGTCTCCAACTCTGAGCCAGGCATTCGATGCTTCCTTGTCAACATCTAGTCTGCTCAGGACGTGGGGATGTCTTCCATGGAGGGTCATGTTCTTCCACTGGTTAACTTTTTCTTCAGTATTGATAATGTCTTCATTATTCTGGGTTGTGCTTTCGTTTCAGTTTAGTGGAATGTATTTCTTCTTAGAATTTCATGTACTTACGTGGAGAACTGAATCCTGTTTCCGTTGATGAAAGTATATCTTTAGAAGTTTTATCTGACCCTCCTTCTGTCCCAGGCATTTGAGTGCAACATAGTGTTTTCTAAAATCTGTCATTTCATTTCTTATTTTTCTTTGTAAATTTTCCAGATCAGTTCAGACTAAGATATTAGAGTCATAGAATCATAAAAGATTACAGTTCAGAAGCAGGCCCTTCAGCCCATCTAGTCCATGTGTAGCCATTTAAACTGTCTACTCCCAACAACCCACCCTTCACACCCCTGCCATCCATGTACCTATCCAATCTTCTCTTAAATGTTGAAATCAAGCTGGCATGTACCACTTGCGCTGGCAGCTTGGTCCACACTCCAGTGACCTTCTGAGTGAAGTTGTTTCCACTCATGTTCCCCTTAAACTTTTCACTTTTCACCCTTAAGTGATGACCTCTAGTTGCAGTCCCACCCAACCTCAATGGAAGAAGGCTGCTTGCACTAACCCTATCTCTACCCTCATTTTGAACACTTATTAGATTGGATCAGATGGCACGTCATACAGGATAACTCCCTGTACTTGGTCTCTAACAGTGACGTTGATTTGTTCGAGTAGCCACTACATTTTGTCAACAAAAGATTTTGACAATTATACCAAATGAATATCAGCATTTGGACGTGTCGGCGAAATTGGGAGCAGCATAGCCAGGAGTAGCTTTTGGCCAGTAACAATGTTTTGTCAATTCATGCTGTGTGTTTGGGATTGAAACACAGTTTGGAATGGTCATTGCTGACCATAAGCTCTATAGGGTGGTGTTTGCCTAAGAATTCATCGCTTGGTTCTGTTGAAATGCTGAAATACTTCAATTGCTGACACTTGAATTGAACTCAGTTGTTTGATCTGGTTCAAGCACTTGAAAAACAACATGAGTCTGGGCCGGCTGGTGGCGCAGTGACATCAGCGCCGGACTCTGGAACGGAGGTTCCCGGGTTCGAACCCAGTCGGGTCCGCTCCTGAGTACACTTTCCATCCGTGCCGGGTTGAGTGGCCAGATCGCAACTCGACCTCATAAAATAAAAGGGAAAGATACTAAGAAAAGTCTGTGTGAGGAATGGCGTGCCCCACAGTCTCTCTCTCTCTCTCGCTTCGCGCCTTGTAAAGGCATGAAAAAGACATTGTCCCGCCAACATCGCACACGCACGGACGCACGCACAGGCTCACATGCACGCACACGCCAAAAAAAAAGAAAAACAACACGAGTCAAGTGACCTTGAAATCAGGACTAAAAGAGAATTGAGAGATCCTTGGTGAGTAAGATTGACAGTGTTCAAAAAATATAATAAAATTGTTAAGAAGATTATAGATTTAATACATTAATTGGAAGTTTTCTGGAAGACAAGCAAAATGCAGTCTCAGTTGGAAGATTTGAAAAATCTTTGTGAAGTGTTGCTAAGCAACATAATGTGTTGTCTTTAATTCCTATCTCAGAGCAAGGTAAACAAACTGAAAGCATTGCAAATATTGAGACTCTTATTAATACAGTCATAGCAAAGGGTAAACAATGACTGAAACAAACATGCAATGTTGAAGGTCAAGCTGCTGAAGCGAATGAAGATATTTATCAAACTTCAAGACATGCTTTGACTATGTATAAAGCTGACAACTTTCAAGATGATGTATACCTAGACAACAGTGCATCTAATGTGTCTGCAATAGGTTCTATTGTTAGCAAAGCGTCCGTGCGTCTGACACCTCCTTGGCGCGCATTAGAATGGAAGCTGATTTAGCTGAGTTTTGTGCAAGGAAACAAACATTGCAGAAAAGCATATGTTGGAAGAACAAGCAGAACAGGTGGAAGAGCATCTTCGGAGAAATGAAGAGCAGCTTCAGAGAGTAAAGGAAAACAACAGGAATTCTGCAGATGCTGGAAATTCAAGCAACACACATCAAAGTTGCTGGTGAACGCAGCAGGCCAGGCAGCATTGTAGGAAGAGGTGCAGTCGACGTTTCAGGCCGAGACCCTTCGTCAGGACTAACTGAAGGAAGAGTGAGTAAGGGATTTGAAAGCTGGAGGGGGAGGGGGAGATGCAAAATGATAGGAGAAGACAGGAGGGGGAGGGATAGAGCCGAGAGCTGGACAGGTGATAGGCAAAAGGGGATACGAGAGGATCATGGGACAGGAGGTCCGGGAAGAAAGACGGGGGGGGGGTGACCCAGAGGATGGGCAAGAGGTATATTCAGAGGGACAGAGGGAGAAAAAGGAGAGTGAGAGAAAGAATGTGTGCATAAAAATGAGTAACAGATGGGGTACGAGGGGGAGGTGGGGCCTAGCGGAAGTTAGAGAAGTCAATGTTCATGCCATCAGGTTGGAGGCTACCCAGACGGAATATAAGGTGTTGTTCCTCCAACCTGAGTGTGGCTTCATCTTTACAGAGAGTAAAGGAGCAGATTTGAAGAAAGATGGAGCAGCTTAAGTGGCAGGAAGAAATTGCAGCCAAGATGGCCAAAGATAAAGAACTGAAGGCTTCAGGTGCTGTGGGTGCTAAGGGTGCAGGACAGTCCTATGGTGTGAGCTCCTGTGTTGACACGGAACAGAGAAAGTCTCAATGTCAAGGTAGATACATGTGATTTTCAAATACCTATGAGCCATGAGTTTGGACCCCATGAGGTAGTTCAGGGTGTTCACTCGCAGCCTGAGTGCAGGAGGCACTCTGGACTATGCTTTATCAATAGCACAGGGTGCTTCTGAGGACACTAATTTACAGTCCTCAGTATGGTACACAAGTATAGTGTCACTTGTGTTTCAGATGACAGAAGTCTAAACAGGCCGTAAGTGTGCAAAAGGAGATAGCAAACTTACTGATGCAACAACAGTGCATTGCATCTCTGCCTAAAAGGGAGATTCAAATCTTTGTTGATAATCCATTACAGTATCATGCATCTGTGAGGACCTTTAAGAATAACGTTGTAGGCAAGACTGGTGATTAAAGTGACCATCTCTATTTTCTTGAACAGTTTGTTGGAGGTCACCATAGAGAGCTTGTCAAAAGTTGCCAGCAAGCCAACCCAGAGCAAGGATATCTAGAGGCCAAAGCTTTACTGCTGGAACATTTTGGTGATAAGCAGAAAACTGCAGTGGCCAACATGGAAAAGGTTCTTTCTTGGCCGCATATCAAATCTGGAGGCCTGAAGGCTCTTCAGGACCACAATCTTTTCTTAGAGGATGTTGCAGTGTCATGGAAGAAGTGGAGTACATGCAAGAGCTGGCCATGCCTGCTAATAAAGTGATTGTCATAAAGAAATTGCCCTACGTGCTTAGTGATAAATGGAGAACAGTGGACTGCAAACTGCAAGAAAGGCAAAACCATAAGATTACTTTCACTGATGTTGTTGATTTCATTGAAAGGCAAGTAAAGATTGCTACACACCTGGTGTTTGGGAATATACAGGATGTTACATCATCAGTAGTAAGCAAAAATGTAAACAGATTTGTTCTATAGCTAAAGGAAGCAGCTTTGCCATTACTGTGGCTACTGTGAACAGTAAGGCTAAAACTGAGCCCAGGACTAATGCAAGCAGTTGTCTGTTCACCAGGGTAAACATACTTTGGATTCGAACACTCAGCTGGAGAAAGATGTTCATAATGAGAAGATAGCCTTCCTAAAAGAAAATGGTGTCCGCTTTGGTTGTTTGTGTATGGGACACATCAGCAAGGATTGCAGGAAGCATTTTTCATGCAACGTGTGCAGAGGCAAACATCCCAGCGTACTTCATATTCACTCTGATGAAAAGGTGCAGATTCGAATCAAGCCGTGAATGAAGCAAACACATCAGCAGGTAACACGTTGGTATCTAACGGCCTTAAGGGGGCTGGCGATCAAGATGGTAAACTTCCTATAATTACAGTTCAGGTGAAGTTTAAGAAGGGCAACAAGACAGTGGTTACTTACACTTTCCTAGATCAAGGAAGTACGGCAGTTTTCTGGACAGTAAGCCTCATAAACAAACTCAGCCCAATAAAAAAAGAACACACATTCTCTTTATGCGCTATGGGTCAAGAGGTCTCACCTGAAACATGTTCATTTGCCGGAAATTGATTCAGAAATTGAGATGCTGATAGAGGCAAATGTGCCGGAAGTATTAGAGCCACTGCAAGTACTTGATAGTGTTAATGATGCAACCAGAACAGCATTGGGTTGGCCTGTAATGGACGACTGAAAGAAGACTATGGTGATGGAAGAGACTGTGCTCAGCCAGAGCTGACGGTTAACAGGATTCCAGTTTTGAACTTGGATGAGCTTTGCCAGCAGAAATTCAAGACAGGTTTCCTTGAATGCTGCCAGGTCAAACAGCCCAGTTTGTCAAGAGAAGATCACAAGTTTATGGAGCTGGTGGCAAGTGCTGCAAGACTGGTAGATAGTCACTAGCAGATTAGTTTACTTCTGAGAAAGATGTTAACAAGCTTAATAACAGGGAAGTTGCTGAGCAGGATGCTCTGAATCGAAGGAAGAAGTTCAAGAAGTATTTGGTGTTTCATACTGGCTACAAAGTTTACATGAAAGATGTCTCTAAAGGTTATACCAACAGAGTGCCAGCTGAGAACCTGGAACGCAGTGATGGGAAGGTCTGTATATCACCCCAGAAAAGAGAAATTTCATGTTGTGTTTGACTGTGGAGAAATTTTTCAGAGTATCACTGAAACCTCAGTTGTTACAGGGGCCTGATCTCATTAGTTCTTTGATTGGAGTCTTAACCAGATTCAGAAAGGAACCAGTGGTGAATATGGTGGATATTGAATCAATGTTTTATTAGGTTAAGGTGCCAGTGGAAGATGCAGACCTCCTCAGTTTTCTTTGGTAGCCTGATGATGACTTCAGCCAAGATATGGTGGACTTTAGAATGGTGGTTCATCTCTCTGGAGCAACTTCATCATTGATTTGTGCCAAATTCACTCAAAGGAACTGTGCAGAAGACAATGAAGGATAGTCCAGCTGTGAAATGGTGGATACGGGTTTGCATTCCTTCTATGTTGATGATTGCCTGGTGTCAGTGTCTTCTTTAGCATGGCCCTGTATCCATTTGTGCTGAGGGCGGTTTTCAACTCACAAAGTGGGTAGTGTGCTCACTGTGATACCAGAAGAGCAGAATGAAAAACATGAAGGATTTGGATTTGGATTCAGATAAAGATATTCCTTTGGTGGAGAAAGTACTATGTGTATGCAAATGGTGTGTCCGGTCTGATACTTCCAAGTTTAAGATCACAATCCAAGATAGACCACTTACCAGAAGGGGGATCCTCTCCACAGTTAGTTCCATCTATGACTGTTTAAGAATCTTGAGTCCAGTGGTGTTATCCGCTAAGAAGGTTCTACAACACCTATGCAAGAGAGAGCCTGGTTGGGATGACACTATGCCAACATCAGTTGCGTATGAGTGGACAAGTTGGTTGGAAGACCTTTGCCAAATGGAAGACTTCAAGGTAGCTAGATGTTTGAAACCTTTGGATTTTGGTGAAGTTATTGTTGCACAGTTGTAGCATTTTAGAGACGCAAGTGAAGGTGGCTAAGGAGTAGTGACCTACCTATTGTTGCATGACACATGGTCATGCATGTGCAGAGCTTTAATCATGGGAAAATCTAGGGTGGCTCCACTGAAGTCAGCTTCCATCCTTTATATGGAGTGCATTGTTGCTATGGCGGCAAGCTGTATGGACACAGCTGCATACGCAGCTTCAGGGCTCAGGTTTTTGGACTGATAGTACATCTGTGCTGAAGTATATTAAAAATGAAACTTCCTCACTAACAGAGTTTCAGAAATTCTTAACGTTTCTCAGTGGAGGTATGCGAATACTTCAAGCAACTCAGCAGATGTGGCCTCTAGAGGGTTGAGTGTGAAGGCCTTTCTGAAGAATAAGACTTAGATGTCAGGGCCTCAATATTGTTTCAGCATGAAAGTGAATGGCCTGTGAACCTTGATTGTTCTGAAGCACTTCTGCCAGATGATCTATAAGTCAAGGACGCTTACATCCTGTTATACTGGCAAAGGGTCTTCATATCTCAGATCTCATTCTAAAGTGCGTACATCAAGAAGAGTCCTGATGAAGGGTCTCAGCCTGAAACATCGACTGTACTCTTTTCCATAGATGCTGCCTGGCCTGCTGAGTTCCTCCGGCATTTTATGTGTGTTGCTTGGATTTCCGGCATCTGCAGGTTTTCTCTTGTTTTTCATACTGAGGTGGCATCTTCTTTGGACACAGATTCTTTTATTAATGCACTTCGATGCTTCATAGCAAGACGAGGACAAGTTCATGAATTGCGCCCTGATAATGTGACAAACCTTGTTGGAGCTGAGCAGGAGTTGAGAGAAGCCATTGAGAAGTGGAATCATTCACAGATCAATGATGACCTTCTTCAGAAAGGAGTTAAGTGGATTTTTAACGCTCGGCTGACTCACATCATGGAGGAGCATGGGAGAGAATTTGATCAGGTCGGCAAGGAAGGTTCTCAATTCTACCATGAAGGTGCAGAATCTTGACAAAGAGTCTCCACACAGTTCTTTATGTAGAGACTATTGTCAATGGCCATCTGATTACTAAAGAGTCATTCAGCCCCATGATTTAGAAGCATTAACACCCAATCATCTGCTGCTTCTGAAGACCTCACCATCCTTAGCATCAGGAGAGTTCCGAAAAGAAGATGTTTACGCTCATTGTGGATGGAAGCAAGTCCAGTATATGTCAGACTTGTTTTGGAAACGGTGGTTCAAGGTCCATATACCCCAGTTATAGGAATGTCAGAAATGGTCAAGTATAGGACAAAATTTCCTCCAGGGAGATATTGTGCTGCTAGTTGATGACACAGTGCCTCAGTTCTCATGGATCAAGGGAAGAATCATTCAAGCTTTTCCAGACAGAAAAGAATTTGTGCAACAAGTACGCATCAAGGCCAAGAACAGCTGTTTGGTTCAGCCTTTAACCAAGATCTTTCCGCGCACAATTCTGATTTGATGGAGGCAGATGTGAGAGCACGGAGGCACATCTGGTGAAACTTCTGGAATGCCTGTTTTGCTGTTGCTGCTACTGTGTGGTCTGAAATCTCCGGAGGGGAAGGCCCCGAGTCCTCGGCTTTGCTTGTTGCTCGGCGGCCGGGGCAGGGTCGAGGCGCTGGGCAGAGATGATGCTCGGTGCTCGGTGTCGGAGGGCTGGTCGGAGACTCGGGGTTTTCGGGCGGACTCGGGGTCGGCTGTGGTCGGGTGCTTCCAGGATGCTGCATCGGCAAGTTTGTGGCGCTGGAGGTTCATGGCGGGGAGGGTTTCTCCCTTCTACCCTCTGTGTGAGATGTTGGGGCTATCGGGACTTTGAGACTTTTTTTTACCGTGCCCATGGTCTGCTCTTTATCAAGTTACAATATTGCTTTGCACTGTTGTAACTATATGTTATAATTATATGGTTTTTGTCAGTTTTAATCTTGGTCTGTCCTGTGTTTCTGCGATATCATACTGGAGGAACATTGTATCATTTCTTAATGCATGCATTTCTAAATGACAATAAACGAGGACTGAGTGTCCTCATAATCTAATCTAATCTAATAAATCTTCCACAGGATGTAGAAGTTTGAGGAAATACAGCTCTAGAAGCTTCATGATTCTATGTTGTCAGAGAGTGGTGGTAAAGATCACTCTGTACTGGGCTAAGTGTTGGTAACCTCTGGCCTGGATAAGTTTTGCATTATTTGTCTGGAAGAAGGAAAAAAAAATAGGGCACTAGTGTGAATGTTAAGATTTCGTGTTCCTGTGTTTTGGAAGTATGTAATTGTAATTATTATAGTATAGTAATTAGAATGCTGGGATATAGGAGCCATGCATCTGTTCTCTGTCTGGATTATATTCTGTGTTGCACATTTATTATGGTGGCTAGTGACATGGGTGGGGCATGGCAAAAGTGAAGGGTTTAATTATATATTCACAACTTGTCTTGGGCAGTTTAGAAGTGGAAACCACCAGGTGTGATATCTTTTGTTGACTGTTTAACTTCACTTAACTTTGATTAAGTCTACCTAAGCATGTTTAATATTGCTAGATTTGGTTTCATTAGTTTTATCGCTTCAATGTACTTTATTTTGCTAGTTACTAATAAAGAATCAAATAGAAAAGAGAGAGACAGAAGAAAGGAAACTATAGGCTGGTTGGTTTGATCTTAGAAAGATGTTGGAGTTGATTATTAAGGATGAGGTCTCAGGGTACTTGGAGTCACCATGATAAAACAGGCCGTAGACGGCATGGTTTCCTCAGGGGAAAATCTTGCCTGACAAATCTGTTGGAAATTCTTGAAGAAATAACAAGCAAGATAGACAAAGAAGAACTGGTTGATGTAGTGTTCTTGGATTTTCAGAGGACCTTTGACAAGATTCCACACATGAGGTTGCTTAACAAAGGATGAGCACGTGATACTACGGGAAATATTCTAGCATGGATAAAGCATTGGTTGATTGGCAGGAGGCAAAACATGGGAATAAAGGAAGCTTTTCTGGTTGGCTGCCAGTACTAATGGTGTTCCACAGGGGTCTGTGTTGGGACCAATTCTTTTTACATTACATGTCAATGATTTGGATGATGGAATTTGATGGCTTTGTTGCAAAGTTTGCAGACAATAATAATATAGGTGGAGGGGCAGGTAGTTTTGAGGAAGTAGAGAGGCTACAGAAGGATTTAGACAGATTAGGAGAATGGGCAAAGAAGTGACTTCCTGTGTTTGCTCTCTAACAATGGCGTTGGTTTGTTCAAGTAGCTATTACAGTTCCAAGAGCTTCCTTTGTGATTTACCTACCCGTGCCACCACTGTCAATGAATTATTGACCTGTATTCCCAGATCCCTTTGTTCTAGCACACTCCTAAATGCCCCACCGTACACTGTGCAAGACCTACCCTGGTTGATCCTACAGAAGTGCAACACCTCGCACTTGTCTGCAGTAATTTCCATCTGCCATTTTTCAACCCGTTTTTCCAGCTGGCCTAGATCCCACTGCAAGCCATGATAGTCAAAAGAACACATTAATATGGGAAAGTGTTTATTGCCTTTGTTAAATATTTACTATTTAGTTCTGTTTGGCAGATTTTCTTAAGCCTTGAAGTAAATTCTGTTGGAAGTTTTTCCTTTATTGCACTATGATCTATCTTCTTTGCTTGTTGATATCCCAGATACCTACATGTTTCATATTCATCCATCGGTTGTACTGTATCCTGCCGCTCTATTTTATAATGTTGTTGTCCGTCCTGTTGGGTGGATTTCAATGGTTCCATTGTGTTTCTTGTATTTACTGTAATTGCCTAAAAGAAAATAAATCTCTGGGTTGTATACGGTGACATATATGTATGTTGATAATAAATTTTTAATCTCTCCCTCTCCCAGTGTAGAGTGCCCTCCTGCTTCAAAACATCCACATTTGTTCCTGTACCTAAAGAGACCAAGGTAATATGTTTGAACAACTGGTGCCCTGTCACACTTGCCTTAATAATAAGCAAATGCTTTGAGAGGCTGGTCAAGGATTACATCTGCAGCTTGCTACCACCCACACTGGACCCCCTACAATTCCCCTACCGACACAACCGATCGACAGATGATGCAATAGCCACAGCTCTACACACCGTCCTTACACATCCGGAGAAGAAAGATGCTTAAGAATGCTGTTCTTGGACTACAGTTCAGCATTCAACACCATAATTCCCTCTAGGCTCAACAAGAAACTCAGAGACCTCGGCCTTCACCCTGCCTTGTGCAGCTGGATCCTGGACTTCCTGTCAGATCACCGGCAGATGTTAAGAGTGGGCTCCCTCACCTCTCCCCCTCTGACCCTCAACACGGTGCCCCTCAGGGGTGTGTTCTCAGCCCTCACCTTTACTCTCTGTATACCCATGACAGTGTCACCACCCATAGCTCTAATCTGCTAATTAAATTTGCTGACGATACTACATTGATTGGCCTTATCTCAAATAATAATGAGACAGCCTACAGAGAAGAAGTCATCACCCTGATACAGTGGTGTCAAGAAAACAACCTCTCCCTCGAGAGGTTGGAACGGAGACAGACTCACCCCTATAGACATCAATGGATCTGAGGTTGAGAGAGTGAACAGCTTTGAGTTCCTCAGCACGCACATCACTGGGGATCTCACATGGTCTGTACATACCGGCCGTGTGGTGAAAAGAGCACAACAGCATCTCTTTCACCTCACTCGGTGGAAAAAGTTTGGCATGAATCCCCAAATCCTAAGGGCTTTCTACAGGGGCACAATTGAGAGCATCCTGACTGGCTGCATCACTGCCTGGTATGGGAACTGTACTTCCCTCAATCGCAGGACTCTGCAGAGGGTGGTGCGGACAGCCCAGCGCATCTGTAGATGTGAACTTCCCACTATTCAGGACATTTACAAAGACAGGTGTGTAAAAAAGGGTCTGAAGGATCACTGGGGACCTGAGTCACCCCAACCACAAACTGTTCCAGCTGCTACCATCCGGGAAACGGTACTGCAGCATAAAAGCCAGGACCGACAGGCTCCGGGACAGTTTCTTCCACCAGTCCATCAGACTGATTAATTCATGCTGATACAATTGTATTTCCCTGCTATATTGACTGTCCTATTGTGCATACTATTTATTACAAATTACTATAAATTGCACATTGTACATTTAGATGAAGACGTAATGTAAAGATTTTTACTCCTCATGTACGTGAAGGATGTAAGAAATAAAGTCAATTCAATTGACTTTGAACTTCGATGGATGCTACCTTCTATAGGCAATGCTTCCTGAAGATCGCCTTGATGGCAGGAGGATTTTGCCATGATGGAGCGGCTGAGTTTACAGCCTCTGCAGTCCCTTCAACCCAGGAGGCTCTATAACAAATTGAGAAACAACCAGTCAGGAAGCTCTTCACAGTATAAATTTGTGGGAGTTATATGTAGGTCTCTGGACAGTATCCAGGAGGTGTGGTGCAAGTTACGAGAGGAGGTAGAAAAGGCATGTAAAAGCAGCAAAGTTACGATGGTCACGGGGGATTTCAATATGCAGGTCGATTGTGAAAATCAGGTTGTTGTGGGATACTGACAGAAGGATTTTTTAGAATACCTACAAGATGGTTTTTAAAGCAGCTTGCGGTGGAGCCCACACAAAATGCTGGAGGAACTCAGCAGGCCAGACAGCATCAATGGAAAAAGGTATAGTCGACATTTTGGGCCGAAACCCTTCAGCACCAGGTTCTGCTGGAGGATCTCAGCCCGAAACGTCGACTGTACACTTCTCCATAGATGCTGCCTGGCCTGCTGAGTTCCTCCGGCATTTTCAATGAGTTCATCTCCAGCATCTGCAGATTTTCTCTTGTTTACGGTGGAGCCCACTAGGGAAAATGCAATTCTGGATTGGATGTTGTGCAATGAACTAGATTTGATTAGTGATCACAATATGATAAAGTTCACCCTACAATTCCAGAGAAAGAAACTGAAATCAGATGTATTGGTATTATAGTTGTGTAAAGGTAACTACAGAGGTTCTGACTATATTTCATTGGAAGGAGACACCAGTAGGGATGACAGTATGGCAGCAATGGCTAGAGTTTCTGGAAGGAATTCGGAAAATGCAAGACTGGTTCATCCCAAAGAAGAAGCATTCTAAAAGGAGGGTGTGGCAACTGTAGCTGACAAGGTCATCAAAGACAGCATAAAAGCAAAAGAGAGGGCATATATTACAGTAAAAATTAGTGAGAAGCTAAAGGATTGGGAAGCTTTTAAAAGCCAACAGAACACAACTAACAAATCAAAAGGGAGAGAAAGATAGCCAATAATATAAAAGAGGATTCCAAAAGTTTTATTCAGATATTTAAAGAGTTAAAAAAGAGGCAAGAGTGAATATTGGACTTCTGGAAAATGACACTGGCGAGGTAGTAATGTGGAACAAGAAATGGCTGAATACGTGTGCAAACACGAGGAAATCTACAGATTCTGGAATTTCAAGTAACACACATGTATGTTGCTGGTGAACGCAGCAGGCCAGGCAGCATCTCTAGGAAGAGGTACAGTCGATGTTTCAGGCAGAGACCCTTCGTCAGGACTAACTGAAAGAAGAGATCGTAAGAGATTTGGGGCCTATCTCTTCTTTCAGTTAGTCCTGACGAAGGGTCTCAGCCCGAAACGTCGACTGTACCTCTTCCTAGAGATGCTGCCTGGCCTGCTGTGTTCACCAGCATCTTTGATGTGTGTTGTACTCGGTATTATTGTTTTATTTGCACAATTTGTCTTCTTTTGCGCATTGCTTGATTGACAATCTTCATATGCTTATGTATAGTTTTTCATGTAATTCTATAGTATTTCCGTTTCTTCTTATAAATGCCTATGTGATGCTATGTGGTAACATATACGTTTTTTGGTAATAAATTTACCTCGAGCTTTGGGATTTCGGGTTGTTGTTGTGACGCCAGTCAACCAGCCGACCTATCTCTCTCCTGTATGCCTCTTTGTCACCATCTGAGAACTGCCACCATCAGCGGTGTCACTGGCGAATTTATGGATGGCATTAGAGCTGTGCCTATCCGCACAATCATGAGTGCATGTGTTGTTCGATCTCCTGCAGACATCTATCGTACTCCACTGCCACTGCTGTCAGCAAGTTCCCAGCACGGCGTATAAAAACTGACCCGGGCATCTTCTTTGAACTTACCCTCTCTCAACTTAAACGTGTGCTGCATAACATTAAAGATTTTGAGCCTGGGGGAAAAAATATCCTGACTAGCTCCCCTACCTCTCTCATAAATTTATAAACTTCCATCAAAGATGACACGGAAGTGGCGGCATTGCTGTTAATGTGCGTGAATGTAATAGAACAATAGGGACCATATATATAAAGAATAAACAAGCCCTTCAATGGTTTATTCTTGTAAACAGTTTTTATTATGTATAAAGGTTATTCGTTAAAAATATAAACTTGTGTTAAAAATATTCACTCAGCCTCTCTCTTTAATGCCCTATAATTCTGGTGAACCTTTTCCACACTCTCCAAAGCCATCAGAACTCAATGCAATAATCCAGCAGAGGCATACCGACTAGAGTTTTATAAAGTTCTAACGTGCTGTAACTTCCTGATTTTTGGACTCAATGTCTAGATTAAAGAGAAGCTCGTTACCAGCTACTGTATTAGGCCAAGCACAAATATTAGGATACTAAAAAAATTCGGAAGCAAAACGAACTCTTCCCTGACCGGGAATCGAACCCGGGCCGCGGCGGTGAGAGCGCCGAATCCTAACCACTAGACCACCAGGGAAGCTGCTAGTTAACAAACTCATTTTGCAACTCCACCAGCGGCCATCGCTCACTTTCGGTGACATATGAGCGGTTCGCGACGAGAGGGAGTTCCGCATTACGTCACCACCAGCTGTCCAATCGCTGTGCCGCTGCACGGACTGCCCGCCTGCTCCGGACTCGCTACTGTCCGGTCCGCATCCCTCCCACCGCCAACATCCTCACTGACCGCAGCCTCCACGTTATTTTCACTCCTCCCTCATCCCGCTGTACCTTTGCACTGTCCCCGCACAAGGCGACCGGTCTCCCCCCACCCCTCACCCTCTTCACGATCTTTCAGTGAGCAAAGTTCCAGACACTTGGCAGAAGTCATCACCAAGAAAACGATAAATTGCAGAAGCGGGAATCGGAAATTAACACAGTAAACAAAATGTTTCAGCCCATCAGGAGTACAGGGAGTGTAGGGGAACACTTATAAAATAAATTTGGAGGGGTTGTGACATGCTGTATTACTATTAAATCGGATTAAGCAGAATCCCAAAGCACTTTAATAATAAGTTAAGAACAAGAGGCTAACAAGACCAAAAATGGGACCTATTAGGGACGAAAAGGCGATCTACACATGAAGCCAGAGGACATGTCAACGGGATCCCACCACTAAGCACATCTTTCCCTCCCCCACCCTCTGCTTTCCGCAGGGATCGCTCCCTATGCGACTCCCTTGTCCATCCGTCCCCCCCATCCCTCACCACTGATCTCCCTCCTGGCACTTACCCTTGTAAGCGGAACAAGTGCTACACATGCCCTTACACTTCCTCCCTTACCACCATTCAGAGCCCCAGACAGTCCTTCCAGGTGAGGCGACACTTCACCTGTGAGTCGGCTGGGGTGATATACTGCGTCCGGTGCTCCCGGTGTGGCCTTCTATATATTGGCGAGACCCGACGCAGACTGGGAGACCGCTTTGCTGAACACCTACGCTCTGTCCGCCAGAGAAAGCAGGATCTCCCAGTGGCCACATATTTTAATTCCACAACCCATTCCCATTCTGACATGTCTATCCACGGCCGCCTCTACTGTAAAGATGAAGCCACACTCAGGTTGGAGCAACAACACCTTATATTCCGTCTGGGTAGCCTCCAACCTGATGGCATGAACATCGACTTCTCTAACTTCCGCTAATGCCCCACCTTCCCCTCGTACCCCATCCGTTATTTATTTATATACACACATTCTTTCTCTCTCTCTCCTTTTTCTCCCTCTGTCCCTCTGACTATACCCCTTGCCCGTCCTCTGGGTTCCCCCCCCCCCCGTCTTTCTCCCTGGGCCTCCTGTCCCATGATCCTCTCGTATCCCCTTTGCCAATCACCTGTCCAGCTCTTGGCTCCATCCCTACCCCTCCTGTCTTCTCCTATCATTTTGGATCTCCCCCTCCCCCTCCCACTTTCAAATCTGTTACTAACTCTTCCTTCAGTTAGTCCTGACAAAGGGTCTCGGCCTGAAACGTCAACTGTACCTCTTCCAAGAGATGCTGCCTGGCCTGCTGCGTTCACCAGCAACTTTGATGTGTGTTGGTTGAGGTCTTATTACTTTTCATCTAGTTGCATTGGCACCAGTAGGGATACCGAAATGTGCAGAATTGCAGGATGCTGCAGTGGGCTGTAAACTCAGGCATAAAACTCCCCATCATCCATGGCATCTTCAAAAAGCGGAGCTTTAACAAGGCGGCAGCTATCATTAATGAACGTCGTCATCAGAGACATGTTCTGTTCTGACTACTACCATCAGAGAGGTGGTACAACACTCCGAAGACCCACCTTCAATGATTCAGGAACAACTTATGATCCACTACTATTAAGATTTCTGAAGAATCCATGAACACTACCTTATTATTGCACTCCCTATTATTGTTTTTTTGCACTATTTATTTTACATTTACAGTAAACCTAAAACTGATCCTCCTTCACTAAGAAGATTTTTTAGTTGGAGATTATTTCTGATATTCACTTGCAGCATGTGTGAAGTTTAAGAAATAAGATCTGGATGATAATGCATCAGCAAATTCGAAAATGACACTAATATAGGGGTGTAGTTGACAGTGAGAAAGACCATCAGAACTTTCAGTGGGATCTGGACCAGCTAGAAAAATTGGCTGAAAAATGGCAGATGGAATTTAATACAGACAAATGGGAGGCTTTGCACTTCAGTAGGACCAACCAGGGTAGGTCTTACATAGTAAACGGTAGGGCATTGAGGAGTGGTTGAACAAAGGGATCTGGGAATACAGGTCTATAATTCACTGAAAGCGGTGTCACAGGTAGATAGGGTCATTAAAAAAGCCTTTGATACATTGGCCTTCATAAATCAAAGTATTGAGTACGGGAGATGGGATGTCAGGTTGATGGTGTAAAACACGTTGGTGAGGCCTAATTTGGAGTATTGTTTGCAGTTTTGGTCACCTACCTACAGGAAAGATGTAAATAAAATTGAAAGAGTACAGAGAAAATTTACGAGAATGTTGCCGGGACTGGAGGACCTGAGTTATAAGGACAGATTGAATAGGTTAGGACTTTATTCCTTGGAGCATAGAAGATTGACGGGAGATTTGAGAAAGATATACAAAATTATGAAGGGCATAGATAGGTAAATGCAAGCAGCCATTTTCCACTGAGTTTCGGTGGGACTGCAGCTAAAGGGCATGGGTTAAGGATGAAAGGTGAAAAGCTTAAGGGAAACATGAGGGGAAACTTCTTTACTCAGAGGGTCGTGAGAGTGTGGAACAAGCTGCCAGCACAAGTGGTGCGTGCAAGCTTGATTTCAATGTTTAAGAGAAGTTTGGATAGGTACATGGATGGTAGGGATATGGAGGGCTGGGGTCCCGGTGCAAGTCGATGGTAGTAGGCAGTTCGAAGGGCCTGCTTCTATACTATACTTTTCTATAACTCTGTATCTAGTTTGCATATGAAAGTCGAGAAATATTGAGGTTTTAATGACATGTATTCCAAGCCACTGTAGGAGGTAAGAGAGGCTTTTACTGACCCAAACACCTCAAGATGAATAAGTGGGGTAGATCCTGTCTGGCAAGCTTGAAATAAATTTTCAAAGTGGTAAAAAATTTTAATTAGTGAGGGTAGTGCAGTTGATATGGTTGACATGGACTTCAGCTTTTGAACCATACTACAATTCATTATACTGTAGCAGAATGTAATCACAGGGGCTGCCTAAGAACATTTGTAGGGAAAGGTGGAAAACATAACTGGATCTAGATCAACTTTGGAAAGAGGTCCAAGGAATGGCAGATGGAATTTAACTTGGATAAGTATGAAGGTCTCCATTTTGTGATGTTAAACCAGGGCAAAACTTGCATGATAAATATATGGGTGTTGTAGATGGTGTAGAACAGAGAGACCCAGGGGTAGAAAGATATAGTCCCCCAAAAGTAGTGACACAAAAAAGATTAAATGACAAGTAAACTCAAGTGGGCATGTGGCACACTTGCTTGCTTAAGTTTAGGCATTGAGTACAAGAGTTGTCATGTTACAGCTCTACAAAACTTTTCTGTGACCATACTTGGAGTTCTGTGTACAGTTCAGGCCATCCAGCTATAAAAACAATGTGTGATTAATTTAGTTTCTCCAGTACTGTGGAAGGGTCTTGGCCCAAAACGTCAACTGTAGTTTTATCCATAGATGCTGCCTGGCCTGCTGAGTTCCTCCAGTATCTTGTGTGAGTTCAATAAGTTGGAAAGGGTTCAGAAAAGGTTCACAGATGTGTTATCAGACTATACGGCTTGATTCATAACATTAGGATTGTTTTCCTAAAGCAAATAAGGCTGAAGAGATGATAGGGATCAACAAAGATCCCCAGCATCTGGGCCTTGTCGTCTTTTCATAGCTACCTTAAGGCAGAATGTGCAGAAGCCTGAATTCCCAAACCACCTAGTTCAAGAACAGCTACTTCCTTTCAGCCATTCAGTCCTTGAACTAACTTGCACAGTACTAATATAACTGATAAACTGAATATAACGAGCTCTGACAATTTTCATCACTTTGCTCCACAATGGATATTGTTTCTTCTTCTCATTGTTTTCTCTTGGAAGAATTGTGTATAACGTGCTTATGTTTTTCTTGTCAATGCTGCCTTTGCTCGTTTGATTCTGCTGCAAATTTTTCATTGCACGTGTGCCTGCATTTACTTGTGCATATGACAACAAACTCGACTTTGACTTTATATAGTTTTATAAAATCGTAAAGTGCACAGAAAAGACGAAGAGTCATAGTTCTTTTTCCCCAGGTGTAAGGCCAGAAAGGAAATATTTTAAGTAGATCTGAGGGGGGGTCAAATTTTCCACACAGAAGGTAGCAGGTAAACTTTCAGAGGATGTGGTTGAGTAGAGGTGGGTATATCGTAGTCCCGATGTTTAAAAGACACGTGGACAAAAGTTTTGCAGGGGCACGGAGCAAACACAGAGTTGCTCAGGTGGACACCTTGAACCAAAGGGCCTGCCTGCGTGCCATATAACTCTGACAGTTAAATGACAGAAGTGTTCCGATTCCTCTCCACAGACACTAGAGACTCCCTGAGCACTGCTGCCTTCGCTGATTTTACTTCAGACGTCCAGCAGCTACAGGATTTTGCTTTACCCGCCTTTACTAATATGGCGGCGGCGAAGCACCTAATTGGTCGAGCCGGATGAATGCGTCACCAGCGTGCCGGGTCTGGTGCGCAAGCGTACTGTGCAGTCAGGCGACATGGCGACGAACGGGATGGAGGTGGAACCGGCTGGTAAGTAAATGTCCTGTCACCATTCTGCAGGCTGACTATGCCGGGTGTTGGTGTGGTGGAAGTCGGAGGTCCGTACCCGGCAAACCGAAACTCTCGCTGGAAGTTCCCCCCCCTCTCTCTATCTGATAGGTTGTTCTCCTCGCCATCTGACGGCGGATTGGTTGTTACCGATAGAGGCCTGTTTGTTGTGAACTCCACACCTGCTCAGTTTCCCCCAGAACGGAGCTCCAAGCTCAACACACATCCCGCAGCAAGCCCTTCCCACCTTCACACCGGCTCTAATCCACCTCCAGTATCCCTATGCACCCCGGCTGCCCACGTTATCCAACTCCAAATGTAGCCACCACTGACTCTGACACACTCCATCCCCAAGATACCTTTCCCAAACACTAGGTTCTTTCCTACTTCTCTAACATCTTCTATGCTGGGGCTCCTACCCAGCATCCACCCCGCAAAAGTCTGGTAAATAGGGCTACCGTCGTTTCTGCACCCTATGATTTTACCCCAGAAAAGGGTTCTACCCTAACACTGGTCTTCTGCTCCATTCCCACAGAGCTATTTCCCTCTCCAAATTACCCCCACACTGACCTCTACTCCACCATATTATCATCACTTCCCTATCCTAAAATACTCCCATCCCGAGAATAGTTCAATACAATCGCTTACCTACACTACAATGCACCAGTACTAGCTCTACCACAGACATTCCCCACTTCAAATTCCCCCAACCTGAACTTTCCTCAGTCCAACTCCAGCTTTATCCCATCCCCAGTGAACCTGTTTCCTTGACAGATAAGACCCAAACCTGCCTCCATCTATACATGCCTCCATGAAGCAGTCCAAGTACTAAATACGAGGAAAAACTTGCCCTCTGGCTTCCTGTCCCATCCCATCCAGCCTCTCCCTATCTGAATAAAATAATGTAAGAGGTACTAGAAGAATGAACATTCTTTATTGTTTCCTTTCACTACAGCAACACCTGGTGTGATGGCCTCTGGAGTGACAGGAAGTGTCTCAGTGGCATTACATCCGTTAGTTATTCTCAACATCTCCGATCACTGGATTCGGATGCGCTCTCAGGAGGGGAGGCCTGTTCAGGGTATGTTGAGTCTACAGTAGAGGGGAATGTTTTGTGAGGTGTACAGAACTCTACTGTATTATGTTTCATTTTTGGTGTAAACATTAAGATAAAACAAAGTTTTGGGGGGTTTTTTTGAATCTTTGTGTTCAGAGAAATCTGGGGGTCCTTGTATAGGAATTATTGGAAGTTCACATGCAGGTACATCAAGTGAGTGAACTTTGTGCAGATGCAAGAGTAATGAGCTGTTAAAAGTAGGAAGAGGAGTAGGTTACTTAGCCTGCTAACCATTCAGTAAGAGCCCAGCTGCTGCCGCCTCCAAGATTTCTTTAACATTAAGGGATATATCTACTTTCTGCATGCACATTGTCAGTGACTTGGCCTCCACCACCTTCTATAATGAAGAATTGCATATATTCAACACCCACTGGCTAAAGAAATTTCTCTAGTCTCAATTACATAGAGCCCTGATAGGATTCCTAGCTGGAATATTGTGCATAGATCTGGCCTTCCAACTGAATGAATGATACACTAGTGGGTCTGATTCGTGGGATAGCGCTGTTTCTTTAGAGAAATCTGAGGGGTAAGTTGTCACATGTACCGAGCGGTGGTTATTGCGAATGATCTGCCAGAGCAGGTGTATTTGCAACATTTAAAAGGTGCTTGATAGGAAAGGCATGGAGAAATAAGGGTCTGTTGGAGCCAAATGTGATTAGCGTAGTGGTGTTACAGTCTGCATGGACAAGGTGGGTTGAATGGGCTGTATTGTAAAATGATGAATGATACAGCACATTAACAAACCCTTCTTCCCACTGTGCTGACAATCAGCTACCATCCACACTAATCACATTTACTAATACTTGGTCTGTAGCCTTCTATACCTTGTTGATTCAGGTGCGTACCTAGATATCTTAAGAGTTGAGAGTCTGCCTCCTTCACCTTTATAGGCAGTGCATTCCGAATTGAAACCATCCTCTGGGTGGGGGAGAAAAATACTTTTCATCAGATTCCCTGGGATCCTCTTGTTCCCCATATAAAGTTCAAGTTCAAGATTATTGTCCTATATACAACCAAATAAAACAATGTTCCTCCAGATATATATATATATCACATGCAGCACATAAAACAAAACGTTACCACAAATAAGTTAATAAATATAATTCAAACAGCACAGTAAATAGTATACAGGAGAGTAAGCAGCTTATTTTCCTAGTCATGAGACCTTGGTGGTGGCAGGGTATTTAGTTTCACAGCCTAGGGGAAGAAGCTGTTCCCCATTCTGGCAGTCCTAGTCCTGATGCTCCTGTACCTTCTTCCTGACAGTTGTGAGTCTAAGAGGCTGTGGTACGGGTGGTAGGAATCCTCAATGATGCTTTGGGCCCTTCATATACAACACTTACGGTGAATGTCACAAATAGGGAGGAAGAGACCCCGGTGTTCCCCTCAGCAGTTCTAATGTTGCTCTGTAGATTCTGATGCTTTGCAGCTTCTGTACCGCACAATGATGTGGCCAAACGGGACCCTTGATAGTGCTCTTGTTAAAAGTTGTTAGAATGGTGATGGGAAGCCTTGCACGTGTAACGTTCTGTTATATTGGCTCGTGTATGTCTAGGGGAAATCCCGCCCAGCACCTGCTTCAACATTCCCCTCAGGGTCAGTCGCCGCCCGAATCAATCACAAACATCAATCATCAGCCAGCACACCCAGTAAATTTTAACGAATACACTTTATAGATATTACTAATTCTATGACATTAATATGCATTTGATATAGAGAGGAAAGTAATGGGAAAAAAAGGCGCCAACACTTATCAAAGTCCAAGTTCTTCGCGCGCTACCGTTGGTGCTCAATTCGACTTCAGACGACCACCCGAATTCCGTCGACTCACTGCTCAGGACCACCCTGAGTGATCGACCGGAGCCTCTCCACACGTCCGCCGTCCTCCTCGTCTCTCCTCCGACTCCCCGCCAAAACCCAGTCCACAGTCATATCATACAGCATGGCATCCGAAAACAAAACGATACATAACCACCCATTGGCTAGTAGAACCTTGTTATCTCATTTTAAAGTAAAACAAACTGTTAACGCAAACTCTCTGCAGCGTTAAAACACAACAAAGCCGCATTCCCCAGATTAACATAACAAAATCGCCATTTTAAATGTAACAAAAGAAAGACCCCGTACACACGCCTCCATCTTCTCAAAGTGTAAATGTTGCTGTGCCTTCTTGACTAATGAGGAGGTGTTGTGGGTTCAGGCTAGATCATTTGTTATGAGCACACCAAAGGACTTTGTGCTCTTCACTCTCTCCAAGGTAGAGACATTGATATGCAATGCAGAGTGGTTGATCAGCGCCTTTCTGAAGTCTATAGTCATCTCTCAGGTAGTTGTTCAAATGCCATTTAACAAGCCCCTCTACATCCTTTCCGTATGCTGACTTGTTGCAGATGAGGTCACCCACTTGTATCATAGATGAACTTGATGCAGTTTGGGCTGGATGTGGCAGTGCAGTCATGAGTTATCAACGTGAGCAGCAGCAGGCTGAGCATGCAGCCCTAGTGCTCAATGTGATGGAGCTTGAGATGTTGCTGCCAACTTGGACTGACTAGAGTTTTTCTGTCAAGAGGTCCAAGATTCAGTTATCGAGAGGGATGTTGAGAGCCAGCAAGGACAGTTTACCAATCAGCCTCTGAAGGATGATCTTTTTAAAAGCCGAGCTGAAGTTGATGAACAATATCCTGGTTTATGGGGCATAATTTTCTAGGTCGTTCAAGTCGGAGTGGAGCATCAAGCCTATGGCATTAACAGTGGACCAGTTAGAGCTGTAGGAAAACTGGAAAGGGTCCAATGTAGCTGGAAGGTGGGATTTTATACGGTCCATTACCAGCCACTCAAAGTGCTTCATGATGGTTGAGGTAAGTGCCACAGCGGTAATCATTTATCTTCACTCTCTTGGGCACTGGACTGAAGATGGCAACCTTGAAGCCTACGTGGACAGTGGATTGTTGCAAAGAGATATTAAAGATATCTGTTAAGACCTCTTAGCTGGTCCGCACAATCCCTCAGCACCTGACGGTATTTTGTTTGGCCCCACGTCTTTGCGTGCGTTTACCCTGGCTGGGATCCTCAACTTGGCTGAGGCCAGACAGGGTACCTGTTCCTCAAGGGGAGGGGGGGCTTTCCGTGATGTCACATCATTCATTGCATCAAATGGTGCATAGGAGGGAGGTGTTGCTGTTGTTGGCATGCAAGGTAGACTAGTAATCCATTACAGTTTGTTTATCTTGCTGCTTTTTTCTGTTGTCACAAAGGTGTCTGTGAGTATTCTCGCTTTGCCTTCCTGATGGCACAGGAAAGTGTAGGTCTTGCTGACCTTAGAGCCTTCTTATCCCTGATATGAAAGCAACATCCGGATCCTTAAGTGAATGAACTACTGCAGTCAGCCGTGGTTTCTGATTTGCCTTGGCAGTGTAGTGTTTAATCACGGTAATGTCCTCAATGCAGTTTCCTATGTAGCCCACATATTCACCTCGCCCGCATATTCATCAATGTTGACGTGATGATCATAGGTAGCTGCCTCTCTGAATATGCTTCAGCCCATGCTTTTGAAACAGTCTTGCTGCACTGAGGTGGCACCTTTTGGCTGGGTCCTGATCTCCCTGTAAACTGGTTTGACTCGTTTAACCAGTGGTCTGTGTGCAGAGGTTAGCAAAATGGATATGTGGTCTGAGTATCTGAGGTGGGGGCAGGGGACAACCTTGTCAGTTCAATGAACGTTGATGTAGATCAGGTCTAATATAGTCTCTCCTGGTTGGGAAGTTGACATGCTGGTAGAACGTTGGCGGGACTGTTTTTAAGTTGGCATGATTGAAGTCAGCAGCAATAATGAAGACGTCATTGGTTGAGTGGCTTCGAGGTTGCAGATGACGCCATTGAGCTCCTGTAGCACTTCCCCAGCACTGGCTCAAGGGGTTATGAACAGCAACAATGACAATGGCAATGAACTTCCTTATTATGTTGAAGGGCCTGCACTTCACCATTAAAAGTTCTGTGTGTGGTGAGCAGTGGGGCGTTCACACACTGGTTTTTACTGATGTAGACATACAGACCTCCTCTGCAGCTCTTGCCAGAGGTCACAACATTTCTGTCCATCCAGAAGGACATTAGGCCTTCTAGCTGGATGGTCGAATCTGGAGTGGTGTCCTGGAGCCATGTTTCTGTCAGGACAAGTGTACAGCAGTCTCTCATCTCCTGGTTCAGACACGGATGCAGGTAATCCAATTTATTTTCTGGTGATCAGACGTTAGTGTGTGAATTCATCGGAGCGCGGGTCTGGAGGGATCCGCTTTAAGTCTCGCTCTAATAACGGTCCGGTTTTCACACTTCTGCATCCTTGAGTGCTGCTTCTGCTTTCACAAGTTGCTGTTGTGGTCCGCAGTGCAGTGCAAGGGCCCACTCCATGCATAAGCCCGTAACTGCACAGCACCTTCATTATCTAGCTTGCTGGCCAGATAGACTTGCGGATTTTAGTGTTCTTCAGCAGTGTTCTTGATCATAGAAAAGACAAACAGGGTGAGAAATTTCGCCATTGGTTGAAGCCATGTGTGCCACTGAATTGTGAGGTACGGTATAAAGCAATACTTTCGGGCTTCAGACACCTCCATTTACGTGGGGAAAATTCTTACTACTCACCCTATCTATTTTATGCTGCAGTTAATTTTGTGTATTTCTGTCAGGAGGTACTTGATATGCAGATTGTTGTTCTGTGTGTCAGATTGACAGAACACCTCTGTTTTGAGGATGTTAACTGTAACATCCACCCTCTTGTTTCTTTAGGAAACAAGCCAGTGGTGACTTAGAGCTCTGCCTCAGAATGTGTATGCAGTTTTTCCCTGTAGGCTGTTGCTCCATCACTGGGTCTGATCCAATTAGCACAGTGGCTGAGCCAGTCAATGCAATTGATGTTGTCCCAGACACGAGGAATTCTGCAGATGCTGGAAATTCAAACAACACACATCAAAGTTGCTGGTGAACGCAGCAGGCCAGGCAGCATCTCTAGGAAGAGGTACAGTCGACGTTTCGGGCTGAGACCCTTGGTCAGGACTAACTGAAGGAAGAGTTAGTAAGAGATTTGAAAGTGGGAGGGGGAGGGGGAGATCCAAAATGATAGGAGAAGACAGGAGGGGGAGGGATGGAGCCAAGAGCTGGACAGGTGATTGGCAAAAGGGATACGAGAGGATCATGGGACAGGAGGCCCAGGGAGAAGGGAAAGGGGGAGGGGGGAAAAAACCACAGAGGATGGGCAAGGGGTGTAGTGAGAGGGACAGAGGGAGAAAAAGGAGAGAAAAAGAATGTGTGTATATAAATAAATAACGGAGGGGGTACAAGGGGGAGGTGAGGCATTAGCGGAAGTTAGAGAAGTTGATGTTCATGCCAGCAGGTTGGAGGTCCCAGAACGATTTCTTTACAAGAGCAGTACAATTCTGTCAACAGCCTTCTATCTCCACCACTTTCATCACTTAAAGAATCGGTGTGTTATTTATGTCCTTACAACCCAGATGGTCCTTACAATTCAAATAGCCTCTGATGACCAAGTCCAGCTCCAGGCCTTCACAGGTGGCTTAGCTGATAAGCTCAGTGGAACCATTTCTATTGACAGGAGAAGGGACAAAGGTGGGTTAGTGGCACCTTAAAACCAGTTGCTTCGGCAGATGGGGCTCACCAGCCATGGTTGGCAGCTCACCTAGGAGAAGGAAAAGTCTGATCTCAAACCTCCGCTGACTTGGGAGTAAACCCTGAGGAAAAAATCCGGAGCTGGAGTCCCTAAGGCAGTCCTACATTGAGTTCAATGGTAGTGTTTATGGCAACGTGGACCCTTCAGAAATGTGATGGCAGAGAGGAAGAAACTGTTCCTAAAATATTAATTGTGTGTTTTCAGGCTCTTGCACCTCCTCCTTGATTACCATAGTGAGAAGAAGGAATGTCCGAAATGGTGAAGGCTCCTAGGGATAGGTGATAGTGATGGAAGAAATAAAAGCATAGACTATTTTCTAAATCAGAAGAAAATTCAAAAATCCAAGGCACAAGGGGATTTGGGAGTCCTCATGCAGGATTCCCTAAAGGTTAATTTGCAGGTTGAGTCTGTGGTGAAGAAGGTAGTTGTGATGTTAGCATTCATTTCGAGAGGACTAGAATATAAAAGCAATGATTTAATGCTGAGGCGTTATAACACACTGGTGTGGTCTCACTTGTGAGCAGTTTTTCTTATCTAAGAAAGGGTGTGCTGTGCTGACATTGGAGAAGGTTCTGAGGGTGCTCACGAGATTAAATCTAGGAATGAATTATCATATGAGGTGACTCTGGGCCTGTATTCGGTGGAGTTTAGAGGAATGGGAGAATGGCGGTGGGGGTGCGGGTGTTCTCATTGAAACCTATCGAATATTGAAAGGCCTAGATAGAATGGATGTTGGAAGGATGTTTCCTATAATGGGGAAGTCTCGGACCAGAGGGCACAGCCTCAGAATAGAGGGATGTCCATTTGGAATGGAGATAAGGAGGAATTTCTTTAGCCAGATGGTGGTGAATCTGTGGAATTCATTGCCACAGGCAGCTGTGGAGGCCAAGTCATCGGGTGTATTTAAAGTGGTGGTTGATGGATTCTTGATGAGTCAGTGCGTGAAAGGTATGAGGAGAGGACAGGGGAATGACTGAGAGGGAATTGGATCAGCCTTGATGAAGCAGACTTGATGGGCTGAATGGCTGATAATGCTGCCTTGAGGCGCTGCCTCTTGAAGGTGTCCTTGATGGTGGGGGTGGTTGTGCCGTGATGGAGTTGGGTGAGTCTACATCCCTCTGCAGCAACTTGCAAACCTGTGTATTGGAGTCTCCTTATCAGATGGTGATGCATCCAGGCAGAATGCTCTCCTCCATACATCTGTAAAAGCTTGCCAGAGTCTTTGGTTACATATCAACTCTCCTCAAACTCCCAATGGAGTTTCCCACTTTCACCAGCCACTACTCTATTGGAGGCAGCTAACAGAAGCCAGCAAATCTACCAACCAGCATATCTTTGTGAAAGGACCAGAGCATACAGAAAATCCTACACAGCTACGGGCAGAACATGGAAATTCCACACAGTCTGAAACACTCAGAAGGTCAGCAGCTTCTGCAAAAAACACAACACAGTAACGTATGTGACTGAGTACACTCTATCAGAATTGGCAGGACAAAATACATGTTGGTTTAAAGTTGCAGAGCGTGCAAGGCGAAAGTTGGTGGAGTCCAGGTTAGAGACGGTAGTTGGATGGTGTTACATTTCTGTGTACGTGTACGTGTTTGTGAGACATGCCCTGTAGATTAGGCTGTACTTTTGGGGAAAGAGAAACTGAGTGAATATCGCAGTGGGTGACTTGGAACAAAATTAGTCAGTTATGATAATGTCAGAGAAAGTCGGAGAATCTGATGTTAAGTCAGGAAGACTGCAACTGAAGATGAGATGTTGCTCCTCAAGCTTTTATTGGACATTGAACTGAACACAGGCACAATGCAAAACAATCACCCAATTAGAGTTTGGTTTCTGTAGTGTAAAGGTCACCACATTATAAACACCAAATGCAGTATACCAGTTTAGGACATGTGCCAGTGATTTCCTGCTTCACCTGCAGAACTGTTTCAGACAGATATTGGGAAGAGCTGGTGTAAATGAGTTATTGTTGGATGAGGAATGGTTGATAGAGACAGAACAGACCAAGGAATTGTGATGCGAATGCTCCATTCAAAATGGTGAAAGGGGAGCGGGTGGTTGAATTTCGTCGGAACTGGCGGAATTATGAGAGGTCATCTGTTGACTGCACTTGCTGTTTATGATGCAGTCAGCTCTATACTGAGAACACCAAAGACTGTTGGGGTAATTACTTAGCAGAACCACCTGCATTCAGTCCGAAGCACCAACCCTTTAATTCTCCAAAAACACAAACAAAGTGCTGGAGGAACTCAGCGGGTCAGGAAACTCAGCATCTATGGAAGGAAATAAACAGTGGATATTTCTGGCCCAGACCCTTCACTGGGATTGGAAAGGAAGACGGCAGCCACCATAATAAAAAGTTGGGGGAGTGGGGAGGAGCACAAGCTGGCAGGTGATAGTTATCACCAGGTAAGGGGAAGGTAAAAGGGTGCCAACTTGGTAATCCTCTTCCTCCCCCATCTTCTTACTTCCATTTTCTTAATTATGTTCTGCCCCCTTCCTTTCCAGTCCTGATGAATGGTTTCAGCTGAAAACATTGACTTGTTTGTTTCCTTCCATAGGTCTGCACTCTGCCTGACCTGAGTTTCTCCAGCACTTAGTGTGTGTGTGTGTGTGTTGCTCAGATTTACACTATCTGCAGAATCCCTTGTGTCTAGTTCTCAAGCCCTCGCAGACCTCTCAGTGTACAGGCTCCCGCATGGTGACAACCAGACCAATTTTGAGGAACAATATGTCATATTCTGTTGCAGCCTCCTGGATTCAATATTAAGCTCTTTGGCTTTAGGTAGCAGTCTTTCTCAGTCTAAATCAAAACAGCCACTTATGCAGTAAGTCACAGATGAGTCCGTTAGTGCACCGTGACCTGGGCTTGTCCCACAATCCTGCTAGCAATACGTGCCATAGGCAGGCCTATTCACGCTGCCCTCCCATTTCACAGGTAACCCTGTTATCTTATACATACCCCACCCAACCTCCTCTGCAATATAAAGCTAACTTGTTGTCCTCACTCTAGTTTTAACCAGAATTGCAGCAGAGTGGGTCAGTAAGGAAGTAGCTGTGGGTCAATAAGAAAGTACAATTGCAAGAAAAAGTTTGTGAACCCTTTGCAATTACCTGGGTTACTGCATTAGTTACTCATAAAATGTGGTCTAATCTTCATCTAAGTCACAATAATAGACACAATGTGCCTAAGCTAATAACACACAAACAATTGTACTTTTCATGTCTTTATTAAACACATAATTCACAGTCCAGGCTGCGAAAAGTATGTGAACCCTTGAATTTAATAACTGCTAGAACCTTATTTAGTAGCAATAACCCCCACCAAACATTTCCTGTAGCTGCTGATCGGACTTGCATAAAAGTGAGGAAGAATCTTAGACCATTCCACCATCCAAAAAATTTCAGTTCATCAATATTTCTGGGATACCTAGCATAAACAGTCCTCTTCAGGTCAAGCCACAACATCTCAATTGGGTTAAGGTCTGGACTCTTGACTTTCCCATTCCAAAACATAAATTTTCTTCTTTTTAAACTATTCTGTTATTGATTTACTCTTGTGTTTCGGATCTTTGTCCTGTTGTATCATCCAACTCTATTAAGCTTCAGGTGACAGGCAGCTACGCTGACATTCTCCTGTAAAATGACTTGATACAATTTTGAATTTATTGTTCCCTCAATAATTGTAAGGTGTCCAGGCCCTGAGGCAGCAAAGCAGCCCCAAACCACAATGTTCCTTCTATCATGTTTCACAGTTGGAATGAGGTTTTGGTGTTGGTGTGCCGTGCCTTTTTTCCTCCAAACATAGCTGTGTATTTCTGTCAGAAAGTTCAACTTCTGACTCATCTGTCCACAAAACATTGTCCCAGAAGCATTGTGGAACATCCAGGTGGTCTCTTGCAAACTTAAGACATGGTTTTTGGAGAACAGTGGTTTCCTCCATGGCGTCCTTCAATGAACACTATTCTTGTTCAGTGTTTTTCTTATAGTGGACACAAACGGAGATTTTAGCAAGTTCTAGAGATTTCTGCATTTTTCTTCCAGTTACTTTTGGGTTCTTTTTCACATCCTTCAGCATTGCATGTTGTGCTCTTGGTGTGATTTTTGCAGGAGGTGCCCGCTGCTAGGTAGAGTAGCAACACTACTGAATTTCTTCCATTTCTCCTACTGTGGACTGATGAACACTCAGGTCTTCAGAAATGCTTTTGTAGCCTTTTCCAGCTTTATGCATCTCTATAATTCTTCTAAGGTCTTTTGAAAGTTGTTTTGATCGAGGCATGGTGCACATAAACAGATCTTTCTTGAGAAGAGCAGGCTCTGTCAGTAACCTGACTTTGTGTGTCTTTTTTTATATAGGGTAGGGCACCCTACAGCCCACACCTCCAATCTCATCTCATTGATTGGAACACCTGACTCCAAATAGCTTTTGTAGAAGGCATTATCCTGAGGTTCACATACTTTTTTTGAAACTAGACTGATTGTTCAAATGGTGTACTCGGTATTGACAAGAAGAAGTATAATTGTTTGTGTGTTATTAGTTAGGCGGATTGTGTTTATCTATTATTGTGACGTAGATGAAGATTAGACCCCTTTTGTGAGTAATTAATGCAGAAAACTAGGTAATTGCAAAGGGTTTACAAACTTTCTTGCAACTGTAAATGTTAAGGCTTTGTAAAGAAAGAAGCTGAAAGGCTGATCTTGATGGAACTAATGTTCTAAGGTGCATTGATTTCAATGCAAAGAGAATTGTAGGCAAGGCAGATAAGTTAGAGAATGAATTACAATGTTCTAGTCATTTGTGAGTCTTGGTTGCAGGAGGAGCAGGACTCAGCTCAGTGTTCTGTTTTATTGTAGACATAGAGAGATATTAAAGAGGGAAGGGTGGCATTACTCATCAGGGAAAATGTTGCAGCAGTGTTCAGAAACGACATATTGGATGGCTCCTCCACTGAGGCAATATGGGGAGAACTGGATAATATGAAAGAGATGGCAGCATCTATGGAAAAAAGTATACAATCAGCGTTTCAGGCCGAGGCGCTTCATCCTAGATGCTGTGTGGCCTGCTCAGTTCCGCCAGCATTTTGTGTGTATTACTTTGATTTCCAGCATCCGCAAATTTTCTCTTGTTTGGAATAGAAAAGGATGGCCACATTAATGGATGTATATTATAGACCTCCCAATAGTGATTTTAATTTTCCATATATTGACTAGGACTCCTACATGTAAAAGGAATGAATGGGGTGGAGTTTGTTAAATGTTTTCAAGAAAGTTTCCTTAAGTGATACACAGAGTACCCACTAGAGAGGGTGTATTACTGATCTCCTCTATGAGAATGAGACAGGGCAGGAGACAGAAGTGTTTGTAGGGAAACACTTTTTGGATGTAGTGATCATAATTCCATTAGTTTCAAGATAATTATGGAGAAGGATAAGAATGTTCCTTGGGTTGAGATTCAAGATTGGAGAAAGGCCAATTTTGATGGCATCGGGAAACATAGAGCGATAGAGCGCTGCAGTACAAAATCTTGTGGTGTGGATTGGGGTAGATTGTTTCTGGCAGAGCGATGCTTGGTAAATAGGAGACCTTCAAGAGTGAATTATTGAGAATCAGGATCTAATTAGCTACGTAAGGAGTGTAACAAATGCAAGAAAACACTTGAGGGAGAAATCAGGAGGGCTAAAAAAAGACCAGAAGACATACAAGCAGAATTAAGCCACTCAGCCCATTGAATCTGATTTGCCATTCCATCATGGCTGGAATATATTATGCTTCTCAACCCCATTCTCCTGCCTTCTCCCTATAACCTTTGATGCCCTGACTACCCAAGAACCTATCAAACTCCACCTTAAGTACACTCAGTATGACTTGGCCTCCACAGCTGCCAGTGACAATTAATTCCTTAGATTCACCACCCTCCAGCCGCTAAAGAAACTCCCCCTCATCCCTGTTTCAAATGGACATCTCTCTATTCTGAGACTGTGCCCTCTGGTCCTTGACTCACCCAGTATGGGAAACACCCTCTCCACATCCACTCTCTAACTCCAGTGAATACAAGCCCAGAGCCATCTAACATTCCTCGTGTTAACCCTTTCATTCCAGGAATCATTCCCATGAGTCACCTCTGGATGCTCTGCAATACCAATATATCTTTTCTTAGATAAGGTGCCCAAAACTGCGCATAATACTCCCAGATGTGGTCTGACGAATACCTTATAAAGCCTTAGTGTTAAATCCTTGCTCCTATATTCTGGTCTTCTCAAAATTAATTCTAACATTGCATTTGCCTTCCTTACCACCAACTCAATCTGCAAGCTAACCTTTTAGGGAATCTTGTACAAGGTATCCCGAGACCCTTTACACCTTTTTTAAAAAAAATTTTCCCCATATTGAAAATAACCTATGCCTTAATTTCTTCTACCAAAATGCATGAACATACATTATACACTATATTCTATCTTCCACTTCTTTGTCCATTCTCCCAAACTACCCAAGTTCTTCTGCGTATTCCCTGCTATTGACGAAGAAGACGGGGCAGTAGTCAAAGGGACTTATTCAAGTTGGAGGTCTGTAATTAATAGTGCTCTGTAGAGATCTGTGCTGGGACATCTGCTGTTTGTGATGTATATAAATGACCTGGATGAAAATGTAGGTGGGTGGGTTAGTAAGTTTGTGAATGATACCAAGGTTGGTGGAGTTGTAGGTAGTGTAGAAGACTGACAAAGAATACAGCACAATATGGATCAGTTGCATATATGGGCAGAGAAATGGCAGATGGAGTTTAACCCAGATAAATGTGAGGTGTGGCAGTTTGATAGGACAAATGCAAGGAGACAGTATGCTTTTAAGGGCAAGACCCGTAACAATGTTGCTGAACAGAGAGATCTTGGAGTTCAAGTTCATATCTCCTTGAAAGTGGCTACACAGGTCAATAGGGAGGTTAAGAAGGCTTACGGAATGCTTGCATTTATTAGTTGAGACATTGAGTTCAAAAGTCAAGAAGTTATGTTGCAACTTTATAGAGCTCTGGTTAGGCCACCTGCTGGAGGATTGCATACAGTACTGGTCACCCCACTATAGGAAGGATATTGAGGCTCTAGAGAGGGTGCAGAAGAGGTTTACCAGGATGCTGCCTAGTTTATAGGGCATGTGCTACCATGAGAGACTGGGTAAACTTGTGTTGTTTTCTCTGGAGTGGCAGAGGGGAGACCTGGTGGAGGTTTATAAGATGATGAGAGGCAGAGATAGAGTAGACAGGAATATCTTTTTCCCGGGGTAGAAATGTCTAATACCAGAGGGCATGCATTGGAGGTGATAAGGGGTGGGTTCAAGGGGAATGTGAAGGATAAGATTTTTACTCAGAGAATCCATGGATGCTTAGAGGCTTTTCAGAGACGTTTAGATAGGCACATGAATATGAGGGAGATGAAGGGATATAGACATTGTGTAGGTAAGAAGGATTAGTTCTTGGGGTTTTAAAGATTTTTTTGCTGGATTGGCACAACATTGTGGGCCGAAGGGCCTGCTTCTGTGCTATACTGTTCTATAGAGCTTTGAGTACAGGAGTTGAGGTGTTACATTGAAGTAGTATAAGCATTGATGAGGCCAAATTTAGAGTATTATGTGCAGCTCTTGTCGTCTACTTACAGGAGAGACATCAATATGCACTAAAGACTGCAAAGAAAACTTACAGAGGTATTTTGGGCAACACACATAAAAGTTGCTGGTGAATGCAGCAGGCCAGGCAGCATCTCTAGGAAGAGGTACAGTTGACGTTTCAGGCCGAGACCTTTCATCAGGACTAACTGAAAGAAGAGCTTGTAAGAGATTTGAAAGTGGGAGGGGGAGGGATGGAGACAAGAGCTGGACAGGTGATTGGCAAAAGGGATATGAGAGGATCATGGAACAGGAGGCCTAGGGAGAAAGAAAAGGGGGAGGGGGGGAAAACCCAGAGGATGGGCAAGGGGTATAGTGAGAGGGACAGAGGGAGAAAAAGGAGAGAGAGAGAAAGAATGTGTGTATATAAATAAATAACGGATGGGGTATAAAGGGGAGGTGGGGCATTAATGGACGTTAGAGAAGTCAGTGTTCATGCCATCAGGTTGGAGGCTACCCAGACGGAATTTTTAAGGTGTTGTTCCTCCAACCTGAGTGTGGCTTCATCTTTACAGTAGAGGAGGCCATGGATAGACATATCAGAATGGGAATGGGACGTGGAATTAAAATGTGTGGCCACTGGAAGGTCCTGTGGACAGAGCGTAGGTGTTCAGCGAAACGATCTCCCAGTCTGCGTCGGGCCTCGCCAATGTATAGAAGGCCACATTGGGAGCACCGGACGCAGTATATCACCCCAGCCAACTCATAGGTGAAGTGTCGCCTCACCTGAAAGGACTGTCTGGGGCCCTGAATGGTGGTAAGGGAGGAAGTGTAAGGGCATGTGTAGCACTTGTTCCGCTTAAGTGCCAGGAGGTAGATCAGTGGGGAGGGTTGTGGGGGACGAGTGGACAAGGGAGTCGCGTAGGGAGCGATCCCTGCGGAAAGCAGGCGGGGTGGGAGGGAAAGATGTGCTTAGTGGTGGGATCCCGTTGAAGGTGGCGGAAGTTACGGAGAATTATATGTTGGACCTGGAGGCTGGTGGGGTGGTAGGTGAGGACCAGGGGAACCCTATTCCTAGTGGGGTGGCAGGAGGATGGAGTGAGAGCGGGGAGATGCGTTTGAAATGGGGGAGATGCGTTTGAGAGCAGAGTTGATGGTGGAGGAAGGGAAGCCCCTTTCTTTAAAAAAGGAGGATATCTCCCTCATCCTGGAATGAAAAGCCTCATCCTGAGAGCAGATGCGGCGGAGACGGAGGAATTGCGAGAAGGGGATGGCATTTTTGCCAGAAACAGGGTGAGAAGAGGAATAGTCCAGATAGCTGTGAGAGTCATTAGGCTTACAGTAGACATCAGTAGATAAGCTGTCTCCAGAGATAGAGACAGAAAGATCTAGAAAGGGGAGGGAGGTGTCAGAAATGGACCAGGTAAACTTGAGGGCAGGGTGAAAGTTGGAGACAAAATTAATGAAGTCAACGAACTCAGCATGCGTGCAGGAAGCAGTGCCAATGCAATTGTCGATGTAGCGAAGGAAAAGTGGGGGACAGATACCAGAATAGGTTTGGAACATAGATTGTTCCACAAAGCCAACAAAAAGGCAGGCATAGTTAGGACCCATACGGGTGCCCATGGCTACACCTTTAGTTTGGAGGAAGTGGGAGGAGCCAAAGGAGAAATTATTAAGAGTCAGGACTAATTCCGCTAGACGGAGCAGAGTGGTGGTAGAGGGGAACTAGTTTGGTCTGGAATCCAAAAAGAAGCGGAGAGCTTTGAGACCTTCCTGATGGGGATGGAAGTATATAGGGACTGGACATCCATGGTGAAAATAAAGCGGTGGGGGCCAGGGAACAGGCCAGGGTCCAACATATATTTCTCCGTAACTTCCGCCACCTCCAAAGGGATCCCACCACTAAGCACATCTTTCCCTCCCCCACTCTCTCTGCTTTCCGCAGGGATCGCTCCCTACGCGACTCCCTTGTCCATTCGTTCCCCCCATCCCTCCCCACCGATCTCCCTCCTGGCACTTATCCTTGTAAGCGGAACAAGTGCTACACATGCCCTTGCACTTCCTCCCTTACCACCATTCAATGCCCCAGACAGTCCTTCCAGGTGAGGTGACACTTCACCTGTGAGTCGGCTGGGGTGATATACTGCGTCCGGTGCTCCCGATGTGGCCTTCTATATATTGGCAAGACCCGACGCAGACTGGGAGATCGTTTCGCTGAACACCTACGCTCTGTCCGCCAGAGAAAGCAGGATCTCCCAGAGGCCACACATTTTAATTCCGCATCCCATTCCCATTCTGATATGTCTATCCACGGCCTCCTCTACTGTAAAGATGAAGCCACACTTAGGTTGGAGGAACACCTTATAGTCCGTCTGGGTAGCCTCCAACCTGATGGCATGAATATTGACTTCTCTAACTTCCGTTAATGCCCCACCTCCCCCTCGTACCCCATCTGTTATTTATTTATATACACACATTCTTTTTCCCTCTCTCCTTTTTCTCCCTCTGTCCCTCTCACTATACCCCTTGCCCATCCTCTGGGTTCCCCCCCCCTTACCTTCTCCCTGGGCCTCTTGTCCCATGATCCTCTCATATCCCTTTTGCCAATCACCTGTCCAGCTCTTGGCTCCATCCCTCCCCCTCCTGTCTTCTCCTATCATTTCAGATCTCCCCCTCCCACTTTCAAATCTCTTACAAGCTCTTCTTTCAGTTAGTCTTGACGATGGGTCTCGGCCCGAAACGTCGACTGTACCTCTTCCTAGAGATGCTGCCTGGCCTGCTGCGTTCCACCAGCAACTTTTATGTGTGTTGCTTGAAATCCCAGCATCTGCAGATTTCCTCATGTAAAGGTGTTTTGAGTCTTGAGGACCTCAATTATAGGGGAAGGTTGATGACATTAAGACTTTATTCCCTGGAATAAAGAGAATAATGATAGTTCAATTGCAATATTTAAGGGAAGTTTGAATAGGTGAGGGTATAGTTTTTGGTCCAGGTGCGGGTAGGTAAGAATAGGCAGAAAGACAAGTTGGCATGGACTGGATGGGCTGAATAGCCTGTTTCTGTGCTGCAGTGCTCTATCACTCTGACTCCTCGTTCCAATGAAGGGGTTTCAACCTGAAACGTTAATTCTGTTTCTAGATACACTGCATGGCCTACTGAGTGCTTCCCCTATTTTCTGCTTCCTGCTTTTGAATTCCAGCACCATTTGTTTTAACCTGATTTTGCACCTCTACCTCAGTTAGCCCAAGGTGAGGGTTGAACCAGGTCACTGTGGCTGCGGAGGAGGAACTCTGCAACACTACTGTGGTGCCCAACTGACTGTGGTGTGTGGTATGACTGTGGACAAAGATCCACCATCAGTAGGCCAAAGGACCTGTTCATGTACTGTACTATTCTGTGTTCTAGATACATTACTATGGTATTACTGCTTTAACAAAGTTTTCTTGCAAACTGATTCTTTACACTTCTGCTTTCAGTAATTGGTGCATTGATTGGAAAACAAGAAGGAAGAAACATTGAAGTGATGAACTCATTTGAGCTTCTGTCACACACAGTGGAGGAAAAGATAGTTATTGATAAAGAATATTACTACACTAAAGAGGAACAATGTGAGTATTACATTTTGGAGCATCATACAACCTACATTCTGCCTGATCACATTGATTCTGAATTGGACTTTGGCACCGCACCAGAATTCAATGTCCCTGTAATTCTCTTGGGGTGTTGCTCCAGATTCCAGTATCTGCAATCCTCGTGTCTCTTGGGCACTAAGCCCAACCATATAGCACTGATCTTCATCCTGTCAGCTTCTGAGACTTGCAATGTCATGTACCTCAGGACTGGAGGGACACCATCAGTACTTTACTTGGAAAATCCTCCATATCTTGTAACGGAACTAGTGCTGAGCCGACCTCTGTGACCTCTCACAGTACAGTATTCCCAACCTGAAACTGCAATTACACTTGGCTGGCTCCGATGGGCAGGCCTCGTTGCTAATTCTAATTCCCAAAATGGGCAATATTCCAACCTCTCCATCCAGGAGTATTTGCCAGTCAGGGAAAAAAATCCGAGAATGTTTGCAAAACCTCCTTGTGGAAAAATTCAAAGTTGCTACTGATTGTGGGAATCCCTAGCCTACGATCTCTGATTGGTGAAGGAACTTTATGGATGGCGATCCTGGTGCTCATGAGTTGGGAACACTCTCAAGCCCAGTGTAACTGGCAGAAGGAGGGCACATACTCCACTTCAGACCTATTCCCTCCTGCCTTATCTGTGGTCAGTTTTGCAAGTCCCACACTGGCCTCGTCTGTCGTGTCTGAACCCACAGAACATGTCATCTTTGGCTCTCAGGGACTGTTGCCTTTGTGGCACAAGACTTTAGTGGGAATGCCACTTGACCAACTTTTCCTCTGCTTCCTGTTGCCTTCCTCAAACAACTTCTCACCATATTGTTGTAGATCCATCTTTTTTTACCATATCATTTCTATAAAAGAGGGAGTTTGTAGGACGGGAGACAGTGGGAGTTTGTAGGATGGAAGACAATATGGTGAAGTGGGGTTTAAAGGCCAGCAAATCCTGTGAGTGTGGCAAAAGAGTGCAGAATGTTGAACACGTTCTGCACAACTGCCCATTCTCACCTGGTTTAGCTGACACTGACCTGCTCAACATCAACTAAACAACACTAAAATGGCTGGCTGTCTGGTGTGACAAGCTACGATGATGATGATTTCTATAAACACATGCAATAGTCTCTTAATGACATTGCATCCTTGGACAGGTTATTTGCTAACACAGCACACTTAGGTTCAACAATGTCCCCTATGCTTCCCCTGCACCTGTACCTTCTCAATGCATTAGAAGCTTTCACTGTTTACCCAACTGCTTTTTACCCCTCCGCTCACTGAATTGATGGTCTCTCTGATTGTTTTCTCCTCTCCAGTTAAGCAGGTGTTCAAGGACATGGAATTCCTAGGTTGGTATACCACCGGGGGTCCTCCAGATGAGTCTGATATCCATGTTCACAAGCAGGTCAGTGTACTGCAGTCGATAATCCGATGGAAGACAATTGTACCTTGTTCTCCCAACTCCAACTCTGATTAAACATAGACTTCATTTCATTCTGAGTGGTGGGATAATATCTTTGTCTCTGTCTGGAACAAATTTATTAATTTACTGTTATTTATTCTGGGAGGTAACAATGTAAAAAATATAATAAAATATAGATCAATTACATGTTCAGCCAAGAATGTCTACATCACCGTTTTAAGTTTTCTTCCATTTCTCTTCATGTAGCATTATTGACAGATCCTTTCATTCCTTTCTCATGTTTATCTCTAGATTCCCCTTAAACAGTACCCTGTGAGAGTTTTACAGTCCTCAGATCATTTTTTTTCCTTTTTTGCATATAGATTTGCAGCCACCTCACTTTAATGCTCCTTAATCTGATATCAACAAGGAGGTAGTGCCTTCCCAACAGCATTCTTTTCTTAACCTTAACGTATCCTGTTTGGTCACCACTCAGTCTTATCATTTCAAGAGAAAAGCCCCACCTGTTCTACATCTCCTGATATATATTACCTTTTCATTTGTGATTTCAGTAAAGGAAGTTCAATGTGGATGAACTCTTTAAAGATGTCATCAGAAATACCTCAAATTAAAATATTATAAAGAGCAGTCTGTACAGATTGCCAAAGAGATCATGTTTGACTAACTTGATACATGAGATAGGTAAGGATATTGCAGCAGATAAATGATGTAGATAGTGAATCATCTGTGAACTTTTGTTAATGATGCAGTCTGACAAGATTTATGTATTTAACATTTTTGTGCTGTTCGGTTGTCCTTCTAGAACTGCAGTATTACCTTTTGATTATTAATAGTTTGGTACTATTGGTTTCCAACCCTATTTCTACTGATTCTACAAAGTGTATGCTTTATTATTCTACTAAAGTTAATTCTTTTACATATTCGGTGCTCCTGATGCAGCCTCCTCTACATTAGTAAATTGCAGAACCACTTTTATTGAGGACCTCTGCTCCATCCACCAAAAGCAGAATTTCCCACTGGGCAGCTATTTTAATTTCTATCCCCATTCCCGTTCTGACATGTCAGTCCATGGCCGCCTCTTTTGTCAAGATGGGGCACTCTGAGTGGAACAATGCTTCATGTTCTATCCAGGTAGTCCCCAGCCTGATGACATGAACATCGATTTCTCCTCCCTGTATTTTTCCCTCCCTCTTTCCTCCTCTATTCCCCACTCTGACTTCTGCCCTCTTCTCCTCACCTGCCTATCACCTCTCCCTGGTACTCCTCCTTTCTCCCATGGTCCACTTTTCTCTCCTGTCAGATTCCTTCTTCTCCGGCCCTTTACCTTTCCCTCCCACCCAGCTTCATCTATCACCTTCTAGATATCCTCCTCGTCCTCCCTCACCTTTTTATTCTGGCATCTTCTCCCTTCCCTTCCAGTCTTGAAGAAGAGTCGCGGCCTGAAACATTTCCATGAATGCTGCCTGACCTGCTGAGTTCCTCCAACATTTTGTCTGTGTTGCTCTGGATTTCCAGCATCTGCAGAATCTCTTGTGTTTATATTTCACATTATTTGCATTGAGCTACATTTGTAAATTATACATTCATTCTGTAAGGTAATTTCAGTAATTGTACAGAGTGGGGCAATGGTTTTGGATTGAATCCTGCCACTCTGGAAAGTTTTGTTGCAAGTTGACACAGTGACTCTTCTACCGTCAGACAGTGCAACAGTACCCATTTATTTACTCAACTGCACTCCCTCAGGACCACTTGGCTCATCCACGCACACAGCACGTGAACCTCACCCAATCTCTGAACCCGCCCCCCATTTTGTCTGCATGACATAGACATCTTCCTATCCCTCTGGCTTATCACTGCCTGCTCCAATCCCACTCACTTGGATCCCAAGTAAGGACTTGAAACCTTCCCCTCTCAAATTATGGTCATAAAACCCACCACCACATCCCACAGACTTGGGCTTGAAGATTCCTGTTTCACTTCACCCATCCTACAAGTGTGGGGGAAAGGCCAATTCAGCACCCCACAGTGGTATGGAAGCTTTAGGAGGTGGGTGCAGCCTTACCAAGTGCTGGCTAGCCACACAGCTTCTGCACTCTGATATCTGCTGTCTACCCCCACCCCCACCCTGTTTCTCTTATCGAATTTAATGTGTCCAAGCATCGTCCCCTGCATTGACTGCTCTTTGTCATACTTCAATTTATTTGTTTCTCTACATTTTCAAATCAAGATTTCTTTCCTTCTGCTAGCATTAAGAATTATTCAAGTTCTCTAGTCTTTTTCTGTGTGTTCCTTTCAAATAACTTTAGCTGAATGTGCATACTCTAGAATTATTTTCTTTTCTGAAAATACCCCAATTTCTCTGCTGTCCCCAATTCTTATCTATGAGCCTGAGTGTATGAGAAATGGGTGTAAGTGAGGTTTTTCATTCCTTTGAGCCTGTTGCAACCTGCATCAATGTCATGGTATCACTGCCTTTTGCCTGCATCTCCATATCACTGGCCTTCAGTATCAGCAAAAATATTATTTCACTATCCTATTGTGTCGATGTTTGTTATTTATCTGCAAACCATTATTTATTTTAATGATTATTGGTAAATACATTTTCTAGCTTCTTGATTTTCCATTTGTTTCTCAAATTCATTCCTAACCTCATATTTCCTTCGGTCATTCTCCACTTTGAGGATACTCTTGATTTGCTATTTAACAGCTGAGCATTTCACTTCTGATGTTTTCTGATCTTTCTGTTGTCGTAGTACACCAAATTATGTGGTGGTTATTGTTAGGAAGGTGATTACTCCAAAAGCAGCTTCTACTTGCCTTAATTTATTGCATAAATATATAAAAAATATAATTAGAAAATTAAGTCTTGAAGCTCAAAAAACAAAGCCACAGCGGGTTTCCAAGGGAGTGCTGGAAACAGGGCCCCAGTGTCTTTCAGTGCTATTCCTTGAAAAAGTTCAGGGGAGTATGAGAAATGGGATCCCGGTGGGTTTCAGGGGAATGTGGAAATGGGACCCTGGTGGGTTACTGGGGAATACAGGAAATGGGGCCCTGGTGGGTTTTGGGGAAGTACAGGAAATGGGACCCTGGTAGGTTCCGGGGGAGTACAGAAAATGGGGCCCTGGTGGGTTTCGGGGGAGTACAGGAAATGGGACCCTGGTGGGTTTTAGGGAGTACAGGCAATGGGGCCCTGGTGGGTTTTGGGGAGTACAGGAAATGGGGCCCTGGTGGGTTTCAGGAGAGTACAGGAAATGGGACCCTGGTGGGTTTCAGGGGAATGTGGAAATGGGACCCTGGTGGGTTCTGGGGGAGTACAGGAAATGGGACCCTGGTGGGTTCTGGGGGAGTACAGGAAATGGGACCCTGGTGGGTTCCGGGGGAGTACAGGAAATGGGACCCTGGTGGGTTTCAGGGCAGTACAGGAAATGGGACCCTGGTGGGTCCCGTGAGAGTACAGGAAATGGGGCCCTGGTGGGTTCCGGGGGAGTACAGGAAATGGGGCCCCAGTGGGTTTCGGGGGAGTACAGGAAATGGGGCCTTGGTGGGTTTCGGGGGAGTGTGAGAAATGGGATCCTGGTGGGTTTCAGGGGAATGTGGAAATGGGGCCCTGGTGGGTTTTGGGGGAGTATAGGAAATGGGGCCCTGGTGGGTTCGGGGGATTACAGGAAATGGGGCCCTGGTGGGTTTCAGGGGAATGTGGAAATGGGGCCCTGGTGGGTTTCAGGGGAGTACAGGAAATGGGGCCCTGGTGGGTTTCGGGGGAGTACAGGAAATGGGACCCTGGTGGGTTTCGGGGGAGTATAGGAAATGGGGCCCTGGTGGGTTTTGGGGGAGTACAGGAAATGGGACCCTGGTGGGTTTCGGGGGAGTACAGGAAATGGGACCCTGGTGGGTTTCGGGGGAGTATAGGAAATGGGGCCCTGGTGGGTTTCGGGGGAGTACAGGAAATGGGACCCTGGTGGGTTCCGGGGGAGTACAGGAAATGGGGCCATAGTGGGTTTAGGGGGAGTGTGAGAAACGGGATCCCGGTAGGTTTCAGGGGAATGTGGAAATGGGACCCTGGTGTGTTTCGGGGGAAGTACAGGAAATGGGACCCTGGTGGGTTTCAGGGGAATGTGGAAATGGGACCCTGGTGGGTTTCGGGGGAGTATAGGAAATGGGGCCCTGGTGGGTTTCGGGGGAGTATAGGAAATGGGGCCCTGGTGGGTTCGGGGGAGTACAGGAAATGGGGCCCTGGTGGGTTCCGGGGGAGTATAGGAAATGGGGCCCTGGTGGGTTTCGGGGGAGTATAGGAAATGGGGCCCTGGTGGGTTTCGGGGGAGTATAGGAAATGGAGGCCTGGTGGGGAGTACAGGAAATGGGGCCCTGGTGGGGATTACAGGAAATGGGGCCCTGGTGGGTTTTGGGGGAGTATAGGAAATGGGGCCCTGGTGGGTCCGGGGGAGTATAGGAAATGGGACCCTGGTGGGTCCGGGGGAGTATAGGAAATGGGGCCCTGGTGGGTCCGGGGGAGTATAGGAAATGGGGCCCTGGTGGGTCCGGGGGAGTATAGGAAATGGGGCCCTGGTGGGTCCGGGGGAGTATAGGAAATGGGGCCCTGGTGGGTCCGGGGGAGTATAGGAAATGGGGCCCTGGTGGGTCCGGGGGAGTATAGGAAATGGGGCCCTGGTGGGTCCGGGGGAGTATAGGAAATGGGGCCCTGGTGGGTCCGGGGGAGTATAGGAAATGGGGCCCTGGTGGGTCCGGGGGAGTATAGGAAATGGGACCCTGGTGGGTTTCGGGGGAGTATAGGAAATGGGGCCCTGGTGGGTTTCGGGGGAGTATAGGAAATGGGGCCCTGGTGGGTTTTGGGGGAGTACAGGAAATGGGACCCTGGTGGGTTTCGGGGGAGTACAGGAAATGGGACCCTGGTGGGTTTCGGGGGAGTATAGGAAATGGGGCCCTGGTGGGTTTCGGGGGAGTACAGGAAATGGGACCCTGGTGGGTTCCGGGGGAGTACAGGAAATGGGGCCATAGTGGGTTTAGGGGGAGTGTGAGAAACGGGATCCCGGTAGGTTTCAGGGGAATGTGGAAATGGGACCCTGGTGGGTTTCAGGGGAATGTGGAAATGGGACCCTGGTGGGTTTCGGGGGAGTATAGGAAATGGGGCCCTGGTGGGTTTCGGGGGAGTATAGGAAATGGGGCCCTGGTGGGTTCGGGGGAGTACAGGAAATGGGGCCCTGGTGAGTTCCGGGGGAGTATAGGAAATGGGGCCCTGGTGGGTTTCGGGGGAGTATAGGAAATGGGGCCCTGGTGGGTTTCGGGGGAGTATAGGAAATGGAGGCCTGGTGGGGAGTACAGGAAATGGGGCCCTGGTGGGGATTACAGGAAATGGGGCCCTGGTGGGTTTTGGGGGAGTATAGGAAATGGGGCCCTGGTGGGTCCGGGGGAGTATAGGAAATGGGACCCTGGTGGGTCCGGGGGAGTATAGGAAATGGGGCCCTGGTGGGTCCGGGGGAGTATAGGAAATGGGGCCCTGGTGGGTCCGGGGGAGTATAGGAAATGGGGCCCTGGTGGGTCCGGGGGAGTATAGGAAATGGGACCCTGGTGGGTTTCGGGGGAGTATAGGAAATGGGGCCCTGGTGGGTTTCGGGGGAGTACAGGAAATGGGACCCTGGTGGGTTCCGGGGGAGTACAGGAAATGGGGCCATAGTGGGTTTAGGGGGAGTGTGAGAAACGGGATCCCGGTGGGTTTCAGGGGAATGTGGAAATGGGACCCTGGTGTGTTTCGGGGGAAGTACAGGAAATGGGACCCTGGTGGGTTTCAGGGGAATGTGGAAATGGGACCCTGGTGGGTTTCGGGGGAGTATAGGAAATGGGGCCCTGGTGGGTTTCGGGGGAGTATAGGAAATGGGGCCCTGGTGGGTTCGGGGGAGTACAGGAAATGGGGCCCTGGTGGGTTTCGGGGGAGTATAGGAAATGGAGGCCTGGTGGGGAGTACAGGAAATGGGGCCCTGGTGGGTTTTGGGGGAGTATAGGAAATGGGGCCCTGGTGGGTCCGGGGGAGTATAGGAAATGGGGCCCTGGTGGGTCCGGGGGAGTATAGGAAATGGGGCCCTGGTGGGTCCGGGGGAGTATAGGAAATGGGGCCTGGTGGGTCCGGGGGAGTATAGGAAATGGGGCCCTGGTGGGTCCGGGGGAGTATAGGAAATGGGGCCCTGGTGGGTCCGGGGGAAGTACAGGAAATGGGGCCCTCTGTGCCAGCTGCTGAGCCATCATGGTTTGCATTTGGAGATCATACTCTTGGAGCTTCACTGATTCCAACTGTTCATTTTGTTTTAGCTAACCAGCTGCCAGTATCTTCTCCCCCAGTTCCATGTGTTCTAATTTTTCACATTGAATTCTTAGCCTTCTGGAAATCTAAGCATCCACACATCCACTGGTTCTCCTTCATCACTCCTGTTTCATTCTCCACTTCAAGTCTGGTCAACTATGGTTTCTCCATTCGTAGCTCCTCCTCCTCCTAGTGATTTGCTATTGCATCTTGTCATGTAGGTTGACTGGCCTGTTACTTCCTTTTATCTGAAAATCTGTTATAAAATGTTGGGTTAAATTTAACTGCTGTTATTGGAACTAATTGAAGGTTAATGAATGTTGGGAAATGACCGGCAACATATCCAATACATCTCAGGCCATTTCCTTAAGTGCTCTGGGTCACAGGTTGTCAGGTGGTGAACTGCAGCAACCTCAAACCTGGGGTCCCTGTGTTGTAGGGATTCCCACACCACTGTTGGAGAGTCAGTCCCAGGATTTACACTCTGTAATGTCAAATGGCTGACAGTTCTAAATCTACAGGGGAGTTTACAGATGGCTGTGTCCCATGCTCTTTACTACCCTTGCCCTTCTTGGTGGTAGAGGTGACAGGTGTGGGAAGTATTGGGTTTCTAGTCAAGTCACTGCAGTGCATTTTGTAGCCTGATTTCAGTATTGCCAGGACTGTTTGATTCTGTCCTCAGTCAGATGTTGCCTTGATTATCATGGACAGTTACTCTCACCTCCATATTTGGACCAAAACCACGAAGTCTGGGGCCAAATCATCCTGTTGAAGCTCAGATTGGCGTCAGTCTGCATTGGTGAGTCAGTGGTGATGACAGCTTCCATTACTTTGGTATAGAGTTGTACAGCACAGAAACCGGCCTTTCAGCCCAATTCATCCATGGCGACCTGTGGTAATTTAGTGAGTTACAGTAAACAAGCACAGTGGATTCTGATTAATTGGGACACATTGGGACCAGTACACTTTGGCCCAATTAAGTAGCTGCCCCAATTAGCCGAAGTTTCCTGGAAATAGTTTAAAAGGTATAAAAAGACAAACTACCATTTAACTGAGTAACAAATTATGTATTTAAATGAAATACAGAACAACTTTGAATACTATCAATACTACTACAGTACGATAGACCAATAGTTCCTAATTGTTTTTGATGGAGGAATTCATCCAGTGTACCTGTTTGCTGCTATGTACTTTTGACTGGCTGTAAATGAACAAAATCAATGCAGACACCTAGTATAAATAATGGACTGCCTTCGTATAATGCTACTGACGATTGGTTGCTTCAAATCTTCATTTCCATTGTAATGTTCAAGATGATTGTCGAACCTTCGAATTCTTCATAGGTCCTAACTTGTTAAAGAAGTGAAATTGTTTCATTTTCACTCCCAGCCATTTCTGGCATCTCCAAGGCTGAATGCTTGAACCATAGTAAGCAAAACAGTTCTGAATTGTCTTTCTGCTTATTTCTTGCCAGCTGCCAATAACAAAAAACACGTCTTTTTGAACACAAGCACACACAACTGATGCTATTTTAAAAAACTTCTCTCTAAGCACTGTGTAATGTCTAACGGCTGCACAAGTACTTGCATGTGACACTAGTTAGAAACTGTTCAGCAACAGTCTCCTGTCTCAGTGTCTCAGATAAATGACAGGAATCACGGCTATTTTCTCAATTTGATTTTGTTCTTTAAGAGTTGTCCCGAATAACCGGCTGCCCGAATAGCCGATGGTACAATTAAACCAGAATCCACTGTAGATGAGAAGCTGATTAAATAATTCTCTTTACTGAGGGTTGGTCCAAAATAGATATCTGGCCAGGATGCTCAGAGTACTTTCCCACGTTAGACTGAGTAGTTAATGTGCCCACTGAGAGTGCCTCATTCAGAAGATAGTACAATGTTGTGTTAGGATTTGGAGTGGGGTTTTGGGTAGGATAGATAGGCAGTGCCCCAGTAATATGAGAGCGTCGTTGAGTGCTTTAGTCTCCTGTGTTGATGGCACTGTTGGCTCTGTGTGTGCTACAGTACAGCAGCAACATGGATGGCTACTGTTTCTGGGATTTCTTCATTGGGTATTGACCAACATCCCACTAATCCTTACTTTTCTCATTTGCAGGTGTGTGAAATTATTGAAAGCCCTCTCTTCCTGAAGTTAAACCCCATGACAAAACACACTGATGTAAGTAAGCAGCATTACTGGACTTGATAAGACCATAAGATATAAGAGCAGAATTATGCCGTTTGGCCCATCGAGTCTGCTGTGCCATTTCATCATGGCTGATCTAGTTTTCCTCTCGACTCCAAAGTCCTGCCTATCCCCACCATCCCCCATCCCTTCATGCCATGACCAATCAAGAATTTATCAACCTCTGCCTTAGATATACATAAAGACTTGGCCTCCACAGCTGCCTGTGGCAACATATTCCTCAGATTCACTTCTCTCTGGCTAAAGAAATTCCTCCTCATCTTCATTCTAAAAGTACACCACTCTATTATGAGGCTGTGTCCTGTGGTCTTAGACTCTCCCACCATAGGAAACATCCTCTCCACATCCACTCTATCATGGCCTTTTACCATTTGATCGATTTTAATGAGGTCACCCCTCATTCTTCTGAATTCTAGTGACTACAGGCCCAGAGCTATCAAACACTCTTCATATGACAAACCAATCGATCGTGGAATCATTTTCGTGAACCTCCTTTGAACCCTCTCCTGTTTCAACATCTTTACTTTCAACTGTACAGTCTGTTCTTTATTAAGTTCCTCTGTACAGTTTTCCAGTTCAGTTGTATTGTTATACCAAGCATTATAAAATCAAATTGTGCCATTTTATTGGTTAAATCCCATTGGTCAGTTATACAGACTCCTATTAATTCCATGTAGTGGGCATGTGGCCAAGTGGTTAAGGCATTGGACTAGCGACCTGAAGGTCGTGAGTTCAAGCTCCAGCCGAGGCAACGTGTTGTGACCTTGAGCAAGGCACTTAATCACACGACGACACTGGTGCCAAGCTGTATGGGTCCTAATGCCCTTCCCTTGGACAACACTGGTGTCGTGGAGAGGGGAAACTTGCAGCATGGGCAACTGCTGGTCTTCCATACAACCTTGCCCAGGCCTGTGCCCTGGAGAGTGAAGACTTTCCAGGCACAGATCCAAGGTCTCACAAGACTAATGGATGCCTTATTTATTTATTAATTCCATCTTCCTTTGTTCTACTTGTTATATGGAGCATTGATGGTACCACATCTCAAGTATTGGGTGACATGTTTATCAAAAGTTATAAATGTGTTGGAAGCAGCTCAGAGAAAGTTTTCCAGACTAGTTGTCTGATGAGGAAACATTGAATGATGAGGTTTGCATCCACTGGAGTTCAGGAAAGTGAGAGAGAACTTCATTGAAATGCACAATATCTGGAGGGGTTCTTGTCAAGATGTGGACAGGATGTTTCTTCTAGTAGAATCTGTAACCTTTTCTTTCAGCTGATGCTGTCCCTATAAATTAATCACAATGCATAAATTAGTTTGAAAACCTGCTATCAAAATCTTGCATTAATTTAAGTTTGAGATTTGGCCAAGCTGCCTTGAACAAACACATTGTTTTAACGTGTGCTTATTAATGTCTTAGTTCCTTCTTTAGTTGTGAATTCAGGGAGATATAGCTATAAATGCAGAATTCTGAAGTCAGCAGTTCCCACAAGCAGTAAATTAGATGAAATAAAAGAATAGTCATTGCTTTTGCAATCAGATGAAACAGAAGAATTGGCTTAACATTAGCTTTGTGGCCTTTCACCTTGCCCTTTTTGTAAAACTAATAGATGAGTTAATATTTAAATTAGATGTTTTGCTTTAAACCCTGACCACCCTCATCCTTTCTTCATCCGTACTATCTTGGGCCTGTGCTTCTACATGTGCATTGAGCCCTACCCTGCCATCATCTCTCTCTAGCCCTCCATTATTTCTGAGCATTTATCAGTTTCCTTCAGTTATGCACTGGGAAAATCAAAGCTTCTCTACACTGATCACAAATTTCATGCTCTTGCCACCAATTACCTCTAGTCTTATTGTCTTGAGTGAATGCAAAGACCTGACGAAGGGTCTCGGCCTGAAACGCCGACTGCACCTCTTCCTACAGATGCTGCCTGGCCTGCTGCGTTCACCAGCAACTTTGATGTGTGTTGAATGCAAAGACCTGTTCTGTTTGGTCCCTCCTGAGGTCCTGATAGCTCCCTGACACAAAGTCCACTAGTATTGTTGTACAACCACGGTTTATCCATGGCAGTGGGTACTAGTGCTTCTGCCACCTCCTGAATGCAAGTGTTCCAGCACTTTGCTGGCTGGTCTCCTCTACCAAAACCTGCAGGTTCATCTCTATTCAGGCAGCAAATGCTACTACATTGCGATATTTCAATTTTAAGACTTGCACATTCTTCTCTGGCTGTGGCCTTCCCCATCTCTGTAACCTCATTCCCCTTACATCGTACATCTCTTTCCTCCATTTCAAAGGTTCATTTATTATCAAAGTATGCATCCATATACAACTCAGAGATTAGTCTTCTCCAGATAGCCATGAAACAAAGCAAGAGCATGAAAGTAGTTCAGGAGAAAAACATCAAACCCACCCCCTTCCTGCACAAAAAAAGAACAGCAACGTGATCATCAACTCCAACACCCCTCCCCCTCAAAAAATGCAACAAGAATGCTGACCCCCCTAAAAAAACCTCCTCCTCCACACAAAACACAACATAGAGTAGTTTTATGTAGTCGTAGCACAGAAGCTGACCCTCCAGCCCACCCAGCTAGTCTTAATTTGTGTTCTGCCCATATCCCTCTGAGGCCTTCCCCGTTGTATCTATCCAAGTGCTTCTTAAATGATACTATTGTACCTACCTCAACTACTTCCTCTGATATCTCCTTCCGTATACTCACCACCCTCTGCGTAGAAAACTAGCCCCTCAGGTCCCTTTTATATCTTGCCCTTGCACTCTAAACTTATACCTCCTAGTTTTGGAATCCTCTTCCCTGGGGAAAAGGCTGCTGCCATCCTTATTTAATGCCTCTCATAATTTTAAATATTTCTGTAAGATGTTAAAAATGATCATGCTTCTTAATTTTCTTACTCCAAGGAATATAGGGCCTAGCCAACCTTTCCCTCTCATCCTGGAAACATCCTTGTAAATCTTAGCTACATCCTTTCCAGTTTAATCATGTTATTCCAATAACAGAGGGACCAAAACTGTACACAGTACTCCAAGCAACTTGTACAATTGCATCATAACGTCCCAACTCCTGTACAAAGTACTGCACTGATGAAGGCTAAAGCAGTTTTTTTCACCATACTAGCAACCTGAGATGCCTTGAAGATTCAAGTTTATTTGACACATGTACATTAAAACATATAGCGAAATGCGTTGTTTGCATTAACAACCAGAACACCACTCGCAAGTGTCTCTACACATTCCAGTGCCAACGTAGCATGCAGCATGCCCCACAGTGCTTGGCAGAACAACACAGAACACAACTAGCCACAAATAAGAAAGAAACCAAATATTTGCCTTCATTTTCAAGCTGACTTAGAATAGTGAAATGTCATTGAACTTCTCAGCCGGGGAAAAGTAAATCTCTTCATAACACATCACCCTTGCTCTTCTGCTGAGGCCAGCATGGTAGCGGGATGGTCAGCATATCGTTTTACAGCGCTGGTGATTGGTTCAGTTCCTGCCACTGTCTGTAAGGAGTTTGTACGTTCCCTCTGTGACTGTGTGTATTTCCTTCAGGTCCTTCTGCTTCTCCCCACATTCCAAGCTAGTACAGGTTTGGGTTAATGAGTTGTCGACATGCTGTGTTGGCACTGGAAGCTTGGCGACACTTGTGAGCTCCCCCAGCACTACCTCAGTCTTGGTCGTTGACACAAACGGTTTCAATATTTTGATTTACATGTGACAAACAAAGTTAATCTCTTCCATTTAAATGTGGATATATGTAACCGCAGATGCTGCTCATTACAGCTGTTTGAAAGAGAAACAGAACCCTTGTTAATATTTTATATCTGAAATTTGCCTGGAGTAGAACGATAGGCATTCCACCTCCAGCTTGTTTCAGGGCACGATGTGTTATTATGCTCATCTTTTCTTGGCGAAGAAGTTAGTATGACTTGTTGGGAATTTATAGAAATGGTGACAATGAAAATGTGATTGGTAATCTGTTTGCAGTTTTAGCCCAGGCTCTGGGAGTGAACTGTCCTGACGAAGGGTCTCGGCCTGAACCGTCGACTGCACCTCTTCCTACAGATGCTGCTTGGCCTGCTGCGTTCACCAGCAACTTTGATGTATGTTGTCTGGGAGTGAACTGAGGCTTTGAGCAGGGAAAGTTAGTTAAATTACTAAAATGCATAAAAGAATTCTCAAAGCAAATTCAATCAGGTTAATGTGAAGTAAGATAGGTCCTTGACTTTATTTTGTTTATACTCTTATTTTTATAAATTCTGTATCTTGTTATTTCATGCTTATTATTTATTGCTATTTATTTATATCTGCATTTGCACCGTTGGTTGTCCGTTGATCCTGTTTACAGTTACTGTTCTATAGATTTGCTAAGTATGCCTGCAGAAAAAGAATCTGAGGGTTGTGTGTGGTGACGTGTATGTACTCGGATAATAAATTTTACTTTGAACTTGAAAGAGAACTCAGTAAGAAACCATTCTGATTTCTTGAAATAGTTCAATAAACAGTCATTAATTCAATTTTCTGTCTCTCTGGACTGGTTACTTTGGTTATTTCTGATATACAGATTGCCTTATTTTTGAAGCCCTCTACGCTACTGTCTGGGTCTTTGGGTCAGATTCATGAAGAGCTACAGCATGGGAACAGGCCCTTCAGTCCACTGAACCCATCAAACAACCCATTTACACCAATCCTGTTCTCTTCCGTTTTATTCTTCCCATATTCCCAACAGATTCCACCACTCATCTATACACTAGCGACAATTTATGGTGACCAGTGCATGTGTATTTGGAATGTGGGAATAAACCAGAGCACCTGGTGGCTGGAAACGTCAGGGACACTCAAAGAATGTGTGGACTTCATGCAGACAGTCTTGGCAGTCAGAGCTGGGAGGGAGAGATTTGATGTGTTGCACCTCTGTTTCTGGTTTGAAACCCAATAGCAAACGTGATGGTAAATGGGCTGAACAATTCATAGTTGATGCATGGTTTTTAATATATTACCAAATGAGGTATATTGCAGCAAAGCAAGAATTACATCTATATAGAGATGGCATAATAACCCTGTTTCAGTTTTGTATTTCAAAACATTTTACAACCATTTTACAATTCATAATTGTTTTTGAAATAGAGACAAATCCAACAACCTGAGTGTGCAGAGGATCTTCCACGAGCATTCTCTTCATAGTTCTGTGTGTGTTCAAATTGTGTAAGGCACCAACATTCTTGTCCTGTCACGCAGACATACCAGACAGCCACTGACTTGGGTTTGCACTGCCTACACCCAAGGAAGGTCGTCAGCCCAGCACCCCAGCAAAGAGTGGGATGAGATACATCAGCAGTGATTAGATGGGGATATATTTCTTTAAAAAACTTGAAGCTCATGGAAGGATTGGAAAGGAATGAAGTGAAGGGGGTTTTGGAAAACAAAATTAAAAGTAGTGAATGTTTGATTCCAGTGAACCCAGCAGGAAGCTACATTTGATATTACAGCAGTTTAATTGCAGGAAGTATAAAACACACCAGATTGAAAATTGGAAACGTGTCTGTTATAAGGGGGCCACAGTTTGATCTTGCCCTGTAACACTTAATTGGGAAATATTTGGCTGCAGAAGAAAGACTAATAACAAATTTCTGACATCTGACATTTTGTCTTATCTTACAGCTTCCAGTTAGTGTTTATGAGTCGGTCATCGATATCATCGCTGGAGAGGTATGTAAGTTAACTGGCTTCAGTTTTCATTCTGTGTTTCTGGATGCTGTGACGTGGCCGGTCTGGTCTGTCTGATTCTGTCACCCGGTGTAAAGTCTCCTCCTGGTAGTGCATTTCCGTGCTCCACACTACAAGATACCTCCGTGGGGTGCTGTTGTCGACTTTATGCAATCAGCATAAAATCAGTGATTTGATGTTGCGATTACTTTTACACTGGAGACCTAAAAGACGACAAACGCTGGAATCTGGAGCAAAAAGACACTGCTGGAGGAACTCAGCAGGTCAGGCAGCATCTGTGGAAGGGAAATGGACAGTCAACATTCCAGATTGGGATCCGTGCAGAGTGTGTCTTGATCCAAAATGATGACTATCCATTTCCCTTCCCTACAGATGCTGCCTGACCCACTGAGTTCCTCAAGTGTTATGCTGGTGACATTCCAGGGTTGAGCAGTGGATTAGTATGCACAAGTGCTGGGAAACACCTCAGCAGAGTGAAAGGCATGGCCGTGATCCCTCCAGATATTGGGAGGAGTGGGAAATGGTTGATTTTTACATAAAGAGGAAGCTTAGTCATTGGTGAAGCTTTTCCCTTTAGTGGAGAGAAGGGAACTGGTGAATGGGCTCAGCCCCCACCCCAGCCAGACTGAGCAGAGGACTGCTCACGGGGTCTCCCTGAGCCAGGGACCATCTGTCTGAAAAACCCGGACGTTGCCCTGATTGGGGGCAACACAGATTGTCTGTTGGCACACAGGTGCCAAGATTCTGAGCCGCTCTGGAGCCTTGTAATGCAGCAGACCTGTTAACTCATACTGTGCAGTCAGAGATGTGGAGAGTTGCCAATCAGTGCAGACCTTTGTCTTCTTACTGGGAAAAAAAGCAGTTAAATACTCCTCCACCTTCCACTGGTGGGTTAGACATTTGCACCCAATTATTTTGAATTCTGTAAAATACTTAATAAGTTTTCAAAGTGAGAGTTCAGTCTCTGCTTTAGACATCTGAAAATAGGAAACACAAGCCACCAAGACTGTTGCATATTTTTAGGTCAGGAGCAACCACTTCATCACTGATTAGCCATCCCAAGCTTTTATGCAGTACAGTTCGATTCCCATCTGCCTGTGTGTTTGCTTTGATTCCCCTAAGGTACCTATTTCACCCCTTCCCTGTCGTGTGCTATAGACCTTTGTATAATAATGAAATCTACACCTAACCATCCATTCTATCATTGATATGATATGAAGAGAAGAGCTCCAGTATGTTGAGGCAGCCTCTACTCATTCGGTGTTTATTGCAGAAGAGGGCTTTTTAGCCTTGAGCCTAAACCACTTATTTGCAGATGGAAAGTGAACAACTCTCCATCACCCTCCCCTTTCCCCATATCCACTGTTTCTCCATTGCTCTGCACTAGTGTAACTGCCACACTCCTCCCTGTAGGACTATGTACAAACCCCATTTCCAGAAAAGTTGGGGTATTTTCCAAAATGCAATAAAAACAAAAATCTGTGATATGTTAATTCACGTGAACCTTTATTTAACTGACAAAGGTACAAAGAAAAGATTTTCAATAGTTTTACTGACCAACTTAATTGTATTTTGTAAATATACACAAATTTAGAATTTGATGGCTGCAACACACTCAACCAAAGTTGGGACAGAGTTAAAATAAGATTGAAAAGTGCACAGAATATTCAAATAACACTGGTTTGGAAGATTCCACATTAAGCAGGCTAATTGGTAGCAGGTGAGGTATCACGACTGGGTATAAAAGTAGCGTCCATCAAAGGCTCAGTCTTTGCAAGCAAGGATGGGTCGTGGCTCACCCCTTTGAGCCAAAATTCGTGAGAGAATTGTTAGTCAGTTCAAAAGGAACATTTCTCAACGCAAGATTGCAGAGAATTTAGGTCTTTCAACATCTACAGTACATAATATTGTGAAAAGATTCAGAGAATTCAGAGACATCTCAGTGCGTAAAGGTTAAGGTCGGAAACCACTGTTGAATGCGCGTGATCTTCGAGCCCTCAGGTGGCACTGCCTAAGAAACCGTCATGCTACTGTCACAATTATAGCCACCTGGGCTCGGGAGTACTTCGGAAAACCATTGCCACTCAACACAGTCCGTCGCTGCATCCAGAAATGCAACTTGAAACTATATTACGCAAGGAGGAAGCCATACATCAACTCTATGCAGAAATGCCGGCGAGTTCTCTGGGCCCGAGCTCATCTCGGATGGACCGAAAGACTGTGGAACCGTGTGCTGTGGTCAGATGAGTCCACATTTCAGCTAGTTTTCGGAAAAAACGGGCGTCACGTTGTCCGTGCCAAAGATGAAAACAACCATCCAGATTGTTATCAGCGAAAGGTGCAAAAGCCAGCATCTGTGATGGTATGAGGGTGCATCAGTGCCCACGGCATGGGTGAGTCGCATGTATGTGAAGGTACCATTGACTCTGAGGCGTATATTAGGATTTTAGAGAGACATATGTTGCCATCAAGGCGACATCTCTTCCCGGGACGTCCATGCTCATTTCAGCAGGACAATGCCAGACCACATCCTGCACGGGTTACAACAGTGTGGTTTTGTAGACACAGAGTGCGTGTTCTTGACTGGCCTGCTGCCAGTCCAGATCTATCTCCTATTGAAAATGTATGGCGCATCATGAAGAGGAGAATCAGACAACGGAGACCACGGACTATTGAGCAGCTGAAGTCTTATATCAAGCCAGAATGGACAAAATTTCCAATTGCAAATCTACAATTAGTATCCTCAGTTCCAAAACAATTAAAAAGTGTTATTAAAAGGAAAGGTGATGTAACACAATGGTAAACATGCCTCTGTCCCAACTTTTGTTGAGTGTGTTGCAGCCATCAAATTCTAAATTTGTGTATGTTTACAAAATACAATTAAGTTGGTCAGTAAAACTATTGAAAATCTTTTCTTTGTACTTTTCTCAGTTAAATAAAGGTTCACGTGAATTAAAGTATCACAGATTTTTGTTTTTATTGCATTTTGGAAAATATCCCAACTTTTCTGGAAATGGGGTTTGTATATCCAAAGCTAATATCTTCCCATAGTCCTGGACAATCTCATCTAGTCCCATTGTCAGTGTATCATCTGCAACCTCAGTACCCCTCCACCTGTGTGTGGAGAGCTAAAGCAGTATTTGCCTGCTGGTGGACGGGGTTTGTGTGTTTGACCTGCACCCAGAATCTGGCTTACACCAAGGACACAGTCATCATGTTAGTTATGGCTCACAAGAAGAAAACTCCTCGTACAGCAATGGTGGACATCTTAAACAACTCTGTTGATTCAGGCCTGTTACAGTGGGGTGCACTTCAAGTGGCAACTCAAAGGTACTCTACTGATTCAAACATCCTCCACCAACTTATAGTATTTGTGATAAATAGGTACATGTGGATTTTATGATTTCATAATAATTCACCGCTCATCTGCTTTTTTGTACAGTATTTAATGCTTGTTTTATCTAAAGCCCTTTAAACCATGTCCACTACTGACCTGTTTCCCCAACATCCCTATCCAGTCTGTATGCCACGTACATTGACAATGTTATTGGAACTGGTTTATTTTTGTCACATGTACTGGGACTTGTTTTGCATAATGTTCATACAGATCAGACCATTACACAGATCATTGTTCAGGTTGAACAAGGTAAAAGCAATAACAATGCAGAATAAAGTATAACAGCTGCAAAGAAAATGCAGTGCAGGTAAACAATAAGGTGCAAAATCATAAGATAGATTGTAGGTCAAGAGTTCATCTTACCATAGCAGGGCAATATTTGATAGTCTTACAACAGTGGGATAATGTACAACATTATATTACTAACATTTCCAGTTTTATTCCTTTCTATGGGGAAAGAGACCAGACTCCTCCCCGTCCACGCTGCCGACTGTTCCCCGTGCTCACTGCCCTCTCTTTCACCCTGCCGATTCCCCCCTCCCCCTGGGTGATGGCGTGACCGGGCTCCCTCTGGCTACACTGCCAACGATTCCCTGTACTCACCGCTCTCTCTGTTCACCAGGCCACGGTGCTGTTTGCAGAGCTGACTTACACGCTAGCCACCGAGGAAGCCGAACGCATCGGGGTGGATCACGTAGCACGAATGACAGCAACCGGCACAGGGGAGAGCTCCACAGGCAAGGACCAGCCCGCATTTCCAACAGGCGTTGAGGGCAGTCCTCGGGGGTTGGGATGAAGGGCTTCAGATCCCTGTAGTGTTTGGTGGGGGGGGGGAATGGAGTGGGAGGTGTTTCTAGGGTGGGTGGTTTGTTTGGGGGAGTCTCCTGGGAGCTGGGGGTGCGGGGTGTAATCTCCAGGATGGAGAGGGTGACACCTGTTGGATGGAAGTGGATCGAGGGGGTGATAAAGCAGTGGATGCCCCAAGTTATGTGAGTAGGATATAGGATGGTGAGTTCCCGGGGGATGCAGGTGAGATGGAGGGTGAGGAGTCCACAGGGAACAGGGGTGGATGGAGTGGGGGGACCTGTGATGAGTGGGGATGTAGGTTTGGGAGTCCCCAGGGTGAGGGGAGATGGAGGGGGGGTGGTTTCTGGGATGGCTGGATGATGAAGCGGGGAGAGGGATGATCTCCGGGATGGGTGGTGAAAGGAAGGTGTCTTGTGTGAGGGGAGGTAGGGTGGGTGAGGTGGTTTGAGGATAGTGCCTGTGAGTATGAGTGACAGTTCAGTGGGGCGGGGGCGCTGCTATCGAACTCCTGTTTGTAAAACGTTTGGCTACAAGGACACTGATCCCCTCACCTTGACCTTTGCCCTCGCCCCATCAAATTCACCCCTCATTCACTGATAGCTCATTTCTCACCCCCTAGCTAAATCTGCGGAACTCCCTTCATGGTGAGTGAAGGAATTGTCTCCCCGCTGAAGACACAGACCCCCACCGTGGGGAGGGAGCAGAGATAGTGTAACACCTCTAGCCCTGTCCCATCTGTCTGGCTCCCCACCTTCCTCAGACCTTTCCTCGGCAGATGAATCCCAGGTTCTGGGCGTTCCTAGGAATATCTTTGTCAGTTGTTCTACATTCTGCCCATTGGCCCTGATGCCTTGAGCACTCACTACGTAATTATTGGTTTAATGTTCTTTGTGTCGAATGGAGCTTTTGGGAAGTCAATGTCATCTCCTCCTGGCCCCAGTCCCACATATCATGTAGCATCCACCCTGTGTCTGATTGAGCCCTCCACCTAGACTCTACCTGTCTGAATTCCCTGTCCTCTTCCTGTTACAGTGGCTGAACATCTCATTGCTCAGCACAGTGCCATCAAAATGCTGCATAGTCGAGTCCGTGTCATCCTGGAGTACGTCAAAGCTGTGGAGTCAGGTAGGAGACGGAGCTCCCAACTGCCACTCTCTAGGGACTGAAAACAACAGACAGGGGAACTTTAGAAACTAGTTTCAGTCCTGACCTGCCATGCTATCTGCATGGAGTTCTCATGTCCTCCCGTTGACCACCTATATCCCACGTAAGGGCACTGAGGTTAACTGGTTATTGTCAAAGCCCTTATGTGTCACTGGGGGGCAAGAGTTGAGATCTGTCAGAGACAGACCCTTTAGCCCACATCTTACGTGTTGACCTGTTTCCCATTTACATGAATCCTATTTCCCCACATCAGGTCCTTATCCTCTATGCCTTGCCTATTTAGTGTCTAAATACATATTAAAGGTGGCGATTAGACCTGATTCCACCATCTCCTTTTGTGATATGTTCCAGGTATCTACCAGTATGTGTTTTAAATAAAATCAGATCCTCTTTGAATCTCCTCCTTCTCAGAGTAAACCTATGTTTTTCATATCTCTACCTCGACTACACCATAATTCTACCTCATAATTTTATGCACTTATTATCCTTCGACTTCCTTTAATCCAGTAAACAAACCCAACCTATTCAGTCTGTTCCCACAACTAAGATTCCCCAATCCAGGCAACATCCCAATGACTCTCCTCTGCATTGTCTCCCAACACTCCACCTAGTTTACTGTCATCTGATCCATCTCCTATGTAGCCTTAGACAACCTTGCACACTATCCACAACACCAGTATTTATGTCATCTGCAGACTTACTAATCATGCATCCTGCGTTCATATCCAAATCATTTATGTATCATAAACAGCAGAGTCCCAACGTAATCCAATCTGCCAAACCGATGTAGCAACATGCACCATTAGTCTCAGACTTCCAATCTGGAGAAGCCGTATCTGGCACCGGAGTATATCGACTCCTTACTTCTATTACTTCTCATTACTCATTACTTCTATTATAATCATTCTATGGTTTTAAATCTAATTTCTCTGTCCCTAGTAATACACTTTATTTTGCATTGTTATTGTTTTACCTTATCCTAGCTCAATGCACTGTGGAATGATTTGATCTGTATAAACGGTATGCAAGACAATCCTTTCACTGTATCTTGGTAAATGTGACAATAATAAACCAGTACCAATACACCCTGCCTTGAATCGCCAACATCCTTGCCGTTTGGATCCATTTAGGCAGCTCGCCTTGGATCCCATCTTCTGCACCAGCTTACCATGCCTTGGTTCAGTCCCTTCCCATCTATATCTGCGACACTTTTCATGCTATCAATCTCCTCACAACTTTCAGTTCCCTGGCCCTGACCACCTCATTTTCACCATGGATGTCCAATCTCTATACACTCTATTCTCCATAAAGAAGGTCTTAAAGCTCTCCATTTCTTTCACCAACCAGTTCCCCTCCTCCACCACCCTCCTCTGTCTGGTAGAACTGGTCCTCGTCCTCCACAATTTTTCCCTTCAGCTCCTGCCACTTTCTCCAGACTCAAGGCACCCACATGGGTCCCAGGCATGCCTGCCTTTTCGTTGGCTACATAGAACAGTCCATGTTTTTCCAGGTAATTCTCCCCAACTCTTCTTCCACTACATTGACGACTACAATGGTGCTGCTTCATGCACCAAAACTGAGCTCGTCGATTTTATCAACATTGCCTCCAAACTCTACCCTGCCCTTCAATTCACTTGGTCCATTTCTAACACCGCCCCCCCCCCAACCCCCCTGATCTGTCTCCATCTCTAAAGACAAACTGTCGACCAACTTCTTTTATAAACCTACAAATGCCCCTGGTTATCTTGACTATACCTCTTTTCCACCCTGTCTCCTGTAAAAATGCTGTTCACTTTTCTCAGTTCCTCTGTTTCCACTGCATCTGTTCCCAGAATGTGGCTTTCCTTTCCAGGACATCAAGAAGTCTTCCTCCTTCAAAGAACGGGTTTCCCTTCCTTCACCATTGATGCATCATCCACATCTCCTCCATTTCTTGAACATCCGTGTTCATCCCATCTTCCCACTGTCTCAACAGTGATGGAGTTCCTCTTGTCCTTCCTTACCACCCCATGAGTCTCCACATCAAACACATCATTCTCCACAACTCCAAAGGGATCCCATCACCAAACATACCTTTACTCCTTTGCTTTCTGCAGGAATCATTCCCTCCGTGATTTCCTTGTCCATTCATCCTGCCCCACTAATCTCCCTTCTGGCACTTATCCCTGCATGTGGCCAAAGTGCTACACCTACCCATTCACCTCCATTCAGGGCTCCAAACAGTCCTTCTAGCTGAGGCAACACTTCACCTGCGAATCTGTCGGGGTTGTCTGCTGTATCCAGTGCACCCAATGCGGCCTCCTCTACATTGGTGAGATCTATTGTAAACTGGGGGACCGCTTCATCAAGCTTCATCTGCCAAAAGCAGAACTTCTTGGTGGCCAAACATTTTAATTCCATTTCCTGTTATATTCCATCTGGGTAGCCTCCAATCTGATGGCATAAATATCGATTTCTCCTTCCAGCAAAAGAAAATTCTCTCCCCATCTCCTCTTCTTGTATTCCCCACTCTGTCTCCTTAACTCTTCCCACCTGTCTATCACCTCCCCATTGGTCCCATCCCCCTTCCCTTTCTCCTCTCCCATCAGATTCCTTCCTCTCTGGCCCTTTATTTTTCCTACTCTCCTGGCTTCACCTATCACCTTCTAGCTATCCTCCTTCCCCACACCCAACCTATTTATTCTGTCCCCTTCCCCCTTTCTTTCCAGTCCTGAAGAAGGGTCTCGACCTGAAACATTGGCTGTTTGTTTATTTCCATAAATGCTGCCTGACCTGAATTCTTCCAGCATTTTATGTGTGTTCCTATTAAATTAGTGGGACAGCTTTTCTCCCACAGAGCCATGCTGAGTATCCCTGGTCAGCTCCTGCCTTTTCAGGTATATATATATATATATATATATATATATATCCTACCCCTTAGGATTTTCTCTAATAATTTCCCTATCGCTGATGTAAAGCTGACTGCCTTTTGCTGTCTGGTGTATCTGCTGCTTTTCTTAAATAAAGGAACAAGGTCAGCTATCCAGATTTCTGATACCTCACCTATGGCTAATGAAGCAGAAATCTCTATCAGGACCCAGCGATTTCCTCCCACAGCATTCTGGGATCAATCTCGTGCAGACCCAGGGATTTATCCTTCCTTAAGCATTCTGACATTGAATGCTTTCTTAATGCTGGCACGCTCCAAACAATCAAAATCCTTCTCCATCAACTCTTTCTCTTCTACTTCCTTCTCTTAATGAATGCAGCAAGATGTATTTATTTAAGACCTCACCCATGTCCCCAGCAACATGCCCAGATTTCCCCCTTTTGGGCTCTTTCCTATTGATTCTCTTGCTCCTGCTGTACTTGTAGAATGCCAGGGTTAATCTTGCCTTGGTATTCACCAAGGCGAAGCACATGGAGAACAGTGATATTCTTCATGTTCTCCGTGTGAATAGTGAAGGGAATACTAATATTCTAGGGCATGTTGATATCAAAAAAGAGACAGTATTGGGCTGTTCTAGGTCACTAAGGTGGATAGTCCTACCAATGTAGGATTTTGAGAATAAAACATGTCGCAGCTCTTTACTTCCCTTACAACCAAAACAAAAGCAGTCGCCTTACACTGACAAAAGAAAATCTGCAGATGCTGGAAATCAAAGTAACACACACAAGGTGCTTGAGGAACTCAGCAGACAAGGCAGCATCTATGGAAAAGAGTAAACAGTCGGTGTTTCATGCCAGGACCTCTCTTCAGGCCTTACATAGACGTCATTACATCAGACACAGTCTCTTAAGGTGAACACTACAACTGGTGTTTGTGAATTTTGTAGAACAGTTTCTGTTAAGAACAATATGTGTCATCTGTCACCCATTACATTGCCATACACAGAATTCACCAAAAATGACACTGAGAGTCTGTCCGGAGCTCGTAGACGCCACCCAGTTCGGCTGCTCTGTTCCTTGGTTGGAGTAACAGCAGGCTCGTCTGGGGGTGTGCTGACTCACACGGGGTCAGCCTCTCATACCGGCTGCCATGCCGGCATTGTCAACTCCGATGTGTATGGCATCAGTGGTGGGCCATGAGAGGCAATCAACCACAACATTATTTTTCCCATCCATGTGTGCTGTATGTCAGTTGTGAAGTCCAAAATGTAGGCCAGGTGGCATTGCTGCCATGCAGACCAAGGATCTGATGCTTTGGCCATTGCGTGCACGGGGGGCCAAATGGAATTTACATCAGGTTAATGGGAGAGGAGATCGCTGGGGCTTTGATAAAGATCTGTATACCCTATAGTACTGGCGAGGTTCCAGAGGACTGGATAATACCCAATAGTTCCGCTGTTTAAGGAGAGCACTAGAGACAAAGCAGGAAATTTTACATCTTTGTTTGGGAAATTATTGAAGACCCTTGGGAATAGGATCTAATTGTATTTGGGAAAGCGTGAACTTACTAGAGACAGTCAGCATGGTCATGTCTCATAAACAATTTTTTTTTGAGGTGACGAAGGTGATTGATAAAGATAGGGCAGTGGATGTTGTCTACGTGCATCGTAGTAAAGCTTCCAACAAGGTCTCTCATGCAGACGAACCCAGAGATTAGGGTGCATGGGATCTATGGAGACTTGATAGCAACAAATAAGATGCTGGAGAAACCCTTGCCTCTCTCAATAACCTGATGTAGATCCCATCTGGTCTTGTGAACTTATCCAGCTCAGTGATATAGAAGAACCCCAATACTGCCTCCTTTTTGATATCAATGTGCCCTAGGATATTAGTATTTCTTCACTATTCACAGAGAAGGACATGGGTTAATGGCATATGTGAAGGGCAATGGACATCATCATTTTGGGTCAAGACCTTTCATTTGAAACTTGGTGGATTGGGTTCAACATTGATCTTATCATCGTAGACTGAAGTTAGTGGTGGGGGTCATTATTTTGACTGAAGGTGACCAGTGATGTTCCACAAGGACCAGTACTGAGACCTACAGCTGTTCTCCCTGCCCCTTCAGAATATTTGATATCTGCTCCAAAACATCCCTGATACTGGCACCAAGGAGACAACACACAATTCTTCAGTTTTGCTGCTCTTTGCCACAAAAAGTCTGTGTGTTCCCCTTCCCAACTACAGCTCGTCTAGACTTTTCCCTCCTGTCCCCATCAGACCAAACCCTGATGGCAGACAGGTTGCTGCTGCTTTCCTCTGAGGCTCTTTCCACCCATCCCCCCCAACAGTATCAAATCTATATGCCCATTTGAGAAGGGTATAGGGTTGTTTTTTGTGTTGGCTTATGATTGTCACATGTACCAAGATACAGTGAAAAGCTTGTCTTGTACATACAGGATCCTGATATTTTTGAGGCATAAAACTTGTTGCTTCCAAATCACTTTATTAAGTGTTGATAGAACAAAGGAAAGTTGAACAGGCCGTGACAGAGGTGTACTAAGTGAAGAGGAAGCTAAGATCAAAATGCTAGCACAGAACGGATATTTTTATACCACAAAGATAAGGAAAATTCCATTCTAATATATAGATAAGAATTAACCAATTAGCTATTGTTCAAATACTGCAGTACCAAGTTAATCAATTAGAAAACACTTATTCAAATAATGCAGAGCAAAGAAGCTCCCGGAGCTTTCCAGGATTATACTTTGTATTGAGGCATATTAAACTTTTATATGCAAATAAGAGCCACCTAAAATATAAGCAGATAATTAATTGTTAAATTGCAAAAAAAAATAACAATTAAGCAGTCTAATCTAAGAATTAAACAGTCAGATCCAACAAGTATTTGTTCATGAAATGACCACAGGAGTCCTGCACTACCTACCTACCTTAACTGCCCTTTTCAGTGGTCGCCCGTTTCCTTACACCTGCAGGATGATCAACTTGCTGTATGACCTACCACACACTCTGCATCCCAGATAGTGATAGAGAAGTACAGCACAGAATGTTCTGAAAAGTCACTCACAGATGCAGTTTCTCCAACAGTTAGTATTTTGCTCTAGATTCCAACATCTGCATTTTCTTGCTAAAGCCTCATTTGATTCCCATTCTCTCTCCTCACCAAAACCCAGACTTTGAACTTATCAGCAACTCTTCAGCCTTGTGGCCCCTCTCAGAATGGCCGCCCCTGACTCTACCCAGCGCTCCATTTATACTTCCCCCTTGACAGCTCACAGCTGCAGCCACACTCGTCGCCTCTGGCACTTCCCTTGGTGTGGGTGGAAATGTGTGAGGGAGTATCAAACAGGGAAATATGGACCATAAACTCTCCATGGGCTTAAAACGTGCTTGTGGCTTTGGGTTAGTAGTTAGCCCAGGACGGGTATAGAGACATGTGTGCAGGCTACAGCCTCGGATGGTTGGCTGTTTGTTTGTCAGTGACTCTTTCCATGTTGTTGACAGGTGAAGTGCCATTTAACCATGAAATTCTGCGAGAGGCCTATGCTTTGTGTCACCGGCTGCCAGTCCTCAGCACGGACAAATTCAAGACAGACTTCTATGATGTAAGTCAAAGTTGGTTGTTCAGCTCACTGCCCGGGGAACCTGACTGCTTCATGTCTCAACCATTTGCAGCTCCACTTCACAAAGTGACACTCACAATTTTACCCACGACACTGGAGAATTTCCTGGGAGGCTGGAAGGCGGGGAACTCCTAGCTGCTGTCAGTTGCTCACCCAAAGTTTTAGGCTATACAGAAATGGTAAACTAATGACTCCTCCAGTTTGCTCTGTTGTGATCCCAGCTACTTTCCTGCCTGTTTTTTGTAATCCTTAACTCCCCAACTGTCCAGATTTATAGAGTCAGAATTATACAGCTCAGAAACAGGCCTTTCAGCCCAACTCATTCATACCAACCAAGATGCATTCCTGAGCTCGTCCTGTTTGGCTGCATTTGAACCACATCCCTCTGAACATCCTTCCCATCAACCTGTCCAAATGTCTTTTATATGTTATGACTGTTACCCCTCCTACCATTTCCTGTGGCTGCCTGCTCTACATTCCCACCACACTCTGAGAGGTGGGGGGGGAGGGGTGGTGGTAACAGAGGAATCTCAGGTCCACCAAATTTTTCCCCTTAAACCTCTGGTCTGATCCACCCGAGGAAATAAACTGACCATCTTATCCATGCCTGTCATGATCCAGCCGACCCAGTCACTCCTCCTAACTCAGCCCTCCAGTCTTGGCAACATTCTTGTGAATTTTTTCTGGACCCTCTCTACATCCTAACTATATCCTTCGCTATATGACAACCAGAACTGTACACAATACTCCAGGTGGGGTCTCACCAATATCTTGCGTAGCTGTAATATGACATCCCAGCTCCTGTATTCAAGGCCCCAACTGATGAAGGCCAGCATGCCAAATGCTGCCTTCACCCTGTCTACCTGTGTTGACACTCCCAGGAAACTATGTAGATGCAAGACAGAGATCTAACAGCATAACACTCACAGAATCCTTCCACTCACTTTCTAAATCCTGATTTGGTTTAACATCCCAAAATGCATTCTTCATATTTGCTCGAATTAATCCCACCAGCTATTCCTTAACCCGTTATCCCAGTGATCTAGATCCTGTTGTAACCAGAGACAAGCATCTTCAATGTACATCACACCACCTATTTTGGTGTCATCAGCAAACTTACTGATGCTGCCACCAGCATTCTCAGGAGCCTCTATAACATTGCTGATTCCAGTGTTGAATCATTTCATCCCAAGGAAAACCATCCATGGCCCTGTGATTTCCAAACACTCCCTCCCTCTATCCTCTGTGCCTGCTGACACTCCAAAGCCCTGCTGTCATTACATCAGCCCTGCTGCTCTGTGACTTGCAGTTCCCCAGTTCAAAAGGATTAAATACTTGTTTTCAAATATTTCCTTTGTACCTAGCATCCTCTTCTCTGCCTATTTTTACCTTGTGTCAAATGTTTGGTTCTCTACCCTGTGTCTCAGTGGCTAACTGAGTCACTTGTGAAGCTAGCACCAAGTTGTGCTTTTGTTTCGGGAAAGCAATAGTGGTGGCAGGCAGATAGGTATGCACCGTTCCCCAAGTATGCCTCCCTGGTTAACATAGACCATTACAGCATAGTACAGGCCCCTCAGCCCACAATGTTGTGCCAACCTTTTCACCTACTCTAAGATCAACTTAACCCTTCCCTCCTACATAGCCCTCCATTTCTCTATCATCCATGTGCCTAGTGTTTCTTAAGTGCCCCTATTGTATCTCCTCTACCACCAAGCCTGACAGCACATTCCATACCCCCACCATACTATGTATATTAAAAAAAAAACAACTGATATTCCCCTCCCCCCATACTTCCCTCCAGTCACCTTGTTCCATCCTGGAAAAAAGTCTCTGGCTATCTACTCAATCTATGCCTCTATCTTGTACACCTCTATCAAGTCACCTCTCGTCCTCCTTTGCTCCAGAGAGAAAAGCACTAGCTTGCTCAGCCTACCGTCATAAGACATGCCCCCTAATCTGGGGAGCATCCAGATAAAAATTTGCATCCTCTCTAAAGCTTCCACGTCCTTCCTATAATGAGGTGACCACAATATTCCAAATGTGGACTAACCAGGGTTTTATAGAGCTTTAACATTGCCTTGTAGTTCTTGAACTGAATCCCCCAACTAATGAAGGCTAACGCACCATACGCCTTCTTAATAACCTATCAACTTATGCTGCAACTTTAAGGGGTTTATGGACGTGGACCTCAAGATCCCTCCATTCCTTCACATTGCTATGATTCCTGCCAATAACCTATTCTGCCTTCAAATTCACCCTTACAAGGTTAACATTTGCTTTCTCCCTCAGCAATGTAATGACGTGGGATTGATGGCTTACCTGGGTACCATTACCAAAACCTGCAACACCATGAACCAGTTTGTGAACAAGTTCAACATCCTGTACGACCGCCAGGGCATTGGCCGCCGAATGCGAGGTCTCTTCTTTTGATTTGCTGAGCAGGGCTGGACCCCCAGAACTGTTGTTGGGATTGTTTGACAGCTGAACATGACTGTACCCAGTGGAGATTCTCCGCCGTGTCTCCAAGCCCCTCCTGTATTCCCGCCCCTTCCGGGATGTTAGAGTCGGGATTGTGCTCCTGACTGCCTGATGTTATTTGCCAGGTTTCGCCCTCTCTGGGTTTACTGCTTTCCTGTCAGTGGTTAGTGAAACCTGACATTGTGTTTGTACTGTGAGCCTGTGTGTCTGATGTTACCCCTGGAAAGCAGGATTGCAGACAAGTGTGACAGAGCCAGGCCCCATGCAGGAGAAATAAAGTTTCAACAAGTTGTATGTATCTGCTCTGGATGTGTTGACAATCCCTTCAGCTCAGACCAGTTTCACCTGAAACTACCGCCCCCCCCCCCCCCGAGGGAGCTCAACGCCTGGGTCAGCGTCTGTGGATGGGAAGGGGGTGGAATGACGCCTCGAACTGCCGAGTGTCCAGCCCATCTGTGTTGCTCGGCGTGCTGAGTTCCTTTAGCAGACCGATTGTCGCTCCAGATTCTAGCATCTGCAGTCCCTTTTCTCTCCACATAAGATCAAAGCCGTTAGTGTCCCTGTGCCCACACTGCTTGACCCCGTGTCCTGCCGAAGGGTTTCGGTCCGTTTTCCTAGACGCTGCCTGGCCTGCTGAGTTCCTCCAGCATCTTGTGTGTTGCTCTGATTTCCAGTATCTGCAGATTTTCTCGTGTTTGACCCAATGTTTGATGTGTACAAGGATGAACCAGACATCCCAGGATAGTTGTAAAGTTAGTCATGGACGAGACTGGAACATTTGACAAGAACGAGATTTTAAAACCCGCGCAAGATGCTGCAGGAACTCTGAGGCCAGGCTGAAGATGCTCCAGGGTTTTTTTTCTCTGTGTTTAAAATTTTCCAGCATCTGCAGTCTGCAGCATTTAAAACGTGTTAAACGTGGTCAGTGAGTGATGTTTGGGAAGAGATGTCAGTTAGGAGACGCGGCGACATTCTGGGACCCCTCAGAACGGGGAGCTGGTGTTGGTGTGGGCTTCTTCACTACTTTCAAACTCCCCCCTTCAAAAGTGTTCCATTGTTTTTGAAGTGTTTGGTACCGGGTATATAGAGGATTTTTTAAAAAGGTTCCCAAGTTTCACAACTGTCCCTTCTCCCCAGGGTATCTGGCAGCACCTTCTGTCCTACCACCTTACTGGGCAGGAGGCACCACCGGGAAGGACTCAGTCCCAAGCAGACAGGCAGTGCTAATGTGCAGCAGAATTATTATTGATTTCAACAAAAGTCAGGTACAGATACAGCAACGACAGGCAGCAGCGAAGCGGGCTGCTTCTACCATCGAGTAAACAGCATTCTGACTCGGGCATCTGTCAGAAGACCTGATCTGGGGGCGGTAGAGCAGTTAGTTGTGGTGCAGCAGAGTTGTTGATCAAACTGAACTGAGACAGAATGCTTTGTACTTCCCACGAAGAGAGTAAATCAACTTCTAAACAGCCAGTATTTGCTGTTTATTGTGACATTTTAACATCAGGGGAATATAAAACTAACCGAACTCTAGGAATAAAGAGTGTTTTCTGATTGGCTGCTGGTGACTATTGGTGTTCCGCAGAGGGTCTGCATCGCAGCCGCTTCTAACGTTTGTCAATTATTTGGATGAGGGAATTGTTTGGCTTTGAGAAAGCAGGCAGCCTGAAGAGGGACTTAGACAGATTGGGAGATGGGCAAAGAGGTGGCCGATGAAATACAGTGTCGGGAAGTGTATGGTCATGCACTTTGGCAGAAGGAGTAAAAGCGTAACTATTTTCTAAACGGGAGACAATTTAAAAATCTGAGGTGCAAAGGGACTTGGGAGTCCTCGTACATGATTCCCTAAAGGTTAACTTGCAGGTTTGATTCGTTGGCAAGGAAGGCAAATGCAGTGTTAGCATTCATTTCGAGAGGATTAAAATATGAAAGCAAGGATTGAATGCTGAAGCACTGGTGCGGCCTCGCTTGTGAGCAGTTTTGGGCCCCTTATCTAAGAAAGGATGTGCTGACATCGGAGAGGGTTCAGAAGGGGCTCACGAGATTAATTACAAGAATGAAAGGTTTACCATATGAGGAATATTTGATGGCTCTGGGCCTACATTCAGTGGAGTTTAGAAGAATGGGTGCCTAAGGTTGTCATAGCCGGGGGTGGTAGTGGTTCCACTACCTATTGTTACGTACCCCGTAACTGGGTTGCCAAACCAGCAGAAATGGATCACTCAGTTGGAGTCTGGATTACTGGAACTAAGAAAGTTTTATTAAAGAAATAAGCAACACAGTACTCTAATCAAAAAGATAATAAATGCAACAGTTCAGCAATGATAAACACACATGTACACAGAACTAGGATAACAGGATCAATCAAGCTCTATCGTCGTCTAGGGGTAAATGACCAGTTTCAAAGTGACACAAAGTTCAGTTCAATTGAGTTCAGTTCAGTTCACCGTAATCACTGCCGTGGCGGTGGACGCGGGGGGGCGGAGAGAGAGAGCGAAAGCGAATGAATATTCAAAACGGCTTCCACACAGACCTTCGATATTATTCGCAGTCAGCTTTCGGGCGAGCCCTTTGTAATATCTTCTGAGGTCACCAACTGTGACCCCCTCCGTTTTAGATACAATCGTTCCTCTGCAGTGAACCTGGCACCCAGGCAAGGGCGGACACACACCAGGTTCCCGCCGATCGTACCTTTCCACCCTGTGCGTCTACGGCTTGGTCCCGCGACCAGCCCTCCAAAAACCCCCACCGACTTGTGGGAGACGCACCGCTTCCAGGGTCTCGTTACCTCGGGGTGTCGTGTGTGTCCTGCCTTAGCGAACCTGTCCCTTTTTATCCCCCTGCTGGGGTATCGCCTGTCCATCACTTCAAACAGTTCAGGGTTCAAAAAGGAGCCGATCTTGACAGCTCTCAGACCGTGTCTCCTTTCGTTAAACTCTCCCGTCTCTTCATTAACATTTCCAAATGCTGCTCCATTGTCTTCCTTATCTCTCTTTCTCCTGAAGACAGGTGGCAGATCAACTGCTGATCCCACTGGTGCCAGCAGAGGACAGTTAACATCTTAGTCTATGTGTACTTTTTGTAACCCTCTTTCGTCACACTATAAAGTGCTCCAAATGGCATACGTCTCTAACAGCCTCTGACAACCAAGTCCTTCAAGTGTGGTTTAGGTTCGGCGGGACTATTTCTACTGACACGAGAATAGACAATAGGTGCAGGAGTAGGCCATTCGAGCCAGCACCGCCATTCACTGTGATCATGGCTGATCATCCACTATCAGTATCCAGTTCCTGCCCTATCCCCATAACCTTTGATTTCGCTATCTTTAAGAGCTCTATCCATCTCTTTTTTGAAAGCATCCAGAGACTTATCCTCCACAGCCTTCTGGAGTAGAGCATTCCATATATCCACCACTCTCTGGGTGAAAAAGTTTTTCCTCAACGCCGTTCTATATGGCCTACCCCTAATTCTTAAACTGTGGCCTCCGGTTCTGGACTCACCCATCAACGGGAACATGCTTCCTGCCTGCAGCATGTCCAATCCCTTAATAATCTTATATGTTTCAATAAGATCCCCTCTCAGCCTTCTAAGTTCCAGAGTATACAAGCCCAGTCACTCCAATCTTTCGACATATGACAGTCCTGCCATCCCGGGAATTAACCTTGTGAACCTACGCTGCACTCCCTCAATAGCAAGAATGTCCTTCCTCAAATTTGGAGACCAAAACTGCACACAGTACTCCAGGTGTGGTCTCACCAGGGCCCTGTACAGCTGCAGAAGGACCTCTTTGCTCTTATACTCAATTCCCCTTGTTATGAAGGCCAGCATGCCATTAGCTTTCTTCACTGCCTGCTGTACTTGCAGAGAAGGAGCAAAGGCGGACCACTGGCTCCTCAAACCCAGTTGCTTCGGGCGGGTGGGGCTCGGCATCCTGCCTTGGGGAAGGAAAACTCTGATTTTAAACCTCCGCTGCCTTGGGGCCATACCCACTCATGGGAGAGGCTTCGGGAATAAACCCCGAGGAAGAAATTCCGAGCCGGGGTCCCTAAGGCAGTTTGATGTTGTTTACAACCTCACTCTGGCAGCCTCTGCGACGACACCGGTGCCGAGTTGCATCGTTGCTTGCCCTTCCCTTGGACTACATCAGTGACGTGGAGAGGGGTAACTCGCTGCAGGGGCAACAGACGGTTCTTCAAATCTTCCGGCCCTGGAGAGGACACAGTCCAGCAGAGGCGCAAACCCATGATCCCCTGGGATCACGGCTGCCTACTACTGAGAAGAATGGGGGAGGGGGATCTCATTGAAATCTATCGGATGTTGAAAGACCTATAGAGTGGATGTGGATAAGAGGTTTCCTGTAGTGGGGAATGTAGGACCAGAGGGCACAACCTCGGAATAAAGGCACGGCTATATGGAACGGAGATGAGGCGGAATTTCTTTCGCCACCCGGTGTTGAATCTGGGGAATTCGGTGCCACAGGCGGTTGTGGAGGCCAGGCCATTAAGTGTGTTTAAAGCGGTGGTTGATGAATTCTTGAAAAATAAGTGCGTGAAAGGTTACGGTGAGAAGGCAGAAGAATGGGGTTGAGAGGGAAATGGATCAGCCATGACCAAATGGCGGAGCAGACTCTACGGGCCGAATGGCCTAATTCTACTCGAGCGTTTTATGGACGGCAGACAGGAAATTAATTCTTCAACCCTGGTCACATCCATTAATCCCCGCGATTTTTGCTCAGGTTGACTCCTCCCTCTTCCCGCTGTGGGGAACCCATGAGGTTGGGAGGTAGACGTATTCTTCACTAGCCGACAGGGCGTTGAGGGGGCTGGGACGGTAGGAAGGCGGATGTGGCACTGACCCCGGAGGGAGGCACGGACCCGGAGGGCGACATCTTCGGTGTTTCCGGGGTTTCCCGTTAGTGGTGCACTGGCAGTGTCCATTAATTCTATCCTCTCACCTGTCTCCGTATACACACCAGAATGTCAGGAGGACTTTCCAGGTATGAAATGTTCTCAGTTTCTGAGCTGCATCGCTTGGACAAAATCAGGCGGCCGGAGACCGAAGCAATAAAACGGAACCGATAGGAAACGTTCAACAGGCCACACTTCTGCAGCGAGCGCCCGTGTCAACACTTGTACAGACAGGATCTGTCAGACCTGGGAAATGGATCTGTTGGATTGGGATGGCAGATCACAGCTTCTTATGCGATAACCCATTCCGGGCTGCGAGTGTTCGGCTTCGGATTTCCCGGAAGCTCCGACAAATTCACTGTCCGTTCAAAGACTGGAACGCCTCGGGTCCGAGGCGCGAACACTGCCGTTAACTCGGGCAGTTGGCCTCCCGCTTATGTGCTCACTGTGCTTTAGTTAAGTTCCCCATTTAATTGAATCATCGCACCTTTCTATTGTGTCTATAGCTGCCTTGTTCTGGAGCCTTTTCGCCTTCCACTGTCCCGTTTGGTCTGTTTAACATTATAGGAGCCAATTGTTCGTGGCATACCTCTCCTTCGGTCAGTGCCAATTTAAATTTAGATTTATTTAAACTAGGTCTGTGCAGCGAGTACAGTCCTGACGCTACTGTGCTGTGCAAAGTTAGCATGGGATTAGACAGGGTGTTCCGGTTTCCTCCAGAGAAAGTAGTGTTACTGGTTAATCAGCCACTGTACCCACCCCTAATACGTAGGTGAGGTGGAGAGATCACAGGGGAGGCTAGTGGGGAACGAAATTGCTTTACGAGTTAGCTGGGCCGAAGTGTCCTATGTTGCGAGGAAATATGGAAAGAGGACTTTTTTTCTGTCTTGCAATCCCAGATCAAGCCCATGAGCAGAGGACGTAACACTGTTGATCTCAAGGTGATAATTTGACTCTGCATGGGAGTGGAACCCGATTTTTCTGTTCCAAAGTAGTAGGATAGGTCATGATCGCTCTGCCATTCAGTAAAATCCGGCTGCTCTTTCACCTGCACCCCTTCGTCCTCTGGTCACACTTCCCTCCGTTCCAACTAATTCTGAACTTTTACTGATTTCTATCTTGGACAGGAGCCTGCTCTTGTTAAACTACTAAAATTCCCACATGCTGGTGAGAAGTAAGATGGGAGCCAATTCCTGGTCCCTTGTCCTGTCGTCTTGGAGTCCGGTAACAAAGGCAGAGTTAATAGTCGTCATCATCTTCACGTCCATAATAAGGGCCATAGGGAGATCCGTACGGGGAGTTATAAGGATTTGGGGAATAGTGAGAATTCGGGTTCGGAGAATCATACGGATTGGGGTTCGGAGAGTTGTATGGATTTGGACTTGGGGAATTGTAATGATTCGGATTTGAGGACGATCTATGCGGATTAGTATGACGATGATAATAATTCGGATCCCTATAGTAACCATGATAATTTAGATCGTATGGATCAACTTCATCGTCGTCTGCCTCGGAGTCACCATCATCTTCGTGGTAAGTCGGATTATGTCGCTGATTCTCTCTGTGGTCACCTTCATTACAGTCCGGGCCGTACACGGGGTTACATCGGTGCTCCGCTGGAGTGTAGGGGTGCGGTGCTAATGCGGACGGAACACAAGCTGGGTCGTATTTGGGGTCACAGGGCAGGATTCCCCGTCGAGAGCACTTGGGGTCAGTTTTGGGATCACAGTCTCCCTAAAACCTTTCCAGGAAGACACAGAAGTAGCGTAGAAGACACGCTGGATCCTGCGGGTTACAGGAGAGCTGGGGAGGGGCATTCGGGGGAAGCAGGGGTCGGCTGAGCCACGGGAACCATCGGGACCGAAGGCCGAGGTTTACAGCTTCCATCTTTCTCTGGGTCACATGAGGTTTTGGCTTTGACGGGCGCTGGGGCCATGCCGGTGGTGTACTGATAGGGCGCATCCTTCCCATACACACTCTCCAGCTGCCGCATCTGCAGGTACGTCAACCGAATCCGATCGATTTCATACAGCTGGGGAGATGAAGGGAAGACCGGGGGCCGGGGAACAGTTAGAGAACCATCCTCTCCATCCGCGCATCTGCCCCACCATATCTCCGATTTACTCTTGCTCTCCCAATCTACCTGTCGTAGCCCTTATTGTCCACACGCTCTGCACTTTTTTCGGTACACCTAAGGGTTCCCTTTACCCTCACCATAACAGGGAAAATCCGCCGTTAGAATTGTACTTTTCACCTTCCCAATCACCCCTGCCCCCCCACTTCGCTGCCTTTCCTCAGCTGCACCCTGTCCTGCCCGTGTCCCTCCTCTTCTCTCCTCCACTACAGCCATCTTCCTGAATCATTCTGTCCTCCCTTCTTCAGCATTCCCTCTGATGACAAGGTCAGGGCGCTCAGGGTCTTGTAACAAAGATGACACCTTCCGTTCAGCAAAATCCGCAGAATCTTTAGGAGAATTCCGGAAAGGCTCAGTGGGTCGGGTAGCGGTTGTGCAAGGGGGAAGGGTTCACATTGAAAGCTGAAGCTTCCTCAGCACAGGTCTCGGCATCTCAGGTTCCCTTCTCCCAGCCCACGGGCTAGATCTCCCTCACATTTCCCCTTATTCCCATTAAAACCTATTCTATAGAGACAGAGCATTCTTGCCTTCATTGGTCAGGATAGAGAGTACAAAACACAAGAGGTTCTGCAGTCAGCATTCGGGATTGATTGACAAGGACAATGGAAAGTAAGGCCAGGCAGAACGACCAGAGTTAGAGAAGAGATTTTCAGACTTCATTTCTTTAACACTTCGACCAGGAAAGGCTTCAGGCAGAGAAGGCAAAAAAAATAGAGTAACCTCCCCCTTGAACAGTAGAGATAGTGGAATCCTCCTCTTGTGGGGTGTGGGAAGGCAGAGAGACCTCCAGTGTCCCTGACAACTACATCTGAGAGAAGTGCAGCTGCAGCTGAGTGTTAAGGAGTTGGAGCTGGAACTGGATGAACTGCGGATCATTCGGGAGGCTGAGGAGGTAATAGACAGGACACAGAGAGAGGTAGTTGCACAAAGGAAACTGGGTGACCGTCAGGAAGGGGAAATTCAATGCAGGGTACCCCTATGGCCATCCTCCCCAACAACCACTTTGGATACGGTTCTGGGGGGTTTAACGTAGCAGAGGAAAGTCTCTGGCACAGAATCTGACTGCGATTCAGAAGGGAAGGGGCAAGCTGTAGGGATAGGGGATTTCTTAATTAGGGGTATAGAAAGGAGATTCTGTGGATGAGAACGAGATTCCAGGATGGTATGTTGCCTCCCGGGTGCCAGGGTCCAGGAGATCTCATATCGAGTCCTCAGCATTCTTAAGTAGGAGAGTGAACAGTCAGAGGTGTGGTCCATGTAGGTACCAATGACGTGTGTAGGCTGAGTGATGAGAACAGTTGGTGCCAAGGTTATGGAGACAGATGTTGATAAGACCTCAGACAAAGTCAGGAATCAAAAGGTTGAGCATGGTACAACTAGGGACCTGAGCTGTTATATATTTCAATGCAAGAAGTATCGTAGGAAAGGCAGATGAACTCAGGGCATGGATCAACATCTGGAATTATGATATTGTAGCCATTGGTGAGACTTGGTTGCAGGAGGGGCAGGACTGGCAACTCAATATTGCAAGGTTCTGTTGCTTTAGATGTAACAGAGTGGGTGGGGTATTAAAGGAGGAGGGGTGGTGTTACTAGTCAGGGAAAATGTCACGGCAGTGCACCATCAGGACAGACTGGAGAACTCATCTAGTGGGGTGTTATGGGTGGAACTGAGGAATAAGAAAGGTACGACCACATTAATGGGGCTATATTACAAACCACCCAGCAGTCTGCAGGAATTTAAAAGGAACAGATTTGTAGAGAGATCATAGATTGCTGCAAGAAACATATAGTTGTTATAGTAGGTGATTTTAACTTTCCACATTGACTGGGACTATAAAAGGACTAGATGGGATAGAGTTTGTCAAATGTGTTCAGGAAAGTTTCCTTAATCAGTAATTCATGTGTGGAGCCAAGATAGATGGGGGAGATCTTAAGATTTTTTTTTTTTTGCATCTGTATTTACTCAGGAGACAGACATAGAGTGTATAGAACTGAGGCAAAGTGGCATCAACTTCATGGACCCTGTACAGATTCCAGAGGAGGAGGTGCTTGCTATCCTGAAGCAAATCAGGGTGGATAGATCTCCAGAGCTTGACAAGGTGTCCCCTCGGACACTGCGGGAGGCAAGTGCAGACATTGCTGGGGCCCTAGCAGAGATATTTAAATCATTCTTAACGACAGGATAGGTACCAGAGGTCTGGAGGATAACCGAAGTTGTTCTGTTGTTTAAGAAAGACTCTAAGAATAAACCAGGAAATTATAAACCTTTGAGCCTGATATCTGAAATTTATCGAAGATATTCTAAGGGACTGGATATATGAGTATTTGGATAGACAGGGACTGATAGGGATAGTCAACATGGCTTTGTATGTGGTAGGTCGTGTCTAACCAATCTTACAGAGATTTTTGAGGAATTTACCAGGAAAGTCGATGAAGGTAAGGCAGTGGATATTGTCTATATGGACTTTAGCAATGCATTTGACAAGGTTGATCAAGAAGTTTCAGTTGCTTGGCATTTAAGATGAGATAGTAAATTGGATTAGATATTGGCTTTGTGGGAGAAGCCAGAGAGTGGTAGTAGATGGCTGCCTCTCTGACTGCAGGCCTGTGACTAGTGAAGTGCCCCAGGGATCTATGCTGGGTCCATTGTTTGTCATCTATATAAATGATCTGGATGATAATATGGTTAACTGGATCAGCAAATTTGTGGATGACACCAAGTTTGTGGGTTGTAGTGGACAGTGAGGAAGGCTATCATGGCTCGCAGAGAGATCTGGATCAGCTGGAAAAAATGGGCTGAAAAATGGCAGATGGAATTTAATGCAGACAAGTGCAAAGTGTTTCACTTTGGTCAGACCAACCAGGGTAGGTCTTTCACAGGTAAAGGTAGGGCACTGGAGAGTGTGGTAGAACAAAGGGATCTGGGAATACAGGGCTATAGTTTATTGAAAGTGGCATCGGGGGGAGATAGGGTTGTAAGAAAGTTTTTGGCACATTGGCCTTCTCAAGGTATTGAGTACAGGAGATGGGATGTTATGTTGAAGTTGTCTAAGATGTTGCTGAGGCTTAATTTGGAGTATTATATGCAGTTTTGGCCACCTACCTACAGGAAAGGTGTAAACAAGGTTGATAGGGTACAGAGAAAATTTACAAGGATGTTGCTGGGTCTGGAGGACCTGAATTATAAGGAAAGATTGAATAGGTTAGGACTTTACTCCTTAGAATGTAGAAGACTGAGGGGAGATTTTATATAGGTATATAAATTAAGAGGGGTATAGATGGGTAGATGCAAGCAGGCTTTTTCTAGTAAGGTTGGGTGGGACAACAACCAGAGGTCATGGGTTAAGAGTGAAAGGTGGAAGGTTTAAGAGGAGCATGAGGGTCATGAGAGTGTGGAGCGAGTTGCCAGCACAAATGGTGCTTGCAAGCTCGATTTCAACATTTAAGCAAAGTTCGGATAGGTACGTGGAGGGCTACGGTTCTGCTTCAGGTACATGGGAGTAAGCATTTTAAATGGTTTTGGCACAGACTAGATGTGCCACAGGGCTGTTTTGGTGCTGTAATTTTCTAAGATTCTAAGCAGGAAATCCAGAGCAACACACACAAAATGTTGGAGAAACTCAGTAGGTTCTGCAGCATCTATAGAAATGAATAAACAGTTGATGTTTTGGGCCAAGACCCTTCTGCTGGACTGGAAGGGGAGGTGGGGGGGGGGGTTGGTAAGATGCCTGAATAAAGAGTGGGTGGAGGGGAAGAAGGACTTGCCAAAAGGTAATGTGAAGCCAGGTGGGTGGGAAAGGCGAAGGGCTGGAGAAGAAGGAATCCGATAGGAGAGGAGTGTGAGCCATGGGAGAAAGAGAAGAAGTAGAGGAGATTGGCAGAAGAGAAGAGGTGAGAGGCCAGAGTGAGGAATAGAAGAAGAGGGAAGGGGAGGGAGAAACATTACTGGAAAGAGAAATTGATATTCATGCCATCAGGTTGGAGGCTACCTAGATGGAATATGAGGTGGTTGTTCCTCCACCCTGAGAGTGGCTTCATTATGGCAAAAGAGAGGCCATGACACCTTCCCCTTCCTTTCCATTACTGATGAAGGGTCTCAGCCCGGAACCTGATGAGTCCTTCCACCATTTTGTGTATGTTGCACCGAGTTAGCAAATCATGATGCAAATGTGTAAAAAATTTGGATAGGTCACAGTTTGGAATATTGCGTGCAATCCTGATTGCCCTGTTACAGGAAAGATGTGAAGCTAACACTCTCTAATCCAGGGCACAGAAGAGATTCACTAGGATGTGCCCTGGATTAGAGTGTGTCAGCTGCAAACTTTGGTTGTTTTCAGCAGAGTATTAAATGCTGAAGGGAGACCTGATAGTAGTTTATAAAATTATGAGAGGCAGAGATGGGGCAGTCTTTTTCCCAGGGTAGAAATGTCAAATAGTAGAGGGTAGTAGAGAATAGGTGAAAGGGGGAAAGATGTACACCATGTGAAGGTTCATGGAGCTAATTTAATTTGGTATGATGATCAGCACAACATGATGGGTCGAAGGGCTTGTTCCTGTGTTGTACTGTTCGACATTGCAAGTATCAGAATCGGGGGAAGGATGATGTCAGTGTCATTAGACACAACCTGACAAACACAGGTAGTAATGCAGAAAATCTTCATTTGGGATGGAGGATACCCTAAAAGTGAAAGAGTTCAGGATGGAGGTGTTCCCATTATGGGGAGGACAAGTGTGGTGAGTAAAGGGAACCCTGGGTGTGCAGGGTAGAGGAAGCATGGGTAGGTGACTGGAAATGGGGGAAATCCATTAATGCTGGAGAGACTTAGCAGTATTAAACTCCATCTGCCATTTCTCAGCCTATTTCACGAACACATCAATATCACCATGACCCAAGACTATCCTCCATACTGTGAACAACTCCACAATCTTCGTGTTATCTATCAGCTTATTTATCTTGCCTCCCAAATCCATTTCCAAACACTGAGGATCCCAGCAGCAATGCCTGTAGAACACCACCAGACACAGGCATCCAATCACTAAAGTAAATCTCTACCATCACCTTGTCTCCTACTGCATCCAGTTTGCCAACTTACCTTGAATCCCATGCTAACCTAATCTTTTTGACCATGTAGCACCTTGTTGAAAATCACTTTGAAGTCCTCCTAAGTCAAAGCTCCTGCACTGCCCTCATCAGTACACTTTGTTACATCCTCAAAAATTAAATCATATAGGTCAGCCTTTGACAAAGCTATGCTGGCTAGCTCTAATCAGCCTTTCTCTTCCAAGTGATTGTTAATTCTGTTCCTCATCTTTAAAAAGTAATTTGCCTACTCCTAATGTGAGGCTCACTTGTCAGTAATTACCTAACTTTTTCCTGGTGCACTTCTTGGAAGGGAGACCACATTTGCTGTCCTCCAGTCATCAGGTACCTCACTTGATAGGTTTAAAGATCTCAGCCAGAACACCAGCCATCTAATTGATGTGTGGTCTTTTCAGCTCCTTGTTGATTGGATCATTGATTCTCTGCTGGGAGTGAAGAATGCTCACATGAAGGGGCCCCCTCTTTCACTGGTCTGTATCCTTAGGAGGTTGAGGCAAAGAGTCTGCACAAGTCGTGTTGTTAGTGAGACACTGGACAACCTGCCCATTCTATCCAGATTTGCTCTTCTAGTCTTGGGTTTTCATTGGACATCAACCTTCAGGTGCCAGTCGAGCTGTTCTCTTCCCCTGCAGTGTAGGGGAGTTTCCAATCCAAGGACACCTCTCCTTTGTCCTTGATAAAACTCCCTGGTCATTCTCATCAAATGGTACTGGTGTTTCCCAGGAGAGAAGCTGAGGCTTCCTTCACAGATTCAGGTTGTGGTGGGAATTCTGTGACTCTGGGATTTCCCTGATGGTTACCAAATGAGGAGAGCATCGGCAGTATTGGCACTCTTCTGGAGGCAATGACCCTGTTGACCACGTTGTTTTGGGGCTAAGAAGCTGACTCAATGGTCAGCTATTCTTAATTTATTCCATTTCATGTGGGACAGGTATTGTTTGTGAGGCTGGTGTTTACTAACCATCCCTTACTGCCCTGAGCAGAGAGGCTTGCCAAGCCATTGACTGTAGGGAGTAGTGAGGGTCCTCAGTCCCAGCTTGGAATGATTATTGCAGATTGGAGAGTTTGTAATTGGGGACAAAGATATGACAGATGAAACTTAATAAGCATTTTGCATGAGTTTTCACGGGGAGACCCCAACAGTATGTTAGAAATTCAAGAGTGTCAGGAGTGTAGATACTGGTACTAAGGAGAAGTTGGTTGGGTAACTGAAAGGTCTGAAGGTAGAAAAATTACCTTGACCAGATGGACTACACCCCAGGGTTCTGAAAGAGGAAGCTGCAGAGATTGTGGAGACATAAGTAATGATCTTTCAAGAATCACTAGATTCTAGAATCACTGAGAACTGGAAAAGTGCAAATGTCACTCCACTCTTTAAGAAAGGAGGGAGGCAAAAGAAAGGAAATAGACCAGTTAGCCTGACTGGGAAGATGTTGGAATCCATTGTTAAGGATGAGGTTTTGGGGTACTTGGAGGCGCATGATAAAGTAGGCCAAAGTCAACATTGTTTTCTTAAGGGGAAATCTTACCTGAAATCTGTTGGAATTCTTTGAGAAAATAACAAGCAGGATAGACAAAGGAGTGTATGTTGCTTACTTGGATTTTCAGAAGGCCTTTGACAAGGTGTTACACAAGGCTGCTTAACAAGATAAGAGACCATGGTATTACAGGAAAGGTATTAACATGGACAGAAGATTGGCTGGACTGGCAGAAGGCAAAGAGTGGGAATAAAAAAGGACTTTTCTGGATGGCTGCCTGTGATTAGTGGTGTTGTGCAGGGGTCTGTGTTAGGACTGCTTCTTTCCATATTTTGATTTCCATATTTCCTGCAGTGATTTAGATGGCAGAATTGATGGCTTTTTGGCCAAGGACATAAACAGATTAGGAAAATGGGCAAAGAGGTGGCAGATGAAATACTGCGTAGGGAAGTCAGAATCAGAATCAGGTTTATTATCACCGGCATGTGTCGTGAAATTTGTTAACTTAGCAACAACAGTTCAATGCAATATATGATAATATAGAAATAAATAAATAAACAGTATCTGTATATTGAATAGATTAAAAATTGTGCAAAAACATAGATAATATATATTTTAAAAAGTGAGGTAGTGTTCATGGGTTCAATGTCCATTTAGGAATCAGTTGGCAGAGGGGAAGAAGCTGTTCCTGAATCGCGGAGTGTGTGCCTTCAGGCTTCTGTACCTCCTACCTGATGGTAACAGTGAGAAAAGGACATGCCCTGTGTGCTGGAGGTCCTTAATAATGGACGCTGCCTTTCCGAGACACCGTTCCCCGAAGATGTCCTGGGTACTTTGTAGGCTAGTACCCAAGATGGAGCTGACTAAATTGGCAACCTTCTACAGCTTCTTTCAGTCCTGTGCAGTAGCCTCTCCATACCAGATACTGCTACAGCCTGTCAGAATGCTCTCCACAGTACATCTGTAGAAGATTTGGAGTGTTTTTTGTGACATACCAAATCTCTTCAAACTCCTATTGAAGTATAGCCACTATCTTGCCTTCTTTATAGCTGCATCGATATGTTGGGACCAGGTTAGGTCCTCAGAGATCTTGACACACAGGAACTTGAAACTGCTCACTCTCTCCACTTCTGATCCCTCTAAGAGGATTGGTATGTGTTCCTTCGTCTTACCCTTCCTGAAGTCCACAATCAGCTCTTTCATCTTAATGACATTGAGTGCATGATTGTTGCTGTGACACCACACCACTAGTTGATATATCTCACTCCGGTACGCCCTCTAATTTCCATCTGAGATTCTACCAACAATGGTTGTATCATCAGTAAATTTATAGATGCTATTTGAGCTATGCCTAGCCACACAGTCATGGGTAGAGAGAGAGTAGAGCAGTAGGATAAGCACACACCCCTGAGGTGCACAAATGTTGATCGTCAGTGAGGAGGAGATATTATCACCAATCTGCACAGATTGTGGTTTTCCAGTTAGGAAGTCGAGGATCCAATTGCAGAAGGAGGTACAGAGGCCCAGATTCTGCAACTTATCGATCAGGATTATGAGAAGTGAATGGTCATGCACTTTACTGGAAGGAATAAAGACATAGACTATTTTCTAATCAGGGAGAAAATTCAGAAATCAGAGAAGCAAAGAGAATTTAGGAGTCTTTGTGCAGGATTCTCTAAAGGCTATCTTGCAAGTTGAGTTGGTGGTAAGGAAGATAAATACAATGTTAGCATTCATTTTGAAAGGACTAGAATAGAAAAGCAAGAATGTAATTCTGAGGCTTTATAAGGCATTGGTCAGACCACATTTGGAATATTGTGAGCAGTTTTGGGCCCCTTATCTATGAAAAAAATGTTCTGGCATTGGAGGAGGCTCAAAAGGATAATTGTGGGAATAAAAACATTAATGTCTGAGAGTGTTTGATAGTTTCTTGATTAGCAAGGTGTCAAAGATTAGGGGAAGAGGGCAGGAGAATAGTGTTGAGAGGGATAATAAACCAGCCAGGATGGAAGGCCAAGACAGACACAATAGCCAGTGGTCTAATTCTGCTCCTGTGTCCTATGGTTTAACCTTCCATCCTGACACAATGTTGTCTGTCTGGACACTAACACTGTCTGATAGGTGGAATGCCAGAACCATGAGAATCTGTGCCTGTCTCTCTGATGAAACAAGCTCTTGGTTCTGAAAAGATCCTCCTCCATCTAGTTGGTTTGGGAAAGTGCTGGCATTGGAGAAGGTTCGTGAAAATAATCTTGGAAATGAAATCTATGACTTGCATTTGATGGCCCTGGGCTAGTACTCGCTGAGTTTAAAAGAATGAGGGATGCTTCATTGAAACTTACTGAATATTCAAAGGTCTAGATAGAGTGGACATAGACAGGATATTTCAAATAGTGGGGGAGTCTTGGACCAGAGGACACAGGCGCAGAATACAAGGATGTTCCTTTAGAACAGCGATGAGGAAAAGTTTCTTAGCCAGAGGAAGTCAGTGGCACATACAACTGCAGATATATTTAAAGTAGAAGTTGATAGTTTTTTGATTAGTAAGTGCATCAAAGGTTATGGGGAGAAGGCAGGAGAGTGGGGTTGAGAGGGATAATAAATCAGTATGATTGAGTGGCAGACAGACGATGGGCTGAATAGCTTAATTCTTCAACTACTGCATGTCTTATGGATGAGTTACTTTTCCTGCTCTCCTCTTTGTCAATTAGGCAATTCTGGAGGGATAAATCCAACCTGATCAATCATTGAAGATGTCCATAAGGATCAGCTCATCTCTGTCAGGGACAAGGTTTTCCCAAACTCACACTAGAAACTCTTGGCCTCGTTAGTAACTTTCAGAGTCGGCTGTGGTGTGTGATTTAGTGCCAAAGTGATATTTGCATCCAGAGACTCTGAACCGACTCGTGCTTAAATCTCCACAATGTAAACCAGTAACTTGTAACATTTGAGCTCAACTCCACAAACCTAAATATCAGTACTTCCAATCCGAGGAACTTCCGCTTCCACACTTCCATCAACCACTGTTTGTGCTGCTTCTCTCAAAGCTCCACCTCATACGTCTACACAGAAGGGTCAGAGTCTATCACTAGTTGATGACCTGCTCCCAAATAATGTGGTTGGATGTTATGTAAATTTCAGAGGTATAGTTCCTGATCTGCAGGGGCACAATTCCCTGGGCATCCCAGACATGTCTTCCATGCATGGGGTTAGTCCCAAGGCTGAGAGATTGTTGCCACCGAGCCCCTGACACTGGTCCAACGTTGAGGTCCAGCAGATCCCCACTTCTGACAGTTTCTCCATGACTTGTTAGAGTGAGGGGCAAGGATGGCAGGGCTGGGGAACCTGGACTGATGAGGGATACTGAGATCCTGATCAGGGTGAAGGAGGTAGTGGTCAGCTACAGGTAGCTTGGGTCAAGTGAGTGTTATGAGGAGTGTTATAAATGTAGGAGCAGACCAAAGGGAAATCAGGAGGGCAAAATATAACCCTCAAAAGGCCAGGATGGATCAGGGACACTCAGCGTGGCATCGTGCATGAGGAACCCTGTCAAAGAATTTGACAAAGTATCCTGAAGTAGAGACTGGATGAGGACAAGGTGGGAGAAGTTGCTGAGATGGACTTTAGCAAGGTGCCGAGGGACACCATCCCCCAGTGGTTTGGGGTGGGGAGGGAGAGGGGACAGGCTGCACTATGCGGGTCTGGGTTTGGTGGGGGGAGGGGGAGACTCTACACAAGTTTCCATGTTGGAATGTAGACTAATGCCCCAAAGTTTCAAGCACCACAGCAGAGCAGAAGGCAATGCCACTCCTTTCTAGCATCAGATCCGCAGGTTCAATCCCGACCTCCAGCACTGTCTGTGTCTGCACATTCTCCCTCTGGCTGCAGCTCCCCCTGCCCCTCCTGCAGCTGCTCCAGTTACCACCCCCCTCATTACAAGGACCTGCATGGCCAGTGAGTTACTCAGGTAGGATCGGCAGGGAGTTGGCAGGAGTGTAGGAAGAATTAAATTAAATGCAAATGGATCAGCATGGAGTAAGTGGGCCAAAAGGTCTCTGTGAGACATACCCTTCACCCCCCCAACCCCCCACACTTCTTCCCCTCTGAGACGCTCACCTCCTCGTGGTAGCCGATCTGCTGGTAGTACTTGTACCAAGCCTGGAAGTCTGGGTTTTGTTGGTACCACTTGACGTGTGGCCGAAGCCGTCCCGAGGGACGACGCAGGAAGTCCGAGGCATCGCGTGGATCGAGCTTCACCCCCTCATCGCCCTTTGCTGCCAGAGAGAGGTCATTGTCAGGGTCAGGTGAGTTTTCCTCCACAGGTCAGCGGGAGAGTTCATCCCTGGGGTATAAATATAAAACCGGATCTCGCAGAAAGGTACTAAATTGGGGGAGGGAAAATTGCAACTGGATAAGGCAGGGGCTGAGGGGTGTCAGACAGCAGAGGACATCTTTTTAAGGCTGGAGAGGGAAAGTTGAAAAGTGATGTCAAGGACGTCTTTTTTAGTGCAATGAGTGGTAGGTGCCCACAATGAGTTTCCAAGGGTGGTAGTGGAAGCAGGCAGTTTGGTGGAAGTTAAAGGGCTTTTAGACAGACACATGGATATGAAGAAAATGGAGGGATTATGGATGAGGCACAGGAAGAGGAGATTTGGTATAAAGTGTCATCAAGATCAACACACATACTGGCACGTCCAGAGCGGTACTATTCTATGACCTATGTCATCTCTCAGAGAGGAGAGTTCTCCCCTGGGGTCAGGAGCAGTGTTCACACTGAGAGGTAATGACACTTAGGGAGCTGATAGATTTCCAAACCCCGCATACATCTTTACCCCAGCCATACTCACATCTGACACACTGAACCTCCTCTGGACACGTGCACGTGCGCGCACACACACACCCACCCCCAGGTGTGCTGTAGTTTGTGCTCTAATTACTAGTCTGTCACATGGAGACCACATTCAACTGGAGGGCTGGGTCAGCGTGACGGCACTCTTGAAGATGCAGCTGAGCCACCACCAGTCTGTCCCTCAGACCAAACCCCGCACTCCACCCAACAACCCCCCACCACCATCAGTCTGTCCCTCAGACCAAACCCCACACTCCACCCAACAACCCCCCACCATCAGTCTGTCCCTCAGACAAAACCCCGCACTCCACCCGACAACCCCCCAATACCAGTCTGTCCCTCAGACCAAACCCCGCACTCCACCCAACAACCCCCCCCACCATCAGTCTGTCCCTCAGACCAAACCCCGCACTCCACCCGACAACCCCCCACCATCAGTCTGTCCCTCAGACCAAACCCCGCACTCCACCCAACAACCCCCCACCATCAGTCTGTCCCTCAGACCAAACCCCGCACTCCACCCAACAACCCTCCACCATCAGTCTGTCCCTCAGACAAAACCCCGCACTCCACCCGACAACCCCCCACCATCAGTCTGTCCCTCAGACCAAACCCCACACTCCACCCAACAACCCCCCACCATCAGTCTGTCCCTCAGACCAAACCCCGCACTCCACCCAACAACCCCCCCCCACCGTTAGTCTGTCCCTCAGACCAAACCCCGCACTCCACCCAACAACCCCCCACGACTGCTGGGCTCTGACTGTGTCAGACATCAACCACCAAACAATGCCATTCCACTGCACATCTCTACTAAAGTTTCACGCTGGATTTAGCTCCATGTGTGATGTGGTTAGTCCACCAGTTAATGTTTTTGATCATTCTGACCCTCGGTTCACTTTCTTTGTCACATTCCCTCTGTGACTGAAGGTTTCTGTATCTGACTCTCCGTTCTGTCAATCCCCCAGTGTTTTCAGCCTTTGTTTCCAGCGTCCCTGTGTCTGCCCTGTACACTGGGCCATATCGCCTCTCAGTGCCGACCCTCCCTGGCACAGCCGCACCCTGCCCTCTCCACACCTTACACACTCAGCCATACCTCACAGAACCTCACAAGGTGCAGGTTCTGCTCATAGCTCACAACCAGGTGCACAAAGCCACAACTCCTCTGCCTTCCACCAACTCCCCAGTCATCACGGACTCTCCTTCACTACTGAGCAGGTGAGAGGGGCTCTGGGGCAACTCAGACACGGCAAAGCACTGGGACCGGATGGTGTGAACCCCAGGGTCCTGAAGGAGTGTACTGAGCAGCTGTGTCGAGTTCTCCAGCACATTTTCAATCTGAGTCTCGGCCTGGAAAGGGCCCCGACTGTGTGGAAAACATCATGTGTGATCCCAGTACCCAAGAAGGGCCAACTGAAAGTCTTGATTGACTTCCGTCTAGTAGCCCTGACCTCACACATCATGAAAACCCTAAAGAGACTGGTCCTGGCTCACATCCGACCCCAGTCAGATCAGCCCTCAATCCCCTGCAGTTTGCCTACCAGGAGCACATTGGAGACAACGATGCTGTCATCTACCTGCTGAACAGAGCCTACTCCCATTTGGATGAGCAGGGCAGCCCTGTGAGGACCATGTTTTTTTGATTTCCAAGTGCCTTCAATACCATACAGCCCTCATTACTGGGGGGAAGCTCCATTCAATGCAGGCTGGCACTTCCATTGTATCCAGGATAATGGACTACCTGACTGGCAGACCACAGTTTGTGCAGCTTCAGAGCTGTGTGTCAGACATGGCTACAAAAACAGCACTGGAGCCCCACAGGGGACTGTATTGTCTCCCCTCCTGTTTACCCTGTATACCTCGGACTTTAGATACAACACTGAGTCATGTCATCTGCAGAAATTCTCTAATGACTCAGTAACTGTTGGGTGAATGAAGGGAAGACGGGGGGATGAATACAGGACCTGGTGGAGGACTTTGTCAAATGGTGCAAGCTGAATCATCTGTAGCTCAACATCAGTAAGACAAAGGAGATGGTGATGGACTTTAGGAAGACTAAGCCTGCACTGCTCCCTGTTACTATTAATAGTGAGGACATGGATGTGGTGAGGACCTACACATACCTGGGGGCGCACCTGGGTGACAGATTTGAGTGGAGCACCAACACAGAGGCTGTGTACAAGAAGTGTCAGAGTCGCTTCTACTTCCTGAGGAGACTGAGGTTCTTTGGAGTATGTAGGCCTCTCCTTCACATGTTCTACCAATCTGTTGTCACCAGTAATATCTCCTATGTGCTGTTGTGCTGGGGCAATGGTATCAACACGAGTGCTGCCAACAGGCTCAATAAACTGATTAGAAAGGCTGGCTCTGTTATAGGAGTCAAATTGGACACACTGGAGGCTGTGGTAGAATAAAGGACCCCGTGGAAAATCCTGGCAATTCTGCACAATGTTTCTCACCCTCTGCATGCCACCTTGGCTGAACAGAGGAACACTTTTAGTAATAGACTAAGAGAACTGTGCTGCTCCAAAGAGCGCTGTATGAGGTCATTCTTACCCTCTATAATGAGTCAACCTATAGCTGGAAAAGTGATGGCCCCCTTCCGTTAAAACTGTTAGAGGTAATTTATTTTTTATTCTTTCTACTTCTCTTCTAATACTTATAGCTGTGCACTTGTAATGCTACTGTGACACTGCAATTTCCTTTAGGGTCAATAAGATACAAGAACATAAGATAAGAAAGCGGAGCAGGAGTTGGCCATCTGGCCCGTAGACCCTGCTCTGCGATTCAATAAGATCATGGCTGATCTAACCATAGACTCAGCTCCACCTACCTGCCCTTTCCCCATAACCCTTAATTCCCATACTATACACAAAATCTATCCAACCTTGTCTTAAATATATTTACTGAGGTGGCTTCCACTGCTTCACTGGGCAGAGAATTCCACAGATTCACCACTCTCTGGGAAAAGCAGTTACTCCTCATCTCCATCCTAAGTTTATTCCCCCAAATCTTGAGGCCATGTCCCTTAGTTCTAGTCTTACCTACTAATGGAAACAACTTTCCTGCCTCTATCTTATTTATCCCTTTCATAATTTAATATGTTGGTATAAGATCTCCTCTCATCCTTCCGAATTCCAGCAAATATAGTCCCAGGCAACTCAATCTCTCCTCATAGTCTAACCCCCTCATCTCTGGGATCAACCTGGTGAACCTCCTCTGCACCACCTCCAAAGCCAGTATATCCTTCCTCAAGTAAGGAGACCAGAACTGCACGCAGTACTCCAGGTGCAGCCTCACCAGTACCCTGTACAGTTGCAGCATAACCTCCCTGCTCTTAAATTCAATCCCTCTAGCAATGAAGGCCAATGTTCCATTCACCTTCTCAATAGCCTGCTGCACCTGCAAACCAACCGTTTGCGATTCATGCACAAGCACTCCCAAGTTTTCTGCACAGCAGCATGCTGCAATCTTTAACTATTTAAATAATAATTTGATCTTCCATTTTCCTCCCAAAGTGGATGACCTTGCGTTTACCAACATGATACTCCATTTGCCAGACCCTTGCCCATTCACTCAACCTATCTAGATCTCTCTGCAGTCTCTCCATATTCTCTGCACAATTTGTTTTTCCACTTAATTTAGTGTCATCAGCAAACTTAGACACACTACACAAGGTCCTCTCTTCCAGATCGTTAATGTATATCATGAACAGTTGTGGGCTCAGCACCAACCTTTGTGGCACTCCACTCACCACTGATTGCCAATCAAAGAAACACTCAGGTATTCCAAATCTCTGCTTTCTATTGATTAACCAATCCTCTGTCCATGCTAATACATCACTCCCAACTCTATGCATCCTTATCTTATGGATAAGTCTTTTATGTGGCACCTTATTGAACGCATTCTGGAGATCCAAGTAAATAACGTCCATTTGTTCCCCTCTATCCACTGCATCTATCTATCTATCTTTGCACCTTGCATGCTAACACTTTACACAGATTCATGCCTCTTTCAACCAGTCCCTTGCACACCCGCTGGCATCCTCTGCACACTCACATCTCAGACACTCGGATGTCACACTCACCCCATGTCCTTCCTGCCCGCTTTGCACACCCTGGGGTTCACGGGTGATTCTTACCTGATTTGAAGAGGTCGAGAAGACTGGCAGCCTGGGCCCAGTCTGTAAGGGAAGGACATGCGTTTGCATTAAGGCTGGGACATGAAGCAAACACTGAAACACAAACACACGCATCAACAGGCTTCCTGCCAAGTGCTGGCAACGGGTTATCAACTGCTCAATCCATTGTCCATTTAGCTCTGTGCTGGTCCAGCCATTCATCATCCCAGATGAGTAGCCCAGGCAAGAGATGGAAAACCGTCACGATTACATGCAAAATTACAAACGCATGGTACAGGAATGGCAGCCCATTGGTCACAAAACCCAAAGCAGAGAGGAATTATCAAGCAGCATAGAGGAGAATACATAGGGAGAGATGAGAGGTGGGTGTTGTGAGGGAGAAAGTCTGTATGAGCAGAATGTGAAGGTGTGCAGGTACAGAGAAAGTTGAGACTCCAGTGACGCTGCAGAAACTGAGAGACCTATTGACCGCAACCAATTAAAACAACTGTTGAGGTCACATTTGGAATATTGTATTCAGCTTGATAACCGTGCTGTAAGAAAGATCCTTTTCAGCTGGAAAGAGTGCAAAGGAGATTTACAAAGATGTTGCTAGGAGTCAAGGCAAAAAGGTTGAACAGCATTGGACTTTATTCACTGGATCTTCAGAGAATGAGGAGTTGACCTTATAGATGTGTATAAAATCATGAGGGGCACTGACAGGGTGAATGCTCAGACTTTATCCCAGGTTAGGGGTGAGAGGTGAGATATTTCATAGGAGCCTGAGGGACAAACTTTTCAGTTAGACTCTAACCGAACAGAGGGTTAGAAATTAGTCATTACATGGAACGAGCTGCCAGAGGAATTGGTTGAGGGGGGTACATTAACAAAATTTAAAGGGAACTTGGGCAGATATATGGATAGCGAAGGGACTCTACACCAAAAAAGGAAAAAAGCTTGCCTCTTCTTAACTGTGCCTTCACCCTGTTACGCCAAAGCCTGTCAAGTCAAAGCCTTCACACTCTATCACTGGCACACTCAAACAATGGCCGCTCCATTTGAGCCTACCCTCCTTTATTTGCAGCTGAGGTTGGGCCTCTGACACCAACACCTTCCATGCCTGCGTGGCCCAAAAGACCAGCCTTGCCCAAATCTGCTCTTTTCATTACCACCATCGAGGAGGAGGCACAGACGCCCGAAGACACACACTCAAGAATTCAGCAAATGCTTCTTTCCCTCTACCATCAGATACCTGAACTGTGATTTACAGCTATTTTATGCCTTTGAATTGTACTGCTACCACAGAACAACAAATTCCACATCATGCAAGTCAGAGATATTAAATCTGACTCTGAGTGATTTTGACCATCCATGACCACCTCATTCATGCCTTTCAAAATCTTATGCACTTCCATGAGGAAGCCTCCTTCACTCCAGGGAAAACGAGACCAGCCTATCCTATCTCTCCTCATAACTAAAACACTCAAATCCAGACAACGTCCTGATGAAACTCCTCTGTGCCCTGCCTGGAAGCCACACAACCTTTGTAGGGTGACAAGATCCGCACAAAATGCTCCAAGCACAGCCTTGGCTGTGTTTTGTACAGTTGAACATGGAGGGTGAAGGTTGGTGGGGGGGGGGGATATTTTGGATATCTTTTTCCATTGAAGGATGTGGGCATTTGTGACAAGGCCTCTTGAGAAGATGTTGGTGAAGGACGTCCCACAGTGCAGGTATGCAAGGAATACCTGGTGAAGGAATGGTAAGAAATTCCCCAGGAGAAACTGGAAGGGTTACGTTCCCAACCTCTGCCATGTAGTAGAGCTCTCCCACTGGGTGGTAGAGGACCTTGGAGCAGCACAACTTCATGCCCTCCGACCTCGGTCTGCTCTAGTCTGAATCAACTGCACTCGCTTCTGCTCTCCACAACCAGGAAGGAATTGCAGTCGATTTGGCTCTCAGGAGCAGCGTCTTCATGTGGCATTATGACGAGAGATCTGGAGGGAGCTTCTCCTGGTGTAGGGTGGTCATCCATCTGCCTAATCTTGCACCTTGAGTATACAACTCCACTTGTCAGATGAACATAAAACATAGGGCATAGAACATAAAACAGTATAGGCTCTTCAGCCTATGATGTGGAGCCAACTTATATAAAGATACTCCATAATCAATCTAACACTTCCCTCCTACACAGCCCATAACCCTCCATTTTTCTTCCATCGATGTGCCTATCTAAGAGTCTCTTCAATGTCCCTATTGTTCCAGCCTCCACCACCACCCCCCGGAAGTGCACTCCAGGCACCTACCGCTCTCCATGGATGTAACCTGCCTCTTACATCTCCCCCTAAACATTTCTCCATTCTCCCTAAAAGGATGCCTTCTGGTATTAGCCGTTCCCCCCTCAGTAAAAGGTGCTGGCGGTCTCTATCCTATCTTTGTCTCTTATAATCTTATACACCTGTATCAAGTCTCCTCTCATCTCCTTTGCTCCAAACAGAAAAGCTTTAGATCACGCAACCTCTCCTCATAAGAAATGCTCTCTCATCCAGACAGCATCCTGGTAAATCTCCTCCGCACCCTCTCTAAAGTTTCCACATCCCTCCTGTAATGAGGCGACCAGAACTGAACATGGTACACTAGGTGTGGTCTGACCAGAGTTTTGTAGAGCTGCAGCGTTATCTTGCAGCTGTGATCTCAATCCCCCAACTAACAAAGGTCAGGACAACACACACCTTCTTAAACTCATCATCAACTTGCATGGCAACTTTGAGGGATCTACGGACTTGGAAAGATCTAACCAAATAAAAACCCTGTGTATATTCTGTAATGCCACAGTTTCACCATCCTGAATTTGACAAGGGTGGTGTTGGGATGTGATGTAGAGAATATTATCCGCCAATAACCCCACTAGTGGATCTGGTGCAGCCAATACACAGGTTGAATGTTTGAAGCAACAATCCAGGACTCACCGCGACACATCCGAGGGATTCCCAGTTTTACTTTGGTTTTCAGTGATTGAACTACCCTATAATTACTGAGGTGTGATGATCCTAAAGTTGAGAAATAGTTTCCCCAATGTCACTTGTTTCTTTGTTTTTGCTCCTTCATTCTATATTCCTCAGTCTTCACCTTCCCCTGTGGGAACAGGTTTTCTCCATTTCTTCTGGCCATACCTGCACTAATTCAGACACCACCAACTTCCCTTTCTGCAAGCTCCTCTGTTCAAAAAGAACAAACCCACTTCTCTAGTCAGTCCACAGAACTAAGAAATTTTAGTCAATCTCTCCTGCATACAAGATAGTGAGGGGATGTGGTGACACTGTGAGATGCCTTCAGCAGAGACAGTGATTGCATTCATTTTAGATTATGAGGACACGCAGTCCTCTTTTATTGTCATTTAGTAATGCATGCATTAAGAAATGATACAATATTTCCTCCGGTGTGATATCACAAAACACAGGACAGACCAAGACTAAAAAAACTGACAAAACCACATAATTATAACATATAGTTACAAACAGTGTAACAATACCATAACTTGATGAAGAAGTCCATAAAGCACAGTAAAGTTCAAAGTTTCTCAAATGTCTCACATCTCATGCAGACGGAAGAAGGAAGAACTCTCCCTGCCATGCCGACCACAATCCGACTCTGAGTCATCTGAAAACTTTGAGCTCTGATCAGCTCTCTGACACCAAGTACTGAGCGCCATCTCTGTCCGAACGATTCGACCTCCTTCTCGGTCGCCAAAAGCAGGCAAGGCTGGGGATTTTGAGGCCTACCCGCCGAAAGATTCCAGACCACGCAGTAATGACAGCGGCGCACGAGTGTTTCAGAAATTTCTCCAGATGTTCCTCTGTGCTTTCACGTCCATTCTCCATCAAATCAGAATTGTCCACGGTCCCTATTTAACAGATACGATATCATTTTTCACCGCAGGGCTGCGCATGCGCAGGCGCGTCGCCATCTTCTCCTCCCGCCTTTAATCGTTCTATTCTTTGAAGTCTGAGTTCTCAGCTTCTGCCCTATGACTAGTGATGAGTATTGCTACGTTGCTGTTCATCACTATATCAATGATCTGGATGATAAGGTTGTAAACTGGATCAACAAATTTGTGAATGACTCCAAGATTGGGGGCGTAGTGGGCAGCTAGGAAGCCTATCAAAGCTTGCAGTGGCATCTGGATCAGCTGGGAAAACAGGCTAAAAATGGCAGATGGAATTTAATGCACACAGGTGTGAGGTGTTGCAGTTTAGGAGGACAAACCAGGGTAGAGCATATACCGTGAACAGCAAGGCGCCAAGCAGTGCAGTAAAACTGAGGAATCTGGGACAACAGGTCCATAATTCCTTGAAAGTAATGGCACGTGTAGATAGGGATCATAAAGAGAGCTTTTGACACACTGGCCATCAATATGTTGAGTACAGGAGATGGGACGTTATGTTAAATTGTATAAGACATTGGTGAGGCCTAATTTGGAATATTATGTGTAGTTCTTGTAATTTACCTACAGGAAAGGCATCAATAAGATTGAAAGAGCACAGAAGAAATTTACCAGGACTTGAGGAGCTGAGTCACAGGGAAGGGTAATAGGTTAGGACTTCATTCCCTGGAGCATAAGAGGTTTACAAAATATGAGGGATATAGATAGGGTTACTTGGCAGCAACTTTGAGGGATCAAAAGTCTTGGATCTGAAGATCCCTGTTCCTTCAAACTACTAAGAATCCTGCCATTAATCTTGTACTCACCCTTAAGTTTGATCTTTCAAAGAGAACCACTTCACACTTCCCTGGATTGAACTCCATCTGCACTTCCCAACCAGCTCTGCATCCTGTCTATATTATATCATAACCCATGATAACCTCTACACAATCCATGACACTACCAACCTTCATATCATCTGCTCTAATAAAATGTCTTGAGGTCTGTAATGTCAGATGTCTCCTGGAAGAGTGTTTGGACAAGGCACTGGCTTTTTCTATGGGTGATCTCAGTCAACATTGTGTCCCAGTAAAGATATTCCAGGACTGTATACGAAGACAGATTCTGGGAGAAGTTGTGTGGAGTTCAGTCTTCATAAGTCAGCCCTTCCCGGCACCCCCATACCCTATGTCTGTTATGTATATCAAGGTAGATGACTTCACATTTTCATAAATTGTAGTCCATCTGTCCACATCTCTCTGAAGCTCCTCACACCCTCATTCACACTCTCAGCCTCAGTAACAGTAGAACCAGCACCAGTACAAGAGAAAAGATCCCACCGAGATAACCAGCACCTACCACTGATCTAACATGTATCCAGTGGGTTCCAGTAAAGGGAAGACATGCTCTGTGTACAGGAGAGCCCAGAGGAGCTATACCCACAGAATATGAGGGCTAGAAGTTTTCAGAAGAAAGTACATTCCAACCGGTTGCATCACAGCCTAGTATGGAAGCTCTAAAGCACAGGATCGCAAGAGCCTGGTTGTAGACTATGCCAGTTCTATCAAGAGGACATCTTCAAAAGGTGCTGCTCAAGAAGGAGGCACCCATCATTAAGGACCTTCACCATCCGGGATATGCTCTCTTCACATTACTGCCATCAGGGAAGAGATACAGGAGCTTGAAGACCACACTCAATGTTTTAGGAACATCTTCTTCTTCCCCACTATCAGATTTCTACACTGTCCATTAACCCATGAATACTATCTCACTATTCCTCTTTTGCTCTATTTCTTTGTAATTTACAGTAATCTCTATGTCTTGCATTGTACTGCTGCCACAAAACGACAAATTTCATGACATATGTCATTAGACAATAGACAATAGGTGCAGGAGTAGGCCATTCAGCCCTTTGAGCCAGCACCGCCATTCACTGTGATCATGGCTGATCATCCACAATCAGTATCCAGTTCCTGCCTTATCCCCATAACTTTTGATTCCGCTATCTTTAAGAGCTCTATCCATCTCTTTCTTGAAAGCATCCAGAGACTTGGCTTCCACAGCCTTCTGGGGCAGAGCATTCCATATATCCACCACTCTCTGGGTGAAAAAGTTTTTCCTCAACTCCGTTCTAAATGGCCTACCCCTTATTCTTAAACTGTGGCCTCTGGTTCTGGACTCACCCATCAGCGGGAACATGCTTCCTGCCTCCAGCATGTCCAATCCCAAATCTTATATGTTTCAATAAGGTCCCCTCTCAGCCTTCTAAATTCCAGAGTATACAAGCCCAGTCACTCCAACCTTTCGACATATGACAGTCCCACCATCCCGGGAAATAACCTTGTGAACCTACGCTGCACTCCCTCAATCGCAAAAATGTCCTTCCTCAAATTTGGAGACCAAAACTGCACACAGTACTCCAGGTGTGGTCTCACCAGGGCCCTGTACAGCTGCAGAAGGACCTCTTTGCTCTTATACTCAATTCCCCTTGTTATGAAGGCCAGAATATCATGAGATTTCTTCACTGCCTGCTGTACTTGCATGCTTGCTTTCAGTGACTGATGTACAAGAACACCTAAATCTTGTTGTACTTCCCCTTTTCCTAACTTGACTCCGTTTAGATAATAATCTGCCTTCCTGTTCTTACCACCAAAGTGGATAACCTCACATTTATCCACATTAAACTGCATCTGCCATGCATCTGCCCACTCACCCAGCCTGTCCAAGTCACCCTGCATTCTCATAACATCCTCCTCACATTTCACACTGCCACCCAGCTTTGTGTCATCGGCAAATTTGCTAATGTTACTTTTAATTCTTTTAATGTCAGTGATAATAATCTTGATTATGATTGGTGTCTCATTGATATAAGTCAGGTGGGTGCAGGAAACATGGAATTCTATGAGTTAAACAACTGGAAAACTTTGCAGCTTTATCATAGAAAAGATCAATGCAACTAAGATGGTTGGCTTTATTCTGACCACCTGTTGTTAATTCTGATATTTTATATCCATTTTCCTTAATCTGTATTTCTTGTTCTAATGAGGAGCTCATTAAACCACAGGTAGTTCCTTTACACAAGGCATGCCCTGTGATCGTTAAATAGCTCAAGGCGAGAAAGCAAGGTGGAACTTCATTGCTCTGTAGTGTCTGTGTGAAAAGTCTCAGTTTCTGCCTTCCCTTTACAATATAGACAGGCAGTCCCGAACCTATGATCCAGGCAGTTGATGATACAATCAGTCCCATGCATTCTCAGTCTAAGATAAATCTTTTAGTTTCACCAGATGCCTCATGCACACAGAGCAGGGAACTCCCTCGTGTTATAGGGGATGATATCAGGATGTGCATATAACCATCGGCTGTACATAGCAATCTGCTTTCAGAGTTGCATGTCATACAGAACTTCAGCCCAACCCATGCAAACTAACTACATTTTTCAGCTCTGGGTTCCAACCCTTGTCTGACATGGGATTCAGATGCTTGTCCGGATACCTCACCAATACGGTGAAAGTCTCTGCCTCCACCACCCCCTCAGCCAGTGGCTTCCAGATTCCAACTCAGCCCTCAGGTGAGAAAACTCTTCCTCAAATTCCTTCTGAACCTCTTATCCTATACTTCTACCCTCTGATCTTTGATACCTCCTGCCACGGGGAGAAGTTTCTTGCTCTCCATCCTATCTCTGCTCCTCATAATGTTATTCACCTCTGTCATGCCCTCCGTCAGTTTCCTCTGCTCCAGCCTGTCCTTATAACTGAGCTCCTCCATCCTGGGCAATATCTTGGGAAACTTCCTCTGCAACCCCCCCCCACCACCACCCCCAGTACAGTGTACTCCTTTCTTTATATGGTGACCAGAACTGAACACAGAACTCTAACTGTGGCCTGAACAATGCTTTGTAAAGTTGTACCAAGATGTCCTTGCTCCTAATGCCCTGGCTAATGAAGGCAAGTACCCCAAATGCCTGTCCCCTCCTCCTCTCCTCGTGTGCTGCTACTTGCAGGGATTCTTGGACGTGTACACCAAGATCTCTCTGTTCCTCATTCTCCTGGGATCTGCACCATCCATGGGCTGTCCAACCCTCACTTGCTCCTCCTAAATGCATCAATTCACACCTATGGGGATTAAACTAAATGCCATCAAGCTTGTGGAGATGCATATGGACTTCAGCAGAAATGTGTCTCCTCTGCACCCACTCATCATCAAAACCAGTTAACACTGTTTCAACATTTGTGTTCCCATGCAACATTATTTCACAGGACCTGATATGGGAGAACCTTCATTAACAAAAAAAACTCGACAGAGGTTGTACTTCTTCCGGTAGCTGATAAAATTCCATCTTCCCCAGAACATACCGGTGCAATTCTACGTTGCCATCGTAGAGAGCATCCTCACATCAGACATTACTGTCAGGTTTGATGCAGCATCCTCTCACAATATATGTGAAAACCACAGCAAACTGTCACGTCAGCAGAAAAGGTCATTGTCTGTAATCACCGCCAGGCTTGTGCATGTCCGAGATAAGAAATGCAGGAAAATCATTGTGGACACGACCCACCCTGCAAACTGCCCTTCCCAGAAGCTCCCTTCTGGAAAGCGCTATCACTATCATTGTATGACGTAGGTCAACATGGTCTTTCCATCACTGTGATTGTCCTTGGCAAATGTTTCTACAGGAGTGGTTTGCCATTGCCTCTTTCTGGGCAGTGTCTTTACAAGACGGGTGACCGCAGCCATTATCAATACTCTTCAGAGATTGTCTGCCTGGTGTCAGTGGTCACATGACCAGGACTTGTGATCTGCACCAGCTGCTCAAACGACCGTCACCACCTGCTCCCATGGTCACCTGACTCTGATCCGGGGGGGGGGGGCTACACTTTGCCCAAGGGAGCGGAAGGAAGGAGAGCCTTATACCTTTGGTAGAAACGTATCTCCACCCCGCTATTAAAAATAAATACTTCACGCCATCTTAAGTTTCTTTCCCCCGGTAGTTCATTTGATCTCCTCTGCCTATTAACCCCACGCCCCCTCACTAGACTGTAAATACTTTAACCACTTTTTATAATGCTGCTTGCATTGTAAGTACTTGCTAACACTTACGTATTTGTGCATAATTTATTCCATATCCGTACTTTTACCTCTAACTTTATTTATTGTTGCTGCGTGTCGCGCTCTGACCAACACACCCACCAAATTCCCAAAACAGTAAACGTGTATGGGGAATAAAGTGTATTCTTGATCCTTTACCAATGTCCGGCTAAACTCCGCACTGACACAACGCACGGATGGTGGGGAAAAGGAACAGAAGGTCTTTTAACCTCAGATCATCCCGAAAAAAATTACCGAAATTTTAACAAGCGGTGACCTGACTCTCCGGTAACCAGCTGTCTGGAACCCCAAGTCCGCAGTAAGCAAGGTCCCGGCCCGCTTTCAGTAACCACTAACCCGACCATTTACCAATTGACCCGGCTCTCACGGCCCCGCCCGCACCACCTCCATCCACAATGCCCAGGAGTCCCCGTCTCGTTCCAGACCGGTTCCATTACAAACACCTCGGGGTTTGTCCAAGAGCGGACGGTCAGGTTCGGGAACCAGCGAGAAAATCTCGATCCCCTGGGATAGACCGCAGCTCAAAAGGAGAGTTGTCCAGGTTCCAATCCTGTCTGAAGCCCGGGTCAACTCCGAAGGAACGAAGAGACCCAAAGAACACCATCCCGCCCTCCACCACCTCCTCCTCAAATCCTGTTCGACAATGTCCCGAGCGGAGTTTAAGGAATCAGCCGTCGCTTCCCCAGTGGAAAAGGACGGAGGACTCCCATCATAGACCCTCTCAACATAAACACCCCTCCCAATTACAAACACACCCCTCCCAGTACAAACACACCCCTCCATCATAGACCCTCCCAATTATAAACATACCCCTCCCAGTACAGACATACCCCTCCATCATAGACCCTCCCAACATAGACACCCCTCCCAATTATAAACATACCCCTCCCAGTACAAACACACCCCTCCATCATAGACCCTCTCAACATAAACACCCCTCCCATCATAGACCCTCTCAACATAAACACCCCTCCATCATAGACCCTCCCAATTATAAACATACCCCTCCCAGTACAGACATACCCCTCCATCATAGAGACACCCCTCCCAATTACATAAACACCCCTCCATGACACCCCTCCCAATTACAACATAAACACCCCTCCCATCATAGACCCTCCCAATTATAAACATACCCCTCCCAGTACAAACACACCCCTCCATCATAGACCCTCCCAATTACAAACACACCCCTCCCAGTACAAACACACCCCTCCATCATAGACCCTCCCAATTATAAACATACCCCTCCCAGTACAGACATACCCCTCCATCATAGACCCTCCCAACATAGACACCCCTCCCAATTATAAACATACCCCTCCCAGTACAAACACACCCCTCCATCATAGACCCTCTCAACATAAACACCCCTCCCATCATAGACCCTCTCAACATAAACACCCCTCCCATCATAGACCCTCCCAATTATAAACATACCCCTCCCAGTACAGACATACCCCTCCACCATAGACCCTCCCAACATAAACACCCCTCCCAATTATAAACATACCCCTCCCAGTACAGACATACCCCTCCACCATAGACCCTCCCAACATAAACACCCCTCCCAATTATAAACATACCCCTCCCAGTACAAACACACCCCTCCATCATTGACCCTCCCAACATAAACACACCCCTCCATCACAGGCCTCAACGTAAACACATCCCTCCCAAGTGAGAAACTTCCTCTCCCACTGGGAACATACCTATCCAACCGGCAGCCCTCACCTGCACAGATCCCCTCATTTAGCTGCTCTCCTGGAACGAGAACCACCCCCTCCACAACCTCCACACCACAGCTCCCTCCTCTCCTGTCACCAACGCTCTCCTGTCTGACATCACCCACACAAGCCACCCTCCCGACACAGACATACCCCTGAATGAAGCTCATGTCATCCATCTACCCTCCTCTTACAATTGTAACTCAAATTCCCATTCTGCTCATGCCTCTCACATCCTCCCCACCCCACTGGCCCCTTCCTCTGACAGTCTCACTCCAACTTCAGTCCTCCTCCCAACAGTTGCATTCCCACCCACCTCTCAAACCCTGCCCCCCTTAGCCCCCCATTGCCCTCTGACCCACTCCTCACCCCCAGCTCTCAGACCCTTGCCTCTGCTATGGCCTGTGCTTCATTAATAGTTCACGTTGATGAACTTCACTCTCTCTCTCTACTCAACATTGCACAAAACTGGACTGCAGCTTTTGAACGGCATCACCCCCGGTGGAGAGACTGCCTCTGGTGTTGTTTCAGACTCCTCTCCAGTTATCTTCAACATGTGTTAATAATTTCAACGTGTTCTTGTACAATTTAAAAATAAATGGCACAGCTGGGATCAGAGAAATGCCACTAGCCTGGAGCAGACAGCCACTCTGCAGAGCGTGGAATTGGAAAAGCAGCGTTCATTCCTGCAGCGGTCCCTGGAGGAGGAGGGGGAAGTGGGAAACTACTCAGCAGATGCTGAGCAGAGATGGATCCAGCGACACTACTGGGTGGACCGAGGGGATTCTGCTGACTGTGGACTGCTCAGACATGTGTGGGCTGTGGGTACTTCACTGATCTGACAGCGTCACCCTCGGCTCATTGGCAGCTCCCTTGTCTTTGAGAAAGAAGTCAGGTCCCTTCGAGTGCGTTGTCATGTACAAAGCTACAGTGAAGCGCACTGAAGTTATAGGAGACTACAACACAGAAACAGTCCCATCGACCTGCACCCAAACCATAGCTCTCTCATCCATGTACCTATCCAAATGTTGAAATTGACTCCGCATCCACCACTTGCTTCGGCAGCTTGTTTTACACTATCACCACCCTCTGAAGGAAGAAGTTCCCTCTCGTGTTCCTCTTAAACATTTCATATTGCAGCCTTAAACAATCATCTCTGGTTGTTGTTCCACCCAACCTCAGTGGAAAAAGCCTGCTTGCATTTACCCTGTCTATATCCCTCATAATATTGTATACCTCTATCAAATCTCCCCTCAGTCTTCTACATTCTAGGGAGTAAAGTGCTAACCTATTCAAGCTTTTCCTATAACTTGGGTCCTCAAGTCCCAGTAACCTCTTTGTAAGTTTTCTCTGCACTCTTTCAATCTTGTTCACATCTTTCCTGTAGGTAGGTGACCAAAACTGGACACAATACTCAATATTAAGCCTCACCAACATCTTATACAATTACAACATAACATCCCAACTCCTGTATTCAGTACATTGATTTATGAAGGCCAATGTACCAAAAGCTTCCTTTATAACCCTACCTACCTGCGATGCCACTTTCAAGGAATTATGGACCTGTATTCCCAGATCCATTTGTTCTACCACAATCCTCAGTGCCCTACCTTTCACCAGGTAAAACCTGCACTAGTTGGTCCTACTGAAGTGCAACACCTCACACCTGTCTGCCATTTTTCAGTCCATATTTCCAGCTGGCCCAGATCCCACTGAAAACTTCGGTAGTCTTCCTTGCTGTCCACTACATCCCCAATCTTGGTGTCATCTGCAAATATGCTGATCCAGTTTACCACATTGTCATCCTGATCATTGATATAGGTGACAAACAACAATGGACCCAGCACCAATCCTTGCTGCAAACCTCTAGTCACTGGCCTCCAGTCAGAGAAACAACCATGTACAACCATTCTAGCTTGTTCCATGAAGCCAATGTCTAATCTAATTTGCTACATCATCTTGAATGCTAAGAGACTGAACCATCTTGACTAACCCTCCATGTGGGACCTTATCAAAGCCCTTGCTAATGTCCATGTAGACAACATCTACTGCCTTACCTTCATCAACTTTCCTGATAACTTCCTTGGAAAATCTATAAGATTGGCTAGACATGAGCTACCACAAATGACAATGGTGATTACCCTATTCAGTCCCTGTCCACCCATATACCTAGATATCCGATCCAATATCTTTCCCACTGCTGACATCAGGTTCACCAGCCTATAGTTTCCTGGCTTATTCTTGGAGCCTTTCTTAAACAACAGAACAACATTAGCTATCCCCAATCCTCCGTGGCTAAGGATATTTTAAATATCTCTGCTAGGCCCCTGCAATTTCTGTACTAGCCTCCCACAGGGTCTGAAAGAACACAACATCAGGCTTAATTTTTCGCAGAATAGCAACACAACGTCCTCTATAATCTATATGGGGTCCATGACCTCATTGCTGCATTGCCTCACATCTATAGATTCTGTGTCTTTCTGAATATATATACAGATACAAAAAAAATCAAGTTAAGGTCTTCCCCGCATGGATTACCATCTAATCTTCCAGAGGATCAATTGCAATCCTTTTGCTGTTAATATATCTGAAGAAGCCCAAGGATTTTCCTTCACCTTGCCTGCTAGAGCAATCTCATCTCTTCTTTGAGCACTCCTGAATCCTTTCTTAATTCTCTTGTATTTCTTATACTCCTCTAGTACCTCATTTGTTCCTACCTGTCCATACATGACCTGCTGTGCATCTCCTTCTTTTTCTTAACCAGGGCCCCAATATCTCTTGAGAAACAAGGTTCCCTAAACTTGTTGTCCTTGCCTTTTATTCTGACAGGAACAGACAAACTTTGTACTCTCAAAATTTCACTTTTGAAGGCCTCCTACTTACAAAATACACCTTTGCCACAAAATAACCTGTCCCAACCCACACTTGCCAGATCCTTTCTGTACCATCAAAATTGACCTTCCGCCAATTTAGAATTTCAACCCAAGGGCCAGACCTATTCTTTACCATAATTATCTTGAAACTAATGGCATTATAATCACTAATGGCAAAATGTTCCTGTATACAAACTTCCGTCACCTGCCCCGGCTCACTCCTTAGAGATCTAGTATCATACTCTCTCGTTGGAATTTCTATTTACTGATGAAGGAAACCTTCCTGAACACATTTGAAAAAACTCTTTTACAGTATGGGAGTCCCAATCAATATGTGGCAAGGTAAAATCACCTACTATCACAACTTTATGTCAATGGACAATAGACAATAGGTGCAGGAGTAGGCCATTTGGCCCTTCGAGCCAGCACCACCATTCACTGTGATCATGGCTGATCATCCACAATCAGTACCCTGTTCAGGCCTTCTCCGCATATCCCTTGACTCCGCTATCTTTAAGAGCTCTATCTAACTCTTTCTTGAAAGAATCCAGAGAATTGGCCTCCACTGCCTTCTGAGGCAGAGCATTCCACAGATCCACAACCTTCTGTGTGAAAAAGTTTTTCCTCAACTCTGTTCTAAATGGCCTACCCCCTATCCTTAAACTGTGGCCTCTGGTTCTGGACTCCCCCAACATTGGGAACATGTTTCCTGCCTCTAGCATGTCCAATCCCTTAATAATCTTATACGTTTCAATCAGATCCCCTCTAATCCTTCTAAATTCCAGTGTATACAAGCCCAGTCACTCCAATCTTTCAACATATGACATTCCCGCCATATGACATATGAATTAACCTCATGAACCTACGCTGCACTCCCTCAATAGCAACAGTCTGCAATCACTCTACAAATTTGCTCCTCTAAATCCTGCAAACTGTTGGGTGGTCTATAATGCAATCCCATTAACGTTGTCTTACCTTTTTTATTGCCTCACTAGATGAGCTCTCCAGTCTGTCCTGACTGAGCACTGCTGTGACAATTTTCCTTACTAGTAATGCCACCTCACCCCCATTAATTCTGCCCGCTCTGTCACGTCTATGAGTGGAACCCCGGAACACTGAGCTGCCAGTCCTGCCCCTCCTGCAACCAAGTCTCACTAATGGTCACAGTCATAGTTCCACTGATCCATGCGATAAGCTCATCTGCCTTTCCTACAATAGTCCAGGGGTTGAAATATACACAGCTCAGAACATTAGACCCACCTTGCAATTCCTGACTCTATATGTAGGCTTAAAAATATCTTTCTTCACTTTCTGTTGTGGCACTTTGGTTCCCATCAGCCTTCAATTCTAGTTGAAACCCCACGCCCACCCCACCCCGCAATGCAGCTCTAGCAAACTTTCCTGCTAGGATATTAGTCCCCCTCCAGTTCAGGTGTAAACCATTCCTTCTGTAACAGGTCCCACCTTCCCCAGTAGAGAGCCCAATGATCCAAATATCTGAAACCCTCCCTCCTGCACCATTTTCTTAGCCACTTATTAAACTGTACAATCTTCCTAGTTCTGGCCTCACTGGCATGTGGCACAAGTAGCGATCCTGAATACTGGCCCTGGAGGCCCTGTCCTTCAACTCTCTGAACTCACTTTGCAGGACCTCGTCACCCATCCTACCCATGTCATTGGTGCTGACGTGGACCACGAGCTCTGGCTCCATTCCAGTAGCTCTTTTTTTTAAAAAAGGCAACCATTAGTCTTGCGAGACCATGGATCTGCGCCTGGAAAGTCTTCACTCTCCAGGGCGCAGGCCTGGGCAAGGTTGTAGGGAAGACCAGCAGTTGCCCATGCTGCAAGTCTCCCCTCTCCACGACACCAATGTTGTCCAAGGGAAGGGCATTAGGACCCATACAGCTTGGCACCAGTGTCGTCGCAGAGCAATGTGTGGTTAAGTGCCTTGCTCAAGGATACAACATGCTGCCTCGGGTGGGGCTTGAACTCACAACCTTCAGGTCGCTAGTCCAATGCCTTAACCACTTGGCCACGTGCCCACAGTAGCTCTTTAATTCCCTTTATTCCACTGACACATCTGGGTTTAAGACAGAGAAAAAGATTGCAGTGCAAGACAAAACTAAGGCACAATCAAAGCAGGCGGTTCACTTGATTCCACTCTGGACACCTGAGCACAATAGTGCAGGCCGGCACTCCAGCAGTCCTGTGGCAGTGTTGCATTATAGTAGGAGAGATGTTCAAGATCAGGTGTTAAACAAAGTCCCCGTCACATGAGTTAAAGAGCTGGGAAGTTCTCCTAGAGTTTGTGACCAATGTTTATCTTTCAAACAACATCACTGACAGAGATGGTCAGATCACACTGCCTTCTCTCTATAAACTACCAGCTCTGTTTTCTAAAGCAGCTGTACGCAGAGGGGTATTGATGACCTGAGTGGTCACATTCTTTTTCCGAGAGACAGGAAAAAAGGGCATAGAGTTCAGGTGGCTGGAACAAATTTAAAGGAGAGCTGAGGGAAACATTTTCACACAGAGGGTGGTGAGTGTTTGGAGCCAGCTGCCAGTGGAAGTGGCAGAGGAAGGTACAATTGCAACTTTTAAAATGGAGAGGTACATGGAGAGAAAACGTTTTAGAGGGATATACAGGAAAACGTGACTAACATCTTGATTAACGTGGATCAACAGGGACTATGGCGCTGTGGCTCAGAAGAGAAGAGAGGTGAACTGGACTGCAGTAGTGAAAGGACATTAGTTAGAGGAACAGAGACGAGATTCTGTGGACGCGGCAGACAGCAGAATGATATGTTGCCTTCCAGGTGCCAATATCCATGGCATTCTAAAGGGGGAGGGAGGGTCTTGGTACATATTGGCACCAATGACACACTGTAGCTTCGAAACGTGTGGAGATCCTGAAGAGAGATTTAAGGAGCTAGGTAGAAAGCGGAAAATCAGGACTTCCAGGGTAGTAATCTCTGGATTGCTGCCTGTGCCATGCCCCAGTGAGGGTAACAATAGGATGAGTTGGTAGATAAATGCATTGTGCAGGGGGCAGAGGTTCAGACCTCTTCTGGGGAAGGTACAATTTGTATAAAAGGACGAGTTACACCTAAACCAGAGGGGGAGCCAACATCCTTGCGGGCAGACTTGCTAGAGCTGTTCAGGAGGGTTTAACCAATTTGGCAGGCGGATGGGTGAGTGGTTTTACAGACACAGGCAGTGCGTAGTGAGATTGCTAGAAAGGACAGGCTCTTATTTGGGCAAAATTTTAGTCAACATGATGAGTTGAAATGTAAAAGGGAGAAAATGACACATGAGAGGTAGTAACGGGGGACAAGGAAATAGCAGATGAACTGTCAGTCTTCACTGTGGAAGACACTAGCAGTGTGCCAGAAGTTCAAGACTGCCAGAGGGCAGAAGTGAGCGACGTTAGCATTCATTTCCAGAGAACTAGAACATTAAAGCAAGGATGTAATGTTGAGGCTTTATAAGGCACTGGTGAGGCCTCATTTGGAGTATTGTGAGCAGTTTGGGGCCCCTTAACTGATAAAGGATGTGCTGACATTGGATCCTCCCACTCTCTGCATAAAAGAACTACCTCTAATATCTACCCTGAATGATCCTTCACTCACTTTAAAAGGACATTCTATACTATTAGCCATTGATGCCCTGGGAAAAAAGGCATTGGCTGTCCGCTCTAGCTTTGCTTCTTATCAACTGATACATCTAATTAATTAGACTGAGCATTGAGGAGGTGATGAAGGTAGAGTTCTGGATATCTGCATAGCTCCACACAAGGCATTTGACAAGGTCCCTCATGTAAGGTTCATCCAGAAGATTTGGATGCAAGGGATCCACAGTGACTTCGCTCTTTAGATTCAGAACTGGCCTGCCTATAGAATACAGAGGGTGGTGGTTGATGCGACCTAGTCACAGACCTCCAGCCAGAATAATGGCATTTCACAGGGATCTGTACTGGGACCTCCTCTGCTGATTACCATGTATATACACTGTACATAAAAATAAATAAATACAAATGACTTGAATGAAAATGTAGATAGATGCGTTAGTAAGCTTTCAGACGATTTATGGATAGTGTCAAAGACTGCTAAAGTAATCAGCAGGATATAAAACAGTTGCAGAAATGGCAGATGAACTTTAATCCGGCCAAGCGTGAAGTGTTGCACTTTGAGAGGTCAAATGTACAGAGATAATGGCGACTTTCTGTTGGTCGAAGTCAACCATGAATGTTACGTTCTATCTGTCTACATTGATGTGCAGGGTCATGCACGAGCCAGGGCAGTATATGAAGAGTAGGCTGTTTCCCATGCAGTTGATGAATCCAAAGGAATGCCAGAGACCAATACGGTCTGGCACCAGCGGCGTTGCAGGAGTTGCCAGTCATCGTTAAACTCAATGTAGGACTCCCTTAGAAACTCCAATTCCAGATTCTTCCCTCGGGGTTTGCTCCTGAAACCTTCCCATGAGTGGGTATGGCCGCAAGACAGTGAAGGTTTGAGATCAGAGCTTTCCTTCTCCTATATCATTGAATCCTATCCAATGTCGAAAAGACTAGATAGGGTGGATGTGGAGAGGATGCTTCCTATGGTAGGGGTATCCAGAACTAGAGGGCACAGCATCAAAATTGAGGAGTGACCTTTTAGAACAAAGGTAAGGAGCAATTTCTTTTAGCCAGAGAGTAGTGAATCTGTGGAATGCTCTACCACAGACTGCAGTGGAGGCCAAGTCCGTGGGTATATTTAAAGCAGAAGTTGATAGTTTCCTGATCAAAGGATCAGAAAACTATCAAAGGAGATGGCAAGAAGGGGTATGGGGTTGAGTGGATCTGGGATCAGCCATGATCTCTTGTACTTCCTTGGCACAACAGTACACAAATCCAAGCAACAACAACACAACAGTACACAATAAGTCCAGCTCCACCGCTATCAAGCAACTCACTGATGGGACAGTTCCTGCAGTACTTGATATCCTTAGCATCCAGCAGTGACTTGTGATTGTAAACAAGACATACAGGATGAACAAATACACCTTTGACTGGTCCCAGAGTTTTCGCTGTCTAAGCATGCCACTATCTTACTGGAAAGCAAATCCACAGTTCACTCTAAGTAGCCGTACAATTTGAGAGCTCAGTAATGCAGGCACGTGGCATACTTGTCTTTATTAGTCCAGGCATCAAGTTCAAGAGTCAGTTGAAACTTTATATAGATTCTGATTAGGCCATATCTGGAGTATCACATTCATTTCTGGTCGCCCCATTATAGGAAGGATGGCGAGGCTTTGGAGAGGTTACCAGGATGCTGCCTAGATTAGAAGGCATATGCTCTCAGGAGGGGTTGGGCTATTTTCTCTAGATATGCTCTAAGTGCAAGCAGAGAGCATTATTTATTTAGGTGTCATTAGTTTAATTACAGCATCTTGGGCCGAAGGGCCTGTTTCTATGTCCTATCCAGCCTCTCTTTACAACTCGAGCCCTCCAGTTGCATCCACACGCTCAGAAATGTTTCCTGCACCCTCTCCAGCTTAATCATATCCTTCCTGAAGTGTGGAGATCAGAAACACACACAATTCGCCAAGTGTGATCTAACCGACAAACAAGGAACTCAGCTGGTCAGTGACAATAGAGGGAAATGGACAGTGGACCTTTTGGATCGAGACCCTACATCTAAATGAGAAAGAAATAAGGGAGATAGTCAGTATAAAAATGTGAGGAGGTGGGGGAGTGGGAATGATGTAAAAAGCTGGGAAATGACAAATGGCTAAAGGATTTGGAATCTGATCAAAGAGGATAGCGAACAGTGGAATAAAAGGAAGCTGAGGAGGGGAACCAGTGTGGGTGGTGAGCAGATCAAGAGGGCAAGAAAGTGGTAACCTGGGGCAATGGAAATGGGTATGGGGGAAAGGGGAGACAGAGGGCAGTGGTTACCAGAAATTAGAGAAATCAACAGCTTGTGCCATTAGGTTGGAGACCACTGAAATGGAGTAGGAGGTATTGTTGGTCTAGCCTGTGTCTGGCTGATACAGCGGAGGCTGTGGACAGATGTCTTGCTGTGCGAATGAGAGGATTTAAAATGGCTGGCCACCAAGAGATCCCAGCTTGTACAATGGACAGAGCGAAGGAGCTTAACAAAGCGATCCCCCCAATCTAAATCAAGTCTTAAGTCTCATCTCTTTATTGACATTGATTTATTACTGTCTTATATACTGAGTTACAGTGAAAACCTCTGTTTTGCAAGCCTCCAGTATCAATCATTTCAAAATAAATGCAGTTTGAAGTCATACTAGGTATAAGCAATTATAGAATGCAGAATATGGTGTTACAGTAATGGGGAAAGTGTAATGCAGGTAGAAAATAAGGTACAATGGACAAGACAAGTTAGAGAAGATGTGTTCATCCTTAATGCACAAGACATCCATTCAATAGTCATATAACAGTGGGACAGAAGCTGTCCTTAAGCTTGGTGGTGTGTATCCTCTGCCCGATGGGGTGGGAGAGGGCTTTGATTCTGCTGGCTGCTCCACTGAGGCAGCAGGAAGAGTAGACAAAGTCCATGGAGGTAGGGCTGGTTTCTATGATGTTCTGCGCTGTGTCCACAACTCTGCAGTTTCTAGCAGCCCTGGACAGAACAGCTGCCGTACAAAGAGTAATGCATCCAGGTAGGTTGCTTTCTCAGGTGCAGCAATAAAAAATCGGTAGGTGTCAAAGAGGACACGCCAAACTTCTTTAGCCCCCCGAGGAAGATCAGAATCATGTTCAATATCACCAGCATATGTTGTGAAATTTGTCAATCTTGTGGCAGCAGTGTAATGCAATACATGATAATATAGGGGGGAAAAAACTATATGCATATCAATTAGTTCAATTAAGTAGTGAAAAAACAGAAATAACAAAGTAGTGAGGTTATGTTCCTGACTTCAATGTCCATTCAGAAGTTGGATGGCAGAGGGAAAGTAGCTGTTCCTGAGTTGTTGAGTGTGTGCCCTCAGGTTCCTGTACATCCTTCCTACCAGCAACAGTCAGAACAGGGATGTCCTGGGTGATAGGGATCCCTAATGATGGACTCTGCCTTTCAGAGGCACTGCTCCTAGTTGATGTCTTGGATACTACAGAGGCTGGTACTCATAATGGAGCTAATTTTACAACTCTCACCAAATTGCTTTGATTCTGTGCAGTACCCCCCTCCCCCCATACCAGATGGTGATACAGCCTCACCATCTCACCTTGAAAGTTTCCATTTCAGATCTCATTTCAGTGAACAAGAATCCTTCATGTGGTTTTCACAGCTCCAATCTGTCAACCCAATGCTCACTGCCTCCCCTCCCCTCCATCCTACAGCATGCAAACACTTGTTATTTCCCCTTTGAAAGCTGTTAAACTTTGCTTCCACACCAACAACTACAGCGCCTCTTTCAACACACTTCTCCACTCCGGAACATAATTAAATTCATTTCTGTCACCTAAGGTTCTTTGCCTCTCTCTCTCTCTCTCTCTCTCTCAACCTGCATTGTATAAAACGTACAAGTACAGTTGTTCAATTACCCTGTAAGGTAATGTAACTGGGAGAAGTGTACATAATTCACAACCACCAACATTGAGATGGGGTTTCACTTTAAAAGGCTGGTCTCTCGTGATGACGTTATTATGTAAAGAATTTTAGCACGCTTTTGTGTGTTAAAATGTGTTACAGGTTTCATTAAACATAAAACGCCTCACTTTGTTTTATTTGCAAAAACCTAGGTTCACATAGCCCTCACTAATGCACCCATGAATGACTATGGGGAGCTTGCTAAAATGGCTGATAGTCTACACTCAGCCAGGCAGCGGTGCATCATTCCTCCTCCTTTCTCTACCTCAGATTATTATCTGAATGGTGGCCGATTAGGAAAAGGGGAGGTGCAACGAGACCTGGGTGTCATTATACACCAGTCATTGAAAGTGGGCATGCAGGTACAGCAGGCAGTGAAAAAGGCGAATGGTATGCTGGCATTTATAGCGAGAGGATTCGAGTACAGGAGCAGGGAGGTACTACTGCAATTGTACAAGGCCTTGGTGAGACCACACCTGGAGTATTGTGTGCAGTTTTGGTCCCCTAATCTGAGGAAAGACATCCTTGCCACAGAGGGAGTACAAAGAAGGTTCACCAGATTGGTTCCTGGGATGGCAGGACTTTCATATGAAGAAAGACTGGATGAACTAGGCTTATACTTGTTGGAATTTAGAAGATTGAGGGGGAATCTTATTGAAACGTATAAAATCCTAAAGGGATTGGACAGGCTAGATGCAGGAAGATTGTTCCCGATGTTGGGGAAGTCCAGAACGAGGGGTCACAGTTTGAGGATAAAGGGGAAGCCTTTTAGGACCGAGGTTAGGAAAAACTTCTTCACACAGAGAGTGGTGAATCTGTGGAATTCTCTGCCACAGGAAACAGTTGAGCCCAGTTCATTGGCTATATTTAAGAGGGAGTTAGATATGGCCCTTGTGGCTAAAGGGATCAAGGGGTATGGAGGGAAGGCTAATGCAGGGTTCTGAGTTGGATGATCAGCCATGATCGTACTGAATGGCGGTGCAGGCTCGAAGGGCCGAATGGCCTACTCCTGCACCTATTTTCTATGTTTCAATAAACCTGGTCAGCAAGACCCCCAACATGAGGATGGCTGTGGCTGCAAAGCAAACAATGCCAGATCTGTGCTTTTACTACATTCGCTTTGGCACGAACACTAGGAAGTGCCAACTGCCTTGCAGCTTCAGTAGTGCCAACCCATCAGGACAGAGGTTTGTGAACACCATGGGTTCCAGCTGCCAGGGCCGTCTACTGTTCATTATGGACAGCCTTTCAGGGCGACACTTCCTGTGCGACACGAGTGCTCACATGAGTGTCCTGCCAGAATCACCTATTGATGAGAAGACAATGAGTGATGAAGCCTTGCTGGAGGCCGCCAACTGTGGCAGGATTCAGACTTATGGACATGACAGATGACACTCTGCTTCAGTGGGTGACGTTACACATGGAACTTCATCCTGGCTAAAGTGTCTAGACCTCTGCTCAGTGCAGATTTCTTGTATGCCCAAGGACTATTAGCTGACCTCAAGGACTGCCCCCTTGCGGATGCCCAGGATTTTGGGTCGTTGCTCTCCCAGTATTTTTCCCACAACAACTCTGTCATACATATCCACTGCTTCACACGAGTTTACTCGGCTGCTGGGTGAATTCTCAGACCTCACCAAGCCCATATTCTCCACTACGGTCACAAAAATGGAGTTGAGCACCACATTTTGACAACTGGCCCACCAGTCCATGCCTGCATGCGTCGACTGGACACAGAAAAGCTGGCAACTGCGAAAGCTGAGTTTGCCAACATGAAAGACTTGGTATTGTACAGCAGTCAAATAACCCCTGGGCTACACCCCTCCATATGGTCCCCAAGTCATATGGTGGTTGCCACCCACGTAGTGATTACCAATGCCTTAATGAAGCCACCACCCCCCATCGTAACCCGGCCCCACACATTCAAAACTTTTCAGCATGTTTAGCCGGAAAGTTAATTCTTTCCAAAGTTGATCTAGTTAGGAGCTACCATTAGGTGCCTGTGTGGGCAGAAGACATTCCCTAAAGCAGCTGTGATAACCCCATTTGGTCTTTTTGAGTTTTTGCATATGCCATTTGGACTGAAAAATGCAGCACAGTCTTTCCAACAGCTGATGGACTCTGTGTTAGAAGATGTAGATTTTCTTTTTGTTTACCTGGATGACATACCTGTCGCTAGTCCGTCCAAATCCAAACACTTTACCGCACACTTTGAGTGCTTAAGTCGACACAAGTTGATTATTAACCTTGCTAAATGCCAGTCTGGGTTGTCAACCATTGACTTTCTCGACATCTCATCTCCGCAGAAGGTGCAAAACTCTTCCCATCAAAAGTAGCTACTATTATGGATATTATGGTAAGCAGGCATGACCAGGGCATTTGATGATACCCAACAAGCCCTTTCTAACATGACCCTACTGGCACACCCACTCCCCAGCACGTCCCTAGCCATTATGACTAACACTTCAGACTATGCGTTGGGTGCTGTGCATGAAGTTAGTTGGGAACATATGGCAGCTCCGTCCCCACAAAAGGAAGTACAGCACATTTGGCCATAAGCTTCTCGGTCTCTATCTGTCTGCCATTTTCCATTTCCTTCTAGAGCAGCCTTTCTCAATGTTTTTGCCCCTGGAATCCTTGAAATAATTTTCAGATCTCAGGGAACGCCTACATAAAAATAATTTTATCTGGAGCTCACGGTACGTAGGCGTGATCAGTAAGTTGTAGATATAATAATCCAAAAATAACCATCAATGCCCTTTTGAGTAAAGGATGAATTTTTAGTCAACCCTTCTTGGAAAAATGAAAACAGGCAGTTAAGCTTAGTTTACCTTACTTGAAATTACTCGTTCTTTCTCATTCATCAATTTTGAAAACTCAGAAGACAAACATAATAAATTTCTCAACTGTGGGTCGAACTTGTGGTAAGCACACACAGATTTCACCTTCAACTGAAATGAGATGATTTCTATCCTTGCTCTTGATGCTTGTTAAACAAGAAAAAGCTTGCTCACACATGTAAGAAGTTGAAAACTGCACCAAAATGTTCATTGCTTCCTTATGAATGGCAGGATACTCCTCTTTCACAGAAATCCAGAACTTGTCCAGGTGCAGGTCAGTAAATCTCATCTTGAGTGCATGATCAGAGTGCAGCTCACAAAGTTCTCCTCTTCTTTCCAAGTCAAGTTCTCAGGCTGAGCAGAAGATTCAGAGAAAGGGTCCCTCACCCAGTCATATACTTGTGTTGAAAGGGAGGAAAAATACTGTTCAATTTTGTCCTGCAGTTCTTCCAGGTGGTTTTCAGTAAGACACGATACTTTCTGATATCCATCAAGCCCAACCAGCAACGAAAACAGATCAAGATTTCCTTTTGCAGCATGATTTTTCAAAAGATTCAGTTTCCTTTTAAATCCAATCTTGTCACTTGAAGTCAAAACATTTTCTCCAGGGCCTTGCAGAGACTTGTTCAACTGGTTCATAGGATGAAAAATGTCCGTTCAGTAGGCTAGTTTCTGCAGCCATTCTTCATCTTCAAAGCACTCAGCAAAATCTGGTCTACTATTTTCTTGATAGTACTCCTGCAATTCACCTTCAGCTCAAACACCCTGTTGAGAACTCTTCCTCTGCTAAGCCACTAGATTTCTGTATGTAGTAGGAGATTGGTGTGCTTTTTGTCCAGGTTTTCGTAGTTGTTTTTTTTAAACATTCTCAAGAGCACTGGTCTTAAAGCTAAGAAAATAACTTGCTTCCTGGGTCCTCTTACTGACTGTGACTTTATTTTTAAAAGCTTTAATATGTTTGTTTTGCGATTCCAATAGCCATTTGAAATAATCAGCACTTTTACATGTCATATGACTGTGATTTGTAGTTAAGTGTTTTGCTGGAGCCATTGCTACATTTGTAAGTTTGCCACAGACAAGGCACAAAGGAATAGGACAAATTGGATCACTGGTCCATATAAAACCCATTGAAAAGTAGCTTTCATTGTAAAGATATGGTACCAGTTGATTACTTTAGTCCTGCCCACCGCTTTCATCTCCAGGTCCCAGAAGAGGCTGGTGGACTACTTCTGGGACAACAGGAGGCATTGGGTCTCTGCTTTGGTCCTGAGTCTTCAGATCACGGCGGGGGCAGGGGGGGGGGGCGGCCAGTCAGTCATGGTGTGTGTGTGCGCACCCAGCTGACGGCTCTCTACCTCAGGACCCTGCAGAGATACCTGTACAGAGACCACCCTCCAAGATGGCATGTGTTGGCAATGCACTTTCTCTGCCGGGGACACTGCCTGCAGGAGGGAACACAGCTTCCAGTGGACAGCATCAGTTGCACAGCTTTGAGGGAATTGCCTCGCTTTTTCCGAGAGGTGTTGAGGGTATGAAGTCTAGTCTCATTCAGACAGGGTGCTCCTGTGCCCGTGGGGGGTTGGTGCTCTAGCTGCGAGGGGGACTGGTCCCTATCCTATCATGGGGATGTCAAGGGGGCTCAGGGAAGTGGAGGGGTCCCAGCTGCACCACCACCTGATGGGCCAGAGGTACTCTTTGGATCCAGGCCTCGGGATACCACACGGGAGAGGGTCATGCACAACATGAGCCATCTCACTTGGATGCCCACCGTGCCCTTCTGTGACACTCCAAAGCTTTTCTTGTATAGGCTGCTCTTGCGCACCTTTCACTTCCTTGCCTCCGTCTGCCAACCAGATTTGCCGTAGTGGTCTGTTTTACCATCTGACAGCAGAGGAGGTCCCCAGTGGAAATCTCTTTATGCAGGGGTCCTTCCCCTGTACATTGGAGACCTGGGGTGGAAGGTGTTGCACAGAACAGTATCGTGCAACAGGTCTTTAAGGCAGGTTTTACCATAACTTACTGACACCCTGTCCACCTGCTAATTCTGTGTCTGGGAGGGGTCAGTGTATCACGCATATATGAAGTGTGAGAGGTTGCAGCCCCTGAAGGGGCTCCTGCCTAGGTTCTGGTTTCACTTCCATTATACGGGCACCCAGTGCGAAAGGGGGTGGGTCCGAGAAGGATCTACTGGTGGGCTTGCTCCTGGGCCTGGCTAAGATGGCCAATCACAGGTCCAGGCAGTGGGAAGTCGAGGGGTCTGCCAGGGTTGACAGCCTGCCCAGCTGTCCTTGGAGAGGGAGCATGTGTACATAATGGGTACAGTGGGGGATTTTCAGGAGCAAGATTTGAATTTATTCACTTCCTTGTGTAAATAAACTTCTGTAGTTTTGTAAAAAGACTGAGTCTTTTTTTTGTTTGTTGTTGCACTAGTGCAGTGAAATGACTCCGAATTTTGTAATTCTTCATCATTAACCTTATCAGAATTGTCCGTAGGCCTAGGCCTAGAACCCTCCTCTTCAAAATTCGCCATACTGGTTCATCTTTAGAATGAAAATTTCCCTCCAATTTTCTTCGACTCCCTTAGTTTGTTTGCTCCCATAAGTCAGTCGGCAGCTCATCAGGGGAAGTTAGAGGAGGTAATTTGGGTGGGAGAGGCCGACATTACAGCCTCAGTTGGGTGAGTCCATTCAGTGGTCAGAAAATGCACTTCAAGCTCACCAGCCTACCGTCCTCCCCTCCGCGCAAGTGCTCACCATCAGCCTACCGTCGTCCCCTCCGTGACATACAGCAGTCACCAATTATCCACAGCCTCCTCTATCTTACATTAAAAGCTGAGAATGGACTCAAGAAAGTAAACACGGTCCTATTGCACACCGCCACACTGGGCTGAGAGACGTCTAATGAGATTGCTAAAGGGGCAGCTCAGTCATTACCCACCACTGTGAGTGCTAGCATCGCGCAAAGTTCAAAAAACAATGTTTTTTTTAAAAAATCACATTCTCTCATGGAGCCCCCAGCGACCGTTCACAGCCCAGTTGAGAAATCCTATTCTAGAGGGTCACCATTTCACAGCGTTCGTTGACCACAAACCCATGCATGCAACGGCCAAAATTTATTCAACCCTTGGTCTGAAGGGCAGCGACACCAACTGGCCTACATATCGGAGTTCACAATGGATATACCACATAGCAAGGGGTAAAACAGTGCCGTAGCTGAATCCCTCTCAAGACCAGCTGTTGACGCGTACACATAGGGGTTGACTATACCGGCATGGCAGCCGACCAAGTTACTGACCCAGAGGTCCAGGCTTACCGAACAGCAGTCACAGGCCTGTGGTTGGTTAACATTTAGTCTGGGGAAGCTGGGGTTTCTCTCCTGAGCGATGTCTCAACCAGTCACCCTCACCCCATCACGCCCACAAATTGGAGAGTGACTGTTTTTGACTCCATACATGGCCTCTCGCACCCCAGCCACACCTTCTTACCATGGTGGACCGTACCACCAGGTGCCCAGAGGTCGTCCCTCTAGCATGGACGACGGCCGCAGACATGGCTCAGGTATCCATCAGGACCTAGGTTGCTCGGTTTGGCACCCCACCTGATATTTCCTCTGACCATGGTCCCCAATTCATTCAGACTTCTGGGCTGTGATAGAAACATAGAAACATAGAAAATAGGTGCAGGAGTAGGCCATTCGGCCCTTCGAGCCTGCACCGCCATTTATTATGATCATGGCTGATCATCCAACTCAGAACCCCACCCCAGCCTTCCCTCCATACCCCCTGATCCCCATAGCCACAAGGGCCATATCTAACTCCCTCTTAAACATAGCCAATGAACTGGCCTCAACTGTTTCCTGTGGCAGAGAATTCCACAGATTCACCACTCTCTGTGTGAAGAAGTTTTTCCTAATCTCGGTCCTAAAAGGCTTCCCCTTTATCCTCAAACTGTGACCCCTTGTTCTGGACTTCCCCAACATCGGGAACAATCTTCCTGCATCTAGCCTGTCCAATCCCTTTAGGATTTTATACGTTTCAATTAGATCCCCCCTCAATCTTCTAAATTCCAACGAGTACAAGCCCAGTTCATCCAGTCTTTCTTCATATGAAAGTCCTGCCATCCCAGGAATCAATCTGGTGAACCTTCTTTGTACTCCCTCTATGGCAAGGATATCTTTCCTCAGATTAGGGGACCAAAACTGCACACAATACTCCAGGTGTGGTCTCACCAAGGCCTTGTACAACTGCAGTAGTACCTCCCTGCTCCTGTACTCGAATCCTCTCGCTATAAATGCCAGCATACCATTCGCCTTTTTCACTGCCTGCTGTACCTGCATGCCCACTTTCAATGACTGGTGTATAATGACACCCAGGTCTCGTTGCACCTCCCCTTTTCCTAATCGGTGATGGCCCAGAACCTTAGTATTAAGTTACATCACATCACTCAGAGTCCAATGGCTTATGCAGCTGTTTCACCACTCCTTAAAGGCTGCTCTGAGGGCTCCCCTGATGGACGAATGTTGGCATGATCGTCTCCCATGAGTTCTGCTGGGGCTCAGAACTGCTCCAAGGGGACCTACAGTCATCTGGCATATGGGCAGCTGTTAATGAGTGCCTGGTGATTTTATTCCTGACACCACAACCACCTGATCTGCCTCTCAACAGTGTTCCACCCTGCTCAGTAAATTCAATTCCTTTTTACCTGCTCCTACCTCCCATCATGGCGTACAGCACTCTTGGGTTCCTGGTGACTTACATTCCATCTTACTTGTTTTCGTTCTCCATGATGCTCACCAACATCCCCTTAGGCCCCCTTACGATGGCCCATCTGTGTTTTCGAACTGGGAGAAGACTTTATCATAGATAAGCAGGCACTCCAAGATTTGGAGGATTCTGCTACCGAGCCCCTGGCATCACCACATGACCATGAGCGGGTCAACACACCTCTGGACAAGCCGGTGGTACCTGCTGTTCCTCCACCCTCGGAGCACAGCACCTGAGACAGGAGGCATATCCAAGCTCCAGACAGACCCACAATGCTGGTTTTAGTGAATTCTGGGGGGGGGGGGCGCAAGGGGAACTGTGAGGGTAATGTAACTGGGACAAATGTACATAATTCACAACCGCCAACAAAGAGTTGGGGTTTCACTTTCAGAGGCTGGTCTGACATGATGACATTACATAAAGAGCTTTAGCACACGTTTGTGTAGGTTTGGGAGTTCATTAGACAAAACGCCACTTTGTTTTATTTGTGAAACCTACAACCCCAAGCTTCTCAGCCTTATTCAATATCCTTTACAATGATTTATGTCACCCGAATCCTAATACTTTAGTTCAGATTTTCAATCATGATTTATCTGTAACAAATCCTACAATCCACTTTGTTTCGGTGATTTCAACCAACTTTCCTTCATACCTTGGCTTTACCGCACTGTGATCATGGTTGTCGGTGTAAAGATGTGTACTGTCAGCCAACTCAACTTGTCCAAACACCTGTTCGTTTACTGTTCCCATTGCTCTGCAGGCTTGATTGCCAATATCAGGTGCTTGACTTGAGTACTGCTGATGTTTATGACTATTTATAATTCTGTAAGGTAATCTATCAGACACAATTGGAGAACCAACTTTTAACCAGCTGTCCTTGGGCTCAAATTTCAGTAACCTTGTCTGGCAGATGGGAATTCATGAACCATTCCTGTGTGATGACCAGGAGGTGGCATCTACTGCCCCCTGCTGGCCACTACACATGCAGCTACGGTATAAAACAGGCAGCACGTCAGCCCCTTTAACCCTCTCAGTCACTCAACATCAACTCTCCCATACAATCCACTTACCTTCTCATTCCCTCAACGCGCAGAAATTCATTCATCCCCATTTGAAATACATTACTGTCACAGTCTTCACAAGCCAATGGAGTAGAGATGTAAAGATTCACTGCATCAATGCCCTACACCTAGTTCTAGACCCCTGCATTCAGCCTGTCAAGCTCTGTAAGAACGGTGCAAGTTTCAAAGATTTACTCTGATAGTCCAATCTATGCAACGTTTCCTGGTACAAGATTCACCACCTGTTGATCTTTACTCCACATTCTACAGCAAGAATATATTTCCATAGACACCAACACTGTTGCCCTACTTCACCCTATATAATTGTAAAAGACATTTATTCTTGTTTTCAAATCTAACTGCATCCTGCTTATTAGTATTTGTCAACTCATGCACAAGGTAATCAGGCTCCTTTGAATATCAACATTGCAGTCTATCGATATTTAAAGACCTCAGCATTCCTGCTATTCTCACAGCATACCAAGCTTTATGCCCTGTCGCTGTTCTTTCAAAGACACCAGTCACATTCCCACTGAGATTTGTGCAATCAGATGTTGAAAACCCTCATTTGTTCCCTCAGCCATACCATTGATTCAGGCCCTGTAACCGTCAATGATCTACCTCAATACATAATGACATGAGCAAATCCACCATACAGCTGGCTTCATTCAGACCACTGCTGGACATGCTGGCAGGTCTTTGATCTTATAACCAATGGCCAATCCTTTCACGATTTCCCTTTGTTCCTGGTTAATTGATGTTCACTGTAATGGGATTACATCACAACGTTTGGCAAGAGATTTCTTTGCCACCCTGGTCCTCTGCTGCTTCTTGCAGCAACCAACAGAGAGGCCCTCTCTGGTCTGTTAATGATACAGATCCTGAACTATTTCTATGTAACACTAACCTATCCCTGTGGAAGGACCCGGATCACTGCTCTGCGCCAGAACAACTGCCCATTTATTCAAGCATGGCGCCCATATGAGATGGTGACATTCACAGTAACCGAGGAATGTTCAACTCTTTGGGTAATGCGTCCTGTCTAATGTTCATCTAGTTGGCCCTGGTGTTCTGATACATTAGATAGGCCCCCAAACTCAATAATAGACTCTGAAAATTGCAATAACTCCGTAGTACAGCAATGGGCATTAGTTCAAAACACTAACAATGGAGGTTTTCGGGACAACTCCAAAGGAGGGTGCAAGATCTTCCACTCTCCCAGATTTCTGAATGGCCACGTTGGAACACTTCCTTGTTACTCCGTTCACACCATTTATTTTAATTTGTGGTAATGTTCTGTGACTTGCTGACACAGATTTCACTACAGAGTCTGTGATAATGACCGTGATTCTGATCGGGAAAACAATGCCAAAGAAAAGCCCAGTATGACACCTGATCAGGCCAAAGGAAGCATAAAACCATGGAGAAAACACTGGTCATGAATTGGCATCAAGACTTTCTAATCCACACCAAAGGAACATTTGGGAACAACAAATCCCCCCTTCCAGAAGCACCACTAATTTCTGAGACCTCCAGACATGGATTCCACAGCATCACACCCAGCCACTTCAACAGCCTGTTTCTCGGACACAGTGGTAGAAAAGTTGGCGCTGTCTGCTTGGGAGTCTTCACGTTCTCCCTGTAACAGTGGGGGCTTCCCTCTGGTGCTGGTTTCCTCCCACATCACAAAGATTGGTAGGTTAACTTTCTCTGTGTGGCAGAAGTGAAACAGGAAAAGGGATTTTAAAAACGCAAACACTAGGAAATCTGCAGATGCTGGAATTTCAAGCAACACACATAAAAGTTGCTGGTGAACGCAGCAGGCCAGGCAGCATCTGTAGGAAGAGGTACAGTCGACGTTTCAGGCTGAGACCCTTCGTCAGGACTAACTGAAAGAAGAGCTAGTAAGAGATTTGAAAGTGGGAGGGGAAGGGAGAGATCCAAAATGATAGAAGACAGGAGGGGGAGGGATGGAGCCAAGAGCTGGACAGTTGATTGGCAAAAGGGGTATGAGAGGATCATGGGACGGGAGGCCCAGGGAGAAAAGGGGGAGGGGGGAAACCCAAGAGGATGGGCAAGGGGTATAGTGAGAGGGACAGAGAGAAAGAATGTGTGTATATAAATAAATAACCTATGGGGTATGGGAGGAGGTGGGGCATTAGTGGAAGTTTGAGAAGTCAATGTTCATGCCATCAGGTTGGAGGCTACCCAGACGGAATATAAGGTGTTGTTCCTCCAACCTGAGTGTGGCTTCATCTTGACAGTAGAGGAGGCCGTGGATAGACATTTCAGACTGGGAATGGGACATGGAATTAAAATGTGTGGCCATTGGGAAATGGGATTACTTGGTGCCTGATGTTAGTTTGGACTGTCAGATATTTACATGTTGCATGATTTTAACTGAGTAACCAACCCATTGGGAGATAAGGCCAAGACCCCAAGCAAGCTTATGTACGCTAGCTGGCAAGTGGTAAATGGAAAGCCACCTGTTGTGCTGTGAATGTCGAATGCAAGGCTCATCCTCTTCACTTCAGTAAACAAGCCGATGACCTGAGCTTGCTCTCCAAATCGCGGACTTATGCAGAACCTATGTACTGCCGTCAGCGATCGAGTCTGAGACGTCCTTGGTTCAGGAAGGGACTGGTAGGTTCACTCCACTCCAGCAGGAAACTTACTCCAAGGGTAAGGTAGGAACCAGAACAACAACACAGCCAGGTTACAGCTACTGGCTTCCTCTATCAGCAGTGACTTCTGCCTGCCCACTGTGTCTCTGTAAAATCCTGCTGATCCATAGTGGGATAACCCAACTGACATCAGCGCCCTTCCCCAGGGCTACACCCTGAGAGGTCAGCTCCCAATTACACTCACCCAGATCCTGTGAGCACGCCATGTACGTATGCCTGACACCGGACTCCCAGAAACATCCAAGCAGCACACACAAAATGCTATTACTCACTGTGAAACTGGAAGAGATGAGTGGGTGAACGTTACACAAGGATCATTTTAAGAAAATATGCAGCATCCCACCAACAGCAGCAGCTCCCAGATCTACGACAAGTCTGACTGGAGGAGCGTTCAGAATGGGACAAGGGCTTTGCAAATCAGGAGCACACTGAGGCCAAGTGCACCATCCCTGAAATCTCCCTCTTGCTGCACCACTGCAGAGGGAGACTCGGAACTTCCTACCACAGCCTCATCTCAAAACTGGATAACTTGACCTAAAACTTCTGTCAGCAGGATGACAACTTTTGTAGAGTACGTCAGTCATGTCAAAGAAATAAATACCAAAGAAAAAGTTACAAAGAGTTTTTATTAACCAATTTCTTCAATTCACCTCCCCTACCTAACAAAAATAAGCAAGAATACAGTCCTCTGATTGGACTGTTGGCGGCAAGAGCTCAAGCACAGAATGGCTGCCAAGCCAAGCGAGGCCAATCTAAAACAGCGTCAGTCTCCACCCAGTGTCACTGGAACTTTGCTCAAACAAAGGTGATCTTAGTTCGGGCTTGATTCACTTGCCAAATATTGAGTTCCTCGTATTCCTCCAGTGCAGCTTCTACCTGTGCCGGTGTGAATCCCTTCGAGATGCACCTTTGCTCTGCCTCAGAGTACTTAACAGTACGCACTGTGGTATCTGCAACCATCTCCCGAATCGTGGCAAAGATTACATCTGCTGGCCGCTGGGCTCTGAAACCACACAATCTGTGTCAATCACATTGGACAAGGAACAAGGAACAATGCAAAAAGCAGGCTCAGACAAGGGTCAACCCGACCAACACCCATGAACCTCCCTTATATCCGAGTATCCAGAAAGAGCAGGGAGCACATGCTGGGGCACAGAGCCAATTTACCCCTCATGAGGAAATCATGAGGAACACATACAGGATAAAAACACATTTCCCAGGAAGCGTGGAAAAAAAAAGAGGGCACAGGTTTAATCACAAACAAGAGAAAATCATCAGATGCAGGAAATCCAAGCAGCGCACACAAAATGCTGGAAGAACTCAGTCGTCCTGATGATGGGTCTTGGTCAGAAACGTCAACTGTTTACTCTTTTCCACAGATTTGCCTGGCCTGCTGAGTTCCTCCAGCATTTTGTGTGTGGAGCACAGGTCTAAGATGAGAGGTGAGAGGTGAGAGATTTAAGGACATCGAGGCAGCTTCTTCACAGAAAGGATGGTGCTTATGTAAGGGGGTTTCGTCTTTTATGTTACTGCAGAGGCTAATTAAAATGGCGTCTTTGTTATGTTAAACACTGAGAAAGTCCTTCCCGCTAGCGGTTTGTTTTGTATATCTATTGATATGAGGACGAATGAACCAACTGGGATAATTGTTATGTTTTTGGTGTATTTGAAGATACTGTATGCGCGGGATTTTGGGGCAGAAGGCGGGAGAGAGGGACAGAGAATGGACCAGGTGCTGTGAGGTCCGCTAATGGGGTGGGACCCCGAGCGGGGCGTTCGGCGAGGAGGGGAGATGGGGAGGACGGCGGACGTGCGGAAAGGCTCCGGTCGATCACTTCGGGTGGTCCCGAGCCGTAAGTCGACAGGATCCGGGTGGTTATCAGGAATCGATTGAGCTCCAACCTTTTTGTGCACGAAAAGATTGAACTTTGATAAGTGTGGCGCCTTTGATTTTCCTTTTATATTTTATTCTCTATTAATTATATAGTTCCAGTAATATCTATAAACTGTAAATCATTTAATCGTATCTGGTGTATTGTCTGTTATTTGGATGGGTGGGGTACATCACACAGCATCCACACAAACTATTACCCAGTTTGGCGGGGCCGAGGGCTGTTTCCCTAGATGACAGCGAGCCGAGCGACCCTGAGGTTGGCCAGGGGAGCTACACTTAATTAGAATGAGCTGCCAGAAATAATGGTTGAGGCAGGCACTTTAGCAATGTTTACCAACCATCTAGGTAAATACAGGGATAGGTTAAGAGGGCTATGGGCCAAACATGAGCACTAGGCTAAGTCAGCAGGGATGAGTTGGGCTAAAGGACCATGCTAGAAGAATCTATGACTCCAAGAATCAGACTGGGCCTGGGCACACACACAAAATGCTGGAGAAACTCAGGTCAGTCAGCACCTATGGTTTATTCCCTTCCATAAATGCTGCCTGACCTGCCAAGTTCCTCCAGCATTTTGTGAGAGTTGCTCAAGATGTCCAGCATCTCCAGAACCTCTTGTGACGATATGTGCCCAACCCCATAGTCACCCAATCTTGGGGCTGAATACTTCAAAAGAAATTATACACACATGCAAGAGCTGATCCCAAAAATATGGAACCGGATGAGAAGGAGCCCACAGAACAAGATAAACACAAGGGCTGGTGGGAGCAGAAAGCAGGAAGAGATACGAGCAGATACTCAATGACAGGTGCAATTCTCACCTAGTGGCTTGATCACGGTCTCCAAGTAGAGAGTCCTTGGACATCTCCATCAGCCTCATCGCTTCGTTAACATCTTCCTTCTCCACACTGTCAACCATGCGAAGCCGAGCCTTTGAAGACAGGAACACCATCAGCACCAGATTACAAGAGAGCAAGAGCTTGGAACCAGGGGAGATTCAGGAGTGAAAGGTGATCAGGAACAGGCAGGAGGAGGACTGCAAAGACAGAGCAGCTCAGGAGGAGCTGGAGGAGAGAAGTGGAAGGGGCTGCATCAGGAGAGGGTAATTGAGCCCCACAGTGGCCATACAAGTAAACCCTCTACCCGCCTGCAGAGATCTCGTCCTCCAGTTCCAGCTCTCCATGTTCTGGGCATGAATCCATGGAATGTTTCGTCATGCAGAAGAGGGAAAGTAAGAGAGCCCACGAGTTCTGTATTAACAGGATAATCCCAACCAGCTGATTGTTTTGCCAGGCACTATAGTGCATCGTCTCAGAGATCTCAAGCAAATCCTCTTTGATCAACATTATGCCACACATTCAACCATCTCTAAACAGCAGTAGCCACAAAACAGCAGTCCAGTAATCCCTCTAAAATGGCAGCACTGATAAGAGTGGGATCCACATGCTTCCTACAAATAGGACCATGGCAATCTAGCCACAAGCTCTGGAGTGCCTGTTGTGGTACTAGAATAAACCTCCAGGGGCTCGCTGCAGTCTCACGCCAGCACTGTCAGACAGAGACAAGTGCAATGCCCCTGGGATACCCAGCAATTGCCCAAGTCTCCACCTCCCAACACTGACCACTCTGAAAGATGGGCTGCAGGACAACAGGCTGGGGTGGGAGCTCAGGCCAAAGACCAGGTAATTCTCACATTTAGCAGAACTACCTATGTTCAGCTCGTGGTCCTACTTTGACAAAGCACAGTCCCCAGTGCTTAAATAGCACACAAACTCAGCCTGGGAAATCTAGGCTAGCCAATAATAATCATAAGACCATAAAACATAGAATCCCTCTGTCATTTGATCATGGCTAATTTATTTTACCTCTGAACATTCACTTGCATTCTCCCTGTCACCTTTAACACCCTTACTAATCAAGAAACAATCAGCTTTAAATATACCCAATGACTTGATCTCCACAGCAGTCTGTGCCAATGAATGCCAGATTCACCATCCTCTAGCTAAAGAAATTTGTCTTCATCTCTGTTCTAAAGGAACATTCTTCTATTCTGAGGCTGTGCTCTCTGGTCCTCGACTCTCCCACTATGGAAATCATCCTTTCCACGTCGACTCGGAATATCCAGGCTTTTCAATACTTGGCAAGTTTTCAGTAAGATTCCCCCCCCCCCGCCCACCCTCATTCTTCTAAACTCCAGTGAGTACAGACCCAAATCCATCAAACACTCCTCATTGATTAAACCTTTAATTCCTAGGATCATACTTATAAAACTCCTAGGAACATTCTTGAAAACCTCTCCAATGCCAATACATCCGTCCTTACATATGGGACCCAAAACTGCTCACAATACTCCAAATGTGGGGTACGACCAGCACCTCATAAAGGCTCAGCATTATATTCTTGCTTTTATATTCTAATGCTCTCAAAATGAATGCTAACACTGCATTTGCCTGCCTCACTAGTAACTCAATCTAATCTTTAGGGAACCCTAGAAACAAATTCTAACAGATTTGGCAGGCAAGTTTGCAATAATCAGTATCTGTAACTGATAAGCCAATTCTATATAAAAAAGAGCAGTTTTCTGTTCAGGTTTCAAAACAGTGTGGGTGGTCGGGGTCCGTGCTGTTCTCCTCGTGCACGTAAAATAAAAAAAGAATGTTTGAGTCCTAAGAGTGTGTGTGTTCTGGGCCCACTTATTTTGTTTTATTATCGGCAACGAGTTACTTCAATAGGCCAAAGCGCTTGCTTCTGCGCTGTATCTCCATGAACAGAAGTGTTTACAGATCCAAAGGCAGTTTCCTCATCCGTGATGAGGACAGTTTGGTGGTAGTGCTCGGGGGCACATGAGAAAGGGTGAATGACAGAGCACAGCTGTACCCGGTGCTGCCCCACGTCCTCCCCCCAGTTCCTGCACTAACCATCCAGCCAATTCACTCAGTGCTGTTGCACAGGAAGAGATCACTGAAATGGGAAAGAGCTCAGTGAGATAAGTGGATGATGTGACCTAAACCCATGTCCGTACATCTTCAGATCCCACTTAAGATCAACCAGTGCCAAGTCAGAACAGTCCTGCAACTCCCTCCCAATGCCATAATGTGCAAGGTTACACCGTGGAAGCAAGAGGCAAGGTGAAGCAGAGAAGGGTTCTATTCCTGGATAATAAATAGCCACAGAACCAGCCAGAGCCACTATCAGTTTTGCATGAGTTTGCACAGCAGGACAGACAGTGCAACACTGCAAAGCACACTGTAGCCCCATGCGAAGCCACAAGACACTTTGCAGCACATCCAGGGCAGATGTGCCACGCCCAGGAATAGCAATTGCCACAATAGCCACATAGAAGGCACGAGGAATTGACTACAACCGCTTCTGGTAACCCAGCCTGTGATGGGATAGCAACTGAGTAGTTGGGTCAAAATAAAAATAAAGGGTAAAATAATAGTAAAGCGATGGTATACACCCAGCAAACCTACAGCTCAGTTTAAACCAACTTCTCCTCCATGCGCCTGCCTCTGCACCCATGAAGCGTGCCAGTACAAGCTGCTGCCCACCAGGGCTACAATGTAGCCCTTTGATGCCTCTTTGGACCAAGTGCACGGAGCACAGTTGGTCCCAGGATCTCCACCTCCAATCACACATGGACCTAGGTCCAAGCCCTTTCCAGCTCTACTGTGGAACTGAACTACTCGGTCCCTCGTGAAGAATCATGGCACAGTTGACCCCAACAATCCCTGTCAACGGGGAGATGTCCAGCAGACAAGTTTCACAGTGCCTCACTGCACACCAGTCAGTTTCCAACTTAACCGTTGCCATCCTCCTTTGGTTTTCATCCAGACTGGGCAATTACGGCTGTGTGCCTTGTACATGCCGCCAGGAGGGTTGCTCTAGCGTGTTGCCCTTGCCCCTGGAGTTCTGGAAGTGCTTATACTGCAGTAGATTTCAGCAGTACTACCTGCACTAACAGCACTTTGGAACTCCAGGAAGCAGACCCTACAGTACCATCAGCCCTCCCACCAGAAAGAACCATTTGTAATTTTGTGATCACCAGTGGGTACAGCACGTGAGTATGGCTCACAGTGCCCGAGGAGACGCAATCATCACCCACCAGTCAGCATCCAAGCTCAGGCCACCCCAGATGCCCTTTCCCTATCCCCCCCCAGCAGCAGAAGCTATCAATCACGTGCACTCAGCAAGACACAACGTCATGTACACAGCAACACAAACAACGGGAAAGCACACCATCAGAAAGATGGACATCCAGAAATCCACCTCAGGAGCTGCAACAGAACCACAGCGGTCACATCCACTAGTAGATACATACACAGGCAGAATGCTGAGGGTCAGAAGCTGGCTGCAGGTTACCATGCCAGAAACTGCAACACGACCAGCCACAGACCTGTCGTACCTGGGCTCTGCCACAAAGTTCTGTAGCTAGTGAGTGAAACGTTGACAACAGCTCAGGAGGCTGCAAACCATCGTCCAGGAGAGGCTCAGGAGCAGGGCTGAATTGCCGAGGCGGAGTCAGGAAAACAAACAAAAGCACTGAAACCAGGCAGCCAGGCGATGGCCACCCGTGCAGGAATTGGCTGCGTGGTGCTACAAATGCCCACAGTGCAGTAGGTACTGCCTTACTATCTGCACTGTCAGCACTTTAGCACTGGCACAGCCCACAGAGGTGGCTGTCCAGTCTTCCAACCTCTTGGATCATATCAGCCATAGAGCCAGGACTCATCTAACAGTGACAGTCCAAGTACAGTGTCTGGTTTTCGGAACTAACACTGGTACGGGAAGTCTGGGTCCATGATAACCACTGATGTTTATACACCCAAGTGCCCTGCCCTTATCTTTAGTGTGAAACTTCCTTATTCTCGATTTGGTTCCTGTTAAATCCTTCAGTAACTTTAAAGAGACCCTGTCGACCCGTGCTGTAACATATACTGTTATAAATAAAGATCTGATTATGAACATGGGACATATGTTCATAAGTTTGCAACTGACTTGGAAAAAAAATTGATGTTCTTGACAGAATATTCATAGACTATGGTGTAGCACTGTAAGTAAGCTGGGTAAAGCCGGGGCAGATAGATTAATCCTGATAAGTACGAGCTGCTGCACGGTGCGAGGGCTCTGCGAAAAGTTGAATAGGTTAGGACTTTATTACTTTAAACTTAGAAGATTGAGGGGAAGTTTGTGTTCAGTTCTGATCTCCTACCTACAGGAAAGATATTAAGAAGATCAAAAGACTTGGGGACCTGAACTATAGGGAAATGTTGAACATGTTAAGAATTTCATTCCCTGAAGCACAGGAGAATGAGAGATTTAATGGAGGTATACAGAATTATGAAGGGCGTAGATGAGGTAAGTGTAAGCAGTTTTCTACAACTCTATAGGATCAATATTAATTCCATTTACCAGTGTTTGGCATGCAGCTTTCAGTTCCTTATTTCAAGCATTCACCCAGATACTACCTAATTGCTCGTCGAACACTACATCACAGGAACAGGCCATTCGGCCCACCTAGTTCTTGCTGAGACATTAGTCCCATCACCCTGCATCCAGACCATTGCTCTACAAATCCATGTACCTATCCAATTTGCTCTTAAAATATTGAGATCAACCCTACGTCCGACATATGCTGGCAGCTCATTCCACACTCTCACCACCCTCTGAGTGAAGTTTCTCCTCATCTTCCCTTTAAGCATTTCACCTTTCAGCTTTAATGCATGACCTCTAGTTGCAGTCTCAACCAACCTCACTGGAAAAACCCTGCCTGCAGTTCTCCTATCTATACCCCTCAATTTTGCACACCTCTGTCAGATCTCCCCTCAATTTTCTACTCTTTAAGGAATAAAAGTCCCTTCATATAGTTCAGGTCCTCAAGTCCCAGCAACATCCTTGGAAATTTTCACTGCACTCTTTCAATCTAATTTACATCTTTCCTGTAGGTAGGTGACCACAACTGGACACAATACTCCAAATTAAGCACCTCACCAAGGTCTTGCCCAGGAGAGTGAGAAGATAATTGATCAGAGTTATAGGGAAGCAATCACCTCTAAGTTGCAAGAGGCAGGTAACTGGGTGGCTGTCAAGAGAAATGGAAACGTGAATAGGCAATTATTGCAGAGCACCCCTGTGGCCATTTCCCTCAATAGCAAGTATACCATTTTGGATACTATTGTGGGGGATGACCTCCCAGGGAGACCAGGTTCCTGGCACTGAGCATGGGTCCACGGTGCAGGAAAAGAGGCAAGCAGTAGTGATAGGGGACTCAATAGGAACAGACAGGAGATTCTGTGAACGTGAAACCCAGATGGTATGTTGACTTCCCGATGCCGGGGTCAGGGATGTCTTGAATCGTGTCCAAAGTATTTTGGAGGGGAGGGAGAGCTGCTAGATGTCTTGGTGCATATTGGTACCAATGACACAGGAAGGAAAAGCAAAGAGGTCTTGAAGAGAGAATTTAGACAGCTAGGCAGAAAGCAGAGAAGCAGGACCTTCAGGGTAGTAATTTCTGCTTTGTTACCTGTGCCATGCACCAGTGAGGGTAGAAACAAGATGATTTAGTAGATAAATGCACGGCTGAGAAGCTAATGCAGGGGGCAGAGCTTCAGGTTCTTGGATCATTAGAATCTCTTCTGGAAGAGGTATGACGGGTTGCACCTGAACCTGAGGGGACAAATATTCTCGCCAGCAGATTTGTTAGAACTGTTTAAATGAATTTTGCAGCGGGGGGGGGGATACAAACCGGAGTGAAGGGACTCGGGATAGGACAAATGGTAAAAAAGCAGGAAGGGCAGGCAGTTGATAGGACAAAATTGCACCTAGCAGGGCAAGTATCAGTGCATTAGGAATGCAATCAAAAAGGGTTGCAAAATCAAGAAGGGTTGCAAATAGAGAACTCGAAGTGTTGTATCTCAATGCACAGAGTATAAGAACTAAGGAGGAAGATCTTGTTGCACTATTACAGATTGTCTGGAATGATGTTGTGGCCATCACTGAATCATGGCTGAAGGATGGTTGTAGCTGGGAGCTGAATGTCCAAGGTTACATGTTGTATTGGGGGGATAGGAAGGTAGGCAGAAGGGGTGGAGCGGCTCTGCTGGTAAAGAAAGGTATCAAATCAGTAGAAAGATGTGACATAGAATCAGATGATGTTGAATCTTTGTGGGTTGAGTTAAGAAACTGCAAGGGTAAAAGGACCCTGATGACAAGCCTCCCAACAGCAGCTGGGATGTGGACCACAGATTACAACAGGAAATAGAAAAGGCTTGTCAAAAGGGCAATGCCTTGATAGTCATAGGAGATTTTAAAATGCAAGTCGATTGGGAAAATCTGGTTGGTAATGGACCTCAAGAAAGCGAGTTTGTTGAATGCGTACAAGATGGTTTTTTAGAGCAGTTTGTCTTTGAGCCTACTAGGGAATCAGCCATACTGGATTGGGTGTTATGTAATGAACTGGGGCAATTAGGGAGCTTGAGGTAAAAGAATTAGGAGGCAGTGATCACAATAAGATTGAGTTCAACTTGAAAATTGATAGGGGGGGAAAGTAAAGTCTGACATAGCAGTACTTCTTAGCCACAGTTGCAACATCCTGCCTTTAGAATACTTCATCTTTGGGGTGTGTCTATCTTGTGCAATCTGAATTGCACCGAGAAACTCCAGCCATTGGTGTTCTGCTGCCATCCTTGCTTGTAGCCATTTCCAATCAGCTTTGCCCAGCTCCTCTCATTCCAGACTCCTTACTGCTGCGCTGCAAGTCGTCTACCTCATTGCGTATACTATACGTTCAAATATAGTGCCTTCAGTCCTGTTTTCATCACACTTTTTGATTTTGCTCCCATGTTACACTTTAACATCCCACTGTTTGCAATTTTGCCCTTTCACTACACTTCACATCCTTGCAAATTAATTTAAATCCTCCCCAACAGCTCTAACAAATATGCCCATCAAGGATCTTGGTTCCCCTTGACTTCAGGTGTAACCTGGACATACTTTCCCCGGAAAGGGATTCCAGTAGTCCTGAAATCTGAAACCTTGTCCCCTGCACACTTTGTCAAATCATCCTATTCTTGCCCTATGTGATAAGAAGCCAAAGATCCAAAACATGGACAGGTGGAGGAGCCGCTTGTCTGGTGAATGCCAGGTGAAACTGAGAGGGCAACAGGCAAGCTGTACACAAATTTCCACATGTTTACAACTGAGACTCTGAATCTTTTCCAGAGCTAGATGATTCATCAGTCAAACTTGAAATGGAGGGGAGTCGGGATAGTGGGAAGCTCTGTATTTAGAGGTACACACCAGGGCAATAGAGATACGCAGAATTGACAGCAATGTCCTGGCAGAGGTAAAGGTAGTATCTTTGTTGATTCTCGACTCTTTCCTCATCTCCACATAAGCAGCAGTGATGTAATCAGCCAACGACTCAGGGATCACTGGCTCCTTCTTCTTACAGAGATTGATGTAACGCCTAAACCGGAGAGAGAAGAGAAACACGTGATGTATGTTCTGCCCACTTTCCGCCAACACTCACCCAATGCTGCAAAGGACACGGTACCTCATGAGCTTCATGTCCAGTGGCTGGAACTGTGAGGGTGGCTGCTTGCAGTGCTGATGTACGTAGGTGATGTGCTGGGCGAGCCTGAGAATTAATAGCAACACGTTAAATACAGTACTAATATAACAACTCAGGCACTACTTTCCAGGAGCCCCAGTGATAACTTGGACCAGACCACAGGTTTTACTGAGCCCAATGATCAGCAATCATATATCTCAACACACGACCTCACCTTTGCCTTCTGCAAATAACTTCAAACTGCACTGTTGTAACAAAAAACATATGCCTCTACCCCCAAAAACAAGGCTACGTCGTCTGGAGATCTTTTGCCATGGCATTGCCTTGCATTCTTCCCAAAACTGGACAAAATATTCCAACCAAATCCTGTTGTACAGATGTTCAATTTCTGTTTCAAACTTAAAGACCAAATTTAAACATAAATATATTTCGAACAACACACTCCAAGCCATTCCCCATTAAGGAGGAGGTTTCTGACTCCCTCTGCTCCTCCACTACCATTTACTACCGATATCCCCTTTGATGTTCCACGTAAAGTCAGTCAGCTGGCATCTATCCACAGGATATTCCTATCTGTGTAACTCCTCCGTTATAGAGGTTCCACGCTTACACACATCTATGTTGCATGAGCCCACACACAAACCTCAGGTCATTATCTCGGTTGGGTTTATCCTGAATAAGCCACAGGAGGTCAAATCGGGAGAGCAATGCCGCTGGGAGCTGGATGTTCTGTTCAACTGATTTCTTGGGGTTGTATCGGCCATATGCAGGGTTTGCTGCTGCTAGAATTGAACAACGGGCGTTCAATGTTGTCATAATACCAGCCTGAAATAAAATCCAACAACTGATCACCTTGAGCAGCATGTTCACATAAAAACAAAAATCACCCTGACAACATGAAGGACCTGGATATATTCCAAAATGATTTTTAAATGTTGGTTGTCAATATTCTGCCACCATTCCTTTTCCCAATTACCTTCTTTTACCCGTGCAAAGATCCCTACACAGTTATCTTCAAACCAATTGAATGGTGAAAGGCCTTGATAGAGTGGATGAGGAGAGGATGTTTCCTACGGTGGGAGAGTCTAAGACCAGAAGAGACAGCCTCAGAAGAGAGGGGGTCCTTTTAGAACGGAGATGAGGAGGAATTTCCTTAGCCAGAGAGTGGTGAATCTGTGGAATTCTTTGCTACAGGCAGCTGTGGAGGTCGAGTCTTCATGTATATTTAAGGCAGAGGTCGACAGATTCTTGATTGGTCAGGGCATGAAGGGATACGGGGAGAATGGGGCAGAGGGCAGAATTGGATCAGCCATGATCAAATGGCGAGTGAGCCAAATGGGTTATTTCTGCTCCTAATCTTATGGTCTTAATAATGACTCATTACCAACCTCCTCTCCACTTTATCTTCCCAATTTAAATATCCCTGCCTTGTTGACATTACCTGAAGGTTTACACTCCGCATCCAAAGTGATGACAGGCGCTGACAACACACAGGCAGTGGACCTGGTCTCTATTTAGTCTCGTGATAAAACATGCCCAAGTGGCCCCCCAGGTTTGTACCACAGGACAGCCTGGTATGTACCTCCTCCTCACCAACTACACTCACGATTGAAATCGAGTGGGTTTCATCACCCGGTTGTAGCCTCAGTAGCCTTCCCAATTATGAGCTATCCTTTCCCAAGCTTCAGTTCAAAGTTAACAATCATTTTAAGAGAAACCTACTAAATTACTGTTCAAGTACCTCTGTACTTAAATATTTTGTGTATAAGTACTCAAATTCACTGAGTTAAATACCTCAAAATGTCAATAAACTGCTCAGCTTGGGAAAACTCTCCACTGGACGCAGTCAAGTGCAACAAGAAATAATCCACAAACAAGAAAATCTGCAGATGCTGGAAATCCAAGGCAACACACACAGAATATTGGAAGCCAGGCACAATCTATGGAAAAAACAGTTGATGTTTCAGGCCGAGACCTTTCATCAGGACTGGCGAAGAGTCTCAGCCAACTCGTCAACTGTTTACTCTTTTCTATAGATGCCGTCTGGCCTGCTGAATTTCACATGAAATGACCGCAATTTTTGGCCATCTCAGTACCAAAACCTAACTCCAGAACTCAAAAGTGGTTGCTTTCTTAATATTAATTTCATTCAGTTTTCCAGGATTTGTTGTGAAGGGGAAGCAATCTGAGCTCACAAAGAAACAAGACCAGGACTTAGATGATCAGCTAAATGGAAATCACAGAAGGCTATCGTCACCCACTGGGTGTAGTAGCTCGCTGGAGTCCTCTGCCTCAGCCCAGCCTTTCACATTACTCCAGTTACAGCCCATCTTCTTGATATATCTTTCATCTCCCAGGGATGAGGTCTTTAAAGTTTCTATTGGTGTTTCTGTAGCACTGCATTTTTAAAACTGGATGAGGTTGCTAGCCCCATTCCCAACCCTCATCCTTTCGCAGACAGGATTGGGACCGTCCATGGTGGAGTTAAGTGAGGGATGGCCCCAATATAAACTATCACATCCTACAAAACAGCAGACTGAAAACTGCCCTCATCTCTCATTCGCTTGTCACAGAGTGTCCAGTTTCTTAATTGATCCACCTCTGGCAGCTTTACAGGTCTGCACATCTTGAGGGACAGACAGTATGGGAACAAGACAATCAGCCACCACATCGAGTGGTAAGCAGTGGGGACCCATCCATACTAATCCCATCTCCCAGGACTTGACCTGTACCATTGTATGTCTGAAAGATTCATACGCTCAATAGAGACTTCTTAAAATGACTAAGTGCAGACTCCTTCAAACCCGAGATACTCAAGCAACTGGAAGTGAGGCACGGGGAGGAGACAGAAGAGTACAGGGCAGCTGTCATAGGGAAGGAGTATTGACGGGGCAGGCGGAGGATCGCATCACAGCCCGATACACCAGATTAGAGACCAAGCCAGTTCCATCACTTGCACAAGACCAAGAACATCTTTAAAAGGAGATGCTTCAAGAATACCCTCACTAGAGACCCTCATCATCCATGACACGTCTTCTTCACATTACTACCATCAGGGAGGAGGAACCTGAAGACCCACACTCAATGTTTTCAGGACAGCTTATTCCCCTCTGACTTTGGATTTCAGAACAGTCCACAATTACATGAATAAGACCTCGTTCTTCCTTTTTTGTGCCACTTAATAGTTATTTTTATGTTTCACAGTACTGTTGCCTCAAAACAAATTTCACATCATACAAGTCAGTGATCATAAACATGATTCTGATTCTGAATGAAGCTTTGAAAGCAGGCCAGCAACAGCAGAGATAAGTGAAGAGGACATGAGTGACCATAAATTTGGACAGGTTGATCATGGAGAAATGGTGAAGCTCTGAAATATTTATTTGACAAGAAATGATGAGGAGGGAGATCCTTATCTATACTCAACTCAATAACTTTGAAAATGGAAAAAACACACTCCCAACTCCAGAAGCTTACTTGATTATACTTACCTTAGCAATTGAGATGGTCTGCTGCTCCATGACTTCATGAATGGCAGTCCTGTCAGAGTCCATCATCTTATCAAACTCATCAATGCAGCAGATCCCCTGGTCAGCCAGCACTAGAGCTCCTCCTTCCAGGATCATCTCCCCAGTGACCGTGTCCTTCATAACTGCAGCTGTCAAGCCTACACCTGAAGAACCCCGGCCTGTGGTGTACTGACCTGCAGGCAGCACACACCAATGTCAAATGAGTTACATGCATGGTGAGCTGGGCTACCAAATAGTTGGTGAAGGAAACACTTTGCTAATCTCATTAATCATCCCACCACATTAAGCAGCATCTAACCTCCCTATAATGCTTACTTCACTCCCATGCAACCCTCCAACTACACCCCAGCCCAAACTAATGGTCTTCTCTGTAGCTCCCAACCAAGGCCTCACAAAAGTTTGTTCCACTCAAGACCATTACAACATTAACTCTCCTCCTGCAACTTTACAAAATGCTGGTTAGGGTGGTCTTGGAAAACTAGATACAGTTCTGGTTACCAGGCTGTAGAAGTGATTGCACCAGAGACACTATAGAGGATATCCACTGGGGTGCTGCCTGGGTTGGACGACTTTACTTATTGAAGTGAAGGAGGCCAAGGGGTAACCTGGAAGCATATCAGAATGAGGGGGATAGGGTAAATGGTCACAATTTTTTCCCATTGCAGGAATATCAAAAACAAGAGGGTGTAGGTTTACGGTGAGGAAGGAAATTTAAAAGGGCATTTTGTTTCAGAAGGAGTGTTTGAGCTCTGGAACACCATGCCAGAGGCGCTGGTTGAATCAGATGCAATTGTTTCATTTAAAAGGCATTTAGACATCTATTTAAATAGACATGGCAGAGAAGGAATGTGACCTAATGCGCCTGAATAGGAAGTGTAGATGGGCAATGGGATTGGCATGTACGTGGTGAGCTGAGGGGCCTGTCGTGGTGTTGTATCTATAACTCATCACCAACGTAAGCTTCCCATAACTGAAGCAGCATCAGATTTAGGCAATTAAAGAGACCACCACTATTTTTGATTCTGCCAACTAGAACAAACAAAAGGGCTTATCCTTTCACCACTTCCTCATCACTGAGCCATCCATTGCAATTAGACTGAAGCACTGGCTAGTGTTAGAAAAGATATGGATCACGTGGAGACAGAAGAGAATTAGCTAAGGCATTGCATTTAGTGCAGATGCAGTGGTTCGAAGGGCCTGGGCTGCACTATTATATGTTCTAAATACACTCAGCACGAAAGTACAAACCTGGTCCATTCAAACTCTTCAGATTTAAGCAGTACTAATCTCTGAACCGTTCTATAGAAAGCCAGCCTTCTGCAAGAATGCCCCTACCATATCAACTGGTGATCAGGAACAATACCCGGCACACCTGAAATTGACACAACACAGTTCAGCTACGAAAGTGAGGACTGGGCACTTACTCCTTGGTGCCAGTCTGTCAATGTAGCAGAGCAGCTGGGACTTGGCCACACCTGGATCTCCCATCAGACAGATGTTGATGTTTCCTAAAAATAAGGAGCGAGGAGATTCCACTGAAATGAGTATATTCAGTGAGAGATGTTACATTACCTCTGGATGCGGTAGAATCAAGGCCAGACAAGGAAACGCAGAGTTTGCTGCTCACTGTGCACGAGACTGGCAGATATTGTTCACCACTTTGTGGCATCCATTCCAGAACCCACTAATTCCAGTAAAAGGATTGTGACTTTGGTGAAGACACAACTCTAGGTAGCAAGAAACTCAATGGAGAATTTTGTGGAGCAAAGCACGATTAATCTGAAAGAATTACTGTCAAATTTCTACCCACAATCATTAACTTACGACAAGTGCTTGAAAATAACACAAGCAACTGGGAGAATGGGACCAGACTGGCTTAGAAGGTACTCATTTCCCGATCACAGAGGGGTTAAAGTTAAATGACATCGGCTGATCAGCAAGTTAGATGTAACTGGCTCTTTAACAATAGCAATCCAGAAGTAATTAGTTCCTTTATCCATTGGGAGGGTAGGGGCACCCAGTTCAATAAGGGTTTCTTCCACTAACATCAAAAAGGAACATCACCCACCCACAGGAACACTTGAATGCATCCTATTACAAAAGATGGGCTTCCAGTCAGGATGGGTATACAAGGAAGAGTCACAGAGTCAGGAGTACACAGTAAACCATCCTTGGCACAGCTCTCACCTCTGATCTTCATTCCTTTAGGAGACTGATTCACGCCTCCAACAAGCAGCAGCAACAGTGCCTTCTTCACATCCTCATGCCCATAGATCTCCGGGGCAATCGAGGCAGCCAACTTCTCATAGAAGTCATCCTCTGCAAAAAGTCCACATCACCATTAGCAGCAAAGGGGTCTTCCCCATCCCACAAAGGTCCCACCAACTTGTTCCTTGCAGATAGCCATAACTCACTCCGAGAGAACGTACTACACAGACCACTTCAATGTTACATGTTCAGCACTTCACCAATTTACCTGTGATTTGCCTCAGCTCCTCTTCGCTCAATTCCTCTGCCCCTAACTCATCGTCCTCAGATTTATTCATCTGACTGATCCTGTGAGCATCCAAGTACGTCTCTGAGAGCAGACCCTAGAATCAGTGCAAGAGATTAGTCTGGAATTACGAGTCAACTGTACCAATACGTCCAGTCCTGGCCGCCGGAGCTGAGCACCCTGACAGAAAATGTGGCCTGTAAGCATTGAGTCTCAACTCCCGCGTCTCAGGGAAAATAAATTCATAGAACACTAAGCACCGAAACAGGCCCTACAGTCTATCTAGTCTGTGAGAAACTATTAATCTGACTAATCCTACTGATCTCACCTGGATCATAGCCTCCATACCCCTTCCCATTCATGTCACTAAGTTTCTCTTCAATGTTGAAATTGGCTCCACACTCACCACTTGCGCTGGCACCTTAAGTGAAGAAGTTCCCCCTCATGCTCCCATTAAGCTTTTCATCTAATTGTAGTCCCACCCAATCTGTGGAAAAAGCCTACTTGTACTTATCCTATCTATACCCCTCATAATTTTGAAAACTTCTATCAAATCTCCCCTCAGTCTTCTACATTCTAAGGAATAAAGTCCTAACTTATTCAATCTTTCCTTATAACTCAGATCCTCAAGTCCCGGTGACATCCTTGAAAATTTTCTCTGTCCTCTTCCAATCTTATTTACAACCTTCCTGTAGGTAGGTGACCAAAAGGTAGTCTTCCTCGCCGTCCACTACATCCCCAATCTTGGTGCCACCTGCAAATCTGCTGCTCCAATTTTATGAATTTATTGACGAGATGCAACACAGAATAGCTGCTTCGAGCCGTGCCGCCCAACAACCATTTTAACCCTAGCCTAATCATGGGATCATTTACAATGATTAATTAACCTACCAACCGGTACGTCTTTGGACTGTGGGAAGAAAATGGAGCACACGGAGGAAACCCACGTGGTCACAGGGTGAACGTACAAATTCCATGCAGACAGTGGCGGGAATTGAAGCTGATTCCACATAGCGTTATGCTAACCACTACACTACCATTCCCCCCTTAATAATTTACCACATTATCATCCATATCGTTGATATACGGCAAATAACAACGGACCCAGCACCGATCCCTGGAGCATACCACTATTCACAGGCCTCTTGTCAAGACAGACACTCTGGCTTCTCCTGCAAAGCCACTGTCTAATCCAATTTACTACCTCATCTTGAACGTCAAGCAACTGAACCTTCCTGACCAACCTCCCATGCGGTACCTTACCAAATGCCTTATTAAAATCCATATGAATGGTGGGGTGGAGATACATCTTTACTATAGGAGGCGAAGGTGCTCCTTCCCTCCTTTAGGCTGCAGGTTAACCTTGGGCAAGTTATAGCACCTACCCAATCAGGGTCAAACGGAGCCATAGGAGAAAGTGATGGATGGTTGTATGAGCAGCTGGACATATCACAGGTTCTGGTTATGTGACCACTGATGCCAGGCACACAATTTCTGAAGCGTATCGAGAATGGCTGGGGTCACCCGACTCGTAAAGACACTGTCCAGAAGGAGACAATTGCAAATCACTTCTGTAAAAAGAACAATTATGGTCATGGATAGACCATGATCCCCGACGTCATACAACAAGGCACATAATGATGGTGAAAGTCCATGTAGACAATGCCCACCGCTTTGCCTTCATCAACTTTCCTGGTAATTTCCTCAAACTCTAAAAGATTGGTTAGACATGACCTATCACGCACAAAACCACACTGACCACCACTGTTTGGTCCCCGTCTATCCTGTCCATTAGAATACCTTCCAGTAACTTTCACACTACTGATGTCGGCTCACTGGCCTAGCTTATTCTTAGAGCAGGGGTCCATGTTTTAGAGCCTTTCTTAAACAAAAGAACATTAGCTATCCTCCAATCCTCCAGCACCTCACCTGTGGCCAAGTATGTTTTAAATATCTCTCTGCTAGAGTGACAATTTTTGCACTAGCCTTGAGGAAACACACTGACAGACCCTGGGGATTCATCCACCTTGATTTACCTCAAGACAACAAACAGCTTCTCTGTGTTCTGTACAGTGCCCCTGATCTTGCTGATGCATTGCGTCACACCTACAGACCATGGATGTCCTTACCTTTTCGCTAATAAACAGATCAAGTGCTTCCAAGGACCACTAAAAAACTGAGTACAAAATTTAGCTAACTGTACTGCTTGGCTTCTCCAGCTGCAAGATGTGATTAAGCTAGCTAACATTCTGCAAGAGAGATAGCTAAGATCAGTTTAAAATTGAATATAGTCAACAGACCAGGGTGGTTCACAAGTTTGAGTGACGCTTTGTGCGCCATCTCTAATTTTGTAGGCTGGTGAGATGGATGGGTGAGGGAGAAAAGAAAAATTGTGTGCAAAAGAACCTTGTTACTTCAGAATCTGTGACCAGTTCCAAACACTGGAGTCAGCCTTTCCAGCTGACATCAAGGCCCAAAGTGGAAACATCTGAAGTATGACACACTACCAAAAAAATGGGAGATCGACCGGAGAAACAGAACACTACACAATGTGGACCTTTACCACTGTGTCAGTACTTAAGTAACAGCAAAAGTACAGAAAGGCTAATTATGTCTTTCCTTACAAAGTTCAAACTAATAGTAGAAACCTTATGCCTGAACCCTGGGAAGGCTACACACTAAGTGCTGGTAAACGGGATTATTGTAGGTGGGTCAGCAGGACAGACAAGGATTCGGTACTGGATGAATTTATGATTGTGACACTTCCCACAATGTGGCAGGAACTGTTAGTTACACTGACAAAGATCAGAGCAAATTGAAGAGCAGTAACTTATCAACAGACTAATAACTTCTAAGACCACAGGACATAGGAGCAGAAGAAGACCTTTCAGCCCAAGATGCTCTAACACTTCACCATGGCTGACCCACTTCCCCCTCAACCTCATTCTCCTGCCTTCTCCCAAAACCTTTCAGGCACTGACCTATCAACCTCCACCTCAAGTACACGCGGTGACCTGGCCTCCACAGCCACCTGTGGCAACCAATTCCAGATTCGCCACCCTTTGTCTAAAGAAATTCCTCCTCATCCCCATTCTAATTGGAATACCACTATTCTGAAGCTGTGTCCTCTGGTCTTAGACCATGGAGAACGTCCTCTCCATATGCACAGTCTAGGCCTTTCAACATTCAATAGTCTTCATAGGCCTCCTCGTACTCGTACTTCTAAATTCTAGCAAGTAAAGGCCCAGAGCCATCAATCAGTCCTCTCACAATAAGCCTTTCATTCCCAGAATCACTGTTGTGAACCTCTGAAGCCTCTCCAATGTCAGCACATCCTTTCTTAAATAAGGGCCCAAAATCTCTCACAATACTCCAAGCGAGGCCTCACCAATGCCATATAAAGTGTTGCTTGAATTTCCAGCATCTGCAGAATTCCTGTTGTTTGCCATATAAAGCCTCACCATTACATCCTTGTTTTATATTCTAGTCCTCTCCAAGTGAATGTTAATATTGCAATTGCCTTTCTCAACATTTACTCAACCTTCAAATCAACCCTTAGAGTCCCTTTGGAGCCCTCGGGTTCTGAATTTTCTCTCCGTTTCGAAAATCGTGTATTCTTTTATTCCTTCTACTAAAGTACACGACCGTACACTGCTTGGCACTGCATTCCACTTGCCACTTCTTTGCCTATTCTTCTAATAGACAAGTCCTCTGCAGCCTCCTTGCTTCCTCAACACTACTGCCCCTGCACCAAACTTCATATTGTCTGCACAAAGCCATCACCCATCATCTAAATCACCGAGATAACTTAAAAAGTATCGGTCCCGACATCGACCCATGTGAAACATCACCAGTCACTGGCAGCCAGTCCGAAAAGGCTCCCTTTATTCCTACTCTTTGCCTCCTGCCAATCAGCCAATACTCTATACATGCTATTATCTGTCCTGTAATCCCATGGGCTTTTATCTTGTTAAGCAGCGTCATTCTCAGCACCTTGTCAAAGGCCTTCTTAAAATCCAAGTACAAACACCCATCGATTCTCTTTTGTCTATATCCTGTTTGTTACTTCTTCAAAGAGTTCTAACAGTTTTGAGAGTCAAGGTTTTCCCCTGCAGGGAACTCTGAGAATGTAATCAACAGCAGCATTCTTACCTGGACCACCTGTCTGAAGCCCGTCCTCATCATGGGCAGGAAGATGCCGGTGATGCTAACGTGGTCCCCGGGCTGAGCTTCCCTGGTGTTCTCACCTCTGCTGTACACAGTCATACTGCGGGGAATATTTCCCACCGGCACTTGGTCACTCTGAAGAAACAAACCGTCAGTACTGACCCCAGTTTTCCAAAGACCACCTTCCCCCACCCTATCCCCCAAACAAAGTTTTAACCACTCACATGTTCCTGGATCTTAATCTCCTGGAACTTTATGAACTTCGACCCCCGCGACTGCAGGTAAAGCCTTCCTCCGGATTTATTGGTTTGACATTCACGGCTGGGGCACATTATCAGGGGCATGAATGTAGGAGACTGGATCTGAAACAAGAAAAAAAATTAACTGCTTTCCACTACGACCTGTTCACTATCAAACTATAAACCAGTACAAAGTAATAGGAAACCTCTAGGCTTTTATATAATGCTCTGTAACCCCGCACCTCATGCCCAAACATTACTCAAAGTGGTGCCTTTTACCCACTGGGACTCCCCTGCCAGGCTCCTGTCTAACACCAGAAAGCGAGTTCACACCACCTCAATGTAACCGCCAGCTGTACACACAGGCCCCTCCCTGGCCCATTACAAGCTTCATAGTCAGGAGGGACAAGCATAAATTCAGAGTAGAAATGAACTAAATGGTACAATTTTAAGGAATGATTTTGTTTAAATCTGAACTGGGATCCTCCAGCCTATCTCAGTCCATTGACACTTCATGTCACACCGTAGCACACCACACGAGGGCACATTAGTCGAATATTTGTCATTAAGGCACCAGCTGAGTTATATGCCCTTTGTCAGATAACGCCCATGCTTCACTACCTGAAATTTTCATTTGCAGTGTGGGTGTACACGTGCCATCAGATGCAACTCTGCTTTATCACAGCTTCGGGAATCACTGGAACTTGGGTTCACTGAAGAGAGTATCAAAGTCTCCAGATAAGCTTCAAAGTGGAGTAAGTAGGGAGAAGTGTGAATGGTAGGAAGTACGGTACAAAGAATGAGGAGAAGCATTCTGATCTACATCGTATAACTTTACAGAATGACTTTTTTTTTAAAAAATCTGATAACCAGATTCGCCACACTGGTTTTGGTTGATTATCAATGTTAGGGGAATTTTGTGAAAGAAACAAATGATAATTTCTCATGGGAGCCTTTAACATTGACTTCACTGATTAACAGACTAAACCAGCATCAGTTTGCTAGATGCTCTGCACTGTACTTACCGGCTGGTAGGTCTCTGCCCCACACTGATCACAAGTATACGTAGCCACCACCATCATGGGCTTGACTTCTGTTACTCTGGTAACAATACCTCGGACAGTCACGAGCTTTCCGATACTGTCCGCCTTCACATCCCTTATCACCTTTGGCTTCATTGTACTCGGATGCTTGAAATAAACCTCACTGGTGGAGGAAGGAGAAAAGCCATAAATCCAACGATTAAGAATTCCATCTCCAAGTGATCAACCCTGTCTCCCAACTTCAATTCTACATACTCCTAAACCAGTGCTCAAAAACCCAGCTGCTTACACCAGCAACACAGCTGAAAATAATTCAAAGCTGTTTTTTTCCCCAATAGACAATCAAATGGCATTAGTTTCAAAGTAAATATGAAAAAAGATACTGTAGGTCTGGTCCATTAGTTGAGATTGCAAATTGGAGAAGGGTCAATTTTGATGCTTTCAGAAAGGAGCTGGCAGGTTTGGATTGAGACAGACTGTCTTCTGGCAAAGGTGTACTTGGTAAATGGGAGGCCTTCAAAAATGAAGCTTTCAGAGTACAAAGCTTGTATGTGCCTGTCAGATTTAGAGGTAAAAAAAAGTTTTAGGGAACCTTGTTTTTCCAAGAGATGTTGAGGCCCTGGTTAAGAAAGAAGGGAAAAAACAAAAAGAGATGCACAGCAGGTAGGAACAAGTGTGGTGCTGATGAAGTACAAGAAATACAGCACTCAAAAGAAATTTGGAGGGCCAAAGGAAGACAGGATGACCCAGCAGACAAGGTGAAGGAGAATCTAAATCAGTCCTCTGGAAGCTCAATAGTAATCCATGCTTGGAGCCAAAAGAGAAGAGGTGATCTTAAATGGATTTTTTTTACAACTGTATTTACTCAGGAGACAGTCAGTCGGTAGAAGTGAGGCAAAGCAGCATCAGCTTAATGAACATGGACTTGATTACAGAGGTGGAGCTGTGTACTGTCCTGATGCAAATTAGGGTGGATAAATCCCCAGGACCTGACAAGGTGTTCCCTCAGACCCTGTGGGAGGCAAGTGCAGAAACTGCAGGGGCCCTAGCAGAGAAATTTAAATCATTCTTCGCAACAGGTAAGGTACCACAGAATTGGAGGATAGCCAATGTTGTTCCACTGTTTAAGAAAGGCTCCAAAAACAAACCAGAAAACTTTAGGTCGGTGAGCCTGACATTACGAGTGGGAAAGTTATTGGGAGGCATTTCAAGGGACCTGATATGAGTATTTGGGTAGGGATGGACTGATTAAGGATCGTTAGCATTGCTTCATGCATGGTAGATCATGCTTAACCAATCTTAATGGAGGTTTTCAAGGAAGTTACCATGAAAGTTGATGAAGGCAAGGCAGTGGATGTTGCCTACAAGAACTTTAGGAAGGTATTCGACAAGGTCCTGCATAGGAGGTTGGTCAAGAAAGTTCAGTTGCTCAGCATTCGAGATTGGATTGGAGATTGGCTGCATGGGAAAAGCCAGAGTGGTAGAAGATGGTTGCTTCTCTGATTGGAAGCCTGTAAGTAATGGTTTGCCACAGGGATCATTGCTGAGTCTGTTGTTTGGCATCTATATCAGTAAATTTGCAGATGACATCAAGATTGGGGGTGTAGTGGACATCAAGACTGGAGGTGTAGTGAACAGCAAGGAAGGCAGCTGGAAAAATGGCAGATGGAATTTAATGAAGACAACTGCGAGCTGTTGCACTCGCAGAGTAGGTCTTATGGTAGGGCATTGAGGAGTGTGCAGAACAAAGGGATCTCGGAATTCATTGTAAGTGGGGGCCCAGGTAGATAAAGAAAGCTTTTGGCACATTGGCCTTCATATATCAAAGTTTTCAATACAGGAGATGGGTTATGTTGGCGAGGTCTAATTTGGAGTATTGTGTGCAGTTTTGGTCACCAACCTGCAGGAAAGATGTAAATAAGGTTGAAAAGAGGATAGAGAGAAAATTTACAAGAATGCTGCCAGGTCTGGAGGACCTGAATTACAAGTAAAAATTTAACAGGTTAGGACTTTATTCCTTGGAATGTAGAACATTGAGAGATTTGATAGAGGTATACAAAATTATGAGGGGTATGGATAGGGTAAATGCAAGCGGACTTTTTCCACTGAGGCTGGCTGGGTCTACAACTGGAGGTTATGAGTTAAGGGTGAAAGGCGAAAGGTTTAAGGGGAACGAGAGGAAACTTCTTCGCTCAGAGGGTCACGCGTGTGTGGAACAAGCTGTCGGTGCAAGTGGAGCACGCGAGCTTGATTTCAACATCCAAGAGAAGTTTGTACAGGTACATGCATAACAGCGGTATGGAGGGCTACGGGCTCAGTGTAGGTCAATGGGAGGAGCAGTTTAAATGGTTTGGCACGGACTAGATGGACCGAAGGGCCTGGTTCTGTGTTGTACTTTTCTGTGACTCTATGGCATGCAGCAGGCTCTCATAAACAGGAACATGCCAAAGGATATTGCCCACAGCACCAAGGAGTCTCCCCTTGTAATAAATGCCCACCTGAAGGCAACGGAATCTTGAGATACGACAGTGACAGCAGTTTAGCCAACTTGGGAAGAAGACAAAGGAATGTCATCGGGGTGAAGAGCTTTCCAAGGCCAAAGGAAACACTCCTACTGCCCATGGCGTCCCTCTCGCCTGTCCGATAGAAGGCACTTCCAAAGAACTGGCAGAGCCAGAGAGGTGGTAAACCATGATCCTGTTTTTCTGAAATTGGGGAACTGGGGCAGAAGGAAGCTCTCATATTGAACTAATTTCCACACTCACCACCCACACCAGTGCTCCTCTACAAACCACACCCCCAGTGTGCCTGAACCTGCCCATTCAAGGCACAAATGCAGCACTACATCAGTTCCTGCTGGTACTCACAATCTCCGCAGGAGCTCGGCCGGGTACTGGTTGTGAGAGTCGTGGATTTCGTTGGGATCACGCGTACGCTGCTCCATCATCAGCCTGTGTTCGATGTAAACATCCAGTGCATCCTTACTCACCACCTAAGTGGAAAGCAGAACCAAAGTCCTCAGTGTAGATCGAACATTCTGCTCTGATAGTTACCAGCACCAACAAGGCAACACAGTCATAACCTAGCCCACGACAGAAAAAGGATCGCCTTAAAAGCTTTGCACGTCTCCAGCTTGGTTTACACAGGAAACATTCTCAAGTTCAGGGGTTGCTATGATTAAGGGTTCCAGAGATTTATGACTAGAGTGTTTTATTCATTCGGATTCAATATAAATGCCTGTGAAGGATACAAGCACAAAAGCCGGAAATCAGACACCCAGTGGTTTTGGAAAGAAACTCAAGTCATTCCTGGAGAGAGGAAACATCCCAGCCCCAGAGAGCACACTGGTGTAAACCACTAAAAGCTGGCTGCAAGAGGAGGAAACAGAATGGAGGCACAGACATTCAGAGAGAAAATCACCCATGTAACTCCCACTGCGTCTTCCTTCCCACCAGCCCCAGCTCACCTCCCTTTCCTTGTACTGCGGCAGCACTTCCTGAATGGCATCAGCGAAAAGGTTCACATATCGGCGCGTGTTCTCACAGATCGAGTCCACCAACTCTGGGTCCTCCTCTGCAATGTCATCCAGGTCGACGTAGAGAGCCACCTGCTCACGGTGAGCAAGTTGCACCTTAAAAAGGCCAAGAATTAGGATAAGGCTTTGCCATGATGGCCGCACATTCAATTTAATTAAAAACTAATTCCGTATAGTAATCAACACACATCAAAGTTGCTAGTGAACGCAGCAGGCCAGGCAGCATCTATAGGAAGAGATACAGTCGACATTTCAGGCCGAGACCCTGCATCAGGACTTCAGTTAGACCTGACGAAGGGTCTCGGCCTGAAACGCCGACTGTACCTCTTCCTATAGATGCTGCCTGGCCTGCTGCGTTCACTAGCAACTTTGATGTGTGTTGCTTGAATTTCCAGCATCTGCAGAATTCCTGTTGTTTCCGTATAGTAATCCGTTACTACAAGAATCGAGAAGAACAGAAGCCTGGCAGTTATAGTAGGTAACTTGGCTATTATTACATCAACCAAGATACAGTGAAAAACCTCCGTATGCATACCCTCCAGACCAACCATTCCATACTTGAGCTGAGGCAGAATAATACCAAATATAGTCTTACGGTTAGAGAGTGCAGATTGACAAATCAAGTGCAAAGTAGACAGATATCAAGAATGCATCTTTAATTTATAAATCTTACGCAGCAGGAATGAAGCTCCCTTGAGCCTAGATGTATGTGCACCATATGCAGGAAAGTAAGAAATGCTTCAGACACAAGGTTCTTACCAATTGCTCGACATACTTGAAATGCTTCTTCCCTAATTCATTATCTGTGTAGAACTCCTGCAGGAACTTGATGCACTTCTCTGCAAGAAACAGCAGTCTTTAGTTTTGCTCCCATCTCCATTATACAGTAATGCTTCAAAAATACCCCACTCCAAAGGTGAGCCTGGCATTGTAACACCTGGTCCAGCAAAAATAATTAGCAACTAGGTTCTGTCTGTGTGGAGCCTGCATGCTCCCCCATGACTCTGCTGGTTTCCTCCCAGATGCCAAAGACATGCAGGTTTCTGGGTTATTTGATGGATGTAATTTTGCCCTGGTAGATAGGTGAGATTCAGAATCAGGAGCTCATGGAATGTGGAAGGACAAGGATAGTGGTTTTCTCCAGCATTTTGTGTGTTGGCCTTTGACCAATCACAGTAGCCTTGTGCAGATCATTTCCCAAATAGACCCATTAGACTTCACCCCAATACTGCTTCCTGAGTTTCCTATACCTAGCCTAGATCAACACCCCACCCCCCACCATCACCAGTATACCTCAACGTTATGACCAAGTCACTGGAGAACTTACGGATATTAAAGTCAGGATAAAGAGACATTCGCTTGGAGACACTCTGGCAAACTCATTGCAACACACACAAAAGTTGCTGGTGAACGCAGCAGGCCAGGCAGCAACATCTGGTAGACTCATTGCTTTACTTTTAAGATCAATGATAACAACAGGTGACTCAACATAATTTCAATAGTTACAATGACATCGTTTACTTCAGTACTTTGGGTTGACAATGCTTCCTTCAGAAATGCATCCAGGCGAATGTTCCAATACCTTCCTTGGCTAGGACAAACTACTTTTAAACTTCCCTGAACTTACACAATGTTACAATAGTGCAGATGTCTTAACTTCATAGTTAATGCAGAGCAATTAACACAACCTCATTGCCTTAACTGACGCATATACAGACGTCTCACGGTCACCATTTTGCAAACCACATCTCTTGGACTGTGCTTCACAAACAATATCGTTTATTTGCGAAGTTGTGTTTTTAACTTAAATTAACTGCTTGCAATTTACATTAAGAACTGCAGACTGGTTCTTGTTTGAATTAATATTTACGATATTCACATAACCAGCAGACACTCCCCACCAGTATCTCATCCTGAGAACCGCCTCTGTCCCATTCCGGCAGTGTGACCGGTCCAGATGCATGAAGCCTCTATACCCAAAACACCAACTGTCCGTCCACGCCCCTCCCCCGACCCACGACTTCCTCCAGCCCCCTGTTCGTTACCCTTTCCCATTCGCCGGCTCTGCAAGTCCCGGTACAGCCGAGGCCAGAGCCCCGAGCCCCATCACTAACCACCCCCGAACCGAGCCCACTCTAACCAATGCTCCGGATAACCCCAGCCACCTTTCTCGCTCTGATAGTCTCTCGGGGGCATGTTCACCGCTGGCGCTCCCTCCTCTGGCCGCTCTGTGTCCGGGCGATCCCTCCTCTGGCCGCTCCGTGTCCAGGCGCTCCCTCCCGCGCGGACCTCAGACTGAAACTGGCGCGAATCCGCGGCCCACGTGACCGCCGGGGCAGACGGCTCCACTCGGTGAGGTGTGGGGGGGGGGTTGCTCTCTTGTCGGACTACACACAGAAACTCCCCGGCTGATCGTCCGCACACAGGCCCAATCGGGCGGCACTGTCCAGCGGATATTAACGCAGAAAACGACGCCGGACTCACGGCCGCTTTCACGAGGGCGCCAGGACGTCAGTGCTCTCCTCCAGTCACTCCCCACCGGCCCGAAGGTGCCGCGGCTCAATGGCGCCAAAGCACCCGGCAATCTCATTGGCCGCAACGGCACCCTCACCTTTCACCCTGAACGTCATAGAGCGGCTTGTACAGAATAACAAAGGCGCGGAGTGCGGCTCCGGTCTGGACCCGACGCCAGGGTGACTCCACGGTATAACCCAGTGACCACTGACCCCGGGAGCACCCACCCCCGGACATGGGGTTCCATAGTCACCGTGACCCCGATGGCACTGCCCGACCCCAGGGTGACTCCACGGTGACCACTGACCCCGGGAGCACCCACCCCCGGACATGGGGTTCCATAGTCATCGTGACCCCAATGGCACTGCCCGACCCCAGGGTGACTCCACGGTATAACCCAGTGACCACTGACCCCGGGAGCACCCACCCCCGGACGTGGGGTTCCATAGTCACCGTGACCCCGATGGCACTGCCCGACCCCAGGGTGACTCCACGGTATAACCCAGTGACCACTGACCCCGGGAGTACCCACCCCCGGACGTGGGGTTCCATAGTCACCGTGACCCCAATGGCACTGCCCGACCCCAGGGTGACTCCACGGTATAACCCAGTGACCACTGACCCCGGGAGCACCCACCCCCGGACATGGGGTTCCATAGTCACCGTGACCCCGATGGCACTGCCCGACCCCAGGGTGACTCCACGGTGACCACTGACCCCGGGAGCACCCACCCCCGGACATGGGGTTCCATAGTCATCGTGACCCCAATGGCACTGCCCGACCCCAGGGTGACTCCACGGTATAACCCAGTGACCACTGACCCCGGGAGCACCCACCCCCGGACGTGGGGTTCCATAGTCACCGTGACCCCGATGGCACTGCCCGACCCCAGGGTGACTCCACAGTATAACCCAGTGACCACTGACCCCAGGAGCACCCACCCCCGGACGTGGGGTTCCATAGTCACCGTGACCCCAATGGCACTGCCCGACCCCAGGGTGACTCCACGGTATAACCCAGTGACCACTGACCCCGGGAGCACCCACCCCCGGACGTGGGGTTCCATAGTCACAGTGACCCCAATGGCACTGCCCAACCCCAGGGTGACTCCACGGTATAACCCAGTGACCACTGACCCCGGGAGCACCCACCCCCGGACGTGGGGTTCCATAGTCACCGTGACCCCAATGGCACTGCCCGACCCCAGGGTGACTCACCCTGACTCCACGGTATAACCCAGTGACCACTAACCCTGGGAGCACCCACCCCCGGACGTGGGGTTCCATAGTCACCGTGACCCCAATGGCACTGCCCGACCCCAGGGTGACTCCACGGTATAACCCAGTGACCACTGACCCTGGGAGCACCCACCCCCGGACGTGGTGTTCCATAGTCACCGTGACCCCAATGGCACTGCCCGACCCCAGGGTGACTCCACGGTATAACCCAGTGACCACTGACCCCGGGAGCACCCACCCCCGGACATGGGGTTCCATAGTCACCGTGACCCCGATGGCACTGCCCGACCCCAGGGTGACTCACTCTGACTCCACGGTATAACCCAGTGACCACTGACCCCGGGAGCACCCACCCCCGGACGTGGGGTTCCATAGTCGCCGTGACCCCAGTAGCACTGGCTATAAAAACTCCCCCGAACTCCTGTCAGAACGGTGTGACAGTTTTTGTGTTCTGTGGACCAGAATGTTCAATGTGGTTCGGCACTCTGCGGTCTTAAATAAATTGACAACCCCCGCAGAGATGAGAGAAAACCTGCAGATACTAGAAAGCCAAGCAACACACACACAGAATGCTGGAGGCCAGGCAGTGTCCATGGAAATGAGTAAGCAGTCGACGTTTCGGGCCGAGGACACTGGAGTCCTGATGAAGGTTCTCGGCCTGAAAAACCGACTGTTGATAACCCGGCGCACCTGTGCTTTGGTGGCAGCAGCCTGTAGGTTTTAAGGAACGAATCACGGAACTGGGGAACCCAACAGGCCTGGCAGTATCTATGGAAGCAAAAGTTGAGACCCTACATGGGGATTTTAGGTTTGCTGAACTATTGGTTCTTACTTTATTTGAACAACTTTATTGTTTAAATGTTATGTAATAGACTATCACAATTTCCAGTAGATTTGTTAAATTTAAAGGGAGTGCTGGAGAAAAAAAATGAATTTAAAATGAATACAGGAACTGGATGTTGGTGAGCAAAGTGGAGTGCAGCGGAAGTCATAAGGTCTTAGAAAAGTACAACATAGAAACATGCCCCTCAGCTTATCTGTGCTTATTTGTGCTGAACCATTTAAACTGCCTAGTCCCATACAGCTGCACCTAGAACATAGCTCTCTATCCCCTTGCCATCCATGTACCTATCTAAACTTCTCATAAACATTGAAATCAATCTGCATGCACCACTCATGACCCCCTAATGATAAAGTTTCCCGTCATGTTCCCCTTAAACTTTTCACCTCTCACCCTTAACCCATGACTTGTAATTGTATTCCCACCTAAACAGTGGAAAAAGCCTGCTTGCATTTAACCTATCTATACCCCTAATAATGTTGTATACCTCTATTGAATCTCCCATCAATCTTCTGCGTTCCAAGGAATAAAGTCCTAACCTATTCTGTCTTTCCTTATAACAGGACCTCCACTTCCAGCAACATGCTTGTACATTTTCTCTGTGCTCTTTCAACCTCACTTCCAACCTGATGGTATGAACTTCGACTTCTCGAACCTCCAGTTATGCCCCCCTTCACCATTCCCCATTCCTATTTCGCTCTCTCACTTTCAGACATCCCACCCTGCAAAAACTCATTTCAGGGAGGTAGCACCATCAATTTGCAGGAGACTCCCGGAACTTCCGGGAGAGGTGGGATGTCTGCAATAGAGTAGCTCCTTAGCAGCTAGCCAGCTAGTTTAAATAATGTTAGCTATGCTAATGAACAAATGACACCTGTTAAACTCACCTCAACATGTCTTTTACAGTCTTAACCCACCATGGGCAATAGAAAAGTCACTGTTACAAACTGTGCAGCGAGCAACACTGTCATTATTTTTGACCCCTATTGGGCAGGAGTACACTTTAGTGTAGTCTGGGGTGACGTACGTCTTATATTTTCTTTGGAACACTGCTACTCTGACTTTTTTGGAACTCTCTTGCTCTTGCTCTCGCTCTCTCTCTCTCTCTCTCTCTATCACGCACTCTCTCGCTCGTGGTCACTCTCACTTGCGCTCGCTCTTGCTCTCTCTCGTGCTTGCTGTCTCGCTCTCTCGCGCGCTCTATCTCTCGTGGTCGCTCTCACTCTCTCGCGCTTGCTTTCTTGCTCTTGCGCTCGCTCTTTCGCTCTCTTTCATGCATTCTCTCACGCTCGCTCTCAAAAAATCAATTTCCGGGACATTGTATATAATTTGCGGGCATCAGGGAGCCACTATTAATTTGCGGGAGACTCCCGGAACTTCCGGGAGAGGTGGGTTGTCTGCTCTTTTATCTCCTTACCTGCCCACCACCCCCCTCTGGTACTCCTCCCCTTTCCTTCTCTTCCATGGCCTTCTGTCCTCTCCTATCAGATTTCCCCTTCTCCAGCCCTTTATTTCTTTCACCAGTCAACTTCACAACTTTTTACTTCACCCTCTCCCAGTCTCACTTATCACCTTGTACTTCCTTCTCCCCTCCCCTCACTTTCTTAGTCTGACTTCTCATCTTTTTTTTCCAGTCCTGATGAAGGGTCTCAGCCTGAAATGTTGACTGTTTACTCATTTCCATAGATGCTGCCTAGCCTGCTGAGATCCTCCAGCATTTTGTGTGTATTGAGAGGTAATAACTATTCCTCAACGTTGTGGTGTAGGGCCTGAGGCTCCTGTACCTTCTTCCTGATGGCAGCAGCAAGAAAAGAGCATGAGCTGGGTGGTGGGAATCCTTGATGACAGATGCAGCTTTTCCGTGACTACCCTTCATGTAGATGTGCTCAGTGGTGGGGAGGACTTACACTGGGCTGTATCCACTACTTTTTGAGGATTTTCTGTTCAAGGGCATTGGTGTTTCCATACCAGGCTATGATGCAACCAGTCAATATACTCTCCACTACTCATCCATAGAAAGTTTGTCAAAATTTTAGATGTCATCCTGAATTTTCACAAACTTCTAAGGAGTTAGGGGTGCTACCATGCCTTATTCCTAATTGCACCTGAGCGCTACGCTCAGGACAAATCTTCTGAAATGATAACACTGAGGAATTTCAAGCTGCTGACCCTCTCCACATCTGATAAGGATTAGCTCATGCACCACTGGTTTCTTCTTCTGGAAATCAATGATCAGCTCCTTGGTCTTGCTGACATTGAGTGAGAGGTTTTTGCTGTGGCACCACTCAACCAGATCTTCAATCTCCCTCCTATATGCTGAATTATCATCACTTTTGTTTCGGCTGATGACAGTGGTGTCGTCAGCAAACATAAATATGGCATCGGAGTGAGTTGTGAAGTGTAAAGTGAGTAGAGCAGGGGGCTAAGCACCTGTGCTGATCTGATGGAGATCATGGAAGAGATGTTCTTGCCAATCCAAACTGACTGGGGTCTGCAAGTGAGAAAATTGAGGATCCAATTCCACAGGAAGGTATTGGGGCCAAGATCTTGAAGCTTATTGATTAGTTTTGAAGGGATAATGGTATTGAATGCCAAGCTGTAGTTGATAAAGAGCATCTTATATATGTATCTTTGCTGTCCAGACGTTTCAGGGTTGAGTGAATGAAATGGCATCTGCTATGATGGACCTGTTGTGCCCATTGGCATTTTAGATTATGAGAACACTCAGTCCTCGTTTATTGTCATTTAGAAATGTATGCATGCATTAAGAAATGATACAATGTTTCTCCAGAGTGATATCACAGAAAACAGGACAGACCAAAGACTAACACTGACAGGACCACATAATTATAACATATAGTTACAGCAGTGCAAAGCAATACCATAATTTGCTAAAGAACAGACCATGGGCATGGTAAAAAAAGTCTCAAAGTCTCAAAGTCCCGAGTCGATCGACTCCCGAGTCCCCGATAGCAGGCGGTAAAGGGAGAAACTCCCTGCCATAAACCTCCAGGCACCGACAACTGTCGATGCATTGGAAGCACCTGACCACAGCCGACACTGAGTCCATCCGTCCGAGAACTTCAAGCCTCCGACCAGCCCCTCCGATACAGCCTCCCGAGCACCTTCAACCTCATCCCAGCTGCCGAAACAAGCAAAGCTGAGGATTCGGGGCCTTCTCCTCCGGAGATTCCGGTTATCACACAGTAGCAGCGGCAGCGAAGTGGGCATTTCAGAAGTTTCTCCAGATGTTCCTCTGTACTCTCACATCCGTCTCCATCAAATCAGAATTGTGCCCAGTCCCCTACTTGACAAATAACAGACATCACCACCAAAGTGGCCGCGCACGCTGCATCGCGCCACCATCTTCTCCTCCTCCTCTGAGATCCAAGTCTCTCAGACTGGAGTTGATACGTCTCATCAGCAACCTCTCAAAGCAATTCATCACAGTGGACATAAGCGCTACTGGATGATGGTCATTGGGGCATGTTACCATGTTCTTCTTAGGCCCCAGTATAATTGAAGCCTGCTTGAAGCAGTTGGGTACCTCAGACGACCGAAGTGAGTCTTTAAAGATATCGGTGAGCACTCCAGCCAGCTGATCAGCACAGGTCTTCAGTACTCGGCCAGATACCCCATCTGGGCTGGATGCTTTCTGTAGGTTCATCTTCCTGAAGGATGCTCTCACATCAGCCTCAGAGACAGAAGTCACAGAGTCTTTGGGGGCTGTCAGAGTTCGTGAAGGTTCCTCTATGTTTTGACTGTCAGTGAGCACTGAAGGCATTGAGCTCACCTGGGAGTGAAGCCTTGTTGTCACCTCTGTTGCTTTGTTTCCCTTTGTAAGAGTAATAGCATTGTAGGCCTGCTACCGCTGTCAACTGTCCTTCAGTGATTCAAAGTCGGTCCAGAATTGCCACTTTCACATGAGATGGCTTTCCAGAGATTGTACCTGGGTTGTCAGACCTGAATACCACAGATCTGGACCTCAGCAGATAGTGGATCCCATAGTTCATCCAGGGCTTCTGGTTGAGGAAGACTGAATGATGTTGTACAGACACACTCTTCTATGTCTGTTTTTATAAAGTTTGTGACAACTTCAATGTACTCATTAAGATCCTCCTATGAGTCCTTGAACATCCCCAGTCCACCAATTCGAAGCAATCCCATAGCCACTCATCTGCCTCCTACAACCACCTCTTTGTTGTCCTAATCTCTGGAGCCTTGCTCTTTAGCCTCTATGCAGGTAAGTGATCAAATTTCCTGAGATGTGGTCTGAGCATGTTGTAGGTATTCCTTTTCATAGTTTAGCAGTGTGTCTAGTGTGTCGGGATCCCTGGTGCTGCAGGTTATATGCTGGTGATAGAACATAGAACATTGAATAGTACAGCACAGTACAGGCCCTTCGGCCCACAATGTTGTGCCGACCCTAAACCCTGCCTCCCATATAAGCCCCCACCTTAGATTCCTCCATACATCTGTCTAGCAGTCTCTTAAACTTCACTAGTGTATCTGCCTCCATCACTGACTCAGGCAGTGCATTCCACGCACCAACCACTCTCTGAGTAAAAAACCTTCTTCTAATATCCCCCTTGAACTTCCCACCCCTTACCTTACAGCCATGTCCTCTTGTATTGAGCAGTGGTGCCCTGGGGAAGAGGCGCTGGCTATCCACTTTATCTATTCCTCTTATTATCTTGTACACCTCTATCATGTCCCCTCTCATCCTCCTTCTCTCCAAAGAGTAAAGCCCTAGCTTTACCCTTTAACAAGAGGTCCACAACTGTGATTCAAAATGCATTGGAGTGGGTTGTTTCTTGTTTGGTGACCACATCATTCTATATCTCAAGTGTCTGCTTAATGTCAACTTTTGATGGTTATGTTTGGCTGGGCCGGGGGGGGTGGGGAGCTATCATCCCCTATATAAGGCAGTAGCCAAAACGAGAGTTACAATTATGTAAAGAGCATCCAGGATCATGGAGGAGAACTCTCTCAATAAGTAGAATGGTCAGTACTTAATCATTAGATGTTCCAGGTTGGGGGAACAAGAGTATGATAAAACCATCTCATTCGAGCCTCACTAAGCGTTTATCATGAAACACGCACTCCCGCCTTCTGCTTCACTGAATCGGCAGCTTGGTGTATCCTGTGTATCGAGAAACCTTCACTCATACCAATACATCTGTCATGTCTGGAGTGAGCCATGTCTCCATGAAACACAGAACTCAATTCCCCATTTCCCTCCAATACAGCAATCTTGACCTTAAAGATTTTCAATCTTGTTCTGCAACTCGGTATTTGCTAACAAGATGCTGGGCAGAGGGAGTTTCATTCCTCTGAGTCTCAGTTAGGCTGGGGTCCTCCCCTCTTTCCTTTCTTCCAGCCATGGCAATGGTTCTCTGTCCACTTCAAGATGCTGTCCCTGCATGCATGACAGTTAAGCCCAGAGTTCTTCAGGAGACTGAGAAATTGCTGGTTCAAAGTATGTTGCTTCTAGGGAAATTACAGGCTGCAGATTGCAGTGAGAGTAATTCAAAAGAGGTAAATTAGTAAGTTTTGTAAGTAGCCTGCAACACATCACCATGATTTGCCCGGTGCCATCTTGCATACAAGATTAAGTACATCCAGGTAGCATAAAAGGAAATACAAAACAAAATGCTGAATATAATGTTACAGTTACAAACAAGTGCAGTGCAGGCAGACAACAAGGTGCAAGGGCCATGGCATGGTAGACTGGTGGACCAAGGGTTCATGGTTCGTATATTAAAGGTCCATTGGGAACTCTGATTACAGCAGGATAGAAGCTGTTCTTGCGCCTGGGTGGTTTATGCTCTCAAGTTTTTGTATCTTCTCCCCCATGGGAGTGGGGAGAACAGCCAGATCAGAGGGGCCCTTGATTATTTTTCTGCTTTCCTGAGGCAGTAGGGAGTGTATGGACACAGCAGAGTACTTGTCAAGCCACTTGGCCCACAGTGGCGTGCCAATATCCTGCTAATTTGATTGTCAGTGAGAAGGAGATATTATCATGAATTTACACAGATCGTGATCTTCCGGTAAGGAAGATGAGCATCCAATTGCAGAGGGAGGTACAGAGGCCCAGGTTCTGTAGCTGATCGATCAGGACTGTGGGAATGACCAAACATGGAAATGGGGAAGAAATGTGATCGAAGTGATTTTGACCATGGAATGACTGTTGGTGCCAGATGGGGTGGTTAGAGTACCTCAGAAACTGCTGGTCTCCTGGGATTTTAAGCACCCAACAGTCTCTACAGTTTAGCGAGAACATTGTGGAAAACAAAATACATCCAGAGAGGGGCAGTTCTGTGGGTGAAAATGCCGTGTTAGGGGTAGAGATTGGAGGAGAGTGGCCAGACTGTCGATGGTATCTCAAATAACCGCATGTTAGAAAAGTGAAGTCCAGAAGAACATCCCTGGACGTACAGCGCATCAAACCTTGAAGTGGATGGGCTACAGCAGCAGAAGACAATGCACATGCAGAAACACCTCCTGTACAAAATAAAGTGGCCACTGAGTTTATACTTCCTCTTACTCTTAGAGTCAACATCCCTATCCTTCTGATGAAGGGTCTCGACTCAAACCAAAAGCAGTTTATGTTTCTCCATAGATGGTAAAAGTTCAAAGTAAACTTATTTTCTAAGTACATATATGTCTCCATATGCTACTCTGAGATTCATTTTCTTGCAGACACTCGCAAGAAACAATAGAACCAATGAAAAACTACACACAAGCACTGACAGAAAACCAGTGTGCAAAAGAACACAAACTGCAAATACAGATAATGCTAATAAACAATAATAATAAATAGATAAATAATAAAATAATATTGAAACATGAGATGCAGAGTCCTTGAAAGTGAGTCCATAGGTTGTGGAATCACTTCTTCATTGAAAGTTCTCCATGCTGGTTCAGGAGCCTAATGGTTGCAGGGTGATAACTATTGTTGTGGGACCTTAGGCTCCTGAACCTCGTTCCCGATGGCAGCAGCAAGAAGAGATCATGGCCTGGACGGTGGGGTCCTTGAAGACAGATGCTGCTTTCTTGCGGCAGTGTTCAGTGTAGATGTGCTCAGTGGTGGGGAGGGGTTTTGCTGTGATGGACTAGAATGTATCCACTACTCTTTGGAGGCTTTTCTGTTTACGGGCACTTGTGTTTCCATACCAGGTCATTTTTTATTTTATTTTATTTAGTGATACAGCATGGAGTAGGCTATTTCAGCCTTTCGAGCCCCAGAAACCCTGACAAACCCAATTAACCCAACCTAATCACAGGACAATTTGTAATGACCAATCAACCTATCAGGTACATCCTTGGACTGTGGGAGGAAAGTGGAGGAGTCAGAGGAAACCCACGCATTCCATGGGGAGGATGTGTAGAACCTCCTTACAGAACGGGGCCAAAATTGAACTCTGAAGCACCCTGATAGCATCGTGCTATTTGAGGATCATGAGGATGATTCTGGGAATGAAGGGGTTGACATTGAGGAGTGTTTGGCAGCTTTGGGTCTCTGCTCATTGGAATTTAGAAGAATGCAGGGCGATCTCAATGAAACCCACTGAAAAACAAAAACAACAGGAATTCTGCAGATGCTGGAAATTCAAGCAACACACATCAAAGTTGCTGGTGAACGCAGCAGGCCAAGCAGCATCTGTAGGAAGAGGTGCAGTCGACGTTTCAGGCCGAGACCCTTCGTCAGGACTAACTGAAGGAAGAGTGAGTAAGGGATTTGAAAGTTGGAGGGGGAGGGGGAGATCCAAAATGATAGGAGAAGACAGGAGGGGGAGGGATAGAGCCAAGAGCTGGACAGGTGATAGGCAAAAGGGGATACGAGAGGATCATGGGACAGGAGGTCCGGGAAGAAAGACGGGGGGGGGGGCACCCAGAGGATGGGCAAGAGGTATATTCAGAGGGACAGAGGGAGAAAAAAGAGAGTGAGAGAAAGAATGTGTGCATAAAAATAAGTAACAGATGGGGTACGAGGGGGAGGTGGGGCCTTAGTGGAAGTTAGAGAAGTCGATGTTCATACCATCAGGTTGGAGGCTACCCAGACGGAATATAAGGTGTTGTTCCTCCAACCTGAGTGTGGCTTCATCTTTACAGTAGAGGAGGCCATGGATAGACATGTCAGAATGGGAATGGGATGTGGAATTATGTGGCTTCATCTTTACAGAAACCCACTGAATGTTGAAAGGACTAGATAGGGTGGAGAGGATGTTTCCTATGGTGGGGGTATCCAGAACTAGAAGGCACAACCTCAAAATTGAGAGGTGGCCCTTTTAGAACAGAGGTAAGGACGAATTTTTTTTTAGTGAGAGAATAGCAAATCTGTGGAATGCTCTGCCACAGACTGCGGTTATCGAAACTCTCTGCTTTTGTTGTTCAACTGCCATAAATCTTGGGCTGAACCATCACTAACTCTGGGGAACCAGCTCTAACCAATGGATAACCAGCAAAATCATAGGGATAACCAGAGCTATCCGTGAGATATCCAGCATTAACCCTGGGGTAACCTGCAGTAATCATTTGTAACTGGCACTAACCCAGGGTAAATCAGAACAAGCCCTAACATTACCAGCTCTCCCAGTTAACCAACACTAACCCTGAGTTAACCAGCGCTAACCCTGAGTTAATTAGAGCTAACCCTTAGTTAATCAGAGCTAACCCTGAGTTAACCAGCGCTGACCCTGAGTTAATCAGAGCTAACCCTGAGTTAACCAGCGCTGACCCTGAGTTAATCAGAGCTAACCCTGAGTTAACCAGCGCTGACCCTGAGTTAACCAGAGCTAACCCTGAGTTAACGAGCGCTAACCCTGAGTTAATCAGAGCTAACCCTGAGTTAATTAGAGCTAACCCTGAGTTAACCAGAGCTAACCCTGAGTTAACGAGCGCTAACCCTGAGTTAATCAGAGCTAACCCTGAGTTAATTAGGGCTAACCCTGAGTTAACGAGCGCTGACCCTGAGTTAATCAGAGCTAACCCTGAGTTAACCAGCGCTGACCCTGAGTTAACCAGAGCTAACCCTGAGTTAACGAGCGCTAACCCTGAGTTAATCAGAGCTAACCCTGAGTTAATTAGAGCTAACCCTGAGTTAACCAGAGCTAACCCTGAGTTAACGAGCGCTAACCCTGAGTTAATCAGAGCTAACCCTGAGTTAATTAGGGCTAACCCTGAGTTAACGAGCGCTAACCCTGAGTTAATTAGAGCTAACCCTGAGTTAACCAGAGCTAACCCTGAGTTAACGAGCGCTAACCCTGAGTTAATCAGAGCTAACCCTGAGTTAATTAGGGCTAACCCTGAGTTAACGAGCGCTAACCCTGAGTTAACCAGAGCTAACCCTGAGTTAATTAGAGCTAACCCTGAGTTAACCAGAGCTAACCCTGAGTTAACGAGCGCTAACCCTCCGTCACAACCACTGTGGGCAGAGCGGGTGAGAAGGCGGGGAAGTCGTATCAGGACCGCAGCCGATTGGCTCCTTGGTTCCCGTCGCTCTGGTGACGCACGCCGACGGACGTCGCTTCCAAAGCGTCACGACGCGGCCTGGCGGTGGGCGGGGGCGATGATTTCTCAGGTGTTTATTCTGTCGTCCCGCGGCGACCACCTCATCTACAAAGACCGTATCCCGGGGCTGTGGATGAGGGGAACCGGGACAGAGATGTGTTTGCAGTGGGCCCGGAGACGCAGGTGTATAAACAACAGCAATGGGTTAGGCCAGTTCCTGGTGCCGACAGGGAGGGAACACCTCGGGCTCTGCGGAGCGAGGGTGGTGAGAGGATCGGGGTTTGTATCGCGCTCCCGTGCGGAGCTGGCGGTCTGTGCATCCTCCATCCTCCTTGCTGCACCCACTCTTGTGTATGCCCTGTGGTTGCCAGCAAGAGTGACTGTGAGTGTGTGAGAGAGAGTGACTGTGTGTGTGAGAGAATGAGAGTGTGTGAGAATGAGAGTGACTGTGTGTGTGAGAATGAGTGTGTATGAGAGAGTGAGAAAGAGTGACTGTGAGAATGAGAGTGACTGTGTGAGAATGAGAGTGACTGTGAGAGTGAGAATGAGAGTGACTGTGTGTGTGAGAGAGAGAGTGTGTGTGTGTGAGAGAGTGAGAATGAGAGTGACTGTGTGAGACAGAATGAGAGTGACTGTGAGACAGAATGAGAGTGACTGTGTGTGAGACAGAATGAGAGTGACTGTGTGTGAAAGAGTGAGAATGAGAGTGACTGTGTGTGAAAGAGTGAGAATGAGAGTGACTGTGTGTGAGAGAGAGTGAGAATGAGTGACGGTGAGAGAGTGAGAATGAGAGTGACTGAGAGAGAATGAGTGACTGTGTGAGAGAGTGAGAATGAGAGTGACTATGTGTGAGACAGAATGAGAGTGACTGTGTGTGTGAGAGTGAGAGTGACTGTGAGAGAGTGAGAATGAGAGTGACTGTGTGAGAGTGAGAATGAGAGTGACTGTGAGAGAGAGTGAGAATGAGAGTGACTGTGAGAATGAGTGTGTGAGAGTGAGAATGAGAGTGACTGTGTGAGAGAGTGAGAATGAGAGTGACTGTGTGAGAGAGTGAGAATGAGAGTGACTGTGTATGAGAGTGACTGTGTGTGAGAGTGAGAATGAGAGTGACTGTGTGTGAGAGTGAGAATGAGAGTGACTGTGTGTGTGAGAGAGAGTGACTGTGTGAGAGAATGAGAGTGACTGTGTGTGAAAATGAGTGTGTGAGTGAGAATGAGAGTGTGTGAGAGAGTGAGAATGAGAGTGTGTGTGAGAGAGTGAGAATGAGAGTGACTGAGAGAATGAGAGTGACTGAGAATGAGAGTGTGTGAGAGAGTGAGAATGAGAGTGACTGTGTGAGAGAGAGAATGAGAGTGACTGTGAGAGAGAGTGAGAGTGAGAATGAGAGTGACTGTGAGAGAGAATGAGTGACTGTGAGAGAGTGAGAATGAGAGTGACTGTGTGAGAGACAGAATGAGAGTGACTGTGTGAGAGTGAGAATGAGAGTGACTGTCTGAGACAGAATGAGAGTGACTGTGTGAGAGTGAGAATGAGTGACAGTGAGAATGAGTGACAGAGAGAGAGAGTGAGAATGAGAGTGACTGTGTGTGAGACAATGAGAGTGACTGTGAGAGTGAGAATGAGTGACAGTGAGAATGAGTGACAGAGAGTGAGAATGAGAGTGACTGTGTGAGAGAGAGAGAGAGTGAGAATGAGAGTGACTGTGTGAGAGAGCAAGAGTGACCATGTGTATGTGACTGTCTGCGTTTGAGTGAGAGTGACTGTGTGTGTGAGTGAGCTCGAGAGTTCTGTGTGAGAGCTTGACAGTGTGGAAAAGAGAGTGACTGTGAGCGAGCTCGAGAATGTGTGTGCACTTGAGTGCGTGTGCAAAAGAGTGACTGTGAGCAAGTCTGAGAGTGATGTGTGTTCACTTGAGTGTGACTGCGTGCATGTGAGCGAGCTCGAGAGGTGTGTGTGCACTCAAGTGACTGTGAGCGAGAGTGATGCTGTGTGTGTACGACACTCTGTGTGTGCATTTAGTGCTAACTGAACGTAGATGGAGGCACAAGTTCTCCACAGGGGGTCCACTCTGACAATGACTTTTTCTTGACTGAGCCGTTCAGTTCGTGGTGAGGATCAGAAGGACGTCATCGATGTTTTCTACCAGAAGGTGACATGTTTACCCAGAGACCAGGCCCCTGTTGTCATGGTGAGTGATCTATATAATTCCTCAGAAGCTGAACGTTTCTGGTTTCATCCTGTGTTGGGAGACATGATCCGAGCCTCTCCTACACGATCACTCCCCACTCCCACTGACCCACTGGTCATCACGTGGCGGTTAGCTTATCCATTCTAAGATGTGGGAATACTTGCAGTGCGTAATCAAACGTTTGGTTCTGGTGACAACCTCAGGTACAGGTAGATGGGACCAGGCAGAAAAACAGGTCAGCACAGACTGGAGGGGCAGAAGGACCTGTTTCTGCACTGGAGTGTTTTGTGACTCTGTAACTTAAGGGGTTAGAAGATTCCCTGTCTGCACCCAACTGCAATCAGGCTGATCAAGTGGTGGGTAGTATTCGTGTTACCTGCTACTCGACCATGATCTGCTCCACGGATTCTGGCTGTACTTCTTGTTGCCTCAGAAAGCAGCAGCCACCACCCACCCCAGACATTGTCTCTTCTCCCCCCTCCCATCAAGCCGAAGATACAAAGCATGAAAGCACATAACACCAGTCTCAAGAACAGTTTCCATCTCACCGTTATCAGACTCTTGAATGGACCTTGTATGATAAAACTGCACTTTTGACCTCATGATCTACCTCGTTATGATCTTGCACTTTACCCGCACTGTACTTTCTCTACATTGTTATCGTTTTACCTTGTTCTGTTATGCATTATGTAAGGATTTGATCTGTGTGAACGGTACGCAAGACAAGCTTTTCAGTTATCCTGGCACATGTGATGATAAACTAATAACAATACTGTCGACCTTCCCTGGGGAGGTCACCGTTGACCAGAGACCAGCACCAAAGGGCAGCAGTTCCTGCTGAGTCTTGTTGGCTGTAGGGTGGGGTTTGTACATCTGTGGTTGCACTGGTGTTCGCTGGATGCCTGGGTTCTCTCCCACGCTCCAACGACCTGCTGCTGCATAATATCCCTTAAATACATATTAAAATGTGAACTATAGACGAAAAATGTCAAGAGGAGTTGAGTGACATGTGGGAGACTGTATGGAAGGGCTACAGTGAAATAAAGGAGTGGGAAAAGACTGATGGGATCACTCTACTGTGGATGGTGGTGGAGTTGTCAGATCGAATATGATGTATTAAATATTGATTACCTTTAGAAAAATGTAAGTGGACTGACACGTGCATAGTCTGGCCTCACTTATACAAAGTCACAGCGTATCAATTAAATTGAATATGAATTATAGTCCAGGATCATCTGGCTCTCTAATTGCCTGGTGTAATGAGGCCACAGCTTTACTCAAGGATCTGGTCCCAGAAGACCTGAATATTCACACCATCTACACACACAGTGCACTGTTGTGACAGTTTGCACTTAGTTATAAAATTCACTCCATTAGCTCACCACCAACTTCAGCAGTACCTCCCGAATCTGTAGCTGCGCCATCTCAAAGGACAAGGTTGGTAGGCACAGGAACAGTGTTTGTTGTCCAGCTGTACACCATTTCTTGGTCCTGATGCATGGTCACAACTAAAAATGTCAACAGTTCCTCCTCCCTCCACAGGTGCCACTCAACCCTGACAATCCAGCAAATTGTTCATTGCATCATTTGCTTTGTTACTAATCAGGTAAGGAGCCTACTGTATAATGAAAATATCCTCAGGTTACAGCAGTACAGAACAGGGCTCCCCTTGCCTTCAATGTCAAAATGAAGCTTATTATCATAAGTCCATGTTTGCACAGGTGCAATGAAAAACTTGGAAAAGTTCATTGTAGTACTGTGATCAAAGTGCTCTTAGTGTTTCTATGCTGAGGTAGTGATTAGGGTCAGTGCAGATCAGTTCAAGAACCCAGTGGTTGAAGGGAGATAGCTGTTCTTGAACCTGGTGGTGGCTTCTTTACTTGTGAGAAGATGGTGGATATTGCCCTGAGGCAGCACTTCCTGTTGATACCACCAGTGGTGGGGAGAGATGTTGCCTGTGATCTAGTGGGCAGAGTCCACTCCAGCTTTTATATTCCTATTTGAGTTGTTGTACCAGACTGTGATGTGATAAATTTTGGTCTTGCCAGGAACCACAGCATGAGAATCATCTGCTTAGATGATGCTTTGCACTGATTGTTGACTGTGCTAATCATTCTTTAATCAGCATCACCAAGGCCTACAGTACATTCACCTCCGACAGAACACGCTCTACTTCGTGGCCACCACTCGCTCTAGCCCTTCTCCGTTCACCATCATCCAGTTCCTCAGCAGGTAACTTGCTGCTCTGTTGTAGTGGGATGTGGGGATATGTTACTTGGGGCTGTGTGTACTTCCCGTAGCAGTGCATTTGAAGCCTTGACTCACTCCCAGCTGCTGGGTCACCGGGGACACCTCTGCCAACCCAGCACAAAGGTCTCAGGTCCATCAAGTGTATTTTGACCCTGACTGGTGTGATTGGGTGATCCCGGCTTCGCTCTCACTGCAGGACAGAGAGTGAACAAAAGCAGAATTCAGCCATTTGGCCCATCAAGTCTGCATGTGAACATGGCTAATTTATTGTCCCTCTCGACCCCAATGGGGGAGCTCAGGAAACCCTCACAGTCTCAGGAGGATGGCCTGATCGAGTGTGTATGGTCTGGTCAGTATGGGGGGGGGGGGTTACTGTCACTGTGCTGTGCTGGCGGCTGACCCTGGCTCGTGTCATTAGGTTCGTTGGTCTCATCAAGGATCACTGCGGGACTCTGAGTGAGAAAACGCTGCGGTTAAACTTCGCCCTGGTCTATGAGATGCTGGATGAAATGTTGGTGAGTGCTCAGGAGGCTGTTACTGAGGGAGAGAGTCACACCCCCACCCAAGCTCTCACCTGCTGGCTCCAACTTGCCTCGACTCAAATTCACTGTCAGCCCAGCCCCGACCCTGGCCTTGGCCCAGCTCCCCACCCTTGACCTCCCCCTTCCCCAGCCTCAACCGGACCCCTCCCCAACCCCTGGCCCTAGCTGGGTCCAACTCCACCTCCCACTCCCCTGGCTTTGACCCAGCCTCTTGACTCCTTACCCCAACCCGCACCCTGATCTCTGGTTCTTGAACAGCTTGACTGTTCCCCAATTCCAGCCCCATGCCGGTCAGCCTGGCAATCCCACCATCTGTCTCCCTTGACACGGTCTTTCTCGTCCTCCTGTGGGAAGTGAGCAGAGCTGTGGGATTAACAGAGGGTTACCGGGAGAGCACTGGGACTGAGGGACGATGATAGTGATGTAGCTCATTACTCCGAACTGGTGGAGGAAGAGCTGATACCACCTTTACCAGATCCATGGCTCTGCATTTCAAGTTCATGTTCAGGTATTCTGTGAGAGTAGCCAAAGCCTCTAACTCTGGCACCTCTTCTATGAGAGCACAGTGTAGCAATCAGAAAGTTTGTCCGAATCTCGCTGCTAATTTTTCGACCCAAATTTTTAAGTTTATGACTCCTGACTTTTTGATCCCTCTCTTTAATTCTGTTAACCAGGGCCTTTTCAAGTCCTGTCTTTGCCCTCCTCATTGCTTTCTCAAAGATCTCTCCTATATATTCTGTGAGCAGGATTATCCCTCAATAATGATGATCGGTTAGCCACAGAGAGGATCTGAATTTACTGATAAGTACCTTTATTGTCTCAACTAACCAGCACGTAAATTTACAAATGAACTGTGTGCACACCTGCCAGGTTTCCCTGACCCTGCATGAACAGCCATAGAAAAGGTGATACCCAGGAAAAAGAACCATGTGTTCCTTGTGGTGCCAATCTAATTTCCACGTGTCTGATGTGGGGTCATCTGCGTCCGCGATGGCTGGTCTCCTGAGTTGTCGCTGTCTGTGCTCCCAAAGTCTTTCCATCTTATTCCTTCCCTAATTAGATCAATCGATGAAGCTTGAATATCATTGGCTCAGGTCACCTGACTGACCTGTGTCAAATTCCCAATGGATATAGCCAGGGCTACAAGCAGCATTTCAAACCAGTCTAACCAGGTCACCCAAACACAGGGCCCAGCTGACCAGATCATGGGCTGTTCCTTCTGCAAACCTGCCATTTTCTATAATAAGCAGCTTCTTATCTGAGAAAGGTCTCGGGTTTAGCAGATCCTAAGCAGAAAGTCCTTCTGTCCACGTTCAACTGCTCTAATTATCCCGAAACAAGAGTCAATTCACCAAACGGTTCACAAAATAGCAGCTGCAAAGATAGCCTCACAAAATGGCCACTTCCGTTTCTGCCATCACACGGCAAGAACAAAGACTTTGTTTACACCATCCTTGCCTCATTCTTGTTCACGGATTTATAGATTATAGTTCTGTCTGGCCAACAAATTTCAAAGTACTCACTCCATAACAATTTCCTGTAAGTTGAGAAGTACTGACCTGTGACCCCCGCCTGGCTTCATATGTGTTGTCTCAGTGGTTTCTGAGGAACTCCATTCTTTCCCTGGGTACTTTCTTGCTTTTCAGATACATAAAATTCCATATAAAACGAAAGACCAGGCCCTGAGCCCTGCAGAATCTCGCTGGTAACAACCTTCCGGTCACAATAAAACGACGGTCATCTGTCACAGAGCTGATTTCAGATCCGGTTTTATGCTGTTGTTTGCTGTGGGCAAGCTGACTTCATTGGAAGTGTTGCTAAATGAATGGCACTTTTGTCACCTTCACACAATGTTCAGTCAGGTTAGTCAGGCACTACCTTCCTTTATATCGATGCAGTCTTCCCTGAAATAATTTGCATCTTTCTCTCCATCTATTCCCGTAATTCTCTGGACACCAGAGTGAATCAACTGGCCTGTCTCTTTACTTTACCTCTACTTGTCACTTCAAACATTGGCTGCCCTCACTGCTCTGAGTAGGGCTGATGAGAAAACTGTCAGGGCCTCCACAAGTCATTTCTTTCGTTAGCCTGTCAGTATTTCAATCAGGCCTGGCAAATGAACCACTTCCAAATATTTTACACCCCTCAATACTTCCTTTTTACTGTGTCCCTCCATCCAACATTTCATAGAGCCCTCAAGTAAGAACAACGTGACCTCTCATAGAATGTCAGCTTCACTAATAAACCTGACCAATGTGCCCACACCCACAGATACCTCCTCTAAGTTATCCTAAAGACCCATTTGCAATTACTTTATGGCTGTGTGGAGGGAGCAGGGCAGTGGGGTTAGCTTGGAGAATGATGCAGGGCCATGGGGAGAGATTTGGGCAGTGGGATTAGTTTGTAGACTGATGCAGGGCTGTGGGAAGAGAGTGGGGCCGTGGGATTAGTTTGGGGACTGACAGGGCCGTGGGGAGAGAGTCGGGCCGTGGGATTAGTTTGTAGACTGATGCAGGGCTGTGGGGAGAGAGTAGGGCAGTGGGATTAGTTTGGGGACTGACAGGGCTGTGGGATTAGTTTGGGGACTGACAGGGCCGTGGGATTAGTTTGTAGACTGATGCAGGACTGTGGGGAGAGAGTGGGGCAGTGGGATTAGTTTGGGGACTGACAGGGCCGTGGGGAGAGAGTGAGGCAGTGGGATTAGCTTGGGGACTGACAGGGCCGTGGGGAGAGAGTGAGGCAGTGGGATTAGTTTGGGGACTGACAGGGCCGTGGGGAGAGAGTGGGGCAGTGGGATTAGTTTGGGGACTGACTCGGCTGTGGGGAGAGAACGGGGCAGTACAGACTGCAGACTAGCAGAGTAGATAACTGCATATAGAACAAAAATTGGTGCCTGATTTAGGAAAATAATGAAAGTTGATGATGTGTGAGGTGGTTGAAGTGGAGGACGTGCTGTGCCCAGTGGGAAGTTGCTGAAGTGCAGGTTGGTGGGTGGGTGTGTTGACTGGGTAACTCTGAGACTGTATTGAGCCCGTTTTGCTGCACAGGATTATGGATACATTCAAAGCACCTCCACTGACATCTTGAAGAACTTTATCCAGACCCAGCCGGTGATAGCCAAACCCTTCAGTCTCTTTGAACTCAGTAACATTGGACTGGTGAGTATCTGCTCCCTTTTATCCTCTACCTTCTCCATCTTCTCTTTCCTTTTCAAACTAGCTTTTGGAGGGAGTCTGAGGAAGCACTTGGAGTGATGTGTGAAGAGGATTTGAGTGGGAGGCTGTTGGTGTTGGTGATGGTACTGTGGGCAGTGGGAATGGAACTGTATTGAGAAACGCTGGGGATGTGGGAGTGGTACTGTCTCTCTGCATGAATGAACGTGACTGACTCTGTGCATACGTGTGAGTGAGCGAGAACGGATGGCGCTGCGTGTGCATGCGAGCTATGTTTAAAGCAGAGATTGATTAGTAAGGGTATCAAGAGTTATGTTCAAAGGCTGGGGTTGAGAGGAAAATAAATCAATATGCTAAAATGGCAGAGTAAATTCGATGAGCTGAATGACCTTGTGGGTAGTGGTTCTGCAGGTACAGTGTGTTGGGAGGGGGAGATGGGCTTGGTCACGTCGGTGGGGTGTTGGTTGATAGGGGGAGGGGGCTTTGGGCTGGAGCAGTGCGTGAGGGTCACTTGGGACACTGAGCCGTGAAGTTTGCTGTTTGCTGACCCTCGTTGCCTTGCAGTTCGGAGCAGATACTCAGCAGAGTAAAGTGGCGCCCAGCAATGCAGCGAGCCGACCTGTGCTGGCCATGAGTGAGCAGGTGAGTGGGGAGCGGGGTTTCCTGAATTCAGGGGATGACGTTGTTGGACATGGGGCCACCTCACTGGGACACCTGAATCCTTCCCCCCTCCCCCAGCCGCTTGCAGTTACTGGGGTACAGATTCTGCCCCCTGCCAGTTACTGGACTGCTGCTTGTTGCTGGCTGCCTTCTCCTCTGAGCACACACTGTCACTATGATCCAGGTTTCGCACGCAGGGGTTGTTGGAGGGAACTGGGTCACGCTGCATTGGATATTGATCCCATCTGTGTCCCTAGGGCAGATGGTTGTTGGCGGAGGAGCCAGTGGCTGGGACTGGGCTTTGGAGTCCAGGATGCAGGAATGTTGAGCACTGACTGGGCTGGGGCAGGTATTCTCTCTGTACTCCTTTCTCCCCCCCAACCCACTGCCTCGGAGCAGTTGTGACCTGCTGCTGAACATCAGCGTGGTGAACTCTTTTGTTTCTGTCTCAGGGGTCGAAAACGGAAATCTTTGTTGACGTCATCGAGCGTCTGACGGTGGTGATTGGAGCCAATGTAAGTCTGTGCTGCAGTGCTGGGGGGGGGGCTCCCAGCAAGGTGCCGATGGTCCGACCAGGTGTCTGTCTCTCTGCCTCCGAGCTCCCTCCTTCATCCCCTCTCCTCCTCCATCCATTCCCCCTCCCTGAGAATATCTCTTCACCTAGAGTTCTGAATTGTTACTGTGGTCTGCCCTGTTGGGGTGCAGTTACAATAGGTTCAGTAGGCTTTTTTTTAAGGGAGTTAGTGTCATTTGGATAATGTGGGACAGTGTGATGGAGTGACAGATCAGTCCTGCTGTGGTGGGTGCTGGAGCAGGAACGAACGGCCTGTCCTCTGGGTATTTCTTCTCTCCCTGTTTTGCAGGGGAGTCTCCTAAAAGCACACGTCCAGGGAGAGGTGCGCCTGAAGTGCTTCCTGCCCAGCAGTACAGGTGAGTGCCGCATTGGAGATACCGTAATTGGGTGCTGAGGAGCGGGTTGATGCTGTTCACCCGCACACGCCATATTAACCATAGTCAACCCTGTCCTGTGCCTATTCACTTGGCTCTTCCTGGCCTCCAGCGCCCGTTCCGGCTGCTCTACGCTGATCTCCCGCCTGCTCACATGGCTGTCCCACACCTGTGATGCCAGCTCTCCATCCTGGTCCATCTCTCCTTCACCCCACCACTCAGCTACAGCCACATTTTGCCCGTTCACCGCATTCTCCGTTCTGTTACCCTTCATTGCTCAGTGCTTCTACTGGGGTCTAATGTTTGTTGTCACTATTGACATAGAAAATAGAGTGGTACAGCACAGGAACGGGATAAACAGCCAGTGATATTGTTCAAACTAATTAAACTAACAACAGCTGATCCTTTCTGCTTGCACATGTTCCTTATCCCTACATTCTCTGATCATTCATATCTCTATTTGAAAGGGATTCGCACATTCCAGGCACCCGAAACAAAAACTTGGCCTGCACAGCTCCTTTGAACTTTTCCCCCATTCACCTTTAAATGCATGCCCTCCTGAATGAGACATTTTGGCCCTCCCCCGCAGAATCTTTTAAACTTCCAGGTCTCCCCTCAGCCTGTACCCCAAAGGAACAATCTAAGTTCATCCGATCCCTCTAATCCAGGTAAATCCTTGTACATCTCTTTTGCACCCTCCCCAAAGCCTGCACGTCCTTCCTGTAATGAGGCAATCAAATGAATACAATATTCCATATACAGTGTCACCCGGAAAGCTGCAACATTACTAACTGACACTTGAACTCAAAGACTCGACTACTAAAGCCAGGCATGCCCTGTCAACCTGTGGAACGCGTTTGGCTGGTTAAACTCCACTCCCCACCACTGAGTACATGTATATGGAACACTGTCGCAAGAAAGCAGACATCCCACCCTGCAAAAACTCATTTCAGGGAGGTAGCACCATCAATTTGCGGGAGACTCCCGGAACTTCCAGGAGAGGTGGGATGTCTGCAATAGAGTAGCTCCTCAGCAGCTGGCCAGCTAGTTTAAATAACGTTAGCTATGCTAATGAACGAATGACACCTGTTAAACTCACCTCAACATGTTACAGTCTTAACCCACCATGGGCAATAGAAAAGTCACTGTTACAAACAGTGCAGCGAGCAACACTGTCATTATTTTGACCCTATTAGGCAGGGGTACACTTTAGGGTAGTCTCAGGTGAAGTAGGTTTTATATATTTTTTTGGAACCCTCTGCCATGGCGCGCTCTCGCTCTCTCACTTGCGCTCTGTCTCTCGCTCGTGCACTCTGGCTTGCTTTCTTGCGCTCTCTCTCTCGTGGCCGCTCTTGCGCGTGCGCGCTCTCTTGTCACTCTTGCGCTCGCTCGCTCTCTCTCTCTCTCTCTCTCTCTCTCTCTCTCGCTTGCTTTCTTTCTCTCTCAAAAAAAATCAATTTCCGTGATATTGCATATAATTTGCGGGCATCAGGGTGCCACTGTTAATATGCGGGAGACTCCCGGAACTTCCGGGAGAGGTGGGATGTCTGAGAAAGCAGCATCCACCATTAATCCTGGCCGTGCTCTTCGCACTGCTACCATTGGGTAGGAGGTCCCACACTACCAGTTATTACCCTACAACCATCAGATGGCGATGACTGCAATCACCACTACTCTGAGCTTGATTTTATGACCTACACTCACTTTCTAGGATTCTCAATAAATTTTTTTTATTTGCTGTTTGTCTTTTACGCATTGGTTATTTGTCAGTCCTTGTTTGTACGTATTCAGATTTTTTGTAGATTCTTTCATATTCTTTATTTTTCCTGAAACTATCTCAATAAAACGAATCTCAAGGTAGTATATGGTAGCATATACTCTGGCAATAAATTTACTTTGAACTCTGATCTATGACTTCTCTGCTTGTTTCTGCAACTGATCTATGTCCTGCCGTATCCTTTGGCAATCTGCAACACTATCCACAATGCCATCACTCTTTGTGTCACCTGCAAGCTCTCTAAACCACCCATCCACATTTTCATCGGGGTCATTTGTATGTATCGTGGACAGCAGAGGTCCCAGTACAGATCCCTGTGGAGCACCAGTGGTCAGGGCCCTCCAGCCACAGTGTTGAAAATCTGCTGACATTGGAAATCCAGCTGACACACACAAGGTGCTGGTGGAACGCCGCAGGTCAGGCAGCATCTATGGACAAGAGTCAACAGTTGACGTTTTGGGCTAGGGCTGCAAAGAAAGATGAGAAGTTAGAGCAAAAAGGTGTGGGGAGGGGAGGAAGAAGTACAAAGTAGTAGGTGATAGGGGAAACTGGCATGGGCAGGTAAGGAAATGAGGTGAGAGGGGGAAATGGTGAAGGGTGGGGGGAGGCATTACCAGGTGTTTGAGCAAACGATGTTCATGCCTTCAGTTTGGAGGCTACCCAGACGGAATATAAGCTGTTGCTCCTCCAATCGCCACTGTAAAGGAGGGCATGGACTGGCATGTCAGAATGGGAATAGGAAGTAGAATTGATGTGGGTGTCCACCGGGAGATCCTGCTTTTTCTGGTGAGGCAGTCTCCCAATCTACGTGGGTCTCACCAATATACAGGAGGTCACACCGGAAGTACGAGGTAGAGTAGATGACCCCTAACAGACTCACAGGTGAAGTGTCACCTCACCTGGAAGGACTGCTTGGGCCCTGGAGGATAGTGAGGGAGGAAGTGTATGGTGGGTATGGCACTTGTTCCGCTTGCAAGGAGGGAGATCAATGGGGAGAGATGAATGGACAAGGGAGTCACGTAGCGAGCGATCTCTGTGGAAGGTGGGGGGGAATGGAAAGGTGTGCTTGGTGATGGAATCTCGTTGGAGATGGCAGAAGTTACGGAGAATTATGTGCTGGATGTAGAGGGTACTGTAGTGGTAGGTGAGCTCGAGGAACCCTATCCCTGGTAGGGTGGTGGGAGGATGGGGCGAAGGCAGAGGTGCATGAAATGGAAGAGATGCGGTTGAGGGCAGCATTGATGATGGGGGAAGGAAAGCCCATTTCTTTGAAGGAGGATATCTCATAAATTCTGAAATGAAAAGCCTCGCCCTGAGAGCAGATGTGGCGAAGATGGAGGAACTGAGAGAAGGGGATGGCATTTTTACAAGTGACAGGGTGGGAAGAGATATAGTTCAGGTAGCTGTGAGAATCGGTGGGTTTATATGTTTGTAAAAGATATCAGCATAAACTAACTCCAGAGATAGAGACAGATAGAGAAAGTGGAGCAGGGTGTTGGAAATGCCCAGGTAAATTTGAGGGCAGGGTGGAAGTTGGAGGCAAAGTTGATGAAGTGTTTGAGCTCAGCATGGGTGCAGGAAGCAGCCCTGTGCCATTGTCGATGTAGCATAGGAAAAGTTGGGAAGTGATACCAGAGTAGGCTTGGAACATAGACTCCTCCATCCTCCGGAACCTTGTCTGTGGCTAGAATAGACAGCAGAGATCTTAGTCAAGGCTCCAACAATCGCATCTCTTGCCTCTCTCAATATCCTGGGGTATATCCCATCATGCCCTGGGGACTTATCCACCTTAATGTTCTTTGAGACATCCATCACGTCTTTCTTAATCTCAAAATGCCTGGGTATAATAGCACGCTACACATTGTTCTCACTATCCTGCATGTTCTTTGCTGTGGTGAATACAATATAAATACTCATTTAAAACCACAAACACAACCTCCGCCTCTAAGCAGATGTTCTTTTATTCTTGAATGGTTCTTCCCTCTTCCTAGTTATCCCCTTGCTTATGACGTATGTACAGACTACTTTGGGGTTCTCTTTAACCCTACTTTCCAAAGACATTTCATGGCTCTGCCCAGCTCTCAAATTCCCATTTGAGTTTCTTTTCCCCTAGCTTTATTATTCTCAAAGACTCCATTTGATTTAGCTAGCTAATCCTTACATGCGCTTCTTTTTCCCTCTTGACTCAATTCATCACTTCTCTTGACATTCAATGACCCTTTACCTTTGCCATTCTTGTCCTTCCTTACCGATCATACCTGCCCTGTACTCTGTGGACTTTGCCCTTACATCCTCACCTCTTAGATGTGGACTTGCCCAAAAACAGTTCTCCCTAGTTCCTGTCTAATACTCTTGTATTTTGGCCTGCTCCAATTCAATACTTTCCTGCAAGATCCATACTTAAATATAGTTTTCTTAAAACTCAAGGAGTAGTGGTCAGTGTTTCCCTGCTGAAAGATCAACAATCACCCCAGGCTCATTTCCAAACACTGGGTGCAGAGTGGTCCTTCGTCTCATTGGACTATCTGCGTACTGATTGAAGGAACCTTCTTTGAGCTGGTGTTTTATCTGTGTGTGTCAAGGCAATTGTCCCCCTCTGGCTGGAGCAGCTGGACACAGACCATGAGAAGGTAGATTGGGAGATAAAAAATTCCTGACATGCCTCTGTTTCGTGTTGCAGAGATCAGGATTGGGTTAAATGAAGAGTTCAGTGTGGGGAAAGCCGAGATCCGAGGTGAGAGATTTGGGGTTCTGGGAATATGGGGCTGTGGGTGGATTTTTGAGGTGTTAGTCCTCAGAAATGGTCGTGGGAGGAGGGAACTGAAGGAAGACCAGGTGTTTGAGGGTTGGGGTGGGGGAATGGGTGGAATTTATGGGACGGTGCATGATTTGGAATGGCTTAAGGAACACTGAGAGATCAGCACGAGTCGATGTGTTGACTCTAGACCCAAGGTTGATGCTTCCCTCATTGCCCACCTCCCCAAGCCCTTGATTCCCCCAGACCTATGGTAGCACTGGAAATGTCCAGTGACTCAGCCCCACAGCTGGAACCATGTTTTCCCCCACCCTTCCTCATCTCTATAACACAAACAGATACTGCAGAAATACCCTCTTCCCTCCCAGTCTCCTGGGTTCCCACCGTTCCGCACGCCCCATCCACTGGAACAAACGCCGCTCCCCGGTCATTCCACGCAGGTGACCCCTCCATTCTGAAATCATCTCCCTTTCTTCTAGATGAAGGGTTTGTAACCTTTTCTAAGCCATGGACCCCTAGCATGTGGTCTGTGGACTCCTAGGTTGGGAATGCCTCTCTGGATTCACCCCCCAATTAGGAAATGTATCCTGGAGCATCTCTGCTTCAGTGAGTAATGGCTTTTCCTTCACTTACTCCATTCCAGGAGTCCACCTGGCGTTTCTATCCTGAACTGTCTCTGAAAACCACAATTACCGACAATCTGAAAGTGTCACAGCAGATGCTGGAAACACTCAGCAAGTCAGGCAGCATCTGTTGGTAGAGTAACAGTTTGGTCTACAAACAGGAGTGAGGAAAACTAGCGGCAGAGATTGTTGGGGAGGGGGAGGGCTGGGTAAAATGGGTGAGATATCTCTGGTGGGATGAGACCAAATAATTGAGTTGAAACTAGAACAACCAGAGTAACCAGTTCTGGTACAGACGCAGGTTAGAGAATTTGATACTAAGTCCCGAAAGATGTTCAGTACATTGACCTTGGTTCTCTCTGTTAATAGTACAGGAGGTCTGGTGGGAGATTGTTCTTCAGTGATCTCGGTCCTTGCTGTAATGGTAGGTTACAGACCAAAGAGTCAGACTGAGGGGTGGGATGGGGGAAATTAAACGGACAGGGAACAGGACGCACAGGACCACCCCCGTGGACTGACTGCAGATGCTCAAAAAGCGGTCATCCAGTCTGCATTTGGCTTCTCCAATGTAGGGGAGACCACACTGTAAATACTGAATGTTGGGCACTAGAGTGGAAGAAGTGTAAGTGCTTCACCTGGAAAGATGGTTTGGGTCCCTGGATGGTGGGATGGGAGACGTGAATAGACAGGTTTTATTCCTCCTGCAGTTCCATGCGAAAGTGCAATATGACAAGGTGTGATTAGTAGGGATGGAATCTGTACCTGGTTCAGTTTTCATCCTTCTGTTCGTAGACTCACTCTGATTCTACCAGCTGTATTCATGTGGTCGCACCCTACCAGATACTAAACACCAGAATACTACAGCACAGTACAGGCCCTTCGGACTCAATGTTGTGCCGACCCATACATTCCTTCAAATAAAAAAAAAGTACTAAACCCACACTACCCCGTAACCCTCTATTTTTCTTTCATCCATGTGCCTGTCCAAGAAATACCCCTAATGTTTTGGCCTCCACCACCATCCCTGGCAAGTCATTCCAGGCACCCACAACTGTTTGTGTAAAAACAAACAAACAAATAAACTTACCCTTGATGTCTCCCCTAACCTTCCCTCCCTTAACTTTGTACATATGCCCTCTGGTGTTTGCTATTCGTGCCTTGGGAAACAGGTACTGGCTATCCACCCTATCTATGCCTCTCATAATCTTGTAGATCTCTATTCTACGCTCCAAAGAGAAAAGTCCCAGCTCTGCTAACCTTGCCTCATAAGACTTGTTTTCCAATCCAGGCAACATCCTGGTGAATCTCCTCTGCACCCTCTCCATAGCTTCCACATCCTTCATTTATTCAGAACTGAGATATATTCTTTCAGTTCTACACATCTGTTCTCCATTTTCTTTGCCACTGAGAACTGTCTCATCTTCTCCCTTTCCCAGTTCTGATCAAGTGTTCCAGACCTGCAAGGTTAACTGTTTCTTTATCTACAAGCGCTGTCTTAGCTGTTTCCAATTTTTGCTCTCATTTTAAATCATGTCTTCATTGCAGGTATATCTGTTTTCAATGTGTCAACCTATGAATTGTGGCAGGATTTCCCAGCTTTAAATTCCACCCTATGTGTAGTGAAGCTCAGTGTTCCATCTGTTTAAAATGCCTGGCGGTGTCTGCAAGAACCCCAGTGTTTGGTCTGAAGCGGGTTGTGACAGTAACGGGGAGCCTGTGGGGTTTGGGGTTTAGGATTGTTTACCATTCCTCACAGGGGTCTGTGTTGTTTCAGGGTACGGCACTGCTGTCAAGGTTGACGAGTGCAGCTTTCATCAGTCGGTGAAACTTGAAGAGTTCGAGACTAACCAGATCCTGAGAGTCGTCCCACCCCAGGGGGAGGTAATCAGTGTAACAAACTCCCACCCCCGGGGAGGCAATCACTGTGGCATGCATTCCCTCCTCAGAGGGAAGGTAATGAGGGTGACACCTATGCTGGGGGAAGGTAATATGAAATAAACTCCCACCCCAGGGGGAAGGTAAACAGCATGCTGCACACTCCTGCCTGGGGAAGGTGATCAGTGTGACACATACTCGCACCCCAAGGGGAGGGTAGTCAGTGTGACACCTCACCCCACTGACGCTGTGTGTTCTTCCCCTGCAGATGACCCTGATGCAGTACCAGCTGTCCGATGACCTTCCTGCCTCCCTCCCATTCCAACTTTTTCCCACTGTGGATAGAGACATGAACAGCAAGTAAGGAACGGGATTCCATCCCAAATCTTTCAATGGCCCACCAGCCCTCTCAATCCAGTAATTGAGGGAGGAGAGAATGTTCAGGGTGTGGGGGGGGAGGTCTTTGATTATGTAGGCTGTTTTACCGAGCTAGTGGGAAGTGTAGAAACAGTTTGTGGACAGGAGGTTGCTTTTGTAATGTGCTGAGCTGTGTCCACAACTCTGCAGTTTCTTGCTGTTTTTCACAGAGCAGTTACCATACCAAGTTGTAATACATACAGATAGAACACTTTCTATGATGCATCAATAAAACTGGGGCATGCAAACTTTCTTCAGCCACCTGAGCAAGTAAAGACATTGGTGAGCTTTCTTGGTCTTTATGCTTACATGATTGGAGCAGAATATTGGTTCTATTGATTATATTCAACCCTGGGAACCTGAAGCTCTTAACCCTCTCTACCTTGGTGCTGTAGATGGAAGTCAAGCACGTGCACCACCTTCCTTTCTGAAGTCAAAGACCAGCTCTTTTGATTTGCTGACATTGAGGAAAATATTGTTGTCATGACACAATTTCCTTCCTATACTCTGACTCGTGATTTTGTGAGATTTGGCCCACTAACGTCATGTCACCTACAACCTTGTAGATGGAGTGAGAGCAAAACCCAGCCACACATTCAAGAATGTACAAGGGAGTGCAGTAGGGAGCTGAGGATGCAGCTTCGTGGGGCACCAATGTTGAGGATAATCCTGGTGGACGTATTGCTATCCTTATTGTTTGCAGTAAGTTGGTCACGAAGTCAAGAATCCAGTTGGAGAGGGAATTGTTGGATCCCAGGTTTCAGAGATTGGAGATGTTTGATTGGAATTGTGTATTGAAGATGGAGCTGTAGACATTAAACAATAGTTAAATGAAGGTGACTGTACTGTTTAGATGCTCCAGAGATGAGTGTAGGGCTAGAGTGATGGTGACCACCACAGACCCATCTTGGTAGTGGATAAATTAGTGGGTTCAGGTTGCCTGGGAGGCTGGAGTAAACATGTGCCATGACCAACCTCTAAGCACTTCATGATGGAGGATGTCAGAGCCACCAGGTGGTAAGCAGTAAGGTACACAACCTTATTTTTCTTAAGCACTAGGATGATAGTGCTCATTTTAAAGCAGGTGGGAACCTCAGACTGAAGTAAAGGAGAGGTTAGAAATGTATGCAGATACCCCTGCCTACCAGCTGATTTGTGCAGGGTCTTAGGACATGGCTGACACCGTCCACACCCATTCCTTTCCAAGGGTTCACACTCTACAACCGTGGTCCCCAACCTCCGGGCCGCGGACCGATATGTTGCCGCGAAGCATGGGGGGGTGCAGCGGTGGCCGGAACGCAGCCAGCACATCTTCAAGAAAAAAGCCGAAATAAACAGGCTTTTGCCGATTGTGTCACCTCTGATCTGGGCTGACATTTACGTGCTGGGCGGCACCTAGTTAATTAGCTTGTTTATTTCGGCTTTTTTCTTAAAGATATGCTGGGTGCGTCCTGGCCACCGCTGCATTCTTTGCGGCAATGTATCGGTCCGCGGCCCGGAAGTTGGGGACCTCTGCTCTACAAGACTGACCTGACGTTTGCAGTGGTGACAGTGGATTCAAGTGCATTTTTGGAGAGTGGGTGGTCTTGTGCCAATCCACTTATGTTTAACAAAATGTGTAGAATGCGTTAAGCTCAACAGGAAGGAATGAGCCGTTGTTGATGGTGCTGCCTGACTTTATTTTGTAGCACCTTGCAGCACAGAAGCTCATCTGATTACTTGGAGCAAACTGTATGACTTTCTGTATCGGAGCTCCATGTTTCAACTTCTGTTTGTAAACGGGCAAGGGCACATTCTGGTGGTCTGATTTTCCAAAGTGGGTGTGGGGCGTGAACTAGTAGGCACCTTTGACAAATCTTTACCAGTAGTCAAGGGTGTGTGGGTCCTTGGTGGGAGAGGAGATGTATTTGGTAACACATTCTTGAAGTTAGTATGATTGAAGTCACTGGCAATGATGAAGAGGACTTTCGGATATTTAGATTAGATTTAGATTTATTTATTACATGTACCTCAAAACATACAATGAAATGTGTCATTTGTTTTAACAACCAGCATACCCAAGGATGTGCTGGTGTAGCCCACCAGAGTCACCATACATTTCATTTTCAGGCTGTTGTTGACAGAATATAGTTAACTGAGTGAGGTGTCAAGTCCATCTGAGTTGGGAGACTGCCATCACAGTAGTTGCAGTGAACTTCTGTGGCAGGTAGTACAGCCAGCACTTCACTATTCAGTATTCCAGAAGAGGTGAGCGGGAGCTTACCTGAGCACTGTGAGGAGTTGATTAGAAAGCAAACACCTCCTCCACTTGCTTTGTCCGAGGACACCATACGGTTTCTCTGGTGAACTGAGAAGTTCTACGGGTTGAGTGGTGCTGTCAGATGAAGCAGGAATGAGCCGCGCCTCAGTGAGACAGCATATAGCAGTCATTCAGGTTCCTTTGGTAGGTCAGTCTTAGTTTCAATTCACCAACTCTTTGCTCAGTGTCTTGAAGATTAACCAGTAGCCTGCAAAAACCTGGAAGTGCCTTCCCCCATGCTCAAAGACAGCTTCTATCCTGCTGTTATAAGACTGTTGAATTGTTCCCTTGTAAAATAAGAACTCTTATTACTTCATTATGGCTTGGACCTTGTTGTCTGACTGCACTGCATTCCCTTTGTAACTACAACACTTTATTCTGCATATTGTTATTGTTTTACCTTTTACTATCTTGATGTAGTGATTATGACAAAACGATCTGTACACATTGCTTGCAAAACAAAGCTTTTCACTGTACCTTGGTAATCTGACAATAATAAACCATTTACCAATTACTGACACACCCAATATAGGTGACTAGGTTGGGACAGGTTGCTGTGGTCCCTGCTGTCCCCCTCTCTCCCTCTCACTCTGCAGGCGTTACAAGCTGACGTAGTCACTGCATGAAATAATTTCCTGGGACTTGGTGAGGGTTTTCAGTCATCCAACCTTCTTTCCTTCGTCTCCATTCATGTCTGTTCTCTTCCTTCCCCAGGGTACTGACCGTGTTCCTGAAACTCCGCTCTGATCTTCCCCCAAAAAGGTGAGGAGCTGGTTCGCATGTGGTTCGGCTGCTGAAGGGGGTGGGGGTGTCTGTAGGGTTCCTGTAGACCATCAGCCCTCCCTCTGTCCGTCCTTTCTGCCCTTATCCCCCTTCCCATCTCAACTCCCACAACTCCTGACCTACAAGACAGAGCTACAAAAGTAGGCTCTTACTAATCAAGAAACTATCAAACTAATAAATTTCACAGATTCACCACCCTCAGGCTGAAGAAATTCCTCTATCTCTGTTCTAAAGGGGCAACGTTCTATTCTCTCACCGTAGGAAACATCTGTCCATGACCACTCTATCGAGGCCTTTCAAAGGTTTCAAAGAGATACCCTTTCTTTTTCAAATCATTTTCAGAGGCTCCACTGGACCCTTTCCAATGCTAGCATACCCTTTCTTAGATAAGGGACCCGAAACTACTGGCAATACTCCAAGTGTGGCCTTACCATTCCTTTACAATGCCTCAGAAATACATCCTTGCTTTTATATTCTAGCTCTCTTGAAATGAATGCTAACATTGCTTTTGCCTTTCTTAGCACTGACTCAACCTGAAAGTTAACCCCAAGAATCTTTGTACCTCTGACTTCTGAATTTACTCCCCATTTAGAAAATACTCTATACTTTTATTCCTTCTACTAAAGTGTATGATCATACATTCCCTACACTGTATTCCATCTGCTACTCCTTTGACCACTCCTAATCTAAGACCTGCAGACTCCCCTTCTTCCTCAACACTACCTGCCCCTTTACCTATCTTTGTATCATCCACAAACTTGGGCAAAGCCATCAGTTTTGTCATCCAAATCATTGACATACTGTGTAACTGAAAAGAAGCAATCCCAACACTGATCCCTAGTCACCAGAAGACAAACACAAAAGGCTCTCATTATTCTTTGACTCCTGCCAGTCAGCCGATCTTCTGTCAATGGTGGTATCTTTCCTGTAATACCACGGGCTCTTACCTTGTTCAGTGGCCTCATGTGTGGCACCTTGTCAAAGGTCGTCTGAAAATTCAAGTACACAACATCTCTCCTTTGTCTATCCTGCCTGTTAATTCCTCAAAGAATTCCAACAGATTTGTCAGGCAAGATTTCCCCTTAAGAAAACGATGCTGACTTTTGCCTATTTTATCAAGTGTCTCCAAGTGCCCTGAAACCTCAGCCTTAATAATGGTTTCAAATATCTTACCACCGCTGAAGTCAAGCTAACTGGCCTATGATTTCCTGCCTTTATCCCCCCCTCCCTTCTTAAAGAGTGGAGTGATATTTGCAATTTTCCAGTTCTCAGGAACCATACCAGAATCTAGCAATTCTGTAGATAACTACAAATGCCTTTACAATCTCTCCAGATACCTCTTTAAGAACCTTGGGGTGCAGTCGATCTTGTTCAAGTGATTTACCGATCTTCAGACCTTTCGACTTCCCAATCACCTTCTCCTTAGTAATAGCAACTACACTCACTTCTGCCCCCTGACACTTGAATTTCTTGTGTACTGGTGGTCTTCCACATTGAAGAGTGATGCAAAATACTTAGTTTGTCCACCATTACTACCTCTCCAGTGTCATTTTCTAGCAGTCCTATATAGAGTCTCACCTCTCTTTTATTACTCTTTGTATATGTGGAACAAAACTTTTGGTATCATGTTTTATATTATAGGCTAGCTTCCCTTCATATTACAGCTTTTCTCTCCTTAATGCTTTTTTGTTGACTTCTGTTAGGTTTTAAAAGCTTCCCAATACTTTATTTTCCCGGTTATTTTTGCTATATTGTATTCTTCTCTTTTGCTTTTATACTGATTTTAACTAACCTTGTCAGCTGCCTCCTCTCTCATGCCTTTGTAATTCCCTTTACTCCACTGTGATACTGATATATTTCAAATCTCTTACTCACTCTTCCTTCAGTTAGTCCTGACGAAGGGTCTCGGCCTGAAACGTCGACTGCACCTCTTCCTACAGATGCTGCCTGGCCTGCTGCGTTCACCAGCAACTTTGATGTGTGTTGCCTGATATATCAGATCTTTGTTTCTTCCTCTCAAACTGCAGGGTGAATTCTATCATATGATGATCACAGCCTCCTAGGGTACCTTCACATAAGCCCCCTAATAAATCTGGTTCATTACACAATATCCGATCCAGAATTGCTTTTTCCCTAGTGGGCTCAGTCACAAGGTGCTCCAAAAAGCCATCTCGTAAGCATTCTACAAATACTTATGAAGTGAAGATTCCGGACTAGACTGGAATCAAAGGGGATGCTCAACAGCTGTGGCAGGGTTTAAATGCCATAACCTCCTACAAAGTTAAATCTGGTGACGCAGGGACAACGGAGCTTTGCTTCCAGATGAGCTCAATACCTTCTACGCTTGCTTTGACCATCAGAACAGGGGGGAACCATTACGCACCTCCATGTCTCCCCTGATCCTTTGGTCTCAGTAACTGAAGATGACATGCAGGCTGCCTTCGAGAGTGAATCCAAGAAAAGTATCCGGTCCAGATGGAGGACCCAGATGAGTACTGAAGATCTGTGCTGACCAACTGGTTGGTGTATTCACGAAGATCTTCAACCTCTTGCTCCAGTAGTGTGTGGTACCCAGCTGCTTCAAGCAGGCTTGTACTGAAGGTATCCTGTCTCGACTATCACCAGTGGCCCTTACATCCACCGTGATGAAGTGACTTGAATCTGTTCTAATTCACCTACCGAAGCAACAGGTCTACAGCAGTGTCATCTCATTGGCTCTTCACACAACTTCAGAACATCTGGACAGCAAAGATGAAACATCAAGATGCTCTTTATAAATTACAGCTCAGCATTTAATACCATCATCCTCTCAAAACTAATCAATAAACTCCAAAACTTGGGCCTCAAAACCCCCTTGTGCAGTTGGATCCTGGATTTCCTCACTTGTAGGTTCCAGTCAGTCTGGATTGGGTAAAACATCTCCACAATTTCCATCAGCATGGGAGTGCCACTGAGATGTGTGCACCCCCCCCCCCCCGACTCTACTGGGGTTGGGATCCTGTGTGGCTAAGCACAGCTCCAATACCATATATAAGTCCGCTGACAACACCAAACACCACTTGTGGGCTGTATCAAAGGTGGTGGTAAATAAGCACACAGGAGGGAGATTGAAAATTTGATTGAGTGGTATCATAACAACAACCTCTCACTCACTGTCAAGACCACCAAGGAATTGATTGTAGACTTCAGGAGAGGGAAACCAGAAATCCATGAGCCAGTAATTATCGGAGGATCAGAGGTGGAGAAGGTCAGTAACTTTATTTTCCTGGGTGTCACTGTCTCAGAGGACCTGTCCTGGACCCATTATATAAATATAATTGTGAAGAAAGCATGACAGCACCTCTACTTCCTCAGGACTCTGCAGAGATTCAACATGTCATCAGAAACCATGGCAAACCTCTATCGAAGTGTGCTGGCTGACTGACTGCCTTACATCCCGGTATGAGAACACCAATGCTTTTGAGTGAAAAATCCTGCAAAAGGAAGTGGATTTGGCCCAGTACATCATGGGCAAAACCCTCCCAACCATTGAGCACATCGACATGAAACATTGCCGTAGATAAACAGCATCCATCAGAGACCCTTACTACCCAGGTTATGCTCTTTGCTTGCTGCTGCCATCAGGTAGAAGTTACAGGTGCCTTAGGACGTAAACCACCAGTTTCAAGAACAGTTAACTACCCCTCAACCATCAGGCTCTTGAACAAAAGGGGATAACTACACTCGCTCTACTTTCGGTGTTCCCACAACTGATCGCCTCACTTTTAAGGACTCTTTTTAATGTTATTTATTGCTATGTATATCTGCATTTACAGTTTGCTAATAAATTTTACTTTGAAAATCCCTTCTCTTGGGATCCACACCAACCTGATTTTCCCAAACTACCTGCACATTGAAATCCCCCATGACTATTGTAGCATTGCCCTTTTTACATGCCTTTTCTATCTCCCTTTTTAAATTTGTATCCTACATTCCGCCTATTGTTCGGAGGCCTGTATATAACTCCCATCAGGATCTTTTTACTGTTATGGTTTCTTAACTCTAGCCACAAGATGTAGAATCTTCTGATCCTATGTCAGCTGTTTCCAAGGATTTCTAAGAATTTCATATCATTTCTACCAAAAGAACTACCCCACATCCTTGGATGTTAAGCATTCAACTACCATCTTTCAGCCACGACTCAGTGAAGCCCGTGTCATACCTGCCCATCTCTAACTGTGCTACATGATCATCTACAATAATCCATATACTGTGTACATACAAGCTTTCAGTCCTGTATTCACTTTTTAAATTTGTCTTCATGTTACTGGAAGTTAAATTCTTATCGCTTTCTAAAATGCCTTTTTATTTATTCCGATGTCTCGCCCCAACCTTCTTTCCTCTCTGACCCCTCCCTTTATGCACCTCTCTCTGCTGACAATTTTTGTCACTGTACCCAACTGTAGCCCCCCTGGCCACCATCAGGGTCGCTCGGCTCGCTGTCGTCTAGGGAAACACCCACGGCCCCACCAAACTGGGTAATTCGTTTGTGTGGATGCTGTGTGATGTACCCCACCCCACCCAAATAACAGACAATACACCAGATACGATTAAATGATTTACAGTTTATAGATATTACTGAAACTATATAATTAATAGAGAATAAAATATAAAAGGAAAATAAAAGGCGCCACACTTATCAAAGTTCAATCTCTTCGTGCACAAAACAGTTGGAGCTCTTCTCCTTCACCCTGCGACCCCTCGGACCACCTCGACCGGCTGCCTGGGACCAACAACGGTGGTCAACCAGACGCTCCACATGAGTCCGTTTCCTGTCCTCGCTGAACGCCCTCTTTGGGGTCCGACCCTGTTAGCAGACATCACAGCACCTGGTCCATCCTCTGTCTCGCTCTCCCGCCTTCTGCCCCAAAACCCCGCGCATACAAATCTCCCAGATACACCAAAATCATAACAACTATCCCAATTGGTTAATAGTATCCTCTCATCAACCCCTAACCCACAACAAGCTGCTAACGCAAAACTTCTCAGCGTTTAACATAACAAAGAAGCCATTTTAATTAGCCTACACAGTGACATGAGACGAAACCCCCTTACCCAACCATTTTTGCTACGTGTTAACTACTCTCCTGCCTCCCCCCCCCACCCCCGCACTGACTTTGTTTGCTTCATTCTCGGTGTCCTTTTCCATATCCTTAGGTTCCACGCGACGTTGATCTCCTCCTCTTTACTGCGTGAGACGACCTGACATTTGCACTACTACTAACGATCCTGTTTTTCATTGCAGTCAGGCTCTGAACGTTACTGTGCATCTTCCAGTGCCCAAGGGAACAGCAAGGTTAGAGCTTTAAATCACAGTTCACTGCATTACATTCCCCTCCATTCCCACAGCAATAGTGAGGGATCCAGGCACAGAGTGGGTCACCTCAAGCTGTTATTTACTGTCAAGTCAGCAGTAGGACAAGTGATGGTGAAGAGGCAAGAATGAAATATCTGGCAATGTGGTGTGATCCCGTAATGAGCAATGATCTATAAAAGGAATGGCATTATATAATGTGCTGTGGTCTGTGTAACAGTGTGTTTATGGGGTGGGGCTCTATTTGGTAATGTGCAGTGGTTCAGCAGTCTCCCCCTTTAGCAGAACAAGAATGCCCACAGTGCTCTCTCCAAGGCCCAGCATAGTTGTAGTATGTTTTGAAACATCTTTAATTTGTAGTCACTTCCTCTTGAGATCAAAAGCCATTCTCCACTTGCTGCTGTCCAAGATTTTCAGTGACTTGTGAAAATCAATACTGGGTCTTTTGCCATTTAGAACAAGGCTCAATATTTCTTTGTCCCACTTGAGTTTCTCTACTCTTTTTGCCCATTCTCTCACTTGTTTTATATCATCAGTAAACTCAGATTACGTTTGCTCCTCCCAGTCAAACATAGGTTTTGAATCATCAGGATTCAGGCACTGACCCCCATGGTACCCACTGCTCACCCACCCTGTTACCAGAGAGGGTCTGTTTATTCCATATTAACATGTTACCCCAATTCCATCTCATTCTCTGACCACCTACATGGGGACCTTATCAAGCACCCTCTGAAAATCCAAGTATGGCATTTTCACTGACTCTCCCCTCCATCCTCAAAGGTTTTTGGGATATGATTTCCCCTTCATACTTTTTGTCGTAGATCCCAGCATTTTCCCTGGTGGCTTGGTCGGCCTGTTTTCAGGAAGAGCTTCTTCCCCTCTGCCATGATTTCTGAATGGACAATGAACACTACCCTCACTACTTCTTTAAGTTACTTACTATAGTTCAGGTTTTTTTTTGCATTATGTATTGTGCTGCTACTACAAAGACAACAAATTTCATGACATATGCCAGTGATATTAAACCTGATTCTGATTCATTTTCTTTGGTTTAATCTGCAGGAATTGTTCTTGAATACACCCACAAATATCCATTATCTCTGTAGTCACTGCTGTCAAAGGTTTCACTGAAGGTGATCAGGTCATTGGGGTTTATCATTCCATAGTTTGGTCCTGTAACATGCTGTGGTCAGGGTAGGGTCTGGATCTTGTTCTTCAGCCTGCAACAGGGTTTCATCTTGCAGTGTGTTACTGTCTGTTCTAATGTGAATGGTGACTAATTCTGGCCTATGTTTCAGTCTCTCCCAGGAACTGAGCAGTCCTGATCAGTCTGCTGAGCTGGATGTTAACACTAGGTCTGTGCACTGGCAGATCCCCACCTTTCCTGGAGGCTCACAGTTCACTGCACTGTTCAAGGTGAGAGTGCTGGGGCAAGGAGCTGTGCCACACTGTTGGGAACAGACAGGTTAAAACTACAGGCTCAAAGTGTTCTGAGGTTAAACAAAAAAGAAATTTGGTCTATTCTCTACTTGGGAAGGAGCGATGATGCTGTCAGTCCCTTCGCTGAGCAGGGACACTTGGACAGGCAGACCTATTCCCCTGGTCTCAATGTGGGGTGGGGTGAGATTCATGGCAAAAAGTAACCGTGTTCATATTCCTTTTGTGCAGCTAGAGGTCCCTGGACTGAGTGCCTCATCGTTGCTGGAGCTTGGTCCCGTCTGCATGCAGTTTGAGCTGCCCATGACCACCTGCTCAGGGCTACAGGTCCGATTCTTGCGTGTGACTGCCTCGCAGGCTCCGCTACCTCATCGCTGGGTCCGCTACGTCACACACAGCAACTCCTATGTTATCCGCATTTGAAGTACTAATGTACTGATGAGAATAGGTTTGCGGAGGGGTGCAACTACCCAGGGATGCCCAAGAATTGAGCCCCATCAATGTAAGGAGGCCACTTAATCAGGTTATTGGGGCAGTGAAAATTACCTGGGTAGTGATCACAGAGTCATCCTGATGAGTTACTGGGACAGAGGCAATGATTCCATCATTGCTATGCTTTCAGAACAAATGTACATTTGATGTAAATAAGAATCTTTGAGTGTGTGCTTTTAGTATAATTTATGGAGGATGGAAACTGGAGTCCAATCAAGATGGCATTGAAGCATGTGCGATGTCACAGGCATAAGGATCTCTGCAACAGATCAGGAGAGGAAGGGAAGTGTTAGAGGGGTAGCTGTGATCGGGAAGAAATGTATTTGTGAGCTGGTGAGTTTATAAGGAGTGGTTTGAGGGAGGAACGTGACATCTTAGGGATTGGCAGATAAGACAATAAATATTGAAGCAATTAAAGTTACAGATGTGCAAGAGGCCAGAAATGAAAATGAAGAGTGACCTTACAATTGTACGGCAAAGAAGAGTTACAGAAGGAATGAAGGGAAAGGACATGGAGGGGTTTTCAAACAAGGGTCAGAACTGAGCTGTTCCTTAACTGCAGCAAATATCACTCAGCAAGCACGTTTGAGTTGGATGATCATGTACAGGTGGCAGAGGGGGTTGGATGAGCATGGGGCAGGGGAAAGCGGTTAGAGAGAAGATCGTTGAGATTTGGAATGATCAAATTTAAGAGTGACCATGTTACAGGTAAAGGTTTGAGCAGCTGAAGAGGGGCAGTAACAGGTTAGGTGTATGTTCTGAAAGTTCAACTTGGTGTCAGAATGAAACAGAACCAAAACTTTGAACAAAAAGGAAAACCTTAACTAATTAAGCTGATGATGTTTAATTAAAACTAATCCTTTCGTTCTGCACATGGTCTACATGCTGATTCTTTGCTTGGCAGTGCAGTTTTGACACCAACCACTATATAAAACAAAAACTGGTCCACGCATTGTCTTTGAACCTATCCCTCTCATTGTGTGTCCTCTAGTATTAGACATTTCGACCCTGGGAAAAAGATACCACAAGTCTATCGATACCTCGCAGGTTTATAGACTTCTCAGTTCTCCCCTCGTCTATATTTTTGTCCAACCTTTCCTTGTAGCAGATATCCTGTAATCCTGTTAAACTTCTGCACCCTGACCAAAGTCTCCACATCTTTTCTGTAACAGGTTGACCACAATGTAGAGTAACCAGAATTTTACAAAGCTGCAACATAACTTATTGACTCTTGTACTCAGTGTCTTTACTAATAAATGTAACATGCTATACACCTCCTTTAGCACTTAATCAACCATGGACATATCAAATCCAGAACAAAAATTTATAACCATCTGGTTCAGTAACATCTTGCAGGAAGATGGATGAACTGGGAGTGAGTAGAAAGCTTGTGGTTAGAACAGAATGCAATTGTTCTTCCCAATATTTAGTTGCAGAAAGTCACTACTCTGTATTTAATACTATAATTCATGCATGGTTGACATTTTAGAGTAAATGATTAACACCAGGTGGTGTCAGTTTAAAGTTTGAAACGTTTGTAGTGTCATTGTGTGTAATCTTGATGACGAATAGATCCAGACAAAGAAAAACTCCCAGACCACAATCAGAAGTATTTATCCACCTATTCTCAGACACAGGTAAATGCACCTCAATTCTTCCTGCAATCCAGGGGGCAAACCATACAATTTCACATTGTGTCTTCACCTTTTACACCAGATTCTCAATTCAGCAACAATCCCTCGGATTCTGTCAAATACCTGTGGTAGTCCCAGTAAATAACTAATGTACTTTACTACTTCAGTCCCCTTTGAACATTTTAGACCAGGCATTCAGACTCCCTTCCCTGATGACCCTTCTTTAAAGTAAGTGACTTGTTAAAGTTTAGCACTTTTTCCTGATGCCAGGACAGATATTAATCATGTCCTTTAGCACAGAAGGGGCATTGAGTCACAGAAATGCAGGCTTTCGCCTGAAAGAAAAATTCAAATCCTGCACTTAAAGTACACAAGTGAAGGGGTAACTTCAAATTGCCTTTATTAACAAAATGTAAGGTAAACTGCAGAAACATCTTTTTACAACAAATTTACAAACACAAGTTAAACTATACAAAAGCAAAGACAACTCATACCCTAGGTCTGAGAAGCCTTAATCCATTACTCCTGCCTTGTGATTTCATGAACTACAGTTGCAGGTCAGCAAGTACAATTAAACCAGTGGCCCAGCAGAGACTCGTTTCAAATGTAAATCCCAAATTAATGTACAGCAATCAAAATAAAAGACAAGTCTCCAGCAGCTTCAGAAATCCTAAAGACAGAAAAGGCAGAATTGAAGACAATGTGCATGGTCAACATTATACAGACATCCACAGAGTGCACAATCACAGTGATAAGTACATACCTTCCAACCCTCCCCCCCACCACCACTCAATAACTCAGATCAGAGAGTGGGCGAGGGCAATGAATGATTCCAAAAGGGCACCAAAAACTGAGGATACATTCAAGGACAAAAGCATAGCACAGCAGGTGGAGCTGTTGCCTCAGCTAACTGAGTTGTTTAAAATGAAAATACTTTGCAAATTGCAAAGTCCAGAGCGAGGGATCTTCAGGGAAGACATCTAGACTAATAGATCTATGTATATTAGACCTTTAATGCAGAAATGTGCTTAGAACCTTAATGAGAGCGTTATCAAACAAAAAAGAAAACAGGTGCTACAAAAGGGTACTTTATATGAAATGACCACAAATATTACACAGTAGAGTGTAAAGCAATTCCAGAACCACTTCACACAATGTGGAAGTATAAAGCACACTCCAAATGTTACTGGGATAATCACAGCTTTCAAGATCAAGGCCGATAGGATTTTTAGGTAAGTGAATCAAGGGATTTAAAACAATGGCAGCTGAATAGTTTTGTGGCAAAGATAATAAATTAGACTATCACATGACTCCAACCTCATTACTAGAAGTCACTTACATCAATGTCGAGAATACTTGAGTCAAAGAGATCCTGCAACAGCCCAGCTCTTCCTTGTCTGCCGAGGGCTCCCTGCTGAAAGTTACAGAAAGAATCAAATTAGTAAAATTACAAAATTCATAGGCAAATGAGCTTTTACTCAAGCACACAGATAAAGTGGCTGAGAGTTGACAAATGTTCAGCTGCGTTACTAATACTCATATCAAATTAATCTGGCCTTAACCAAGAAGTCAGCATAGCATCTGGGTAAAGAGTTGAGGGCACACCACACTGATGGCGGCAATACTGAGAACAAAAGCAATAAACTCGATGACTAGGAGCACTTCAGATTTAAGCAAGAGGGCCAAACTTTGATAGGGAAGATGGAATACTGGAGTGGAAACCTACAAACAGATTGTAAGAGCTCCCATTCCTATGCAGTAGGAAGACAAGCTGATTAATGGAGCCCCTCACAGACGGGAGAAAACATACTCGCCAGGAAACATCAGTGAATTTAGAAACAAAAACTGGCAGCACTGTCTACCTACTGTACTTTGTAGCCTCTCAAATGGAGAACTGTAGATCTTGAGTGAACAAGAAGCCCAAAGAAATTAACATTAGTGTAAAACTAGTACTAGAGAAATTAATGGGACTGAAAAGTAACAAATCCTCAAGAGCAGAACACTAGATCTGCGAAGGAAGTGGCTCTGATAATAGCGGATGTGCTTGATTCTGATAGTATTTTACAATTCTACCCTGGGGGAATAAAAGATTGTTTACCCTATCTATAATTCTCAACTCTATAATTTTATAATTTCCAAATCTTCCAAGGGATTATCGAACAGTCCCACCGATTAGACAGAAAACGTAACCCCATTAATAAATAAATAAAGAAATTTCTCAAGTGGCTGAGAGGCTGAATGAAAGGAGATGTTTCTTCTGCTTGGTAGAGGGAGTGGGGTCTAGAATCTGAGGTCAGGGGCCGGCTGGTGGCACTATGACATCGGCGCCAGACCCGGGAGCGGGGATTCCGGGGTTCGCAACCAGTTGGGTCCGCTCCCGAGTATGCTTCCCATCCGTGCCGGGTTAAGTGTCGAGATAGCAACTCGACCTCGTAAAATAAAGGGAAAATGCTGCAAAAATGTCTGTGTGGAGAATGGCGCACCACACAGTCTCTCTCTCGTTCTGCGCCTTGTAAAAAAGCCATGAAAAAGACATCACGGACACACACACACAAAAAAAAAGAATCTGAGGTCAGTTTAGAATATTTGGAGAGAGATGGTGAAATTAATTCTCAACCACAAAAGGCTGTGGTGGTGAAATCAAAAATGTGAAGTTGTCAGGAAGAGGCATGAGGCAGTGATCAGGTGTATAAAGCTTCAGTAAGGTTGTACTTAAGAGTATTGTGCATATTTCTGGTCATCCATCACAGGAAAGATGTAGAAGTTTTGGAGAAAGTACAGAAGATATTTACAAGTATGCTGCCTGCTTTAGAGGGCATGTACTATGAGGAGACATTAGACAAACCATGTTTGTTTTCTCTGGAGCACTGAAGGCTGAGGGGAGATCTGATAGAAGTTTATAAAATGAGAGTTATAGATAGGGTTACCATCTTTTTTTTATCTCCCCCCCCCCCACAGGGTAGAATTATCAAATACCATCAGAATCAGGTACGATTTCACTGGCATACTGAAATTTGCTGTTTTACAGAATCAGAATCAGGTCTATCACTGGCATGTGACATGAAATTTGTTAACTTAGCAGCAGCAGTTCAATACATAATCTAGCAGAGAGAAAAAATAATAGATAAAATAAACAAACAAGTAGATCAGTTACATACATTGAATAGATGTTAAAAAACATGCAAAAACAGAAATACTGTATATTAAATAAAAAGTGAGGTAGTGTTCAAAGATTCAATGTCCATTTAGGAATTGGATGGCAGAGGGGCAGAAGCTGTTACTGAAATGCTGAGTGTGTGCCTTCAGGCTTCTGCACGTCCTATCTGATGGCACAGTGAGAAAAGGGCATGCCCTGGGTGCTGGAGGTCCGGTCTGGGAGCAGCAGTCTATTGCAATACACAGTAATAAAATGATAAATTACTGCAAATATATACAAATTAAATAAGTATTGCAAAAAGAGAGGGGGAAATACTGGGGAAGTGTTCTTGAGTTCACTGTCCATTTAAAAATTTGATGGCTGAGGATTAGAAGCTGTTGCAGAAATGTTGAGTGTGTCTTCAGGCTCCTGTATCTCCTCCTTGATGGCAGCACTGATGGGGTCTTTAATGATGGACGCTGCCCTTTTGAGGCATCATCTTTTGAAGGTGTCCTGGATGCTGAGGAGGCAAGTACCCATGATGGAGATGGCCAAGTTTACAACTTAATGCAGCTTTTTTCAATCCTGTGCAGTGGCCCCTTCATACTAGATGGTGATGCAACCAGTTAGAAATGCTCTCCATGGTACACCTTAGAAAATTTGACAGTCTTGACATATTAATTGAGTGGTGACTTACCAATTCTCTTCAAACCCCTGATGAAATAGTCTCTTTGTAATTGCATCAATATGTTGAGCTAAGATAGATCTTCAGAGATGTTAATACCTACGAACTTGAAACTGCTCACCCTTTTCTCTTCTGATTACTTGATGAGTACCCTTCCTCAAGTCCACAATCAATTCATTGGTTTTACTGACATTAAGTGCAAGGTTGTTGCTGCGACACACTCAACTGGTTGATCTATCCCGCTTCTGTATGCCTCTTGTCACCACCTGAAATTCTGCCAACAATAGTTGTGTTGTCAGCAAATTTATAGATGGTGTTTAAGCGATGCCTAGCAGCACAGTCATGGACATAGAGGGAGTAGAGCAGTGGGCTAAGCATACATCTTTGAGGTACGCCAAAATTGATATTCAGGTTATTTCCGATCTGCACAAACTGTTTTCCCATTGAGAAAGTCAAGGATGCAGTTGCAAAGGGAGGCACAGAGACCCAGGTTTTAGAGCTTGTTGATTAGATCTAAGGGTACGATCGCGTTGAACACTGAGCTGTAGTCAACAAACAGCAGCACAACGCAAATATTACTATTGTCCAGGTGATCCAAGGCCAAGTGAAGAGCCAGTCAGACTGTATCCCCTGCAGTCCTATTGTGGCGATAGGCAAATTGCATAGGGTCCATGTCCTTGCTTTGGCAGAAGTTGGTTCAAGCCATGACCAACTTCTCAAAGCATTTCATCAGAGTGGACGAGAGTCCCATTGGGCAATAGTTGTTGAGGCAGCTCATCTTGCAGGCAGTGTGAAATTAAACAAAATTACAAGCTGATGACACTGAGGGTAATACTTAACATGCAATGAGAATTGGTTAATGAACAGAAAATAAACTGGGAATAAAAGCTCATTTAGGAGGCTGTCACTGGTAGGGGCCAAAGAGACTATGATGGTGTCTCAGCTGACCAATCTGTCGCAGTGACTTGGATGAGGCAAATTGCGTAGATCCAGGTTTACTGATGATAAAGCTGGGTGTCTGTGAGAGCTATGAAGAGGACACAGAGAGGCTTTGTGGAAGGTATCTGCAGGATGAGGTAAATGGGCAAGGATACATGGGGATAATGAAGTAATCCACAAAAAAAAAATATGGAGAGCTTTTTTAAAAAAGAAACTGAGGTATTGGAGCTAACAGAGTGTCTGGTGCATGAATCACATGCTATTAAGTAAGCAGGACAACACAAAGCATGCTGGCGAGCCTGCTTCTGAAATAATATGCAGGTTTGACTTCTCTAACCAAACAGACAGATTTATGATAGACAGAAGGCAATAAAGGTTCATCTGATTGGTTCCTGGGAAGGTGGTACATAGTGGTTTGGCCAGAAGTGCAGATTAAGTTGACCACAGTGTTGGCTGCTCCCACTCCACATGGAATTGTGTGCACCCATTGACCTCCTTTGTGCCCAGTGTCCACGTGTCCCACTTCAGCTCACCTAGCTCTTCCTGCATTTCACATGTCTGACATCTCCCAACATTCCAGATCCTATTCAACCTATATGAGAGTTCAGTTACTGACCAGAATGATCTCGCTATTTGCATCCGAATGCTCGCTGGTGGCATCAGACATAATTTCTCCTGCTTCAGTGTCTTCTCCTTCTTCTTCCATTAGACTCAGCCTGAAACAGAAAACAAACTCAATCATTCACAGGCATTTGTGAACAGCAACACACCTGGGCCAATTACCCCCAGATACAACAGTGGTCCCAATTCTTATTAAACAATGGTCATAATAGTGGCTACATCAATAGTCCATCCCTAATCTAACTTTGACTGACTATGGGTCAACCACATTGGTTCTGGAACTGCACATAGGACCAACTGGTTCTTCAAGCCTGTGCATCTCCTCTCCCATGTTCCTCACCGCCTGTGGCCAAGTGAGTTTATTGCCCACCCATGATTCCTGCCAGACCCATGATTCCTGCTAACTCTGTATAACAGCAGTTAGTCATTTACATTTTGGAACTGGAGGCTGCAGCTTTGAGGGTATTGCTGGAAAAAACTTGCAGGACAGCAGAGTGTACTGTACGCCCCCTCTGAACTACACCTCTAACCATACACACAGAACTTTCCACCTTGCAGCAGTGGGTGTCATCCTGGAACATGCACTATTTGATGTTTAATCTTACCCTTAAAACCCAGAATAACTTCAATTAACAAAACCAACAATCTAAAATAGATCTTAACAGTACCATTGCAGGATCCAGACTAAAATGCCAGTATGCAGGAAATGTGTACAAATGACATACAATCCATCACTTACAACTGCTGCTTGCGAACTTTTTGTCGGGACCGGTCCTTTTGTACTCTGTTCTTCTGAACCCGATTATTTTGCCGCTTATTACGATTTTGAGAGTCAAGCCAAGACCTGCTATACAAAACAAAGAACAATTAGGTGTGATGGGGAGAACTGTTCCAAAAGGGCTGCTTATCTTGCACAGGGTTTCAGAAGATTGACGAATATTACAAGAAATTGTGATGTTACATGCTCAAGGAGATCTTTTTTTTTGTGAGAATGATGTAATGGTCTTTTGGAGGTCACCTGATGTGATTTTCCCGCCAATGTGAGGTCACGTGATGACATGTGCCCCGTGACTATATAAGGGTCGACCCAGGTGACGCAGTTAGTTTTTGAGTTTGTAGATTTCCAGGTAGAACGCGTTGTGCATCCGTTTCTGTTGCGTTTGTTCTTGTGTCGCAGTTTCATTTTTAAAACGGAAGGTGCATTCTCTTACAAGATATTGTATTATTGGACTGGAAATTTGTGGCTGGAAGTGCCAATTTACTCAATTCCGACAGTTTTGAAGGGAGAGTGAAGAATTCATCAAAGTGAAGGATCGAGAGAAGTCAGCATCGTTTGGCAGTTTAATAAAGAATCGACCTTATTGAGTCTTCGTTGGAGAGAACCTGCATCGAGATAACTCTTGGAAAAGTGCAATGAGTTCATGCAAAAAGGTGCTCTCTTTCTCTAAAGGAATTTAAGGTCAGTCGATTTAAACTGTTTATTTTTGGCATCGTGAATCCTGTGGACAGAATCAGTAGTAAAGGTGCATCTGTGAAGAAATCTTTCTCCAGAGAAGTCTCTCCCAATTGAATGTGTAAAATTGTTGGACTTTTGAAGTTATCGCTCTAAGAACTATATCTGACTGTATCGCTTTAAGAACTGTTTTCGCAATTAACGCTTTAAGAACCATCGCTGAGTGGAGTTGGTGAACAGCTGCATACCTGTTAACCTCCGGTGAAAGTTTTCCTTTGCTTTTTCTTTTTTTCCTTATCGTTTATAAGTGTTTAATAAATGTTTAGTTGTTTTTATATAACCTGTCACGATTAATATTCATTGTTGCCGGTTACGTAACCGTGAAAACAAGAGTAGACAGAATGTAATTGAGAGAATAATATACGTGGGAGGGAGGCACAGGAGATACAAAATAATTTTTGCACTGGCTTCCTGGGCAGAACTTGGAAATAGGATATACACAATGAAAGGGAAGATCCAGGAAGCACTGAGGAAAACAGAAACCTTTGCACAAGTCCAAAGGTAAAGGATAGGTAGATAAATGCAGAAGGCATTTTGGATACTTGTTCAGTGGTGCAAAGGCACCAAGGACAGAAAAGTTAGGTAAAACTTTATAAATCACAGGTTAGATCCCAGGTGGTACAATTCTGGTTGCCACACTATCAGAATGTACTGGGGAGAATGCAGAGTCAATTCACTGGGATGGAACATTTCAGCTATCAGAAGACTGGATAGCCTGGGTTTGGTTCCTTTGCAGCAGAGGATGCAGGAGGGGACCTGACAGAGGTACATAAAATTATGAAAGGCATAGATTGGGAAGATCTTAGGAAAACCTTTCTCCATATTAGGATATCTAAAACTCAAAGCCAGAGGTTTAAGGTAAGGGATAAGAAGTTAAGAGACCTGTGGAAAAACCCAAAGGAAGGCGTTATCCAAGACTGGAGGAGGCAGAGGCACTCTCATTTGAATTGACAAGGTACAAAAGACCAAATGCTGATGAATAAGACTTGTACATACTGACCACTAAGTACCCATTCATACATGCAAGGCCAAAGAGCACCTTTTGGGGTTTATGCCCAGGAAAGTTTATGTGAATTACCTCCCAGGAGGGGAGAAGAAGATGGCTGCGTGACAGCAGCGTGCGCGGCCTCTCTGGTGATGAATATCTGTTATCTGTCAAGTAGGGGACCATGCACAATTCTGATTTAATGGAGATAGACGCAAGAGCACGGAGGAACATCTGGAAAATTTCTGAAATGCCTGCTTCGCTGCGGCAGCTACTGTGTGGTAACCGGAATCTCCGGAACTGAAGGCCTCAAAACCCTTGGCTTTGCGTGTTTCAGCGGGTGGGGAGAGGTTGAAGGCGCTCGGGAGGCTGTATTGGAGAGGTTGGTCGGAATCTCAGAGTTTTCGGATGGATGGACTCAGGGTCGGCTGCTTCCAAGGTATCGGCAAGTTGACAGTGCCTGGAGGCTTATGGCAGGGAGTTTCTCCCTTTTGCTGCTGCTATCGGGGACCCGGGAGTCAATAGACTTGGGACTTTGAGACTTTTTTTTTTACTGTGCCTATGATCTGTTCTTCATCAAATTATGGTATTGTTTTCCACTGCTGTAACTATATGTTATAAATAAGTGGTTCTGTCAGTGTTAGTCTTTGGTCTGTCCTGTTTTCTGTGATATCACTCCGGAGAAACATTTGTATCATTTTTTAATGCATGTATGCATTTCTAACTGACAATGAAAGAGGACTAAGTGTACTCATAATCTAACTATACCCCTGTTCAGGGCTTCAGGGCTTCTTCACAGTTCTCTATATCCAATAAGCACTGCTGTTGTTGCAATACTGAGCAGCCAAACAGTGAATTTACATACACCACTGGCAAACAGCAGACCTGTACCAGTCTGCTCATAATTTTGGTGGAAGAATCACCAGGGAACACTACTATTTGATCACTATCTCCATCCAGAGTAGACAATGAGCCGCTATTCAACTTCTCATCCAGAAAGAAGTAACTCTGTACTATTGCAATACTTGATCCCTCCTACAGCACAAGGCTCTTTTTATACTACACGAGAAATGTTTGAATGCAGTTGTGAAGAATAAGAAATCTGGTTTTGGGATGATACAACAATAAACTGAATGTTGGTGAATGTACAAGGAGGAGCTACTAAACATCAGAAGTGATCAGAAACCTGCTGACTACCTTGGAAGTCAAATGTCCTACAGTGAAAGGCAATGACAACCTAACTACTGTCATCAGCAATAACACACAGGACCGAGGCAGGGCAGGGCGCCTCCTTTGATAGGTTACTAAACCATTGTGCTGAAGTGTCATGAAGTACCAATGCTTTTCTATGATCAGTAAATGCAGACCACAAGCCAACTAACCTGTGGGTAAATTCAGATTCAGAGCCCTTTTCAGAATCCTGATCGGAGCCTTGCAGACTGCCGGAGTCCCACTGGGCTGGTCGCAGGATTGTGGAGGTGAGTATTGGTGTTGTCAGCTTATTGCTCATTTGCAGACTGTCTCCACTATGCAGCCATGTCCCATCCGAACTCAGGTCAGACACTGGAAAATAAATTTTTGAGCAGCTTAAAATATATTTTTTTCTCCAATATAAAATGGATTCCAGATTCTTCCCTACACTCTCCCATTTTGACTCCAACCGTTTCCTACCCCCAATTCTCTGACTGACAGATTCTACAGTTATAAATCAGGCTTGGCTAGAAGCAAGAAACTAGCACAAAAGGTTCAGTGCAAGTGAAGCTCATTATCCTCCCTGTGGGATGTATCGAGACATCCGTCAAGGAAAATTGATATCAACTGAAAAGTAGAAAAACTAGAAGAAATCAACAGGTCAGGAAACATCTGTCTGTAGGCCTTCCATCAGTGGGGGTAAAACTAGAAATGTATTAAAAGACCTTAAAATATAGGAGCAGAATTAGGCTATCTGGCCCATCGAGTCTGCTCCACCACTTTGTGGCTGATCTAATTTTCCTCTCAGCCTCAATCTCCTGCCTTCTCCCCATATCCCCTTCACGCCCTGACCAATCAAGAATCTATCAACCTCTGCCTTAAATATACATAAAGACTTGGCTTCCACAACTGCCTGTGGCAATGACTTCCACAGATTCACCACTCTCTGGCTGTGTACTCTGGTCTTTGAATCTCCCACCATAGGAAACATCTTCTCCACATCCACCATATCAAGACCTTTCACCATGATAGGTTTTTAACGAAGTCACTGCTCATTCTTCTGAATTCTGGTGAATACAGGCCCAGAGCCATCAAGCGCTCTTCATACGACAAGCCATTCAATCCTGGAATCATTTTCATGATCCTTCTTTGAACCCTCTTCAGTTTCAGCACATCCTTTCTGAGGGGTCCAAAACTATTCACAACACTTCAAGTGAGGTCTCACCAGTGCTTTATAAAGTCTTAACATTACATCCTCGCTTTTATATTCTAGTCTTCTTAAATTAAAGCCAACATTGCATTTGCCTGCCTTGCCAGACTCAACCTGCAAATTAACCTTTAGGGAATCCTGCACAAGGACTTTGAAGCTCCTTTGTGCCTCGGTTTTTTTGTATTTTCCCTCCATTTAGACAATAGTCAGCCTTTAATTTCTCCTACAAATGCATTACCATACACTTCCTCAGCACTGTATTCCATCTGCCACTTCTTTGCCCATTCTCCTGATCTAAGTTTGCAATTGCAATGAAGGGGAAATATTTGTGACAGAGAGTAAAAAAAGACTGAAATAAAAATAAAATGATTTAACAAGTGCTCATTTGCGAGAGCGGTGAATGTTAAAAAACAGACGAGAGTGGATATAGGACCGCTAGAAGATGAGGCCAGAGAAATAATAACGGGGGACAAGGAGATGACAGATGAACTAAATGAGTATTTTGCATCAGTTTTCACTGTGGAAGACACTAGCAGTGTACCAGATGTTGTAGTGTGTAAAGGAAGAGAAGTGAGTGCAGTTACTATCACATGGGAGAAGATACTCAAAAAGCTGAAAGACCTATGGGTATTGTAAGTCACCCAGACCAGATAAACCACACCCTAAGGTTCTGAAAGAGGTAGCAGTAGAGATTGTGGAGGCATTAGCAATGATCTTTCAAAAATCATTGGACTCTTGTCATGGTGCCAGAGGACTGAAGAATTGCAAATGTCACTCCGCTCTTTAAGAAAGGAGGAAGGCAGCAGTAAGAAAATTATAGACCAATTAGCCTGACCTCAGTAGTTGGAAGATGTTAGCGTCAATTGTTAAGGATGAGGTTATAGAGTACTTGGTGACACAGGACAAGATAGGGCAAAGTCAGCATAGTTTCCTGAAGGGCAAATCTTGCCTGAGGAACCTATTTGAATTCTTTGAGGAGATCACAAGTTGGATAGCTAAAGGGGATGCAGTGAATGTTGTATATTTGGACTTTCAGAAGGCCTTTGACAAGGTGCCACACATGAGGCTGCTTACCAAGTTAACAGCCCATGGTATTACAGGAAAGTTACTAACATGGTTAGGGAGCATTGGCTGATTGGTAGGAGGCAGCAAGTGGGAAGAAAAAGATCCTTGTCTGGTTGGCTGCCAGTGACTACTGGTGTTGCGCAGGGGTCGGTGTTAGCACTGCTTTTAATGCTATATAGCAATGATTTAGATGATGGAATAGATGGGCTTTGTCACCAAGTTTGTAGATGACACAAAGACTGGTGGAGGGGCAGGTAGTATTGAGGCAACAGGTAGGCTCCAGGAGGACTTAAAACAGATTAGGAGAATGGGTAAAAGAGTGGCAAATGAAATACAATGTTGGAAAACGCATGGTCATGCACTTTGGTAGTAGAAGAGGTCTTGAATACAAGAGCAGGGATATGATGCTAAGGCTTTATAAGGCACTACTGAGGCCACACCTTGAGTAATGTGAATAGTTTTGGGCTCCTCATCTAAGAAAAGATGTGCTGGCATTGGAGAGAGTCCAGAGGCGATTCACAAGGATGATTCTGGGAATGAAAAGGTCATCATATGAGAAACATTTGATGGCCCTGGGTCTATACTCGCTGGAATTTAGAAGAATGAGGGGGGGATATCATTGAAACATTTTAAATGTTCAAAGGCCTAGACAGAGAGTCACGATAGAGACAATGTTCTCTTGTCCTAGACTCCCCCACCATGGGAAACAACATTTCCACATCTACTCTGTCTAGGCCTTTTAACATTCAAAAAAGTTTCAGGATAGAGAGACGTCCAGTTAAAACAGAGATGCGAAGAAATTTCTTTAGCCAGAGGGCAGTGAATTTGTTGAATTTGTTACCACAGACAGCTGTGGAAGCCAGGTTGTTGGGTGTATTTAAGCCAGAGATTGTTAGGTTCTTGATTAGACACGGCATCAAAGGTTATGGGGAGAAGGCCGGGGAATGGGGTTGAGGAGGAGAAAAAAAGTTTCAGTCATGATTGAATGACAGAGCAGACTTGATGGGCCAAATGGCCTAATTCTGCTCCCATGTCTTGTGATCTTATGAACACCTTAAATTACATGATCTGGAGGTGATAAATAGATGAAGCGGAATACGAGAAATAAAGAAAATGATGGAAAGTAAAGAACTGCAGATGGTGAAAATCTAAGCAAAGATGAAATACCACAAAGACTGCTTTTGTGGGAAGAGAAACAGAACTAAAGTTTCAGGTCAAAGACCCTTCATCAGAACAGAAGGTTGTTAATCTGCAAGGGAGGGTGGTGAAGGGGTGTTGACTCCAAAGGGGTAAAACTAGGCTGACCATGGGAATAAGTGTGCTTGAGGTTATCTGGTCAGTGAGTGAATGGGAGCAGTTAGTGAGTAAGAACATGGAGAAGTGCAAAATGTAAAATACAGAGCAATAAGATAGACTGGGAAAATAAAAACAAACTGAGCCAATGTCACAGTTAGACGACTGATGCAGACAGATAAATCAAATTCCCTTAAGATGGAGAGTTCAGTAATAGATTCAGAAGACTATAACATGCCCAGATGGAAGATTAGGTGGTGTTGTTCAAGCTTTGATAGATCTCACTGTAACACTGCAGATCACAGACTGATGGGTCAGACTGGGCATGAGATGGAGAATTGAAGTGACAGGCAATGGGAAGCACAGGACTGTTCCCTTGACTGAACACAGGAACTCTGCAAATTGGTCACCCTATCAGAGTTTGGTTTATGCAGCGTAAAGGCCAAAAGAAAATGCTGCAACCAAGATGCAAAATACCATAAATGTTGGCGACGTTCAGCAGTTCAGGCAGCACCTGCTGATAAAAAAAAAACACCATAAACCCTATGGGTTGACGATTTCTCATGAGAAGAGGCTAGTTTTGAAACAATTGGAAAGGTTGCATCCTGAGGGTGGCAATGACCCGAGTCAGAATGAGATGCTATTGTGTCAAATGTTGGCCTTCATTGCAGCAGTGGTAGAGGTCAAACACACAGATTAGTTTCCATAACATTTTAGATTTCTAGCATTTGCATTACCTTTCCTTTCTCTTCTCCGTACCTTTTTAAATTTTCAGACAGATAGGCTATGATTGACAAGCCTAGAATGGAAGAGAGAATTATATTCTATCCCTCCACAGACATTTGCCTTGTTTTCACCACTCTTCGCCTGATTGTTACTAAAATTTTAACCTAGTTTGTCTTTCTACAACAGGTGCTGCGCAATGTGCTGATTATTGCCAACATTCTGTTTTCCTACACAGCAGCACAGATCAGGAAGTGATGCAGAACGAAGGAAACCACTGATTGCACTGACCAATCACATCCCAGCCTCTTGTTCCACACACCCTATACCAACCACATCCTACCCAAGCTGGTAATTTCCACCCATCTCCAATGACCACCAGTTCTGAATGCAGTGTCCCTTCAATGCCAATGATCCTCTCACCTGTACCGTCCATTCGTCTTCTCTTGGCTGAAGTTGTAGGTGCTCTTTTGTTGCGTATGCTCCCTGTCTTACCACTAATAATGGACATGGTGTCATCATCACCTCGTGCAAGCAATGACTTGCGGTACATCACCAGTGGGAGCCACACTTCTGAGGCAGTATTGAGAGGAGCTGGGAAGTTCTTGTCCAGGTAGGCAAGCCTGCAAAACCAATGACAGATTCAACAGCAGCTCCATCAGGACACGCTAACACAAATTTAACACAACAAAGGCCTCTGAGACTTACAACAGCAACTCAGTAGGACAATGTTAGAACCAGTTCCACATTATTAATGCACAGACAGAAGACCAAACCCCAGCCCCAAGAGCATTAATCACCATCCCATTCCCCAGCCAGTCAGCCCCACGCTCACTCACACAGCTTTTTTGTCCTGTCGCAAAAGCTTGCACGAGAATTCACTTAGAATTTCAAGAAACGGCAGGTTTAATGGGGAAGATTCCAAACCACTATGTTGATGCTGCCGAAAGGCGAACTTTATTCCATCCCTGGAGAAGCAGATTAAGATCAAAGGAATTGATCATTATACAGCACTCAAAAACATGCAAGTCACACAAGATAAAAAATAAACTGGACCCAAAGAACAAAGCATTAAATACATTAATACTAAAATACCTAATGAAATAAATCAGAAATCTAAAAATACAAAATGATATAAAAACTGAAGACGCAAAGATATTCATAAAGTTATTCTTTCTTTTATACATTAAAAGCCTGTGGCCTGTGAAGCAACATTTTCCCATTGTTTCTAATTTGGGTGAAGCTGGGCAACTGCTTGAGAGCTTCAGAAGTATCTTGTACCTAAAAAACACTTGGTACCCAAAAGGATTACCCTTCACAACTTCCCACTTTCCAAAAAACAAACATAAAAACTACCTACCCCGGCCCCACCACTAGAATCCAATCCTTACCCAAAAATCTCCAACACTCCATATTTAACCAACTCCCCTACATTCACAGATTCTGTTGCTGGTTCAACCGCCTCCCCACCACTTCCATCGGGTGATTCAGAGGCAAACTCCATTACTTACAAGTGTAGAGATACAACTGATTGTCTGCTCTTCATCAGGTCCATGCCGAATGTTAGGGCAAACCTCCTACCCAGGTCTTTAATGGCACTGAAAGCCACGGAAGAACGATTAGCGTATTCTTGATCTTGTAGAAGTTCATTAAATAACTGGAGGAGAATAAGAACATAACACAGTCAACATAAAAATGCAGTAAGCAAAATAATTCCTTTATTTGAGGAGTGAATCTCTCCCTCCCCAAACCTGGTACCCCTCCTTTGCCATGCAATCATTTCATCATGTGGAATGAATGTATGGCTAAAGAGCATGTGGAACTGTAATTCAGAGATTATTCTAGCGGTCCCTGCAATGTGGTCCAAAGTAAGAGTTATTGCGGGCTGTATCAGTGTCAGAGCAGATGCCATTTTTAAACAGCAACATCCCATATTTTGAACTGCCAAGCACAGAAAGGCCCATTCACAGAAACACCTACTCAGGCTAATCCTTCTCCCCATAATTAGCGCTTTGAAGTCATATTCATTTCCAGCTCAACTCAGAGCTCCAAATCAAATCACAAATCAACTTCCTTGCTGGTCTCATAACCCTGTACCGCTCCCAAACTGCTGTTCTGCATTTTTCCTTTAAATGTTTGCAGAAGTTTACATCAAAAGCTACAATCCATTTCACCAATCAAAACATTTCCCAGTTCAAGAAATATTAGACATTCTGCCATAACTTTACCATCTAGTGATTTTAATCCAATGAAATTCACCATGAGAATCTGTTGAAACCTGAGAACTAGTATTGTCATGATCTTCTCCCTAATCAATAATGCAGCTCCATCTCTTGACTAATCTCCACTTTTATCACACCAAAAGTATTTGTATCCCGGAACTTTGAGCTACCTACCAGTCCTGCCCATCAACCATATTTGTGTAACAGCTACAATACTTCAGGCCCATGTGCTGATCCATGCCCAGGGCTCATCTGTTTTACAGTTGAGCTTCATTCATTAAATTTAATTGCAGTTTAGTGCATTAAAAACCCTCCTCACTCCCTGCCCTGTCTACTGGACTTGCTAACTTTAACTTATGTTCCTAATATGCTGTGTTCCTAAACCTTAAGCTTCTTTCCTTCTCTTGACAAGAGATGGTTCATATCACTTGTCAACCATGGTTCCTTCACCCTACCCCCCTTTTCCTGTCTCAATGGGACAAACATATCCAGAACCCAATGCAACTGCTCCCTAAACAACCTTCACATTTCTGAGTACAGCGTTCCCAATTTATGCTCCCTAGTTCCTGCGTAACAGCATTATAATTTTCTCTTCCCCAATTAAAGACTTTCCCATACTGCCTGCTCCCTCTCCAAGGCTATGGGAAGGGTCAGGGAATTGTGGGCACTGTCTCCAAAATGCTCACCAATTGTGAGATCTGACACCAGATCTGTTTCATTGCCAAGCATCAGATCCAGCATGGGCTCTCCTCAAGTCAGCCTGTCTACGTATCGTGTCAGTAATTCTTTCCAGACACCAAATTTCATCCCATTTAAACCCTTTTCACTACAGAGATGCCAATCAAAATTGGAGAAGTTGAAATGACCTATGACATTGACCCTTCTATTTTTTGTATCTTTCCAAAATCTGCCTCCAAAGGTTGCTACTGGGGGATTCAATAGAATAGTCCCAATAGTGTGATTGCTGTTTCTGACTTCCACTCACACTGATCCACCCCCACGACATCTTCCCATTCTGCAGCTGTGTCACTATCCCTGATTAGCAATGCCACTCCCACATCTATTTTAACCCTCTATCTTTAAGATGCCTAAGCTACCGAGTACCTCTATTTACAGTGACTTGCACGAGAATTTCAACTTACTTTTTGCTGAATACAACAAAAAAGTCAGTTTCCTTTGAGAATACTGATGAAAAGTGTTCATTGAAGACCTCACCTTGGCTTCTTGCTCTACAATGCCCACTGTTCCCAGTGGGCTCGTCTTTCATTCCTTTGTCGAAAGTAAAAGCTTCAGATTTACCCTATTCCTGTTTGCTAGTGATATCTTTTCACCACTTTCCCTCCTAATCTGCTTTTCAAGTGTCACCATATACTTTTCTTGATGGGCCTGTCCTGTTTTTAGTTAGACCATAAGACATTGGAGTAGAATTATGCCATCCAGCCCATCAAGTCTGCTCTGCCACTTAATCATAGCAGATTTATTATCTCAACCCCATTTTCCTGCCTTCTCCCAATAACCTTCGACACCTTGACTAACCAAGAACTTTTTTTCTACTTTAAACATACCCAATGACTTGGCTTCCACAGCCATCTGAGCCAATGAATTCCAGATTCACCACCATCTGGCTAAAGAAATTCCCCCTAATCTCTGTTTTAATGAGAACTTTCATCATTCTTCTAAATCCCAGCGAGTACAGGCCCAGAGCTTCAAATGCTCCTCATATGTTAACCTTTTCATTCCCAGAATCATTCTCATGAACCTCCTCTGGACTCTTCAATGCCAGCAAATCTTTTTTCAGATAAGAGGCCCAAAACTGCTTGTAATACAACAAGTGAGGCCTCACCATTGCCTCAGCATTCTATTCTAGTCTTCTTGAAATTAATGCTAATATTGCATTTGCCTTACGTACCACTGACTCAACCTGCAAGTAACCTTTAGGGAATCCTGCATGAGGACTCGAAGTCCCTTTGCACCTCTGATTTTTGGATTTTTCCCCCATTTAGAAAATAGGTTATGCCTTTACTCCTTCTACCAAAGTGCATGATCATACACTTCCCTACACTATGTTTCATTTGCCATTTCTTTGTCCATTCTCTTAATGTGTCTAAATCTTCTGCAGACTACCTGTTTCCTTAACAGTACCTGCCCCTTCACCTATCTTTGTATCATCTGCAAACATGGCCACAAAGCCATTAATTCAGTCACCCAAATCATTGGCATATAGCATGAGAAGCAGCGGTCCCAACATCAATCCTGGCAAGTGCAAGTAACGCATTCTGGGAAGTCAGGTAAGAGTAGAATTATACATATATGATGTGGTGCTAAGGAATGTAGATGAACTTAGAGTCCAAGTCCACAGTTGCCTTCATGGATCAGGGCTTAAGATATGCGAATGGTATGCTGGCATTTATAGCAAGAGGATTCGAGTACAGGAGCAGGGAGGTACTACTGCAGTTGTACAAGGCCTTGGTGAGACCACACCTGGAGTATTGTGTGCAGTTTTGGTCCCCTAATCTGAGGAAAGACATCTTTGCCACAGAGGGAGTACAAAGAAGGTTCACCAGATTGATTCCTGGGATGGCGGGACTTTCATATGAAGAAAGACTGGATGAATTGGGCTTGTACTCGTTGGAATTTAGAAGATTGAGGGGGGGATCTGATTGAAACGTATAAGATCCTAAAGGGATTGGACAGGCTAAATGCAGGAAGATTGTTCCCGATGTTGGGGAAGTCCAGAACGAGGGGTCACAGTTTGAGGATAGAGGGGAAGCCTTTTAGGACCGAGATTAGGAAAAACTTCTTCACACAGAGAGTGGTGAATCTGTGGAATTCTCTGCCACAGGAAACTGTTGAGGCCAGTTCATTGGCTATATTTAAGAGGGAGTTAGATATGGCCCTTGTGGCTACGGGGGTCAGGGGGTATGGAGGGAAGGCTGGTACAGGGTTCTGAGTTGGATGATCAGCCATGATCATAATAAATGGCGGTGCAGGCTCGAAGGGCCGAATGGCCTACTCCTGCACCTATTTTCTATGTTTCTATGATATAAATGGTTGGGATGTTATACTGCAATTTTACAAAACACTGGTTAGACCACACTTGAAGTGCAGAGAAGATTCACTTGGATTGGACAACTTTAATTATGTGAAGAGATTCATCAGGTCTCAGCCCGAAATGTCGACTGCTTACCCTTTTCTATAGATGCTGCCTGGCCTGCTGAGTTACTCCAGCATTTTGTGTCTATCACTGATTTCCAGCTGCAGATTTTCTTGTTTCTGATTCGACAGCTGGAGTGTACAAACCTTCTTTCCGTGGTAGGATTTTAAAAAAAGGCATGGGTTTAAGATGAGAAGTTTTAAAGGGGATCTGAGGGGTAAATTTAAGTGGTGGATATCTAGGCATGTTACAAGAGAAGGTAGTGAAATAGATAAAATTATTTTTTTTAAGAGGCATTCAGCAGACACTTAAATGGGCAAGGCATACAAGGATATGGTTCCAATGCTGGGAAATGGGATTAGTACAGATGGACAAAAAAGTCAGCATGGACGTGATCAGTTGAAGGACCTGTTTCAGTGCACATACACATAAATATATACATACATATATACACACACACATAAAAAATATATATATATAGACACACACACACATATATATATATACACATACACACACACACATATACATACACATCTGGGGTGCCTAAGACTTGTGCACAGTCCTGCTACCACAAAAACAAATTTCATGACATGCAAGTGATGATAAACCCAATTCTGATGTGTCTCGATTGTGGACTGAGAGTGGGAAAGGGTCAGGGAGAGAATCATGATTAGGAAAAGGGGAAGGGAGAGGGGAGGGAGCCGGAAGCACCAGAGAGGCATTCTGTAATGATTAATAAACCAATTGTTTGTTATCAAATGATCTTGCCTGGTGTCTCAGGGCTGGGTATGTCTGCACACACGCCACCCTGGCACTTGTCCACTGCCACCTGTCCCACACCCCTCCCCTGGCGCTCCACCTTCACCATTCCCAACGTCCTTTGCTCCAGCCAGATTTACAAACTTGCTCTCCGCTCCACTTTAACAAGTACAGTACTGTCCAATAGTCTAAATCTTGCCTTAGACTTTTGGACAGTACTGCATATATTTAAAAGGTTGAGCTCTGCACGATAGTGTGATTTTCAGCGACAAGTCTATTCTCTGGCACATAGGGTACAAGGAGATGGGATTAGAATTAGGTTGGTTTGCTCAGTGGAGTGTATAGCTGTTTATTGAACTATAACATGGTAATTGTGCTGATCCACTCACCTGCTGTAAGCTAAGCAGCAGTGTCTTGGCACATTCCACCTTATCAATCTGACGGGCCTTGCTCAACATCTCCTTGATGATGTCTCCATAATCACTGTAGTACTGAAATGAAGAGCAGAGTTCAGTAGCCTTACCAAAGTAGTGCTTTTACATGTACAGTGGCTCAGAGCTGCCCAGCTTCCTTGCTTCACATTCACAAGCTGGCCATGCTCTCCCTCCACCACTGGCCCCCCCCCCACCAGGATCTGCAAATCTTTCTACTTAACATCTTCCACTACATTCAAGATCTCCACCTGCTGCCCAGTGCAGTCTTCCACCCCTCCCAAATCCACCTCTCCATCCACCCAACACTACATTCCCTACCAATAAATGGAAATTTTTAGCCTTTTTCTCTTCAAATCCATTTGTTGCATTTCCCCTCACCCACTTTTAACCTATCTGCCAATTATCCTGGACAACTTGTACCCTTGTTCACCAACTTCCCATGCAGATCTAGTCTCTTAATCCTAGCTACCTCCCTACATCCTCACCCCTACCAAAATATGAGCAACCCCTCCTACCATGACTCCATAAGCACAGGTGGTCCACAAATTTTGTTTCCAGCTAGTGAATAAGTACAGTCCAAGCTTACTAAAGAATGCGAGCCTTGGTTCATTCAGATTTCACCCAAACAACACTAAGGCTCACTGTGGGCCTCACTGCCACAACACTATGGTTCAGCAATAGGAAGTCATAGCAGAGTACTGCATAAAACCACTTTGGGAATGCTGACTTTTATGCTTATCTACTCTTTATCCCATTGGCTGGCATTAGGCCCACATCCCTCTACGCTCTTCCTATACCAAGTACTTGTCTAAATGCCCTTTAGCATTGACCTATGGGCACAGGAAAGGCCCTTCGAAGGATGTTGTGCCAATGTAATAAAGCTAAAGACACCTAATTAATCTAATCCCTCTGTCTGCACACGATCTATATCCCTCCATTCTCTGCTCATTTATGTGCTTGTCTGAGAGCTTCTTTAATGCTTCTACTGTATTTGCCTCCATTTCCACTCCTGGCAGCAAATTCCAGTCACCATTACCTATGTAAAAAAAACAAACAACTTTTCCTGCTCATCTCCTTTATTTTATTTAGAGATATAGAACAGAATAGGCCCTTCTGACCCTTTGAGCTGCACTGCCCAGCAACCCTGACAACCTGATTTAACCCTAACCAAATCACGGGACAATTGATAATTACTAATTAACCCACCCAGTACATCTTTAGACTATAGGAGGAAACTGGAGGGCCCAGAGAAAACCTATGGAGAGGATGTATAGAGACTTTTACAGAAGATGCCGGGATTAAACTCCGATGCCCTAAGCTGTAATACTGTAGTGTCACACTAACCGCCATGCTACTTCTATGCCCAGCACAATCAATGTCTGGGTGCCTGCAGTCTCTTTCTTCTCCTCTTTCTCATCAGGAAAAAAAAAGCTTGTACCATTTTTTCCAAGGACATCTTAAACCCCATTGTTATTATTGGCATAGAATATGGTGTGTGGTCACAATCTTATTCGCAGAGTAGGAGAGTCTAAATGTAAAGGGCATAAGTTTAAGGTGAGAGGAGAAAGATTTAAAGGAGTCCAAAGAGACATATCCACCCCCCCCCCCCACACACACACAAAAGGTGGATATATGGAATAAGCAGCCAGAAGATGTAGCGGCAGGTACAATTACACTTAAGACATTTCAACATGTACTTGTGTAGGAAAGATTTAGAGGGATATGGGCCAAATGCAGACCACTGGAACCAACTCAGGTAGGCACCTTGGTTGGTATGGACAAGTTGTGTAACTCTATGGCTTCATCATTGTAGTCTAGTGACCAAAGCTGTGTGCAGTACTCTAAATGCAGACTAACAATGTTCATGCAGCTGCAACATGTCCCCCCAACTTATGTACTCAATACTGGCGATGTATGAAGGCAAGCAGACCAATACCGTCTTGACTACTCTACCTAACTGTGTTACCACTTTCAATAAGCTATGATTTGTACCTTTAAGCCCCTCCTGTAAATCACAGGTCCAAAGGTCCTTGCCGTTGTCTCTCCTTTCTACCAGAAATTTACCCTCCAAAGTGCATTACCTCACAATTATCTGGATAAACTCCATTTGCTACAACTGCACAATTCTCCATTTTATCCATGCTCACTCTATCTTGATACAACTGCCTCTGTTATCTACAACTCCACTGATTTTCATGTTGTCTGCAAACCTGCAGGCTACCCCCAGCACACATTTAGGTTGTGTTGGTTGTAAATGCAAATGACATTTCACCATGTGTTTCTATACTGTAAGTGATAAATAAATCTGATCTAATAACTTACTGTTCAGACCATCTACAACAGCATCCAAGAAATTTAAATAAGCACACCTCTGCAATTATCCTCTACCTCCTATCATCAAGCCGATTGTGGTTTTTGTTTGCCAACAGGCCTCAGGCCCTTGTGGCTTAACTTAACAGACCAGTTTACCATGCAGTCAGCTAATGACATTAGCTATCCTTCAGTCTTCTGTCACCTTGTCTGATGCAAAAACCTCCAGATATAGTCAGGCCTCGGGGATTTATCCATTGAAATATGGTCCAGTAATAGGCACCACCATAGTGTGGTGGTTAGCTCGACAAAATTATAGCTCAGGATGATGGAGTTCGGAGCTCAATCCTGGCATCCTCTCTGTGAAATGTGTGGGTTTTCTCCAGGTGCTCCGGGTTCCTCCCACAATCCAAAGATGTACCAGTTAGTAGGTTAATTGGTTATTATAAATTGTCTCATGATTAGTTTAGGGTTAAATTGGGGGTTGTGGGCTCAAAGGTCTGGAAGGGCCTAATCTGCACTGTATCTCAAAATAAATGAACAAATAACATTAAGGTTCCTGACACTTCCTCCCTTCAGAATACCAGCATACCTATTGCTTAACTATTGAGCTTACCCATCCTTCTCCCTAGTGAATATCAATGAGAAGTATCCATTCAGGATCTAATCCTCTTGCCTCTAATTATTTTATGGCCCCCCCCCCCAATTCCTTTCTTAAATTCTTTCCTATAAACCTCAAAACACTCACCTAATACCAATTTCCTATACCTGATACGTTTCCTTTGGCTAACAAAATGTTCTGAAGGTTTGATCAAGCAATCAAAGATCTCAAATCTTAACATCTTTTCCTCTTAACCTTGTGGTAACATGCTGTCTTTGAACTCTTAGTATCTCATATATTAAATTCTTTCCACTTACCTGATGTTATCAATTCCCTACCTTCATGTAGTGTTTGAAGATGTCAGCTGCAGTCCTAAGATCCACCATGTTGTAGATAATGAGCTTACAGAATCCTGCTAGGAAATTTCTCCTCTTATGCAGCATCTCAATCTTTACTGTCTCATCTAAAACAAACAAAAAACAAACATGGCATTATGACCTCAGGGCAACCCTGTGACAACACAAGATAAAAACACAGTTGCACTCAAAGCTCTGAGAAATCCAGGGAAACCACGTGAACAGTTATAAGGCAAATAATATTTATGCCTCTGTGTGTGCAGGGGAGAGCAAAAAGAACTGAAAAATATTTTGGGCCTGTGCTCAGTTTTAGGTGTTGTGTACAACCAGTATAGAGGAAGCACAGGTGAACATTACAGAAGCAAACAAGGAGAAGAGATCTGACGTTGGGTGTAATTGGGAAAAATCAATAGAGTGGGACAAGGGCAGAGAGTGGAGAGGACCAGAGAGATCAGACGGGCAAGTAGTATTCTGTAGTGAAGAGTAATTGAAATTGCTCCTCACCATCTCCATCCTCCTCTGATTCCACAAACACATGGTCCATGACGAAGCTCAGCAGCTCAGACACCAATGACATGTCTGCTGTGAACACCAGGGGCTGTAGTTCTTCATTACCATCCTTTGTCATCTGAGCACTGAAGATCACCAGGAGGTCACACAGCAGGGTGAAGGACTGTGGCAATTGAAAGAATTAATAATAAACTTGGATCTCTGTTACAGATGCAAACGGCACATGACAATCATTTACACAGGAAAGATGGGCTGTCTAGCTCTATCCCCAAAGTTTATTCTTTCTGAATGAGCCAACTGAAGAGACATGGAAACATTCTGTAAGCCAGGCAGCACCTGTACCTTTCTCTTTCCACACACCTAACCACCTCCCAAATTCGCAACCAGTACACACTGGGTTTTCAGGATTAGTATGTTGATTGGTTGTGGGGATGTTTCAGTGTACATTCTCCTTGGTACTCACTAACCTGTTCTCTCACTTTTGAGCTGACGTTGGACAGGCCGTGCTGACACGCTGTGAATACTGTGTTCCGTTGCTTCCGGAGTCTGATGAGTTGCTCCTGGGGAGATCATCAAGTGCACATTAAGTGACAATAACCCAATTTCTTTCCACCGTGGCGTACACTTCCAAACTCCCACCTCACCACAACAATCCTAGACAGCACTTCCTTCAATCCTTGATCAGCTGATGAGCCAATTCCAGACAATACCCGAGCACTGTTTACTGCAAAGGAGGGCTGGACTGATATTGGAGATGGGCAAGTTGTTTTATGAAGAAAGATTGGACTGATTAGGCTTACATCTGCTGACTTTATCAAAACTCAAGATCCCATGAGAATCTTGATCATATGGACATCGGGAGGTTTCCTCTAATTATGGGAGAATCCAAAATTGGAAGTCACCCATTTAAGAATACACAAAGCTTTCCCCGGTGACTTGCAAAAAAAGGAGATACAAAAAAGATTTGGTGGACTGATTTTAGGTATGGTTGAGGTCAAGTACTATATTTAGAAGAAAAGGAGATTGCAGCAAAACACAAAAAAGCAAGAACTTTACAGGACAGATACAGCCGAGATGTTTTTCCTGACCCAGGAGTCTAGAACTTGAGCCATAATTGTAGAATAGACTGTTTAGGACTTTGATGGAAAATTTTCTTCATGCAGACGGCAGTGAATCTTGGGAATTCTCAATGCCAGAGTCTCAACTAATTAATTTCCTTCAAATCAA